>NC_038245.2:25406437-26128454 GCF_000004515.6 Glycine max | reverse complement strand
AGCACCTAAGCATCCCCTCAGGAATGCTTAGATTCTCTAACCACGCTAGTTACCCACGTCTGGGCCATCCGACAAGGTCAGTGCACTCTACCCCCTCATGACATACACTTCATACGATGTATGATCGTGGCCAAAAGCTAGTGCCAAAGACCCTAGAAGGTCAGTGCACAGTGCCCCCCACGATCATACACAACATCCAACGTATGAACGTGACCAAAAGCTAGTGCCAAAGACCCTGAAAGGTCAGTGCACACCCCCCCCCCACGAACATACACAACATGCACATGCCAATGCATTTCCAACATCAATCAACAAATTGTATTTCCATGTCATTCACAACATAAATATCATCTCATCTCAATGACGTTATCAACAACAACAACAACCTCATTTCATATTCACATATTCATCAATAATAACAATTCATGTTGACATGGTCTTTATTAACAATGTCATCTCAAATCAATATCATCATAATCATCATTATCATCACATATCAATTAAAATCCTCAATAGCAACATCAACAACAATTCAAACAAACACAACAATATCATTTCCACACGCACAGTCTTCAAACAGCCAAAACAATATCATTTATCACAATACATATATATATCGCATCCCATTAGTTAAAACGTAATTTTCTTTGAAGAAAAATCAACATGAAACAGGGACAGGCAGATATCCTCATAGCTAGGTTCCCTGACCCTAACTATGGTGTTAAAATGGTAAATTTTATAATAAACTCCCCTTACCTATAGTGAGCTACCCCACGGATTCCTCGTCGCGTCACTTGAAGATTCCTTTTTGTCCTTGCTTGTCGATTCCACACAAGCCTCTACCATGCCAAAATGAAGGAGACTTAGTATGGATTTAAGAAAACAAAGCTAGTAACAGTGCTCTGGGTCAAACACCCACATCACTACATGAAAGAGCTGAGAGAATTTCGGGTTTTACAAAGGAACGTAATTTGGAAATTCCGACCACGCCAATGTGACCGAGGTTCAGTGTAGGTTACGAAAATAACATGCATTTCATGAAAGGATAATGTTTACAAAGTCTTTTTCTCTAAGGTTTTTCAAAGGAAGCATAAGACATGCAATGGCGGTTGCAAAGTTAGAAAAGATGCAAAGACAAGATGAAACTAACAAGAAACAAGCATAGAACCATAGTTACCTCGAAAGAAAATGAAAGATCAGATTAGGGTTTTCGTTCTCTACCGAAACCGCAAGCCAAGTTGGAAATTCTGCTTCGGTTGAAGGGTTCCTCTCGGTGTGGGTTTTCAATGGAGAACAATGATGGTTTGTGGTGGCTAATGGTGGATGTGGGTGATGGAGAAAGTACTTGGAACTTTAGAAATGGATTTGGAAGAAAGAAAGAAGAAGAAATGGCATTTTTCCTAAGCTACAAGAAAGCAAAGGCTGAAATGCTTAAATAAGAGATGCTCTCGGGAACGGAAGCTTCTAGCACACTCCAGACATCTTCGCACAGATCTCAACGGTCAGATCATGGAAAAGTGTCTTTTGAAGTTGCAAACCAAATTTCGAGACGATCCAACGGTTAAAGAAGGCTGGGCAGCATTTTTACCGATGAAGCTCCATGTAGTTTTCTCTAGAAGCTTCATTAAGAGGCTTCCTCTAGAAGCTTCATTAAGAGGCTTCTAGCACACTCCAGACATCTTCTCAAAGATCCCAACGGTCAGATCATGGAAAAGTGTCTTGTGAAGTTGCAGAGCAAATTTCGAGAAGATCCAACGGTTAATGAAGGCTGGGCAGCGTTTTTACCGAGGCAGCTTCATGTAGCTTTCTCTAGAAGCTTCATTAAGAGGCTTCCTCTAGAAGCTTCCTCGTGACTTCTTCGAGAAGCTTTCTCAAGAGGCTTCTTTGAGAAGCTACATCCTTATCTATCCACCCCTCTATTAACTAAATTAACTTCCTTAAAAATTATTACGGATGAAAATAACGCAACAAATAATCAAACATCAAACATAATTACTAATAATATATATATATATATATATATATATATATATATATATATATATCAAGGTGTTACAACTCTCCCACCCTTTTAGAAATTTCGTCCTCAAAATTTACCTTACTCAAACAAGGATGGGTGAGCTTCTCGCATCTGACTTTCTAATTCCCACGTGGCATCTTCTCCTGATGCACCTCCCCATATCACCTTGACCAACGGAATCTCTTTCCCTCTTAGGTGTTTTGTTCGCCTATCCTCGATCCTCAAAGGCAATGTTTCATATGTCAAATTCTCCTTCACTTGTACATCATCCAATTCAATCACATGGGATGGATCACGGATATACTTACGGAGTTGAGACACATGAAAGACATTGTGAAGATTAGATAGAGACGGGGGTAGTGCAATTTGGTATGCCACAGGGCCAACTTTCTTAAGAATTTGGAAAGGACCAATAAAGCGAGGTGTGAGTTTTCGGGATTTCAATGCTCGACCAACCCCAGTCCATGGAGTGACTCTCAAGAATACATGATCACCAACCTCGAATTCCAGATCTTTCCTCCTCTTATCATGATAACTTTTCTGCCTACTCTGAGCAATTCTCATCCTTTCCTGAATTAACTTAACTTTCTCAGTGGTTTGTTGTACCACTTCTGGTCCTAAGGTGAGGCCTTCTCCGGGCTCTAACCAACATAGGGGTGTTCTACACCTTCTACCATACAAAGCTTCATAGGGAGCCATGCCAATGGTGGAATGAAAACTGTTGTTATAAGTGAACTCTATCAATGGAAGAAAACTCCCCCAGCTTCCCTTCTGCTCTAAGACACATGCTCTTAAAAGGTCCTCCAACGACTGAATGGTCCGTTTAGTTTGGCCATCAGTCTGAGGATGGTAGGCTGAACTCAGTCTAAGCTTGGTTCCCAACACTCTGTTCAAGCTCTCCCAAAATCTAGAGGTAAATCTAGGATCTCTATCAGATACTATGCTAGATGGCACACCATGTAACCTGACAACCTCACTTATATACAAGGTGGTCAACTTCTCCAAGGAAAATCTGATATTAATGGGAATGAAGTGAGCAGACTTAGTCAATCTGTCAACAATAACCCAGATAGAATCTAAACCTCTAGGGGTTCTAGGTAGTCCTACCACAAAATCCATGGAAATACTGTCCCACTTCCACTGGGGTATCTCTATGGGTTGTAACTTCCTTGAAGGTCTCTGATATTCTATCTTAGCCTTCTGACAGACTAGGCATGCATACACAAACTCACTAACCTCTCTCTTCATGTTGGGCCACCAAAACGTCGTCTTTAAATCATGATACATCTTGGTAGCACCAGGATGGATGCTCAAATTACTCCTATGTCCTTCCTCTAAGATCATCTTCCTAAGTTTAGGCACATTGGGAACACAAATCCTATCTTGAAGCCTCAAAACTCCATCTGATCCAACATTGAAACTATTGTCCCTTCCTGACTCTATAGCCTCTAACTGAGTCCTTAGAAAAGGATCAATTTTCTGACCTTCCCTAATATCACCTAGTAACTCACTAGTGATCCTCAAAGTTCCTAATCTTACACTATTAGGAGTAACCTCACATGCAAGACTAAGATCTCTAAATTGTTCCAGGAGATCCATCTCTCTAACCATCAAGGAAGACATATGTAGAGATTTCCTACTCAAGGCATCAGCCTCAATATTGGCTTTACCGGGATGGTAGCTAAGCTCAAAATCATAATCCTTAAGAAACTCTAACCATCTCCTTTGTCTCGTGTTCAGCTCCTTCTAACTAAACAAGTATTTAAGGCTCTTATGATCACTAAATACCTCAAACTTAGACGCAAACAGATAATGTCTCCAAATCTTAAGGGCAAAAACTACAGCAGCCAACTCTAGATCATGGGTGGGATAATTCCTCTCATGAGTCTTAAGTTGTCTAGAAGCATAGGCCACCACTTGGCCATTTTGCATCAACACTCCGCCTAAACCCATCTTTGATGCATCACAATACACCTCAAATGGTTCTCTCGGGTTAGGCAAAACTAGCACTGGAGCGGTTGTCAATCTTTCCTTAAGGGTCTGGAAACTATGCTCACATTGGGTATCCCACACAAAAGCTTGACCCTTACGAGTCAGTTTAGTGAAAGGTAGAGCCAACTTGGAAAAACCTTCTATGAATCTCCGGTAATATCTTGCTAAGCCCAGAAAACTCTTAATCTCAAAAACAGACTTAGGACTCTCCCACTTAAGAACAGCTTCTATCTTAGAGGGATCCACAACTATACCCCCTTGAGATATCACATGTCCTAGGAAACTAACTTTCTCTAACCAGAACTCACACTTGGACAACTTAGCATAGAGTTGTCGGTCCTTAAGGGTATGCAACACAATCCTCAAATGTTCTTCATGCTCCTTTCTAGTCTTGGAGTATACCAAAATATCATCTATGAATACTACCACAAAACTATCAAGGTAAGGGTGAAAAACTCTATTCATGTAGTACATAAACACTCATGGAGCATTAGTCACACCAAAGGGCATGACTAGATACTCATAGTGACCGTAACGGGTCCTAAAAGTAGTCTTTGGTATATCCTCAGACTTCACTCGGATCTGATGATAACCCGACCTAAGGCCTATCTTGCTAGACACACAAGCTCCTACCAGCTGGTCCATAAGGTCATCTATTCTAGGCAAAGGTTACTTATTCTTAATCGTTACCTCATTCAACTGACGGTAATCCACACACAACCTCATGGTTCCATCTTTCTTCTTCACTAGCAACATTGGGGCTCCCCACGAAGGTACACTAGTCCTAATAAACTGCTTATCCAACAACTCCTCTAACTGTTTCTTAAGCTCCGCTAACTCTATAGGAGACATCCTATAAGGAGCTATGGATATGGGTCCAGCACCAGATACTAAGTCTATGGAAAACTCTATCTCTCTCTCAGGTGGCAGACCGGATATATCCTCTGGAAACACTTCCGGAAACTCTCTAACAATAGGGAGGTCACACATAGAAACCTTTGTCTCTACTTCTAGGCTAGACAAGATCATGTACACTTGAGCATCTTCCTTTAAAGATGTCACAACTTGGTTGGCAAAGATAAACATCATATCCTTACTCACTCCAGAATCATCAAACACCACACTTTTATCAAAACAGTTCAACAAGACATGGTTGGAAGATAACCAGTCCATACCAAGAATAACGTCAATCTGGCTCAAAGGCAAACAAATCAAATCAATCAAGAATATCCTACCAGAAATCTCCACAGAATAATTCAAAAACACATCTGAAGTTAACACAGAACCACTAGTAGGGGTCTCTACTACTAGATCTTTATTTAAAGAAGACACAAAAGCTTAAGTTTTTCTGCACACAAACAAAGAACCACACAACAATCATCACAAATTCCTACTCAGTTACTCTTGAGAGATGATGACTCAAGACATTAACACCCACTTTCCATCATTTGCATTTTCTGATCGCTTGCCATATCATTCCATTGCCCTTCACAAATTATACAGGTGGCCAGTCTGATAATCTGTGACCCGGCATTGAAATTCATGATATAGCAGACATCAAAAAAACAAATTCAATACGACTACAACAATCAAATCTCTATGGCTCATTAAAACACAACTAGTGAGGAAGTGCTAATAGAAAACAACAAACATCAAACATCAGCAAACAACCAACACCAAGCATTCAGCAAACCAACCAGAGAATGCACAGAAAAACATAGCAGACTCACAACTCACTGGCCGAAAGGTTCGACCTGCTCTAATACCACTAAATGTAACAACCCGCCTCGTCGCTACGGTATCCACACTCTAATATTCGATAATTTCAATTTTTATAAAAAGAACTCCCTTAATTTTTTTTATTATGAAAATAGAAGTGATTTTGTCACAACATAAATTCATCCAACAACACGCCATTACTTAAGTGATTATGCATAATTACATAGAAACAATAATTCGGTACATGTCATACACATAACGAAAATTAAATATGTTCATATATATATATAATTAAAATTCCAGTTTTACATCTTTAACTCAACAAAATAAAACTTAAAAACCAACTACGGAGGAGTTGATTACAAAACATAACTCTCTCCCAAAATAACGCCAGCGTCATCACGTCGGCTCGGCGGCTCCTCACCAGAATCTTACTCCCTACACCCTGCCACTATCATTTTGCTCCCACGAACAAGGTTCGTGATCATCACAGGTATCAACCACACGATACAAAATTGCAAGGGTGAGTTTATTATAAAAGAACCAATACCAATTCCAAATAACCACAATTAGCAAGGAACATAGGCAAACATGATAAGCATACACAACAATCATTATTCAACACTCATATCCAACAAATATTCATCATTCACATCCAACAATTACTCATCATCCATCCATGGACCCAATCAAGACTGCACAGAATGATGCATGCACCTAACTCAACACTCAGATGCAATGTGGTACATACCAACAACAACCAAATATCAGGAAATAGCCTAAGCGTGTCTACACGACACTCTCACTTAGGGAACTGTGCTGAGTTTGTCGAGACCACCCGGTTGTGCACGTAACAACCCCCCTCCCATAGGTGATCATCCTGGGAGCCCAAAGGTGTTCCCTACCAAGTGACAGCCCCCTAGTACAAAGTACACTTGGCCACAGTTACTCTATTCCCTGTGTCGTATGAGCTATGATCACGGCCAAAGGTAAATGCCAAAGACCATTGACCAATTAAAGCACCTAAGCATCCCCTCAGGAATGCTTAGATTCTCTAACCACGCTAGTTACCCACGTCTGGGCCATCCGACAAGGTCAGTGCACTCTACCCCCTCATGACATACACTTCATACGATGTATGATCGTGGCCAAAAGCTAGTGCCAAAGACCCTAGAAGGTCAGTGCACAGTGCCCCCCACGATCATACACAACATCCAACGTATGAACGTGACCAAAAGCTAGTGCCAAAGACCCTGAAAGGTCAGTGCACAGTGCCCCTCCACGAACATACACAACATGCACATGCCAATGCATTTCCAACATCAATCAACAAATCGTATTTCCATGTCATTCACAACATAAATATCATCTCATCTCAATGACATTATCAACAACAACAACAACCTCATTTCATATTCACATATTCATCAATAATAACAATTCATGTTGACATGGTCTTTATTAACAATGTCATCTCAAATCAATATCATCATAATCATCATTATCATCACATATCAATTAAAATCCTCAATAGCAACATCAACAACAATTCAAACAAACACAACAATATCATTTCCACACGCACAGTCTTCAAACAGCCAAAACAATATCATTTATCACAATACATATATATATCGCATCCCATTAGTTAAAACGTAATTTTCTTTGAAGAAAAATCAGCATGAAACAGGGGCAGGCAGATATCCTCATAGTTAGGTTCCCTGACCCTAACTATGGTGTTAAAATGGTAAATTTTATAATAAACTCCCCTTACCTATAGTGAGCTACCCCATGGATTCCTCGTCGCGTCACTTGAAGATTCCTTTTTGTCCTTGCTTGTCGATTCCACACAAGCCTCTACCATGCCAAAACGAAGGAGACTTAGTATGGATTTAAGAAAACAAAGCTAGTAACAGTGCTCTGGGTCAAACACCCACATCACTACATGAAAGAGCTGAGAGAATTTCGGGTTTTACAAAGGAACGTAATTTGGAAATTCCGACCACGCCAATGTGACCGGGGTTCAGTGTAGGTTACGAAAATAACATGCATTTCATGAAAGGATCATGTTTACAAAGTCTTTTTCTCTAAGGTTTTTCAAAGGAAGCATAAGACATGCAATGGCGGTTGCAAAGTTAGAAAAGATGCAAAGACAAGATGAAACTAACAAGAAACAAGCATAGAACCATAGTTACCTCGAAAGAAAATGAAAGATCAGATTAGGGTTTTCGTTCTCTACCGAAACCGCAAGCCAAGTTGGAAATTCTGCTTCGGTTGAAGGGTTCCTCTCGGTGTGGGTTTTCAATGGAGAACAATGATGGTTTGTGGTGGCTAATGGTGGATGTGGGTGATGGAGAAAGTACTTGTAACTTTAGAAATGGATTTGGAAGAAAGAAAGAAGAAGAAATGGCATTTTTCCTAAGCTACAAGAAAGCAAAGGCTGAAATGCTTAAATAAGAGATGCTCTCGGGAACGGAAGCTTCTAGCACACTCCAGACATCTTCGCACAAATCCCAACGGTCAGATCTTGGAAAGGTGTCTTTTGAAGTTGCAAACCAAATTTCGAGACGATCCAACGGTTAAAGAAGGCTGGGCAGCATTTTTACCGAGGAAGCTCCATGTAGTTTTCTCTAGAAGCTTCATTAAGAGGCTTCTAGCACACTCCAGACATCTTCTCAAAGATCCCAACGGTCAGATCATGGACAAGTGTCTTGTGAAGTTGCAGAGCAAAGTTCGAGAAGATCCAACGGTTAATGAAGGCTGGGCAGTGTTTTTACCGAGGCAGCTTCATGTAGCTTTCTCTAGAAGCTTCATTAAGAGGCTTCCTCTAGAAGCTTCCTCGTGGCTTCTTCGAGAAGCTTTCTCAAGAGGCTTCTTTGAGAAGCTACATCCTTATCTATCCACCCCTCTATTAACTAAATTAACTTCCTTAAAAATTATTACGGATGAAAATAACGCAACAAATAATCAAACATCAAACATAATTACTAATAATATATATATATATATATATATATATATATATATATATATATATATATATCAAGGTGTTACACATATGGTTACCCTCCAACTGCTCCTTCATCAATGCCTTGCTTATTGAGTTTCACCATACTCCCACGGGTGGTCAAATGGGATTTAGGAAAACCTTGAATCGTTTATCAGAAAAATTCACGTAGAAAAACATGACTACGGACACTCGCAAATTTGTTGCTAGTTGTGTAGATTGCCAACTTATGAAGTATGAAACTGCAAAACCAAGGGGTTTACTTTGCCCACTGCCCGTGCCATCTCAGCCCTGGGAAGACCTGTCAATGGACTTCATAGTGGGGTTGTCGGCATACCACGGTCACACCTGCATTTTCGTGGTGGTAGACTATATTGGACCTTGTGGCCTCAATAATCTTAAGAGGGATAGGCTTAGAATGCAGAAGAAGCAATAACAATCAATTTAATAATGTTCTATAAACATGCAAGGCAAAATTGATTGCAATAACATAAATGAGATAAGGGAAGAGAGAATGCAAACACAGTTTTATACTAGTTCGGCCATAACCCGTGCCTACATCCAGTACTCAAGCAACCCACTTGAGATTTCCACTATCTTTGTAAAATTCATTACAAAGTCTGAACCACACAGGGAAAACCCATCCCTTGTGTTCAGGAATCCTTTACAACAAGAGACTCACAGTCTCTTAACCAATCTCATTGAATAAGAAGAATGGAAGAAGAATTCTCTCTTCAAGAGAAAAATATTACAATAAAGATCATGTAGGAATCCTTATAGATTTTGCAAGTGTTTGGCCAAGGATTTCTTTTGAGAGAGCATTTGACAATGAAGTTCTTTTGTATGTATACATGATTTTGATGATGTCAAAAGAAGAATCAAACAAGGCTCATTTTGCTTCAAGATTAATACAAGATTGTTTCAACAAACAAAGCCTTGATTCAAGATTTCTTCAAGATCAAGCCTTGTCTCACAATGAAAGGTTTCAAGTCATTCAAGGCACATGTAATCGATTACCAATGGTTTGAAAGTGTGTAATCGGATTACACATCAATATGTGACCCTTCATTTAAAATTTGAATTCCCAACGTTCAGAGTCTCTGGTAATTGATTACATATGATGTGTAATCGATTACACACTTTCAAACCATTGGTAATCGATTACATGTGCCTTGAATGACTTGAAACCTTTCATTGTGAGACAAGGCTTGATCTTGAAGAAATCTTGAATCAAGGCTTTGTTTGTTGAAACAATCTTGTATTAATCTTGAAGCAAAATGAGCCTTGTTTGATTCTTCTTTTGACATCATCAAAATCATGAGAGAGATTCCAAAGGAACTTCATTGTCAAATGCTCTCTCAAAAGAAATCCTTGGCCAAACACTTGCAAAATCTATAAGGATTCCTACATGATCTTTATTGTAATATTTTTCTCTTGAAGAGAGAATTCTTCTTCCATTCTTCTTATTCAATGAGATTGGTTAAGAGACTGTGAGTCTCTTGTTGTAAAGGATTCCTGAACACAAGGGATGGGTTTTCCCTGTGTGGTTCAGACTTTGTAATGAATTTTACAAAGATAGTGGAAATCTCAAGTGGGTTGCTTGAGTACTGGATGTAGGCACGGGTTATGGCCGAACTAGTATAAAACTGTGTTTGCATTCTCTCTTCCCTTATCTCATTTATGTTATTGCAATCAATTTTGCCTTGCATGTTTATAGAACATTATTAAATTGATTGTTATTGCTTCTTCTGCATTCTAAGCCTATCCCTCTTAAGATTATTGAGGCCACAAGTTCCAACAGACTGTTTTTCTAAAGGTCTTCATCTCGGCATGCTGCCCTCACATCACACAACGCAAAGTGTTGCCCAGCTTTTCATGGAGATAGTAGGTAAACTCCATGGTATGCCTAGGAGTATCATTTATGATCGAGACCCACTTTTTGTTAGTAGGTTTTGGCAAACACTCTTTTCCTTGAGTGGCACTAAACTCAGGATGAGCTTTGCCTATCATCCACAAACGGATGGACAAACAGAGGTTGCAAACCGAGTGGTGGAGCAGTATTTGTGCACCTTTGTTCATCGCAAACCCACGACTTGGGGATGATTTCTGTTGTGGGCGGAGTGGTCGTACAACACTTCCATTCACTCAGCAACAGGATTGACTCCGTTCGAGGTAACCTTTGGTCGTAAACCGCCAAATTATCCTCACTATATGGAAGGCATTGCAAAAGTAGAAGCAGTAGATGAATTGCTGAGTCAAAGAGAAGTCGTATTCACGTTATTACGTCAAAAGTTGCTTAAAGCTCAAGAACATATGAAAGCTATTGTGGATGGTCATCACCGAGATCACGAGTTTCATATCGGAGATTAGGTCTTGGTTAAACCCTGGCCATATCAACAAACAACGGTTTCGGGTGCAGCACATTCCAAGCTTGCCAAGCGTTTTTATGGGCCATTCCATATCATAGAAAGAATGGGACCAGTTGCCTATAAGCTGGCATTACCAGAGAATTCTCGCATCCATCTCGTATTCCATTGCTCTATCTTAAAACCTTTCATCGGATCTCCGACATCAGAACAGGCTATGCACCTTCCGCCCTTGGCCATGGACAACCAACCAATCCCAGCTCCCTTAGCTATCTTGGCTCACAAGACCGTACCCTCGAACACAAGCCCAAAACACCTAGTGTTAGTTCAATGGCAGGGTCTTCATCCTGATGAAGCATCGTGGGAAGAATGGTCAACCATTAAGTCCCTTCATCACCTTGAGGACAAGGTGTTATTCGAAGTCGGTGGGAATGATACATCTGGCAGAAACAAGTTACAAATAGCAAAGCCCAAAAGGCAAAGTAATGCTCCCTTGCACCTGAAGGACTACGTACTTGATAGTTAAGTCATGCACATACACAAAATAGGCAAGCAGCTTCGAGAAGAATACAACCGTTAGAAGCTAATACTGTTAGAGTAACTAACTGGCAGTTAGGCTTTCTGTTGTAGCCATTGAGTTTTGTTCCTTTTGTAACAAACTATAAATGTTTGAAAGCGCTTTGCAAAAATAAGAAGAAATAATACCCCTTTCCTCTATCTCTCTCTTATCTCTCTTCCCTCTGAGGAGGTTGCTAGACCTTGAAGACCAGCTACTAACAAGACAAGTCCCAAGTCTTTTATAATGAGCCCCACACCCCCCAACCATTGCCACAATTGAGTTGCAAAATGACAGGTAAGAAATAGATGGTTCACTGTTTCTGCATCAATACAACAATGATCACATCTTGAAACTATGATTATCCCGCATTTGATAAGGTTCTCATCAGTTGCACATACACATATATAATTAAGGGAAGCCCCCAATGATAACAGCACAACAACAATAATAATATTTTGCTACATGTTTCAAGAGGAAATTCTATCCAGCATAACACGTTGCATATCAATTAATTAAAGAAATTTTACCCATTCGAAATATATTTGATACTATGTGAATGTTTAAAACATAGATAGAACACTGCATAAAAAAATTGTACATAAAAGAATTATACCATGTAGATTGAAAAAAAAATTTTACTCACCTCTTGAAAGCATGATCATTTGTATTCTTTGCTTATTATTTTTCTTCTCTGTTTAGTGGCTCAACAAGGTTATTCTCTTTGTTGCATTCTTCTTCTCAATTTTACACTACTAATTTTTTATTTTTTAAGAAAGACTTTTTATAAAATTCTAAAAAAGAGAATTGTTCATCCTTATATAAAAATAAAAATGTATGATTAAGATTGTGTCACATCAGGTATATTATTAATAGATTTGGCTGACCAAATCTTTTTTTTATATTTTTTAACCTATTGTTTAGATTTAACTAGCTATTAACAATAACTAATATTTTATTTTCTTTCAAGATAAAACAATATAAGATTTAAATCTTTTTGAAGGATCACAAATTTAAATATAACAAGTATTTGGTCCAAAAATAATAATAATAATAATAATTTTTTAATCTTTTAATTTAAATAAATTATTATTCTAATAAAAAAATTTATACTAAAATTAACATGAATAATAATTATATTATAATTTTAGGATGTTATAGATTCAAAGGAATGGTCACAGTATTGAGCTCTTGCATCAAATTCGGATACTGTTCTTGCTAGTTAGCGGGTATTCTCCAAGCTTGGCTATGCACAAAATTCGCTACTTTTGGATAGGTGCTGCCCACCTCCAACTAGCCAAGATGAGTTGTCCTTGACCGCTTCTATATAAGGCATAGACCTCCCCAAAAATAGAATGCGAGACATAGAATGAAACACTATGGTTGGCCCAAAAGAAACTATCTCTAACAAGTGGAGCTCAAGGGGTTTCCATAGCTTCCACTTCCGAGCTTAAGCATTGTTGCCGATTTAGGAGCCGGTGGGAGTGCACAGAAAACTAAACTGTAAGTTTAGTTACAATGTAGTTAATTGCATAGACATGGAAAGTTTTCTCCGCATCCCTAGAATATGTACTCTCTTTCCTTTGAAGCAAGACATTTGATATGTCTCCATCCAGGTCGACTTCAACATTAGCTTCCCGGTCTTCACGATGGCATCAGCCACTGCGGGATGGTCGATCTGAACCTCGACGACTTTGGTTTCTTCCTTGATACCGATGTTGATGGCCTTGTGGAAAGCCTGGGTGAGGGCTTTGGTTTTCCACATCTCGAGGGAGAAGATTTCGCTAGCGGTGATCATGGTGAAAGGGGTTTCGAGCTCGAGGGACTTGGCCATGCCCATGGCAATGGCGGTCTTGCCGGTGCTGGGCTTGCCGACCAGGAAGACTGTGTGGCTGGCAATTTTTCTGTCTTTGATCATCTCTCTTAAATTATAATTTTTGCCAAAAAAAAAAATCATCTCCAGTGTAGCATGTGTGTCAAAATTTCATCTTTGTGTAATTGTTGATTGGAATCTATTGTGAATTTTGTCATGCTCAATGGACATACAAGAACAATAGAAATTTAAAATGGTTTTGTAGTAATTTCACTGCGAATAACACATGTTTACTAGTATAGTGAACAGTTTTATCACAATAAAATCCGTTTACTGTGAACTGGATAGTACTTTTACCAATTTATTAAACATTTCTAAAACTCAACATAAAATGCTGTAAACATATATAAGATAAGTACTATATGATAACAGGTCTTCGGTAAGCTCAACAATGCCTCATCGGGCTTTACGGAAATTTCCAAAATTATCAGTGTCAATATCTTCTTCAAGCTTTCTGACGAAGTCTTCATATTCTTTTTTAGGTAGGTTTTGAAGTGTTGAAGAAGCATATGGAAAAGAGTTTCCCACCATAGCACCATCAATTTGGTTGGCCAATTCATTTGAATTGCTTAGGACACTGTACTTTGTGTATATCTGATTCTTAAGTTCCAGCATAGTTCAGGTCTTATTTTAGACTTAAATTTAAGGGAGAAAATGTAGTTATACCTACAACAAATTCAATTGATGATTGATTTATCGAATCATGCATATGCTCTTGTTCTATTGTCATGGTCAACAAAAGAGAAAGAGAAAATGTTAGGCATATATTCTTTTGACTCAAATCCCACTTCCTATTTAATTACATTCATCTCATAATTTATCACCTGTTAATAAATTATAGTCAAATAAAAATATGTGTTGCAATTACTATCTTAAAAAATACCAATTTGTAATATAAGATTATTAAAACCAAAGAGATTTTTTTATTGTATTTTGTTCAACACCTATGCACTTGACAACCTACCTTGGTATGAACTCCCTAACCAGGAAGGAAACATACTCTTGCCATTGATGTTTGATAATGTACTCGCTTGACGTGAATCATCGTTGGTGCATGACCTTATTTCGCTTTAACTGAAGTTTGTATTTCTGTGTATTAGCAATTGATTATTTACAAAATGGAAAACAAAGAACATGTGAATTTTTCATAGTAGACATTGTGATTCAACAAGAATTGTGAAAGCAAGTAAGAAAAGGAAAACAAGAAAAACAAAAATGTGTGTCCCAGTTTTATATATACCGTGACACTTTGTTTAAATTATTAACTATTTAGTAATATTACACATTTATCTTTAAAACGATGTAAGTTGCAATTAAATGTAGCAGCTGTATGATACCAGCAAAGTATATTATATATATATATATATATATATATATATATATGAAAATCATGCATATAGTAGAGATTAAAAGAACTATGGTATGTCTAATTAAATTGAAGTCACAAAAAAACCCGTATACTTGTTATCTTACTTAATGTCGGGTCAGTCACGTTCATTAATTTTTGTATTGCTTTTGAACGAGCAACTGAATACAAAAACAAAGAGTTCATATTAAATATGTGATTAGTGATTATTATCAATGATATTTGGAGCATAATCCATGATTGATAGACTATAATATTAATGAGAATTCAATATAGAATGGGAGAAAACATACCATTACTCTCAAGGCTGCCTAGATATTCTAGGGCTTCTGTAATCTTTAAACGTAGCTCAGGAGTCCAAAGGATATGCCTTTTCTTGGCGAATCCAATTTTGTGTTCTCTTCTTTTCTCGCTCTGCTTGGGTATATCGTTATCACTGTCAAAGTTCATTAGGGCTGGCCTAAGTTTTGCTCTCTTCTCTCCTTGCTTACTTTAATTGCCATCATTATCAATCTTCCATTCTTCCTTTTCTCCACTAGCCTGACATTGTGTGGTTGTAATTAACTATTAAATGCAACTATATACTATTTTGGAATCTGTTTAATAGATTTTCCTCAACGTACCATCCTTCTCTCTTTTTATTTTGAATACATTGTCATGTTTGGAATGTTAATGCCATGCATGGTATTTACTATTCTATTACTAGATAAATTATTGAGTAAACCTGGGCGAATCAACGTCACCCATACAAACTTCGACGCCATCACCACCTCCATAACCCGACCCATACGACCTTCACTCAAACCACCACGTGACCTTTAGATCTGTCTTTCCATGGTGGCTCCCTCGCTGACTCGGACACCACGACCATGTCCTTGAACACCCCAATGTTGAACTCCGACAGTGTGTTGCCATTGGTGCTAGGCAAACCAATGGACGGAGGCACAGGTTTGAGTTAGGGTTGGGTTGCAGTTCGATGCCTCACTTTGTCCCAAGTCTTTGCGTGGGCATCATGCGATACTATTTTTTATGGAGTGGTTTGAGAGAATCGTCGATGATGAGGGTTTGTTCCTCGGAAGTGGAGTTGCTTTTCTTATTGTTACTACCCATGGGGTGTTGTGGTGGAAGACTACGTCGAAAGCAAAGTTTTTTTTTTGTGATTTTGTTTTCCTTTTCTGGTTTTTTTAGATATGTTTATTTTTAGTATTGATTTCTTATGAGAGCTTTTGTTTTCCTTTCTGATTTTTGGTATTTATTTCTGTTGATTCTTGTCTAAGATTGTTTTAATTTTTATTTTGAGATTTTTCTCCCTTTGATTGAGATCTCTTGAATTTTAGCACATGATGTTTCTAGTGTTTGATTTTTGAATTCATGCAATTCATAAACACAACCTTTTGTTTCTTCTCAGGGCCTTTGCAAGTTCCACATCGGTTAAGCTTTGTGTCAGGTGGCATAGTGTTATCCTTAATTATTCTTGTGGTCAGTATTTCTCTTCTTTCTTTCTTCTTTTCCAATGAGCTTTGATTTGTATAATTATATAAGAATTTGTGATTCAATATATTTTTTCTATTGTTAGCTTTTTAATTTCACTTGTGACTTCATTGATTTCTAATATTATCATGTTTTAGATTTGTTTTGAAGAAACTGTGTTTAGATTCAATTTGAAGAATAGCCAGTTCAAGCTTTCTTAAATGATTTACGATGCAGATTGTTTCCTTTGCTCTTGCTGTTAATGGATAGCATTTGGCTCAAAGTTAATTGGTTTTATTTATGTCTCTAGCTACAAATAAGCTGGCATACTTTGCTTTTCTCCAAAAAACATTGGCTAATTTTTTTCTCTGATTTTCCATGAAGAGGGCTTTAGAGGAAAAGAAATTAGCTCGTGAGAAGGCAAGGAATGCTAAAAGATTAGCAATGTAAGCTTTTCATGAGAAGATTACCCTTGTTGAAGTTTTTTCCAAGGTCTTTTGTTGAAGAGTGGGTCTTTTCCAAGGTAAACAACTGAAACTCATGGATAAATTCATAATGTTTTGTCCTTGAATGTAGATCATTTTCTTTTATCTTGTGTTAGGTGAACAATAAACACTACTACAAAAAACAGTTTTAACATTGGCTTATTAATATCGATTTTGTACAAAACCGATGTTAAGTTAAACGCGGTGACATATTTATAAATAAAGTATCCTTCTTAACATCGGTTTTCCAAAAAACCGACGTTAATGCATACACGTTAACATCGATTTTTCAAAAACCGATGTTAACGTATAATATGTTAACATCGGTTTTCCAAAAAATCGATGTTAATGCATACACGTTAACATTGGTTTTTTAAAAACCGATGTTAACGTATGATATGTTAACATCGATTTTCCAAAAAACCAATGTTAATATAAACTTTTTTTTAAATTATTTATATATTTAAAAAAATCATATATTGCGTTATTAATTATATTTTAATTAAAAAATATAATAATTAAGAAACAATTATAAATTCAAAAGGTAAACATTTAAAAATTAAATTAAATTTTAAAAATGAATTTCTTAATTTTAATTTTATTATTATTTAATCAATAAAATTTGACTAGATTTCGCCATATTTTTTGTCATTTGACTAGGCAAAGTTTTTTCTTCACGGCTTAAATGACCAACATACAAATGGAGGTGAAATTTAATATTTTGGTTATTACCAAATGCATTGTGTTAAGAGTAAATAGTGGATGCTACTAAAAAAAGAGTAAATAGTGTATGTTAATAATTTAATTTTTTACACTAATATTTAATAATAAATTATTATGTACAATTTTTTTTCTCATGTTAGTTATCCTAAAAATTGTAGTAATAATAAATTTTAACTAATGAATGATATAAAAAAATTATATGGTTTCTTTATAAAAATTAAAATCTTGCGTAACTTTTTTTTGTCAAAGATCGGTTTACCGCAAATGTCCAAATGTAGTGTGTGACTACTACCCAAGTAAGTGTAGGGTCGGATTGATTAATTTTTTTTATTCGTAAAAATTAAACATAAAAATATATAATAACTATTCAACCAAGAAAAGACAAAAAAAAAATTGTTTAGTCAGATATCTTTGACCGATAAAATAATTTATTTCAATGGATATATTTCAGAATAAATATAAAATCATTGTTATTTATAAAAAAAATTTAAAAATTAATTTAAGATATGATTCTTGCATAATACTAAATACATGCTGTTAAAAAGATACATATTTTAAAAAATGTGATTATATCCCATGAAAATTAATCAACATTATAATGATTTGCTCAAAAAGATCTAAATTTTTAAAATTATATTGAGCTTTATAGAGTCAAAAACTTTAATTATCATGATTATTTAAAATAGAAAAAATTTACAATTTGTTATATAAAAATAATTGTTAATAATTAAAATGCACTATGCCTTGTATTTAAGGATTTTTTAAAAATAATCTTATATTTTTAAGAACAGAGGAGGAAGTATATCATAAAGAATAGAAAAATTATTGATAAATACCTAATATGCTAACAATACCTAGTGAGAGAGAAAGAAAAGTAAAAAAAAAAAGTATAAATGTTATAGGTAATGAGATTTGAGATATGAAGAGATAAATAAGAGATATTGATTAGATATATAAAAAAAACATAAGTATCCATGTATTCTTGATTTTTTTTTATTTTTATTTGAAAACTTTGATTATAGAAAAATAAATCAAATATTAAGTTGTATATCGATAAATTGTTGATCCAAATAGTAGTGGGTTAAAGTAAGATTTTGGATTTAGATCTCGTAGATGAAAAAAAATATTGTTAAGTAGTTTAAGACCATCACGTCATCCATGATTCCGACCAATAATCATAATAAGTGAATAATAATTATTGTATTATTCATTGATCTAAGAGATTTTAATTAATTTAAAATATTAAATTATCTAAAATATGAGAGACGGCACACCATAGACTATAATAAAGTAATTTTTTTAGTTTTTATAATTTACCTTTAGTTCTCTTTTAGTTCCTGTCGTCTAAAAATATTCTTTAATCCTTGTAGGAACTAGAGAATTAAAATATAAACTATAATAATTAAACAAAATTACTTTCACACCATAGAGACCAAAAATATTAAAATGTAAATTACAAAGATCAAATTTAACCTTTAAAAAAATATGTTCTACTTATAACTTTTTTATTTTTGCTAAAATAGTTTCAAAATATAATAATAATAATAATTCACACCTTCAATTTAAAGGTTACTATAATTTGTTTTTTAATATATTAAGTAGTTAAATTTGACAAAACCTAATAGCTAAAGCGCACACATTACTCCTCACTCACTCGGCGGCACACACAAAACCTATAGCGCGTATCACTCCCTTTCTTAGTCACTCACTCGGCAAAAGAGAAGCGTCGACGGTCTGCACAGTGGGTGCTTCATCGACGGTAGCGACCTGTGGCGGAGGACAGGGTTCCCATCGCTTTTGGAGTTCGCGTCGGGCAGAGAAGGTTCTCTGCATTGCGCTGGGACGCAAAACCCTTGCTGCAATCAGCACCACGGCGCAGCCGCACACCTCTGAGACGCCACCGCAATCAGGTTTAATCATCTCACTGCATTAAAATTAATTATTTGAAAATGAAAACACTAACCGTGTTAGTTTAAAATTGACAGAAGAATTATCTTGAGCAACATCGCAATCATAAGTAACTAAAATGAGAATTTTAAAACATAAAAGGCTGCAGTAAAAAAAATATAAAAGGCTAAAATGATAAAATGTAATAGACCAAAATAAGATTTAGTATATATAAAATAAATGCAAAATGGACACGTGATTGTAGCTATTTGAGATGAGATGATATTTTGAAAGCATTAGGCATGGTAGACGAGATTGTCTAGTACGTCTAAAAAAAATTTCAATACTTGTTTTGAAAGCATTAGGCATCTCTTATTTATTTATTTTTCTTTTTTCTTTACACGCATGTTAAAAATATTTATTCTCCTGCACAGAACATGAATAATGAGTTAAGCTAAGGTCATTAATTCAAGCAACAGACCTGACACATGTTGGTTGTGTGGTAGACACGTTGAATTGAACATGAAGCATAATTGCTTTTGAAATCACAGATGTTTAATTAGTTTGATGTTACGATAGATTCAACTTTTCAAATATTTTGCATTCAATTTGAATCAATATATTGTGCTATTTAAACTTCTGTAGTGGTCTTTTCCTTATTAGTTATTACTGTATCATCTTTATTTTTTTGTGTTGCACAAAATGGAAACCTGGATAAAGATATTTGACAATGGCCAATAATAGTAACTTGATCTTGATGTGTAAGAATTTCTCGAGAAGTGTAATTGTGGAGGAGTTATTTAACTTGTTTTTTACCTTACAATGTTATATTTAAGAATTTCAACTAGTTTTTTTTTAATAGTATCATCTTTAAGAACCTAAAATACGTCCTAAAATTGTTTTACAATTCTTGATATTGTTACTTTTATATATATATATATATATATATATGAGCAAACTATACTTATATAAAAATTGTCATGCCAGTTACTTCAACCATAAATCTATATAAAAATTCTTAAGTTTAACATCCTAATGAGTAACATTTACTTCATATTATTGATAAAGTGAATATTATAAGTACACGTGTTTATAATTTATTGATTTATTTAAGAAAGATATCTTACTTGAGAAAGATATCAATACCCATTGATTGAAATATGAAAGCATAATAGAATTTAACTTAATTAACATACCAGGCATGGTTGGCTGTGAGAAACCAAGAATTTTGGTGAGCAATACCAATCTTGTTTCTTACTGAAGTATTTGGTAGAAAAGAGAGTAATATGATGGATAAAAATAAAATGGATGAGTGAAAGTAGATAAAATGTTGGACAATGCCATAAGGGCATTTGTTGCTCTTTTAACTCGAGACTGTGGACTGTGAATAAATTAGGATGATTGGAAGATGCATTCCCAGACCATGGACTGTGAATAAATTAGGATTTAAAAGACCGATAAATTAGGATTAAATTAGTATAGAAAGTCAATGAGAAAAATACCAACATAACCAAGCCTTCAAATATATGATTTTTTTTTTCCTTTAGTTTTCTTTGGACAAAACACACCATGTTGATGGGAAAACATCTTAATGCAATTTCAAGTTTATTGATCAACTTGATCAATCATCTTCTGAATGTTTTCATTGTATTCTTTTGAATGATCTGTTTTATTTGTTTGATGATTGTTTGCCTTACTATCATATATTATGCTCTGATAAAATTGTTTTTATATTTCTTTCAAACAATTACATTGATTTGTTGAAATCTGTTAAAGTTTGAAATCCTTATAATAATAGACCATTCCTCTGATCATATATATGATCAATATAAATGGAATTTGATGGAGCATAATGAGTGGCTCTTGGCTGGTTTTTTGTGGTTAATGATCATTGCAGTAGTATATATTTTGATGGGTATATGTGGGATTCCTACTTTCTTGTTATTGAATATTTAGGTGGGGGAGCATCATATAAATATTAGATAACCATATAGGTTGTGGATTTTTTTTCATGATTGTGTCTTCCATTTACTTTGGAGTGGTATTTCTTGCACTGTACCATTTCCTTTTAATGAAAACTTGTTTGCTGATCCAAAAAAAAAATGCCTCTATGCTCTAATAAAACCTTTGATATATAAAAAAGCTATTCTTCAAGGCATCTTTTAGTTATGATCTTTAGAATAAAAACTTTGTTTTATGACAAAATACATACGTACGCTCTAATAATAAACAAAGTTAAAATCCTTTACCATTATCTCTTCTCTCTAATTATGGAACCTTCCTCTCGATCTTTCTCTATCTTTTTATCAATAAACCAAGGTAAAAGTCTTAAAATGATCATATAATTTATATAAAATTATATAAATTATATGATCATGGACGCTGGTGTTACCCTGGATTTAAAAAATGAGAAAAAAGAAAATTAAAATGGGATGAACGTCAATCAAACACATGACCTTCAGATCTTCACACACTGTCCCAACTCAGCTATCACTGTAGTTTAAAGTATTTGGTTACTTCTAAATTTTGAAAACATAAACAAAACACATCATTATGTTAAGTTGTTCTTAAAGTTAAATTATCTTTTACAGTCCAATCAAATATTTATCCTATGTTACGTAAAGCCTCTCATGAATAACTTAAATATCTTTTTCATTTTTGTAAATTAGTATTTTTTTTATTTTTATGTTTTGTAAATTTATTTTTTTCATTTTAGTTTTTACAAATTATATTTTTTTAAGGTACGTGATTTAAATAAAAGTTCTACTTATATATATTTTATGTGTGTGTACACTAATTGTAGTTAATGTTTAATTAATATCCAAATTTCATTATATATTTAGTGTAATAGACAAAAAGGAATCACTAAATGTGACTACTACGTGATGCACTGGATGTCCACGATAATCTTAGGATCTTTCAAGAATAATTGGGAGACGGTAATTGTTTATTTCAAACAAAGTTGGTTTTTTTATAATTGTTATTACATTATTAATTTATTTTTTATTTGATCATGCAATATTATAATGAAGTTAGACCATTAGAAGCAGAGAGATTCAAGACATGGGCACAGTATTATCTAAAAGTTAGAAATCAAATATAGGATGTTAGGCAACTATGTAACTTTAGGTTAATTAATTAGTTTACATACTTTGCATTACATTTTTTACAATTGTTGTTTCATCTTAACATTCAATAACCTTTGTTGATAGCTAGTTTTTTGCTAAAATCTATTTGAAAACAGAATGCAAATGATATATGTTGTGTGCTGTGTGGTCTGATTTTAAATTTACAGGTTAAATTTTGGTTTTTTTTGTAAAAACAGAGACATTATTTAAAAAAAAATTCCTGAAAACAACATCGGTTTTTTATAAAAAACCGATGTTAACTGTCAATAGTAACACATTCATTAACATTGGTTTTTATAAAAAACCGATGTTAACATGGGTTAACATCAGTTTTTTGAAAAAACCGATGTTAACTGTCAACATTAACAAATTCGTTAACATCGGTTTTTTAAAAAACCGATGTTAACGGTCAATAGTAACACATTCGTTAACATCGGTTTTTTTATAAATAACCGATGTTAACTGTCAATAGTAACACATTCGTTAACATCAGTTTTTTTTACAGAAAACCGATGTTAACTAACGTTAATATCGGTTTTATGAAAAAACCGATGTTAACTGTCAACATTAACACATTCGTTAACATCGGTTTTTTTGTAAAAACCGATGTTAACTTTCAACATTAATATACATTTTTTGGGTGTAATTCATATTAGCAACATCGGTTATTTATATAACCGATGTTGGTCATTTTACGTTAACATCGGTTTTTAAAAAAACCGATGTTAACGATAATACTATCAACGTCGGTACTTTCAACATCTGTTCAAAAATCGATGTTGAAAGTCATAAATAACCGATGTAGAAAGCATATTTTCTAATAGTGAGAATAAAAGACTTAGAGAGGAAGAAGGAGAAGATGAAGGAAATGAGAAGGCAAGGTGAGTTCCCATGGCTGAATGGTAGGGAAATTAGGATTTTTACTTATTTCACCTTTTCTCCCTCTAAATACACCCCTTTTTGTACAACTAAACTAATTTACAAGGCTTTAAGAACTTAACTCAAACTCATCTAAACCCGCCAAAACATATCAAACACCAAAAACATAACATTTTAATTAATTTTATTATATCAAATAACATAATTTATGCTTAATTCCTCTTGCATTTAAATCTAACACTTACTCACACAATTAAGAAAACTACAACATTACAAGCACCACATAGTTTACGAAAGAGTTTCACATGATCGATGGTGGTTTGGGATTTGAGGAAGGTTGAGATGGTTGATGGTGGAGGGAGGTTGTCGACGTTGGTGCCATAGTTGATGCTGATTTTGATTGGGGGGGGGGGGGGGGGGGGATGGGAAGCATGGAGGGGGATGAAGAGAGTACATGAGAAGAGTGCAAGGAGAAGGAAGGGCCATGGTTTGGTTTCAACCATGATTTTAAGGAGGAAGAGTTAGCGGGGAAGTTACAAGTTAGTGTGTGCATTACTTCATTCGATGAAGTATTGAATTGAGACATGATTCCATTGTGTATTTTGACAACATAATCATGTTTTTGTGAAAAATATATTTTTAGAAGAAGAAAAAATATTTAAAGGGGTGTTGTGCCTTGTGCAAAAGTGAATAATGATGAAATAATGGAAAGGGAAGGTGTGTTGTGGGGGATTAAGGTGGGATAGGTGAATAAAATTGGAGAAGAAGTGATAAAATATGAAATTTACTTTAAGAAAACAAAATAGGATTCTTATAAAGACAAAAAAAAAAAAGGGGGTGAGAGCTTAACATATAAAATGAGGAGAAATAACAAAGCCCATGCCCTTCATATAAGTGTGCCTTTATCATATAGGTGCACTTTTATTTACTTAGGCTTAATTATATTTCTACTATAATTTTTTAAATTTTGACAAATTTTATTTTTAATTTTTTAATTTAATGATTTTACTTTAACTTTTAAGAATTTTGTAAATTTGATTTTCTGTAATTTATTCATTAATAAGTACAAAAGTTGAAGGTAAAATTTGTAAAAAAAAATTCATTAAAAATTAGAAAAACAATAAATTAAGAATAATAAGTTCAATTATGTCAGAAAATAAAATTCGTAAAAGTTAGGAATAAAATCATTAAAATGCGTCAAATAAAAAGCTGGAAATAAAATTTGCAACAAATTTAAAAGTTAGGGCTACAAATATAATTAAGCCTAAATTATTTTTACTAAACGTTAATTTATTTTCTCTAAGCTCGGGGCTTTGCTTGCACTTGCATGTCCTCTCGCCTTCCATTTCTCGCCATGAATTCTCACCGTCCCGTTCAGGTTGCTGCTGCTGACAACGGGGTTAATCGTGATGTTGAATTTGGGGCTTCTTCACTACCAGTAAGATTACTTTCAACACAATGCTCCTTTATTACTCTGTGGTTTTATTCTCTCTGCTCTGAACCTTTCCCCCTTAATTTTTCAACATACCTACCCTGCTATTCAACTGGTACTTTCTTAACTTTCAAAGTATTTTTATTTTTATTTAGTTACTACTGTCAGTGTGCCACTGTGCCTTTTTTTCTCTTTCTTTTCTACCTAAAAGATTTTCTTTTGTAAGTTTCGTTTCTGCTGCTGTATCCGAAGCTGTATCAGTGTCTGGTTGTAACACCAACAACGTTTGGCACAAGTAGTAGCGGTTTGTGTCTCTTAATCATTTGGTCTAGGGTACAAATCCTGGTTGGCCCTTGGGAATGGAATAAATCGTGTTGGGAGGAGAAACCCATCTTGTGTGCGTTTAAGGTCTGACAAATATTTATCACTACATTCGGCAGGACAACTTCGTTCCAATACCATGATTACCAAAAAAAAGTGTCTGGTTGTAAACTTGCATGGAAACGTATGTCCGTCTGTGTGCTTTGTATTGATAATTTACTTTTCAGAGTGATTTCCCCTGTGATTACTGGAAGCAGAAATTAAGCATGTTTTTAGATGACAAGAGTAAGCAAGAGTTGATTTCAAGGGAGAAAAAGGATAGGCGTGATTTTCAGAAAATAGAGGCTTTGGCAACCAAAATGGGGTTGTTTAGGTATACACAATCTTCCTATTCTCATGGTTTAACAATAAATGCTTGAGTCACAATTCTTGCTATCTATCTATCTATTGTGGGGGATTGTAGTTTTTAACTGCATTTATATATGGCAGCCATATGTATGCGAAAGTTGTTGTTGTCAGTAAAGTCCCTCTTCCAAACTACAGATATGATTTGGATGATAAACGGCCATTGAGGGAGGTATGTTGATCAAGTTCCATCATCTACCCTGGACCTTCCTGAATCATCTGAGGAAGTCTAACATTAATGATTAATCAAAATTTTCCCCAAGTGTTCTTCCTTTTCCTCTTGTTTACATCTGCTACTTTTTATTTTTTATTTTTTCATTGGAGCGTATACTTGAGTTTTTATTTTCTGTTTTCACTCTTTAATTAGTAAATTGTCACTTTGTTTCAAATTGTTAAAACAATGTTTTTTTCTTCTTCTCTATTTCGTGTACAAATCTTCAATAATAGGAAACAAGTTGAAAATAAGGTGACAGTGTTGTAATTAAAAAGTGAAAACAGGAAATAGAAACACAAGTAAACACCCCCCTTATTATCTCTGTCTTTGAGAGAAACTTTAGTAAAGCTTCAACCATTGACAGGTGAACCTACCTACTACTATGTTAAGGCGAGTTGATGAATATCTTCAAGAATACCTAACCCAAAAGTCAAGAATGAAGGAAAGCTTTCCAGATATGTGGTCTGCAAGATCAGCCAATAACGGTAATATTGGTACAGATGAAAGGGTTTTTGATCCACCTCGGTCACTAGCATCCAGTAGGGCTGTAGTGGGGAAAATTCTCTGTCAAAGAAGTTTACAAATGTGTGATCAGCAACGAGCTTGGCAGGTAATCTTCACTGAAAATACCAATGTGGTGTGTGTTCTCTCCTTCTGAGATAGACTTCATATCCACATTTTGTTTTATTACTTTATGTTTTCTTCATAATTCAAATTTGAAGGCATTTTCTTTGGCAGCTTCTAAAGTCTGTTTGTGTAAGATGATTATACAAACCTTGTCCCTAATTGTCTGCATTCCTTGTAGATGTTTAAAAGGGTCTTTCGGGGTTGTAAGGGGATAAAAGAAAAAGAGCTCTTGCCATGTATAGTTTTTAATTTCTATTTGCATTTGCTCAATTAAGAGTGGTTGGTATATGAAAGGAGGGTATCTCCATAAGTTTAAGTGCTGGTCTATAATTATAAGATATAGGGAAGATAATATGATGAGGGAAGGTGTACAGTGAGTTATAATGTTGCTTTTGGAAGATGGGATAAAAAATCATAGGATATGATCAAAATTCTTGATGTGGTGTTCAAACAGTTTGAGACACCTTGCACATTTGTGAATTAAATACTCAAAGGAAACAACTATACATTTATGGCTATAATTTTATGCATGCCATGAACTAACTATATTTACTTTTATGTGGTGTGGAGGGTTGGGAACAAAAGAGGATAAATGAATATTTTAGAAGAAGAGCAGGGATAAAACTCATGAAAATTTTTAATTCATCAAAAGCTTAGATTAGAAATTCAAAAGTTAATACGCTAATGCTACACCTACAAGTCCTAACAACACTAAAACAGTAGGATGGGATGGGAAGCCCAGCATAACACAATTAATTTTACTTTTAAACAGAAATATTAACTTAATCATAACTATGTAATTTACTTTAGTCTACAGAATTTTCTTTTATTCAAATGGGATGTGGAAGAGAATATGTGAAGTTAGGTAGCTAGTTTTCATTGAGATGGTGTCTAAGCATTTGGGTGATATGTTCTATTTGTTGACTACAATTTAAAAAATGTCTTTATCTGTTTTTAGTTTCATTTTTTCTTTTGAGTATTGACATCTCATTAGTATTAGTCTATCCACTTGGGCCTGACATAAACTGATACTTGTGCATACACATACTGAGACAAAATGCAACTAGCACATCTTCCTAGGTTTTATTTACTTTGTTAATGTATCTTTTGGCAATATCTCTTGTAGATTGAATTTGAGGCAACCTTTAACTGCTGGGAACCATTGTACCCAAGGTTGGGCTTAATTTTTGTGGTAATAAGATAAAAAAAATGTATGGGTCCTCTTGGTGGTCATGATTGTTTGTTTGTGGGTTCCATGCTACTATTTAGTGTATATAGATGGGGAGCCAAGCTCTATTTTAATTTTTAATGTGGATTCTATGGCTGAACTGATTTTGGTTCAAAGCACCTGATCTTTTTTTAGGGGTTTCCTTGACAGATATGGCGAGGGATATTGCAGTTTTCATCTATTGATGAGAATAACTTGATGTTTCCGTTTAGTTACTCTTTGTTTGCGGAGATGATTTTTTTTTCTCTTCCCATTGTGGAATGTGAAGGATCTTTTTCTCATTGTGGTAGTTGAATTGTGATGCAAAACGCGAAGTGGGACCTATTTTCTGAATAGTAAGATTCATGATCATTAACTAAAAAATAAATCTAAGAGCATTTTCAAGAAATACATCAAAATCCTCTTAGTTGCTCTTTGTTCTTGATCATGATTTTTTTTGCTCTTCCCATTGTGGAATGCGAAGACCTCTTTCTCATTTTGGTAGTTGAATTGGGACTCAACATGAATCGGAAGACCTATTTTCTGAATTGTGAATCGAATCGAATAGTGAATCATAAGATTCAAGATCAATAACTAAAAAACATAAATCTAAGAGCATTTTAAAGAAATACATCAAAAGTTTCTCTCTCTCTCTCTCTCTCTATATATATATATATATATATAATTCCAACAAATCAAATAAGACAAAAGTTGTGGGCAGAGGAGGCAGCCATAGGTCATGTCCGTTAACAAAAGAGGGTGTGCTTTTGTCAAAATAAAAGAGGGGATAAAAACAAAAACAAAAAAACAGAGGTAGAGGGGGACCACCATGAAACAGGTCTTGAACAGGGAGAAAGAGACTACTTGCTGCCTTCAACTATGCACTGCAAACTGCAGAGAGAGAAACTTAAAGGAACCAAAAAGTATCTGAGAAAGGGAGAGTGGGAGGTCAAATGATAAAGGAGCGAATTTTTTTTGCACTTTTTCTCTAGCAAAAAATACCACAGAATTGACACCTGACCCACACATTGAGTAATGCCACAAACTCAGAAATAACGATTGTTCCGACTCAGGTATGATACTCGCGATTCAGCTTGTGATACAGACACAAAAACGTTTCACCTTTTGATTTTTATCACCTGCCTTCATTATCATATTGAATCGGGAGTTGAATCACATGATTCATATGATTCTAACTACTTGTTTCTTATCCATTGGTTTTGTTGTAATTTTCTTCTCTCAGTCTTGATGAATTTCTTATTTTTTCCTTAAATAAAAATATTGCTCATGTATGCTTCAGTTAGTTGTCATTTCCCATTACCTGTATAAGTTTAGAAGATAAAGGGGTTTTAATGTCTTTCTATTGCAGGAATCTCCAGAAGGAAGAACAATTCTGGAATTTCGTAGTAGTCTACCTGCTTATAAAGAGAAGGAAGCAATATTATCAGCCATATTAAGGAATCAGGTTTGTTGAATCAATGTATTTTGTTATTGCTTAGTCTCTAATGCTACTTAATAATGCACCTTATAGATATTAAAAGTCTCTTTTAATTTTCATTTGGATACTATTATTAGAGAGACTTGTTGAGAGTTATCGTATAGTTGTATTTGATAGTTATTTCTGTTTTTGTATGTACAGATTTTTTTTTGTTATTTTCTTTATAATGACTGATTTGCTGCCTGTAATAGGGCTCTTTGTTTTGCTAGTAGTTATAAACTTAAGGCTATAATATATAATGAAATTCTAGGGTTTTAGGTATAGTGGGAGGGAGAAGAGAGCACTAAGACTAAATGTTACAAACCAAATTAAGAATTTAATGATATAATGAGATTAAATATAAAATGAGAGATATCTCTCTTCCAAGGCTTTCCCAATCAAAAATGATTTTTCCTTTCACAAAGAGCAAAGCTCAATTCACGGATGATAACCAACCTTACCGAATTCCCTATGCTTTTAGTCCTCCTATTTATTTATGTCGGTAACTCCCTCTAACTAACTCACTAATATTCTAACTATCCTTACTAACTCCTCCCTTTTCCACATTCCTAACAATACCACTCCTCCTAAAAGTCAACCTTGTCCTCATGTTTGAAAGGAACTGACTGATAACATATTTTATGTTACTGTTTCCCCAAATTCTACCTATGCAGTAGTACCCCCCTTCTTCATTCCAATTTGCATCTTCTTCCAAAATACTTTCGTTGGGCTTTGCATTCAACTGAATCCTGCTGGAATCTACTAGTTCTCCCCTGTCTACACATTCTGTGTCAGGCCAACACGATTTGACCTTGAATTGGGCTGGGTAAAGTTGTTTCGATGAAGTGTTGTATGATGGCCAATACTAGAGTCTAGAAGACTAGAACATAGATCCAATTCAAGTCGGGGGGGTGGGGGGGTTATGAATTTAAATGGTCTTTGATTGGGGACTCTTCAAAAAAATATTCCTAGGCTAAGGGTTTGAGAAAAAAATAGAAATTACTCAAATGATTCCTTTGGGGGGGAGGGGGGGGGGGGGGGGGAAAGACTTGGAAAGGAAAATTTTTTGGGGAGGGGGGGGGAAAAATTTTAAACCAAAAAAAGAAGGGAGGTTGGGTATCAGGGAGTTGGAGAGTTTCAATGATGCACTTTTAGGGAAGTGGAGGTGGAATATGTTCCAACATGAGGGGGCTTTGTGGGTGCAAGCATGAACAAGCGCCTAGAAGATGAGCTTAACATACTACTACCCTTGACTCCAGATTCAATCAGACCCAAAAAGATGTTCAAGAGTAATCTCCAATTCCTCTCTTATTTCTCATTATCATTTCAAAAACAGCTTTGTTTTGTCTACCCATTATACAAAAACATGGTGACACTTTCTTTGATTCATTCTGTTGAGAATTAAGAATTTAATGTATAAATGATGTGATAGGATATGATATCTGATTTAGAGGAAATTGAATATCCTCTAATTATGTGTAATCAATACTACTTGTCTGTATAAACAAGCATCCGCTGTGTACTTTGACACACGGTTTATACTCAATTACCCCTCTATATTTTCTCTCATTTTACATGGTATCTAGAACTAGGTTAAGGAAATAAGGAAAACCATCCCTCATCGGGGACCTACTGTCCCCGGTGAGCCCTTTTGCTCACTGCCTTTCTTCTATCAGTCTTCTTCCTATTTCTGGTGGACCTTTCTGGCTGTTGCACTTATTTCGGCGCTTTCCAATGACATTTTTCTGCATTCCAGTTGACCTTTCTGCTTGCTGCCTCCTTTCCAGCAATTTTCCCCCTTTTCCGGCAGCCGCTGTCCGTCGATGGAGCTCTGGGGACGTTTCCAGCAGGTGAACCCACCACCAGCATCGTCGTCCACCGATCTACACGATGGTGGCTACCACATCTCAATCAGGCATGCAACACTCCTTTATGCGTCCACTCTTTTGCGCGCCAGACTTAGCTAAACAACACACTTCTTTGGCACCTGCACCGTCTTGGGCTGCACTTCTACTGCAGGAGTCGCTCCTCTTGTGCGAGCATAACCTGAGAGTTTTGCCTCAAACGGAGCATCCATGCGGACACACAATTGGAGCTCGTTCTGTTTACCCTTCTTTAAGTACTGTTTGGTTTGCGATTTTGGGCTGGGCACTATGCAGTCCATTTATTTTTATGCGTTTTGCATTGTTGCGAAGAAGTTTCCAGTTGCCTATCCTACCGTCGTCTCTTTTTAGCATGTTTTCTGGTCACTGCCTTTATCTCGTCACTCATTTTTCAGCGAAGAACTTTCCAGTTGCCTATTCTGTTGCTGTCGTTTTCCGGTGTGTTTCTCAGTGACTTATCTCAATTCGTTGTCACTTTATGACGATTTCGTCTCTGCAGGTTGAATAATTGGGCATCCACACTTCATTTGAGGCTTCCAAATCTTGGTTTTAAGAAGAATGTAACTTGCTTTGAACCTTCTTAGGCTGATATGTTTTCTAGCTCTCTCTTTTTCAAGTAATATCCCCCAATTTCAACAAGATCCCAGGGTTATCTTCAAAATATTGGTTTTGTGGTTCTTAAGAAGGTCATAACTTGCTTGCTATAAATTTCTTAGGCTGATGGTTATTCTAGCTCTTTGGCAATGTTACCTTTCTAGCATTATTCCCCGACTTCACCAACATACATGAGTTGTCTTTCAAACATTGTTTTTTGGTGGAACTCAATTTTATGTTTATATTTATTAGTTGGGAATAAATTTTCTTGTAACAAGTTAAAGCTTAGTAAGCTTTAGTTGAGGGGGAGTGTTGAGAATCAGGAATTTAATGTATAATGATGTGGTAGGATATGATATCTGATTTAGAGGAAACTGAATTTCCTTTAATTAATCAATATTAGTTGTCTATATAAACAAGCATCCACTGTGTACTCTGACACAGTTTATTCTCAATTATCCCTTTGTATTTTCTCTCATTTTACACATCCAACACTCCAACTCCATCTTCTTCCATCTCTTAGCTTTGTTCAAAATTATCACACAAGGAAGAAGATGCAGAATCTTGCCGCTGCAAAGAGAAAGGAAAACATTGCTACCACAGTCATGGTTAAGAAACAAAACTGCGAAAAGCAACGAGTTGTGTTGGGTGAACTTCCTAATTTACTAAACCTTTTGCTCTCCGAAACTCAGTATTAAAGTATACCAGTGTTGTTAAAAAGTGGCCACAGTGGCGCCATGGTGGAAAGGCGTGGCGGGTTTCGAATGGCGACGCCATGGTGGCCACCATAGCCATGGCGGTCATGGCGGCATGGCGGAAAATAGCGTTTTTTTTTTGTTTTTTTCCGCAGGAGTTGGGCTGACCCGACCCAACCCTACCTGGTAACTTAGTCAAAAGCACAACCCTCCCCTCTCAATCAGAACGCAGCCCTCCTCCAACTAAAAGCTCAACCCCTTCACCCAGCCGCGACCCCCCGTACGCAGAACTCAGCCAGCAGCGATGACCCCACGGCGACGACAAGCACTGGCACGAAGGGCGGCGACGTGCACCGGCACGAACGGCGGCGACAAGCACCGGCACGAACGGCGGCGACGACGCGCACGAAGGTAGTGAACATCGCGGCCTTTGCGAAGTGGTGCGCGCAAGCTGTAATTTTTTTTTTGTTTTGTTTTTGCTGTTTGACACCTTTTTTTGTGTCTGCAACTTTTTTTTCCTTTTGCTAATTGACAACCTCTTTTTACTTTTGACAGTCCCATTTTTTTTTCCTATTTGACACCACAATTTTTTTTTCCTGTTCAGTCTTCTTTTGTTTTTTTCAATTTCAATGAGTTTATATATATGTATATTTTTTTTTTGTCCGCCATGACATCCGCCATTTTCTGCTACGCCATCCGTCATATTTTTATGACGGATTTTTGGCTTTCCGCCATGAACCGCCATCCGCCATTAACAACATTGAAGTATACCTACTCTGATTGTTTTATTTTTCTTTAGTACAACTGTAGACAGCTGTTATGACAGCTGTAGCATGCTGTATTAAATAATTAACTGTAGTTAGTTAGTTTCTGTTACGTTAGTTAGGCTCTATATAAACAAAGCTTGTAATCATTCAATGATTTGGGTTGAATAACATTATCTCTCCAATCTCAAACTCTCTCTCAATATCAAACTCTATTATGGTATACAGAGCTTAGGCTGATTCCTAGATCTGTTCATGGTTTCCGCAAGTCCGATTACTTCTCCTTCCTCCCCTCTGCCACCGCACTCCACGATGGTTTCTGCTCGTTCTAAGTTGACTCACTCAGTCACTCTATTTCCGAGAAGTTGAACACCAAAAACTACTTTCTATGGTGCCAACAAGTTGAGTCGGTGATCAAGAGTCATTGTCTTCAACATTTTCTTCACAATCCAACAATTCTGTAGAAGTTCCTCATGGATGAAGATCAAGATCAGTGTTGTGAAAACCGGCCCAGTCACTAACTTGGTCGAAGTAGTGGGTCAGTGGTTGAACCGGTGGGTCAGGAATTGGCCCGATATATAATAAAAAAAATTATACACACACAAGCATATTTAACATAATTTGATTAATCAATCCTTACTCCAAATCTAAAGTAGCTAATATTCTAAATAACAAAGAAAGTTCGGTAACTAATTCCAGGTTCAATTCTTTTATGTGTTACATTTTAGTTTAGCAATTTCACTTTTTAGTGCAGCGAGTGTTTATTTTAAGAAACTTTGAGATTAACAAATTAATAAGAAAGCAAACATTGTGCATTACTTAAAAAGCTAAAAAGTAAAAAGGTACACACTGTTAAAAAGTAAAAGGTACACACCCAACAATGTGTGTAGAAGTGAAGCAGCAAAGTAATAATATTGAATTGCAATGTGTGTAGTGCATTTCAGAATTAAGACTTTTAGACAAGTAACATTGCATTTCTTTCAAATTTTCATGAGACCGGGCCGAGTCAAATGACTGAGTCATTACTGGTTTTTACTGGTTCCAAGCCAAGTTGATTGGTTCTGACCGAGTCAACTGCATAACCGATTCGCAAGCCTACTTGATCCGGCCATAGCTCCAGTTTCTGGTCCAACCAGTTTGACCAGTTTTTATAACATTGATCAAGATGCTGGCAATGTCTCTGAAGCCTATCTTGATTGGGAACAAGATCAATCTATTATTTCTGGTGAAATGCTTACAAGAGTGATTGGTTGCAAGTTCACATGGCATCTATGCGATAAAATCCATTCAGATTTTCACTCTCTCACTTGCGCCAAAGCTTGTCAGATCAGAAATGAGCTTCGAAGCCTTTCTCTCAAGAATCACCCAATTTTTGAGAATTTTCTTCAGATCCAAACACTTGTAAACTCGCATACTTCTATTGGTGATTCTATCTCTCCTGGGGAGCATTTGGAAATGATTCTCAATGGTCTTCCAGAAGAATATGAGTCCACTGTTTGGCTTGTTTGTAACAAGTTCGAGCCTTTCACTGTTGACGAGGTTGAAACTCTTCTTTTGGAGCAAAAACTTCCTTCAAGAGACATAATAAGAGATCTCTGGTTTCAATCAATCTTACTGAAGGTGCAATTGGTAACTCCTGAAATGTGAATTCTAATCCTACTGCAAGTTCTAATTCGCAAGCACAAGTCAATTTGACTTCTCAGCCCTCCTCCACTGATATGAATTACAATGATTACCACATTACACCAGTGGTTGCGGTGGCTGGAGTTTTAACCGTGGTGGTCGTGGCAGTGGCCGGAACTTTGGTGGCCGTTACTCTAATGTGCAGTGCCAAGTTTGTTAGAAATTTGGGCATTATGCTTCTTTCTGTTATCACAGATTTTATGAGAACTATGTTTCGATTGCTCCTCAAGGTCTGAACATGCAGCCTCAATGGTACCCACTCTTCTGGACTATACCTCCAGTACCTTACATTCGATCCTCTCAGCAGCAAATGCCACCACCATCTCAATTTGGTTTTCCTCAACTATATTCTCATTCATATCCTCAACCATACACTCAACCTAACTACACCTACAATAGACCTGCAAGACCTATCTCTCGAGCACCTCCTCAAGCTTTTCATATGAGTGCTCCTGCATCATCATCAACTCCCTCTACTAGCCGGTATCCAGATTTGGGGGTTTCTCATCATGTGACAAATGTGTCACAAAATATACAACCAAACTGTTCCTTTTGAAGGTCCAGAACAAATAACCATAGGAAATGGTCAAGGGCTCAATATTATTCCTTTTGACAAACGTGTCACAGAATATACAACAAACTGTTCCTTTTGAAGGTCCAGAACAAACTGTTCCTACTTGGTAATTGTGAAATATATGATATCTTTCGCCGACGACCAACTACGACCAGAGTCGCTATCCACTGACAATCTCTAAGCCAGAGCCACGACCCACAACTCCTCTGCATGTGCCTACACGTGCCTCCTCTCTCCGGCATGTGTAACTCACACGCTCTTCACAAATTGGCATGTGGTGCTGTTTCCGGTGAGACCCATCCTCTGGCAACCCTTCTGCTGCTTATTAGAGTATAGTATGTTAAATGTTAGCTATAGTGGACAGTTAGTGAGTTAGAACTGTGAAGCAATTGTGAAGCAGTTAGTTTGTTAGAACCGTTAACAGACAATTTGTTAGAAGTTAGTATTTTCTGTTAACCACTTTTCTGTACCAATAAGGCCAGCCTCTATATTCTATATATACTCCCATTGTAATCATTTTTCATTTGAGTAATAATTCAAAGCTCCTTTTTCTCTCAGTTTATCTTAGACTGCCGTTAAAGTTTGTGTAGTTTTGTGTATTGTAGCTGTTTAAGTCAGCTTTATTTAGGAGACAGCTGTATTGTGTAAGTGTAAACAGCTGTCTCCCTCCCTTTTTGTACCCTATATATATATATTTAATAGAGAGCAATGAAAAGTAGATTGATTGTGTGAAAATACACACAAAAATTCAAATCTCAAGTTGGTATCAAAGCGGGTAACCGTTTTGACTCCGGTCGCTGTCCGCCGCCACTGTCTCCGGCCATCGTATCTTCCGGCAAACCCAGGATTGGGTGTGCCTTGAAGAGCGCGACTCACCCCTGGAAGTCACGTGGCCAGAATCCCAGCCACGTGCCGCCACCAACCCGCGCGAATTTCGGAGCGTGAGGTCCATGCGCCGCCCTCCGGAAGTTCACTGGACCAGTACCAGCTGCTTCACCTTCTCCTGGGCACGTTTCAGCCCTTGTTATCCGGTATTGACAACTTGCTCGTTCCAGCCCTTGTGTTTCCTTCTCCTTCTCCGTTAGGGTTTCGTTATTTGATCATAAATGGCCTCTGCCGGTCTTGTATTCTCCTTCTCTGGAACCCCCACCATCACTACTGCAAAACTCAACTGGAAGAACTACCTATCTTGGTCTACCTCAGTGGAGTTGTGGTTTCTTGGCCAAGGATATCATGACCACTTGAAAAAAGGAGCTAATGCTGTCCCAAATGACAAGAAATCTGAGTGGGAAAAACTTGACTTTCAACTATGTGCTGTGCTGTGGCAATCGGTTGAGCCGGATGTTTTGGAAATTCTTAGATCATTCAAAACATGTTGTTCTATTTGGAAGAAGGCTCAAAAGATATTTGCCAATGATATTCAAAGTCTTTTCGATGCAACCCAAAAAGTTGCTGCACTCAAACAGACCAGCCACGATATGATTGCACATATAGGTAAAGTTTGAGCGGCAGTGGAAGAGTTAAAAAGGTTTCTTGTGGCTGATTCTTTGGAGGAAGTAAATAGGAAGCTGGACAAGTTTTACATGGTTCTTATTTTGAGAAGCCTACATTCAGATTTTGATCACGTGCGTGATCAAGTCCTTGCTGGTGATCAAGTTCCGTCAATGGACTCTCTAATTACTAGACTTCTTTGTGTGCCCCATGTGTTGAAAGATGAAAACTTAGCTGAAGTTGTGGAAACATCAGTCATGGTTGCACTTCGTGGAAGAGGAGGAGGTCATAACAACAGAGGAGGCCGCCGTGGAAGGAGTGGACGTCCTCAATGCACCTATTGCAACAGGATGGATCATACTCAAGAAAATTGTTACTCCTTACATGGCTTTCTTGACAAGGTAGCACATGTATCTAAATCAGAAAAATTAGAGTCTAAGTTCTCTGATGAAGAGCACCAAGAATATTTGAAGCTCAAATTTGAAAAATCCAGCAACCAAGTCCAATCCTCCTCGGTACCATGTGTTTCAACAGCATGTATCTTTCAATCTATGGAAGGTCCTAGTCCTTGGATACTTGATTCAGGTGCCTGTAATAATATCTCTGGTAACAAATCAGCTTTTTCATCTATTTCTTTTCCAAAAGCTCCCCACTTTGTTACTGTAGCCAATGGGTCCAAAGTTGCATCTCAAGGAATTGGTCAAGTTTCTTTGTCTCCTTCATTAAAGTTGAACTTTGTATTATTTATTCCTCATTGTCCCTATAACTTAATCTCATTAAGTCAGTTGACTTGTTCGTTAAATTGCTCAGTAACCTTTGATGCTAGTTCTTTTGTTATTCAAGAACATGGTATGGGTCGTCTGATTGGAGAAGGACGTGAATCATGAGGACTTTATTACTTAGAATCCAGCTTTCCCGTGTCCTGTTTTGCAACTTCAAAACCCAAGCTTTTGCATGATCGTCTGGGTCATCCAAGTCTACAGAAATTGAAAATGATGGTTCCTAGTCTTAAGAATCTTCAAGTCTTAGAATGTGAATCTTGTCAATTAGGGAAACATGTTAGGTCATCATTTCCTCAAATTGAAAAAAGATGTAACTCAGCTTTCTCTACTATTCATTCTGATATTAGGGGACCAAGTCGTGTCACATCTTTTGGCTTTAGATATTTTGTAACCTTTATTGATGAATTCTCTAGATGTACTTGGGTTTATTTAATGAAAGACAGATCTGAACTTTTGCCTATATTCATGTCTTTCTTTAATGAGATTAAGAACCAATTTGGAAAAACTATTAAGATTTTCAGAAGTGATAATGCTAAAGAGTATTTTTCTCATGATTTATCCTCCTTTTTATCCTCAAAAGGTATTTTACATCAATTCACATGTCCTCATATACACAACAAAATGGCATAGCAGAGAGGAAGAATCGTCATCTCCTTGAAACTACACGCTCCTTAATGTTAAACTCAAATGTTCCTACACACCATTGGGGAGATGCAGTTCTTACTGCTTGTTTCTTAATAAACAGGATGCCTTCTTCTACTCTTGAAAATAAAATTCCTCACTCAATTATTTTTCCTCATGATCCATTATTTCACGTCTCTCCTAGAGTGTTTGGTTGTACTTGTTTTGTCCATGATCTCTCTCCTGGTTTAGACAAACTCTCTGCTAAGGCCATTAAATGTGTCTTTTTGGGGTATTTTTGTCTTCAAAAGGGTTACAAGTGTTACTCTCCAACTACAAGACGGTATTATATGTCTGCTGATGTTACCTTTTTTGAGGACACACCTTTCTTCTCGTCCTCCATGGACTATCCTTCTTCCTTTCAGCAAGTCCTTCCAGTCCCATCTCCTGGTCCACTGGGTAATTCCAATCAAAGTGTTAGTGAAATCCCATCTATTCCACCAAGTTCAACTGAAGTTGCTCCTCCACCTCTCATTACATATCAACGCAAGACACGACAAGTTAGTTCTACAGTGCCCGAGTGTTCTCCTCGTGATTCCCATTCTCCTCCAACAGATCCTCAAACCATGGATCCTTCCTCCTCCACTTCTTCTCATAACTCTGATTTAGCCTGGCCTATTGCCTTAAGGAAAGGTACTCGATCTTCTTGTAATCCTCATCCTATTTATAATTTCTTGAGTTATCATTGTTTGTCTCCTTCATACTTTTCTTTTGTTTTCTCTTACTATTTCTAACAATATTCATGAGGCACTTGATCATCCTGGATGGCGACAAGCCATGATTGATGAAATGCAGGCTCTTGAAAACAATGGTACTTGGGAACTTGTCCCTCTTCCTCCTGGCATGAAAACTGTTGGCTGTAGATGAGTCTATACTATTAAGGTCGAGCCCAATGGTGAGGTTGATCGGCTTAAGGCTTGATTAGTAGCTAAAGGATACACTCAGATCTATGACCTTGATTATTGTGATACTTTCTCTCCTGTAGCTAAAATCACCGCTGTTCGACTGTTTCTTGCTATGGCTGCCATATGTCATTGGCCTCTCCATCAACTTGACATTAAAAATGTCTTCCTTCATGGTGGTCTTGAGGAGGAAATTTATATGGAGCAACCCCCTAGATTTGTTGCTCAAGGGGAGTATGGCTTGGTGTGCAAGCTACACCGATCTCTCTATGGGTTGAAGCAATTTCCTTGACCATTCTGTTTTTTTTATTGTCATACATCTCCTGGAAAGTGTGTTTATCTAATGGTCTATGTTGATGATATAGTGATTACAGGAAATGATACTACTAAGATCGTCCAGCTAAAAGAGCACTTATTCAGCCATTTCCAGACCAAGGACCTGAGATATTTGAAGTACTTTCTTGGTATTGAGGTGGCTCAATCAAGAGATGATGTTGTGATTTCACAAAGAAAGTATGCTCTTGATATACTGGAGGAAACAGGCATGCAAAATTGTAGGCCTGTTGATAGTCCTATGGACCCAAATCTAAAGCTCATGGCAGATCAAAGTGAAGTTTATCCTGATCCCGAGAGATATAGGAGACTTGTGGGAAAACTCATTTATCTCACCATTACAAGACCTGATATTTCTTTTGCTGTTGGGGTGGTTAGCCAATTTATGCAAAATCCTCATGTTGATCGTTGCAATGCTGTCATGCGTATTCTCAGATATGTAAAGGACAAGGATTGTTGTATGAAGACAAGGGTAACACTCAAGTCTCTGGATATTGTGATGCAGATTGGGCTGGTTGTCCCATAGACAGGAGATCTACCTCAGGATAGTGTGTTTTTGTTGGGGGAAATGTTATCTCTTGGAAGACCAAGAAACAAACTGTTGTTGCTCGATTCAGTGCAGAGGCTGAATATCGATCTATGGCTATAGTTACATGCGAACTCATGTGGATTAAACAATTTCTCCAAGAGTTGAGATTTTGTGAAGTGGTGCAAATGAAGTTGTACTGTAATAATCAGACAGCTCTTCACATTGCCTCAAATCCAGTCTTCCATGAGAGGACTAAGCACATAGAGATTGATTGTCATTTCATTCGAGAGAAACTATTGTCCAAGGAGATTATCACTGAGTTCATCAATTCTAATGACCAGCCAATAGATATTTTAACTAAGTCCTTAAGAGGAACTAGGATTCAGTCTATATGTTCCAAGCTTGGTGCATATGATTTGTATGCTCCAGCTTGAGGGGGAGTGTTAAAGTTTGTGTAGTTTTGTGTATTGTAGCTGTTTGTAAGTCAGCTTTATTGAGGAGACAGCTGTATTGTGTAAGTGTAAACAGCTGTCTCCCTCCCTTTTTGTACCCTATATATATATTTAATAGAGAGCAATGAAAAGTAGATTGATTGTGTGAAAATACACACAAAAATTCAAATCTCAAGTACTGCCATTCTCTACTTCCAGCGAGCCTATCCAGCCTTTGTTCTGACCTGTTTGGCTCAGTTTGAAACCAAACACCCCTCTCAACAACCTCATTTGGCCGTTTCGCTGTGTTTCATGGCCTTTACCCTCCTTCAGAATCTTCTTCCCCTATGACGTTCACCCCGCTTCCACTATGGCGTTCACCAATGTTCCTCGCATAGACACATCTATGCACAACTTTCTTTATAGGTGAACTGTACCCGCACCCACTGTTGGGCCTGTTTGGTAGCCAGTGCACCGTCCTCTTGTTGGTCTGCATCAGTGACCTTTCAAGAACGCCATGCCGTCCATGTGCGCAACCAACACAACACACCGCTTTAGCGACCCCACGCAGGGCACTTTTTCGGGGAGAGAAGTTCATGCACACAATGCATGACACATCTCCAGCGAGCGTCACACTGGAACCGTCTCCTTCCACCTCAGGGCATGCTTTATTCACAGGTGAACACCCATTGCAGCTACTGGCCTTCGTTGGCTGCAGTCGAGGTTTTTCAGTGCAACCATCCGACTCCGACTGGAACTGTCTTTACTTTAGTTTTGTTGGGTTTACCACATTTGTAACAAGCTTGGTTCATATGACATATATGCTCTAGCTTGAGGGGGAGTGTGAAATATATGATTTGATATGTTTTAATTATAGCAGTTTAGTATGAGATTATCTCCCTTATTGCTCATTATTTAGTTTCTTTATGTTGTAAACCTCCTTCGTTATAAATAAGAGTATTTTGTGTGGTCTCACACACAACATTAGTACATTACACAGTAAAACACTGTTATAGTAATATATCATTGAAATTTAGTTTGTAGTATTTATTTGAATCTTTTTAAAGTTTGGCTTCTCAAATTCTTTTTAATTATTAATAATTATTAATTGACATATTTTTCAGGTACTTATCATTTCAGGTGAAACAGGTTGTGGAAAGACAACACAACTTCCACAATTTATCCTAGAATCCGAGATTGAATCAGTTCGTGGAGCTGTGTGTAATATTATATGCACACAACCAAGACGCATTGCAGCAATTTCTGTTTCTGAAAGAGTTGCCTTTGAAAGAGGAGAGAAATTGGGTGAATCTGTGAGTTTTTCAAAGACAGTTACTGTTTATTACTATTCCAGCGCAATAATTTTCTGTTATATAGTCTGTTGGAATTTAAAGCATCTGTCTCTCCTTTGTTTGACTTCTTTTCTGAAAGGTTGGATATAAAGTTAGACTTGAAGGTATGAGAGGGAGAGATACTCATCTTCTCTTTTGCACCACAGGCATCTTATTAAGAAGATTACTAGATGATAGAAACTTAATAGGTGTAACTCATATTATTGTTGATGAAATTCATGAGCGTGGAATGAATGAAGGTAGATTTCTGAACTTGATTGTGTCTTTGATATTTAGAAGATTTTTTATGATAATGCTTTTGCATTTTTTTGTGTGACAGATTTTCTCCTCATTGTTCTTAAAGATCTCCTAGCCCGCCGACCAGAACTGAAACTGATTTTAATGAGTGCTACCCTTGATGCTGAGCTGTTCTCTTCATATTTTAATGGTGCTGCAACTATGAAGATTCCAGTATGTTACATAAACTAAATGACATAGCTTGTTTATGTTGTCAAAGGGATATATATCACTAGGAATTTACTACGATTGATGGATCATGAATCTTAGAGAGAAAGTACTTATATATGTTTAACATTTAACCTGAAGGCATGGTTGTTAAAGTTTAATCATTCTTAAGAGCTTCGCCTTTAAGCCCTGTGGTCCTGACAAATGCCTATGGCAAAGTTGTCACAAGTTGAATCCTTTGCCGCCTTCATTCTTCTAATAATTTGATAAAGATAAACACCCAAGCACTTGGGGAACCGTCCCTTATAAGTTAGCTATTAAGGGTGGAGAACCAAGCACTTAAATACTCCCTTAAGCCAGAAGTGCTGCCAAAACGGCGGCTGGAGGCGTCGTCACATGCTGGAAACGCTTCTGATGAGAGAGCTGTTTGGCACACTGAAAAGGCATGCGTCAGAGCATGTTAGTGGTTCTTTCAAGATGCTGTCAATGGGGTGGCATAGATCGGTGGAAGGCGGTGGCCAGAAAATTCTTCATTGGAATATGAGCAGCAAGTAGAAGGCGAACTGTAGTTGTACACAGTTTGCTAAACATTTATCTTGGGGGACAGTGGGTCCACCAGGAAAACACAGTTCAAGAGATACCTCTATCAGGCTTTGACACCATGTTAAAATAGGAGAAAACAGAGGAATAATGAACTGGAAATCATTTTTTTTTGCTCAGCAAAAGTAGGTGTATTATATATATATAGAAAAGTACCAGTGGTACTAAATTTACATATGAATAGAAAAGGATCCAGTTTATCCATTGATTTGGCTGGGACAAGCTAGATACACTCTAATGTGTTACATAATTCCACCATCACCTAGCCCCCCCTAGTTACAAAATGCATCCCTCAGGCTAGAAGACCATTGGTTAAAATGTAATGTGAAATCCTTCTCCATAGCTTTGATCCACGACCATAGTAAGAGTAAGGCATCCTCCAGCACCTTGCTTCCGTGGAAAGTTGCATTTTGGAAGACTACCTTGTTTCTATGTTGCCAAATTGTCCATGTTAAGGCAATCCACCAACATTTCCATCTTTTGGATTTCACACCATCAGCTATCTCAGTTCCATACTGTAGGAAATGATGTCTAGGGTTTTGTGGCATTGCTGTCTTGAGGTTAGCCCAAGACATTGACTCCCACCATAGAGGGAGGGTTTTGGTACAGTTAAAGAATAAGTGAGCAGCCCCCTTTTCATTATTTTTGCAGAATGGACAGAGCATGTCATGTACCATAACTTGTCTCCTTCTGAGGTTTGTCTTAGTTGGTAATCTGTCCCTGATTAGTCTCCATGCAAACACTGTTGACTTGGTTGGTATTTTTAGTTTCCATATTTCCCCAAAATTTCCTCCGTCAACTTCCCCCATAACAGGTCATATCCACTTTTTGTTGAGTAATGTCCTCCTGGTTCAGGTTTCCAAATCCATTTTTCTTCCCTTTGAGAGTGTATTTGCTGCTGAGTTATCTCCCCAAGAAAGCTATCCGCCATTGCTATTTCAGAATCAAAGAGAGGTCTCCTCCAATTCAGCTGCCATTCCCAGCCAGTATTTGTGTTTGTCCCCAACTGCTGTATGATTTGCTGTTGTTGGCATGAAATCTGGTATAGCCTAGGGAATTTATCCCTTAGTGGTAAATCAGTGTTTGTCCAATGATCCTCCCAAAATCTAATCTTATCTCCCCCACCCACCATCCATTTTGTTTCCCTTTTGAGTGGGAAGTTTTGCTGCAGTTGCTGTGTTTTGATTAGGTCCTTCCACCATGTGGAATCTTTGCTTCCTCTGCTCCCTTCCTCCAATGCCCTCCAGCCGCCATACTTAGAGTGCAGTATTCTAGCCCATGGTTCCTTTTGGCTGTAGAAAAGATCCCATAGACATTTGCCTAGTAATGCTGTATTGAAGGTTCTAAGATCTTTGATACCAAGGCCACCTTTGGCTTTTGGCAAACATACAATTTTCCAGTTAACCCATGCGATCTTTCTACACTCCGATTCCCCTCCCCACAAAAATCTGTACTGAATGCCTTCCAGTTTGGCTATTATTTTTTATGGTACCCTGAAAAAGGAAAAAAAATAGATAGGAAGTGTTGTTAAAACTGCATTAATTAGGATCACTCTCCCCCCGAAGGATATGTGTCTGTATTTCCATGCAGTGAGTTTTCTCTCACATTTTCGGATTATACGGTCCCAAAACTCCGTACGTCTTAGGTTAGCCCCAATGGGGATACCCAGATAAAGGGAAGGTAAGGACAAAATCCTACAATTTAGGTATTCAGCTGCCACCTTCGTCCATTGGACAGATTTCCCAATTGCCCCAAAGCTGTTCTTTGCAAAATTTATCTTTAAGCCAGATGCTAGTTCGAAACTCCTCAACAAGGACTTGATTGTCTTCACATTCTTCATTGTGGCTTCACCAAGAAAGATGGTGTCGTCAACGTACTGGAGAATGTTAACTGGTTCACTGTTTTTTCCCACAAGGAAGCTGCTATAGAGATTCTTATCCAATGCTTCTCTCATTAGGCCGGTTAATCCTTCTGCACCAATATTGAAGAGTAGAGGCGCTAATGGATCGCCTTGTCCAAGGCCTCTATGAGGAATGAATTCATTAGTAGGGCTGCCATTTACTAAAACAGAAACTGTAGCAGATTTGAGGCAGCCCTCGATCCAGGAGATCCACTTTTGACAGAAGCCTAATTTGATCATCATGTAAGATAGGAACTCCCATGATATGGAGTCATATGCTCTTTCGTAGTCCACTTTGAACACCAAACAAGGTTTATGGCTTCTCTTTGCTTCTTCCACCGTCTCGTTGGCTATCACCACACTGTGAAGCAGTTGTCTTCCACTTAAGATTTTGTGGATCTCTCTTTGGGATCAAGGCAATGAAGGATGCATTGCTGCCCCTCGGGAAGACCCCATTTGCATGGAATTCAGCGATGAATCTGCTGATGTCGGGCTTCATGAGCATCCAAAATTGTTTGATGAATTTAAAGTTCAAACCATCCGAACCTGAGCTTTTTTCACTACCACATTCCCAAACAGCCGCCCTTATTTCATCCTCAAGGAAATTTGCCACCAGCATTTCATTATGATGCAGTCCAATACCATGAAATCTAGTGCCATTCAAAACTGGTCTGCACTGTTCAGGTTCATTAAATCTATCATTGAAAAATCTGTGGACCTCCTCTTTCACTCTTATTGGGTTTTCTACCCATCTGCCATTAATGAGGACACCTTTAACTTCAGTATTTGTGCGTTTGGAATTCATCAACAAGTGAAAATAGCGAGTGTTGCAATCCCCCTCTTTAATCCATTTTACTCTCGCCTTTTGCCTCATCAAGGATTCATGAGACTGTGCTGCTAACCAAAGGTCCTCCTGTAATTTTCTGTGGGTCAGCAGTTCGTGAGGAGTCAGCTGTCTAATCGTGCTTGCATCTTCAAGGCTATTTAGATCTGCCTCTATCCTCTGTACCTTCTTAAGAGTGTCTCCATAATGCTCCCTGTTCCACACTTCGTTTTTTGATTTTTACTTTGAGGGCGTGCCCCCCCCCCCCCCCCCCCAGCCTCTAGGTTGCGTGTTTGTCTAGCACTCCCTGACTATCTGATCAAAGGATTTGTCTTTCAGCCAGCAGTCGAACACTCTAAATGATTTTGGTCCCCAATCAATGTTCTTAGCTCTCATAAGTATGGGACAATGGTCCGAGAAGTTCCGATCCAAGATGAATTGGGTGCAGCCTGGCCATTTGTTGAGCCATTCATGAGAGACAAAAAATCTATCTAGTTTACTCTTTGCAGTCCCGTTTGGATTAAACCATGTGAATCTTCTCCCCACACTAGGTATTTCTTCTACCTCTAGGTCGGCTAGCCATTCACTAAAATCAGTTATGTTGTTTGCTTCCATACCCCTGTGAGCCACCCCTTCTCTCTCGGACTGGTGTCTAATGCTGTTAAAATCTCCGAAGAAGCACCATAATCCCTCAGGATCTTGGTGTCTTAGCTGGCTTAGTGCTTCCCATAATTCTCTCTTGTTCAGATTATCACATGGGGAATATATGTTTACTATGGTTACTTTCTGGTTTTTGCTGACCCACACTCCATCCAGTAGGATGTAGCCCCTGCCACTTGCTCTATGATCAACTTTGAAGGATTGCTCGTTCCATATACATAACAGTCCACCAGCTGTATTTATTGCTGGCTGGAAATCCCTTCCAACAGCCAAATCTCCCCACAATGCCTGGCACATAGTCTTATCAACTTGTTCCTTCTTTGTTTCCTGGATGCATATCATATCCAACTGATATTTTTTTATGAGCCTCCTGATTGCAGCCCATTTAACCCCCCTCCCAAGCCCTCTGACATTGTAGGAAATAATATTCATGATGGTAGGTTTCTGTCTCCCAGCTCCTGTGCCTGCTGCTTGTCTCTGACCTCCATAGCTGTAAATTTGTTGATAATTGTTGCCTGGTCTGAATCACTGTATACCCCCATGATCTTTGCAAGCTCCCATTGGGATGATGCCTCTCTGAACTGCTCCTCATTGGGTCCCTCTACTGTTGAAGACGGCCCTGGGTTGTTTTGCATGCCCTGATTTGTTGAGTGAGTGGCCATGAGTTGGTATCCCGATTTAGTTGGTGGTGTGCTAGCTCCCGATGTGGGCTGGTGGTGGGGAGGGGGATTAATATCCTCCAGAAATTTGTGCTTTTTAATTTGGTGGGCCTCCTTCTGTTTGCACCCCTTGGACCTAACATAGACTTTCCACTCCCCTTCTTTCGTTGCTGTTTGGTGCTTTGGGCTGTCAATGGGGTGTATTGATTTAGTGGCTAAGGTGTGGTTAGTAAAGCCCAGTTCGATATGTTGCCCTGCCTCATTGGTTTGAATGTCATTTGATATTTTGGGTGATGACGGAGGCGTAATGGGGGTTACAGGTTTTGTTGGGCTGTTCATAGGGGTATGTGGAGATGTGGTTATGGTGTGGTTAGAAAAGCCCACCTCCGTAATTGGGCCACTTTCAAAATTATGAATATTGCTAGGCCCGATTGGGGTCATAGCTGCCCCACTGGGACTGTCAGGGTCATCTCCCCTTTGAGCAATGGGACTTTCCTTATCCATGCATGATGTTCCTCCCCTGATTGATGTCGGCTTTACTCTGATCACCTTTCCTTTCCTGTTTGGAGACTCTCGCGCCCTACCTCCCCCATCATGGTCCCCTGGGTCAACCTCGGAGTGCGCCCTAGGGTCTTGTTTCTTTCCTTTCTCCATTTCTGGCCTCGCGCAGATGCCGATGCTGGGTAGGTGAAGCCAGCTGTCCTTGTTATTATCGGTTGGATAGTCCATGAGGCTTGGACCATCGGGTAGCGGCTGGGACCAGTGGTCTTCGAGATGGACATCCCGGTCTCCGTCGAAGCCTTTCAACAGGTGCCGGAAGTCGGTGGTTGGCGCCATCGCCGCGCGCGATATGTCACTGTTGGTGTCGTCAGAATCGATCTCCTCCGTCGATTCTATGGCACTGCGACGGCGGGGGGCGCGCATTCCGACGTCGCTCGACCCTTCTTCGACGATGTGCACCGTGTGCGTCTCCCCTCCAATACAGACTGCAACTGAGTGGTGGAGTAGTGGTCTCCGTGGCGTTCTGATAAGGATTCGGGCTCTATCCATTCTCCTTAGTTCTTCAACATCGTCGTCAACCTCAATGAGGTCTCTGACTGCAGCCACCAATTTTCAAAGGTTCTCTACGTCCCAGACTTCAAGAGGGATGCCCCAGCATTGGACCCATACGAGTCTGTGGCCTGGCCTCATCGTCGGGTTCCATTTTTGGAGCGAATAGAACGGAGATGTTCCATGTTGGAGTTCTTCCGACATGATCTCCTCAGCTTTGGAGTCCAGTAGCCCAAGGAGGAGTACCATGTCGTCGCCGATGTATTTCAGCACAATGTTAACCCCTAACTCCCAGGGTATTTCTTTGTCAACTCTCTCGAACGCCCCCAGGTTTTTCAAATGGCCTACCCATGTGTCTGTGTACTTCCTCCTCTCCTTTTCTGATACTTCAAGGTGGAGCGACGAGTGGGATTCAACCATTGTGGGGTGTGAAGGTTGAAAGTTCCTTCTCAGTCCTGCGTCTGTTTTGTTGGTGGACACCACCTTCGCATATGTCATTGAAGGGTTCCAGTAACGCGTTCCAGTGTGTCCCCCATCCACCGCTTCAGTGTTGTGCCCTTCTGGCTTTGTGCCGTGTTTGACAGTGTGCTCCTCTAGTTTCGTCTTACCCCTCTTATACTTTGGGACATTGACATACAGCTTGAGTCCCCCAAGTATGATGTTATCGAGTTGCCTTTCTAATTTTCTTTCATCAGAGACCCCAAAATACCTTACGAAGCCATATCTTCTTCCTCCTTTATTCCTATGGTTGAGGATGAAGATCTCCCTTACATCTCCCCATCTCTTGAACTGAGCCCTGAGATCCTTCTCTGTTATGTGGTCAGGGAACCTTGTGAAGTAGAACGTGGTGATGTTTGCTTTTTCCCTCCAGTTTGCATGCTGATACCTTTGGGTTTGTCCTTGCCTTTTGGCGGCGTAGTGAGTTTTGGGATCCTCTCTCGGTCTCTCACCCTCCCTTTGTTTACCTCTCCCTCTCCTCACGGTGGTCCACTCTCCCTCCCTATCCCTCTCTATCACTGTTGCTCTCTCGGTCTCTCTCCCTCTATCTCTCTCTCTCATCCTACAGTCTGGCAGTTGTCACACTGTAACAAACTTTACTCAAAGGCAAGTTTTATCGTACAGCTATAATATATGGTAGTGAATGTTGAGCTTTAAAGGGACAACTTGAGAGAAAAGTTAGAGTAGCAAAAATGAGAATGTTAAAATGAATGTGTGGTCATACAAATACGGAATGATGTTATACAAGAGAAGATTGGTGTAGCATCCATTGAGGAAAATTATGACAGAAAATCGGCTAAGGTAATGAACTGGAAATCATGTCATAATACATGAAATCATGTCATAATACATGGTGGATGCGTGTTTATATAGGTTATTTAAATTAATTATACATAAATAAGGATATTCTGTTTTCTCAAAATCAAAGATTATGTTCCTATAAACCACTATTAATAATAGAATCAGAATATTAATTCTGAATTTCAACTGTACATTTCATTTCAAATTCCGTGTAAGGTTGAGTATAGAAACAAGATTATTAGCCTGTTTGGGAACATCGAGGACATTTGCAAGCTTGTTCAAAGATAGGGATGTTTGAAGTTGAATATTGCTTCATTGAATAACAGGGGCCTGAGATCCATTAGCAATGGTAATGTGTTGCTTTTCTACAAAATGTGAAGTAGGATGAGAAGTATGAGACAGAAAGTGTCATGTGATTAGAAGTAGAGCCAAGTATCTGTCTTCAGGAAGAGTACTAGAGACATTAAAAGAATTCTTACCTGTCCTAGTCAAAGAACAGTTGCTAGAAGGCTTACTAAGAAAGTTATTAAAGGACTTGTAGATGCTCCAGCTCTACTTTACTAAGTATGGGGACATTATTTTACAGAAGACAAGAATAAAAAACCCCTGGTACTCTTTTATATCAATATATTATTACTTTTGGCGGTTCAAAAAAGAAAATGGGGACATTATTTTCACCTTGTGGGATTGGAAGGACTTCTATCACAATGAGTCAGATGTTTAATTAGCACCTCTGTCAGGTATCCTTGAATCCTTCAATTCACTTGAGGACTTTTTTCTTTCCATGAAGCTTATAAATTACTATGTGTTCCTTAGTATGGCTCCATTCCTTAGTGTAACAATCTTCATGATTAGATTTTGTGGACGACTTCCCAAAAGCAAATGATCCTTTTATTGGACCCTTTTCAGAGGCTAAGGCTGACCATCAAGTGAATTGCCTCCTTCCAATATCATTGATCCAAAATACTTATGATAGAGAAAGGAGTTTTTCTTTTTCCAAAATCTAAACCCGAACAGGGTCATACTTAGAATTCAGGCCAAGGAGAATTTAAAAATTCCCAATTTCCCATCCTCATTGAACTCTATTAGGGCAAAAGGTCAATACTATGTATCATCCTTAAACTTTGATACTAATCTAGTTTGATCCACAAGCCATTTTTTAAAACCTTGCCTAGTAGGTAGACTTAATGTTGTTGGTCAGACCAAAGTTGGTCTAGGGGCAGTCTGGATGAGGTTGTTGGAGGCTAGGGAGGATGCTTGTTAGAGGGATCAACTTTGGGTGGTTGTCACCGGAAAAAGGGCTCACATGTCGGTATTGGACTGGTGTTTGGAGCTTACATTCCGAGAAAGAAGCAATGTGTGGAGACGCATCACGCATGTGGTGACAATTGGCATTGGGGTGGTGGGAGGTGGGTTGTCAACGAACAACGCTCTTGGTTGTGGGACACAGGAGCAAAAGGATGCGACAGTGATGAAGGCTGATACTGTTCCACTGCTGTGTTATCTTTCTTTTAATATTTTGTTTAGGTAGGCAACCTTATGTGGCCCTTTTTTCCCCTTTTATAATACCTGACTCTTGTTATTAACTTCTGTGTTTGGCATAAAGTTATGACTTTTAATTATTTATTGAGTGTCTTTAATTATGGGTAATTTTTTTTAGCATTTGTATATATGTAATATAAATTGTTTAATTATATCTATAAATTTCATAATAATAGTCATCTCACCAATAGCGGCTTTGGGTCATCCACTACATGTCGTGCTGCTATGCAAGATTGATGACTATGCTAAAATGACATTATTTGCAAGTATAAAATTAGTTTCAGGATGCAAAGTAGATAAATATCATCTTAAATGAGAATGAAAATGCTCAAGAATTCATGATGAGTATTCCTTGTAGTTTCTGTTGTAATTTTAAAATGGTTAGTTTCCTCTCTATTTTCAATTGTTGGGAACTAGGGAGGAGGTTTGAAATGCGATTGAGATTCAAAATTATGTTCTACATAGATGATGGAAAAGATAACTAATGTTCTTTTTTTTATTTGATTTAACTGAGCAATACTATTTTGTTTTTATTTGATGTTACTGAGCATTACTATTTTGGCTCTGAAAGCTAAAAGTTTCCCATTCTTATTGTTTGGGGATGTGATGGCTAATATAGGGTTTCACATACCCTGTTAGAACTCAATTTTTGGAGGATATTCTGGAAATGTCGGGCTACAGATTGACTCCTGACAATCAAATTGATGACTATGGTCAAGAAAGGATTTGGAAAATGAACAAACAGGCCCCAAGAAAGAGGAAAAGCCAAATTGCTTCTTCTGTAGAGGTATTTAAAGATTCTCAAGCTACAGTCACTCCATTCCTTGCAATGTATTTATTAAGTTCATTTTGGAAAAATATTACCAGGATGCATTACGAGCGGCTGATTTAAGTGATTATAGTCTGCAAACAAGGGAGTCTTTGTCTTGTTGGTATCCTGACTGTATTGGTTTTAACCTCATTCAATATATCTTGTGCAATATATGCGAGCATGAAAGACCAGGTGCTATTTTGGTTTTTATGATTGGATGGGATGATATAAATGCTCTGAAGGAGAAGCTCCTAACTCATCCTGTCTTGAGTGATCCTAGCCGAGTTTTATTGCTGATGTGCCATAGCTCAATGGACAGTTTGGAGCAGGTAATGGGTTATTGTACACTGTGTTTACTTACCAATCTGCACTTATTATCTGATTGTTAGGCATTCTGTTGCTGGAATACATATTATTATTTTGTTGTTGAAGAAAATAAGCATAATGATTGTGTCCCCTAGCAACATATTTACATAAAAGCAGTAATTTTTGTTTGCATTGTCAGATAATAAAGAAACTTGTGTTTACCATTGTAGAGTTGTGGTATTTAACCCTCATGCTTACAAGCAATTTCTTGATAAACTATATATTGTATATGCAGAGGTTAATATTTGAGGAACCTGAAGATGGAGTACGAAAAATAGTGCTAGCAACAAATATTGCTGAAACTAGTATCACAATAAATGATATTGTTTTTGTTCTTGACTGTGGGAAGGCGAAAAAATCATCATATGATGCACTGAACAACACGCCTTGTTTGCTTCCCACCTGGATCTCTAAGGTTTCAGTTCAACAAGTAAGGTTATGTTATCTTTAATGTCATTGGCAATAATGATATTGTGTTCCATATTACTTGAAAGCATTTTTTGCTTCTGGTGTCTGATATATTATAATGAGTTCATTTAGTCCAATTACTTTTTAATAGTAATTTTGGTAACAGTATCTTATCAGTTTAGTTGCCTGAGTGCTGTATGTATAGGAATACTGGCATTAGACTGGGTATGATATAATTACAAAAACAAGGCTAGGGACTAGTTGAGGGTCCTTTTTTTGGAAAATGGGGGAGGGACTGGCAAACACGACATTTTTATGTTACATGATTTTATGATTAATGTTTAAATCAAGTTATTCATTTAGAATTGAATAACTTGTGTTTACTGGAATGCTGGCATTATACTTATAGAACTATATGGTAAAATTCAATTACATAAAACAAGGCTATGGACTAATTGAATACCATATTTGTGCTAAATGATTATGGTTAATAGTTGGCTCTTTGTTTACATCAAGTTATTCAGTTAGAATTGATTTTATATTCTTTTGTAACCAATAATCTAGCTGATAATGTGTAGGTCGAGCTGTATTTTCCTCATGATATTTGGAAAGTGGACACTGCATCCTAATATATAACTTTGTTGCCATTTTCATCCAGTCCATATGAACTGGCTGACTATCAAGGTCAATTTCACATGACAATATGTGACATTTCACACATACTTTGGGATTTAATGCTTTGCCATTCTAGTGATTGGCTGTATGTGCATTCCACCTTTTGAATGTATCTGTTTGTTTGGCTAGCTTTCTACTTTTTCCCAGTGCTATGTGAATATGATCTATAGATGTTAAATCTTACAGAATTGGTGGAAATTGCCATCATCACATTGGGGTGCAATGTGCTGGTTTTTTAGGTATCAGTGAGGAAACTGCAATCAAACACAATGATCATGGTTCAAAAGTGCAATTACCTGTGAACCATGATCCTACATTAACTAAAACCATTTGACCTTTTAACGACTTTATTCTATCCTCCCACTAAATTCTTTTTTTTTTTCTCTAGAGAAGAGGAAGAGCTGGTCGTGTTCAACCAGGAGAATGTTATCATCTCTATCCTAGATGTGTATATGATTCTTTTGCAGAGCATCAATTACCTGAAATTTTGAGGATGCCCTTGCAATCTCTCTGTCTGCAAATAAAAAGTTTGAAACTAGGAAGTATATCTGAGTTCTTGTCTAGGGCTTTGCAGTCACCCGAGATACTTGCGGTAATGATAAATTCAATGCTCTAATTTTGTGTTATCATTTTATCTCCAATACATGCACATTTTTCTTTGTTGTTATCTTTGAAATACATTCACTAATTCATTTGGTATTGATTACTATATAGTTTGTCTCTCACGTTAGTTTACCTATTTTTTTCATAGGTGCAAAAAGCAATTGAATATTTAAAAACAATTGGAGCTTTGGATGAGAATGAGAATCTGACTATTCTAGGTTGGTTGACCATTATCCGGCATGAAAATCTGCTTACTGATTATTTTCCTTATAAAGTATAAAGCCCAATAGTTGGTCTGTCAATTGACAGGGCACAACTTGACAATGCTTCCCATGGAACCCAAACTTGGCAAGATGCTTATATTTGGTGTTATCTTCAATTGCCTGGATCCCATATTAACTATTGTTGCTGGCCTTAGTGTTAGAGATCCTTTTCTAACACCTTTGGATAAAAAAGATGTAAGTTTTTTCTGTTTTAAATGACTGCAATATTATTGGAATTGAGAACAGACTGAACTTAATTGTTAAAAGATTTGCTTGAGGGATGAAGATTGCCTAAGTCATTATAAGGAGTATTTTGGTTATATACTGGTAGGCTGTATAGTAAAAAGATAAAACCTGGAAGGCATATATTTGAAGAAATAACTGCAACCAAAGGAATTATGGCAGTTAGAAGTTAGACTGAGTGCAATTTACAAAAGGAAAATAATTCGGCTAATTACTTTAATTCTATTTCTCTGGTTTAGAATGTATGTTAGCTACTTGGTGAGTTGAAGAATCACTAAATTATCCAGTTTCCTACTTCCCCTCTCAAGTTGGAGCAGATATGTCAAAGGTATCTAGCTTGTTGAAAATATATCTTGGTCCTTGAAGAGCCTTGCTGAGCAATGTTTTAAATCCCAGATAGTGGCCAACCCCAAAAACAGTATTGTATTTTTTTTAATATAGTTTATATGATGTAAATTATATACATATAATTTTATATAACATAAACTCTTCTCATAATCATGCATTAGATGAATTAAATATGTAACAGAAACTCTATTCACAACATCATACATATAGCAACTCCCTTAACAGAAACAGAGTCATACAAATTTAAACTAGCAAGTCTCTCCACATTAGCCAAAGTATGATTCATGACATTCATTATTAACAACAAAAAGTCATGGGTGTTCATAGGTGTCTTAAACAAAACATGGAAGTCAATACCAACCAAATACAAGTTTCCAGTCTCCTAGATTAGATAAGAAATAGGAATCATCAATGATCTTCTAAATCCAAATCTTCTTCGTTATCATTATCACTACTGTGACAGCTGTAGATTGCTTCCTCTTCCTCCTCTTGGACAGTTTAATCAATTTGAAATGCTTGGGTTGAAGGTGCAGCAGCAGCAGCACCTATCCCTTGTCTTGCTCGCTGCCTAGTGTAACCCAAGTCTCACGCACACCAGCTAAATTGGCAACATCTCCCAAAGTCAAGTTGATGTCAATGCCATCATTAAAAACCAAATCATCTTTGGCGCCCTTGCCATCTCCTCCAAATTCTCCCACTAGCCATTACTTCAATCAATATCATCTAGGAGGATGGGATCAATGACATCACGAGTGTCTAAGCGTTGCCCAAGAGCTTGGTTATATTTAATATAAACCAAGACTTGGAACTTATGGTGCTCAATCTTACTTTTCTTCTTCTAGTGAATCTATATTATAATTAGAAAAATGTTAGTTTCACCATCACTGTACGAAAACTCTATATAAGTCTTTTAATATTAACTTACATGCTCAGAAGTTCTCCAATTACATTTGCATCCTGATGAACTAGAAGTCAAGTTCAATACTTTAATAGCAAGCTTTTGAAGATTTGGAGCATGCAATCCATAGTTCCTCCACCACTCAGCCGTAATACGTGAATTGTGATGAGATTAAATTTATAAAAGAGAAAATATAGTTTCACAGTTACCAGGAACCAATGTACTCCTTTTCCTTGTGGCCAATTTATATCCAAAGAGGATATAGATGAAGGGCAATGTTTGGTTATAGATGAAGCCAACAAGACTAGTGCCTCTTTGAATTGCTTTTTAAACTTTAGCCATCTTCCCAATGTCTTTTAGCATCAAATCTAGGCAATGGGCAACACATGGAGTCCAAAACAAACGCTTCCTCTTGGCTTCAAACTTTGTCGTTTGTTCTTCGATTCCTTTTCCTCCAGATGACCCAATTGAGTGAGGCGGAGTGTGAGGTGTTTCTTGGGACAATCACAACTCCATCCATTGCATTTCTTCTAGCATTCACTGAAAAGAGGCCTGTCCATCTGCTACTTTCTTCACTGTGACTTCTTTCCATCCACGACAGCGTTATTAATTGTTTGACGCTTGGGCATGTACTCTCCCTTACTTAAATCTGGCAAGTTGGACCAATTTTCAGAAACCAGAATTAAAACACAGTAGAAATTGGATAATATTGAAGATTGAAGATGATGTATTAAAGAAGAAACTGCAATACCCACCCCAGAGCAATGCTCCTTTCCACTGCCCACAAAATGTAAAAATTGTAAAGCTGCTTCTACCCCACTAATTTCCTTTTTTACCCCGTCTGCCTGATCCTTTTTTTCTTTTTTATTTCTAGTATAAGTCTTCCTAACCCATGACTAAGTTGGACTGGGTCAACTACATCCTGAGCCCTAACACATTTTCACCCATGCTTCTTACTCAAACAGTTTCATTCATTCTCTAAAATATTATCTCCTTTGGTTTCAACTTTCAAATATAATATTCCTGACCAATATTGAAAGCAACATGTATTGACAGTATTGTAGCCCATTTTCTTTTTCAAGTTATTGCTTGATGACTTCATTATGATGATTCATTTATTTATTTGATTTATCTAGTTTATTTATCAAAGCTTGCAGAGGCAGCAAAGTCTCAATTTTCCCAAGATTACAGTGACCATCTTGCCATTGTGAGGGCCTATGAGGGATGGAAGGATGCTGAAAAAGACCTTAATGGACATGAATATTGCTGGAAAAATTTTCTTTCTGCTCAATCCATGAGAGTTATTGATGCTCTTCGAATGGAATTCTTATCCCTGCTCAAAGATATTGGGTTAGTTGATAGCAATACGAGCAGCTGCAATGCTTGGAGCTATGATATGTATCTCATACGAGCAGCTGTTTGCTATGGCCTATATCCTGGAATTTGCTCGGTTGTGGTATGTTCTTCAACATTGCGTACATGTTACATTTATTGTAGATCCCACTAGGGTCCATATTGTATACTCAGTACATACTTTTGTCATGGGTAAATATGGCGTAATTTCATTTGCAGCATAAGGATACGTCATTTTCTCTAAAAACAATGGAGGATGGCCAAGTGCTCCTACATTCGGTTAGTCCATTCAAATCATTATAATTTACTTCTGGTATTGAAACTGAATAATTACTCGAGTTTTATAAGCTATCTTTTGATTTTGTTTGTTTGTTTGTTTTGACCTCAACCCACATTTATTTTATTTGACTAGAATTCAGTGAATGCTCGGGAAACTAGAATTCCATATCCATGGGTAGTTTTTAATGAGAAGATAAAAGTGAACTCTGTATTTCTTCGTGACTCAACAGCTGTGCCTGATTCAGTGGTGCTTCTTTTGGGTGGAAGCATCTCAAAAGGAGATACGGTAAGTTCCTTCTGATTTTTTTATTGGTTATAATGTTTAGTCTTGTCTATAAAATGTTATAGTTTGAAATTACCCTCTAGTTTTTAATGCTTTGTTGATTTACTGGAATTTCAATCTTTTTTGCAGGATGGTCACTTGAAAATGTCAGGAGGATATTTGGAGTTTTTTATGAAACCTGCTGTTGCTAACATGTACCAGAGTATAAGGAAAGAACTTGACAACCTTATTCGGAGTAAAGTACGTGCAGATTAATTTCATGCTCCTACCAACTTCCCCTTGATAATTGAGTCATGAAACTGCAAGAGAAAAGAGAAACTATTGAAAGTGGAAGTGTGACATGTTTGTCATTGTTCTTTCAAAAACCAATAGAGTTTGCTTAACAAGATTAAACAGCTATGCAATATTTTTATAAAAAAAAAAAACCTAAAGATTCAACTACAATCACTAAGTAACTAAGAAGTAAACTCAAATTCAGAGTTTTTGAAATAAATTACAACATATCTTGTTAATATCAATTTCAGAGTATTTAGTCTTTATGCTTCCCTTTTCCTTCTTATTAGTGGGTTTGAGCCAATTAGAAAAGAGATGATTGAAAAGAGAAGAGTGAGAGAGAGAGAGAGAGAGAATTTGTGAGACATATGAATTCTAATATCTCGTGCTAAAAAGCGTGGAGGTTCGAGTCCTCTTCAGGGCATAATATTGAGCTCTCTTATTGAATTAGAATAAGTTCTGCAGCGAATCACGAAATCTTGGTGATCTTCTCTATCGAATGAATGAGTAATCTGTTTTGAAATCGTCCGCACTGTACCCTCCCCAAAGAGTATATGCTTCAACAAAAATCGCATGGGTAGATTTGATACAATCAAAACCTCTGGTAAAATACCCACACGTAACCCAGCAGGCGGATAAAGTACATTAAATAATCCGTTTTAGGAATTGGCTACTTATATTCCCACTGTTTTCAGTTACACTGTAGTTTTTATAGACCTGTGAGACTTGCAGAGCAAGCTACACAGTCTTGTAAAAGAAGATTCTAAGGCTTGCACAGCAAGCTTCTCGTTAGTTAGGCACCAACTGGATTAACTAACTTACATACTCTAACTACTCTGAACTGAGTACAATACTCACATAGGGATGCAATTTGAGATTGCTCTCAAATTGCATCCCTATGTGAGTATTGCTCAACAAGGTTACTGACTAATATTTAAAAGTTCAGAGAAAAGCTAGCCCAACTATCAAAAGAATTACTAAAAATTAAACTGTTGTGACAACTCATTTTCTAAGATTGATGTTTATTTTTGAAAAGTTGCATAATTTCCTGATGCAACTTATTAGGAAAAACCCAAGTCTCACATTGGCTAGAAATAGTGTCAAGATAGAGTATATAAGTGAAGGGAAACTTTCATCCTATGAGTTAGCTTTTGGGGTTGAGTTAGTCCAAAATCCACATTCTAAGATGATATCAGAGTCTATCCTAGATCCATTCAAAGGGCCATGCACCAAGCCCAAAAGTGCTGGACGTGAAGGGGTGTATTGGGAAAAATCCAAGTCCCACATTGGCTAGAGATAGTGCTAAGATAGAGTATATAAGTGGAGGGCAACCCTCATCCTATGAGTTAGCTTTTGTGGTTGAGTTAGGCCCAAACTCACATTTTAAGACAACAGGCTTAGGATGTAGCATCTTCTTTTGGTGTTTTTTGTTGGATCAACCTGCATTGTGATTTCTATTTTAAATTACTGTTTGCAGCTACAGTTTCCGCTGATGAGCATATACTCATTCCATGAGCTCTTATTTGCTATACGGTTGCTGATTTGCAATGATAAATGTGAAGGAAGATTTGTATTTAGTTGCCAGCTCCTTAAACCATCAATGATGGCATTGCAACAAGCATCGGTTTCAAGAACAGACAGTGGACCCGGGGGTGATAATTCTAAAAGTCAGCTTCAAACGTTGCTCACACGAGCTGGATATGGTGCACCCTTCTACAGCACTAAGCAATTGAAGAATAATCAGTTTCAGGCTACCGTTGAGTTTAATGGAGTGCAGATAATGGGCCAACCCTATATCAACAAGAAGAATGCAGAAAAAGATGCTGCGGCTGAGGCACTTCAGTGGCTTATGGGTAGAAGAGAAACAGGGAATGAGGATATCAATCACATGACAATGTTGCTGAAGAAAAGTAAGAAAGATCATAATTGAGAATTCAAATATGATGATGAGCTTTATGGGACGTTATGAAGGATCATACTTTATATAAATCTTGAGTTAACAAACTCCACTGCATCTTCAGTGCACCATCGTCAGGTCCACAAGGTCAGCTTTGTTCCCAGCTTACATGATCACAATGGACTGATGGCCTTTTAGTTATGTCACAGACCAGCATGGTCCCTCCTAATGCACCTCTATTGTATGCTCTTGTTATGACCCTTACCTATACAAGAAAATTTACAGGTATATAATATCTTAAATTTGTGAGAATGTATCTGCACCAAAATGATCAAGTATTGTCAGCATATTTAACCAATAAGTTTTTCTTTTTTAAAAAAGAAAAATCTGTAATTCTGCTATCATTAATGCACTTTTTTCTAAATTAATGGAATTCTAGTGAAGTTTTCATACTTGGGGCCTGGGCATAGTCTGTTTGTAGAGAGGGCTTAATGTTAAGAAGCATTACATTCTCCCAAAACTGTTTGCTATCTCATTACAACCCCTTGTAGAATATTGGCTTAATGCACTTTTTGGCCTCCCCAGGTATTGTAATTGTGCGATTTGATTCCTCAAGTTTCAATTGCTCAAATTGGGTCCTCACTCCTCAAAGTATCACAAATTAACAAATATATGATTTTGGTCCCTCTTTTAGTCTTCCATTAAATATTTAACATATTTTCTGACATGACACTGAATGATGATGTGACGGCTAGCATGTTGCCTAATACATGTTGACGTGGCTTAATTGTATTTTTGGTCCCTTACAATTGTGATATCCAAGGGACTAAAAATGTAATTAACCACATTAACATGTCAGCAAACATGTTAGTTGTCACATCATTGACATGTCATCATCAGCAAATCTCAAATCATAAATATTTAACAAAAGATTGACAGAGAGGCCAAAATCTCACAATTGTGTTGCATGGAGGACCCAGTGCAATTGAAACCTCTGGGATCAAAATTGCACAATTATGATACCTAGGATCGAAAGCATAGTTAAGCCTAGATATCAACTCCTGAACTTTTATTGCTTTTTTCCTGTAATTTTTAATGCATAAGAAATAGGTGACTATGCCTTGATGTATTTTACTTTTACATCTATGCCATATAATTGAGTCTGGTTAAAATTGACGGTGGGATTTCCTCTGGGTTCACTGCATTATAATTGACGGTGCTTTCTTGATTGAACATTCATATATAGTGGCTTGAGTTTTTACGCTCTTTAGTGTTATTTCTATGTATGCACATTACATTGCATATCTGTAAACTGCAGGATGAATATCATCCTTAATCTACATATATGTAGTGGAGAAAGAAATCTTAAGCTATTCTGTCTCAAGAATTATATTCTGGACAAAGAACTCTGAGATTTCTGTCCTTTATATCTACTTTCATACAACACCATGGCATTCTGTGATTAACAAAGTGATGTCTATTTTTTTTGCCCAAACTCACTATTATCTCCTGTATTTTCTTTTCTTTAACCTTCGTTGGCTGTCTGTTTCCCAACTTTACTTGCATCCTGGGAAGGACTGTTTGTCTTTGTCAATTATTTACAATAAAGGAAAGCAATTCCTTGATTTAGTGACAAAATTATGTAATTTCATGCATCACTTAATCATTTTGTTTTCATTCTCTGTATTTTTCGTTATTATAATAATTGTGTATTGCTTTGCAGATTTGCAAAGAAACTGTTGAGGCAGAAGTGTAGATTGCTGATACCCACTTATATCTTTGGCCAAGGTGATCGATCGAAAATTGATGGATTGAGTAATGGGGGCTCACTCTTGATGTAAATATGTTAACTTTTGTTTTTTTGTACTTTGATCCATTATGGTCGCATTATGCTTGTACTACTTTTATAAGCTGGAAACGTTACAATAGTGTATATTCTCAACAAATCAAGATAGAAAAATTATTTGATACATTATAAGAGTGATTATTTATTGTTTCTTCTAAGGAAAAAGTAGTTTTATTTTTCACAAGTAGCATCAGCTCTTAACCTGAAAGGATATATGCCGTTCGTTTTTATTTTTTGTACTGAAATTAATTACCACATCCTCATGCCCTTCTTTTGTTGTTATTTGATGTAACTAATTGTGCCTCTGATTAACCTATCCCATTTTATGATATGCTTTAAAAAAGAATTTAACATGTATACATCAACAATCTAGAACTGTTTTATATGGTCATTTAATCATAAATCAGAGGGCGAGCCCTGGTGCAGCGGTAAAGTTGTGCCTTGGTGACTTGTTGGTCATGGGTTCGAATCCGGAAACAGCCTCTTTGCATATGCAAAGGTAAGGCTGCGTACAACATCCCTCCCCCATACCTTCGCATAGCGAAGAGCCTCCGGGCAATGGGGTACGAAGTTTATTTAATCATAAATCACCGTTTGAATTAGTTTAAGATAATTAGTTTAAAAGTCAATAAACTTATCGTACATGTTGAGTTATGATTTGATGAGTATTCAAAATATTTTAGACGGTCAGTATATAATCTTTTTACTCTTAAAATAATGAAGTGATTGTATATGAATTTTTCAAATTGCTGCACTTTTGAGGTTGCCATTATGCTTCCATATATGTATGTATGTATGTGTGTGTGTAGGAGTAATGTTCAAACTATATTGTTTGTATTACAAAGAGTTAAAATTTTATTTTTTCATATCCAAGAAATTTAGTAACATATAACCTTATGGAAACATTTCTATGGAATCATATGATGGCAAAGATACTAGAGGATGAACCAATTATGTTGCATATTTTATGTTTATTTTCACGCATTTCTTTTAGATCCAACTCATCATCATCATCATCATCATCATCATCCTCAAACAACTCTTCAAGAAACATCAATTTGCTTAATGAGCAAGAAAACCAGACCCACAAGGTCGCACCTAAACACAATCTCTTCGATAAGGAGATATAAATCAAAATATGGATGACTGGAACATTCCAGAAATCCCTCAGGACATATTGTATGTTCCTGAGACAATTAAAGACAAACATAATTTTGACTACATAATCAAAACTGTAGAAAATAATATTCCTCTAGGACAAGATATAGTGGAAGAATTTCATTTACTTTCCAAAAATTCAATTTATGAACACAGTCGAAAATAAAAATACCTACACATAGGATGTGTACAAGTAGCCATCAAGCCCTTAATTCATATAGGCATAGATGCTGCAGTATTAATGTGCCTTAGAGACATTAGGCATAACAAATTCGAGAATTCCTTAATAGGAATAGTAGAAACAAGCCTAGGACAAGGTCCGATTTATTTCAATTGCTATCCAAACAAAACAGTGAGTCTGATGGACAGAAACATACTTGACTCTCTGTTCTTAAACATCCACTTTCATGGGCTTGACATGAAAGAAGGATCAATTCCAGCAGCATTAATCTATAGGATTCAGTACAAGGTCATGAATACTTGTGCTTCAAGAGTCCTTCTAAAACCACAAAAAAGAGAGACAACCTTGTTTATCACCGATATGACAAAGGCCAATGTTTTTCTCCCAAGAACCATAAAATGGGATGAAGTAACTCTTCCCGAAAAATGGGTCATTGACAAGGTCACACCGTCAGTTCCCCGACCTGCTCCAACCATAGAACAAATCAAGCAAGATAACTCCGGTAAGGTAGAAATAAACTTTAATAGGAGAAATTCTTTTTCATCAAGAATAGAAGCCTCTAGTCTGAATATAAGTTAGCAAGAAGGTCTTTTTCGGTGAGATCCCGATCAATCCCAGTAGGATTAAACAGATCTGAGTCACACAACCAATTTCCTACTATAAACCTCCAAGGTTTAGATACAACTTCTAGTATACCTAGAACAACATTCAACCAAGAACAAGAAGACGACCAAAAGTCGATCCAATCTCCAACTTACTCCTCTATGCATGAACCTTATGATGTTATCTGACAACTTTAGCATTGATAAGGATACCCTTAGAAAAGACTTTTATTCTCCTGAGAATCAACCTCAAAGGAGATGGTTTTTTCAACATTTTAAGGATTCAAACAGAAAACAAATCCAAGACAAATTCATATTTTGTGAATTTGTCGAAAGAGTCAAAATCAATGTTCTTTTCTTTGATTGGTTTCATGCCTATACCATTAGAGAATACATAGATTACCCGTGGAAACAAGATATCATAGGTGATCCAACAACCAACGCTATTACCAATTGGCAAATCAAAGATGGTGAGTTCATCCAATCGAAATTACCTCCCACAACACAATACCGACTACCAAAGGTCAAGGATAGTCATGATAAACCTGTCATGGCCACTCCTTTTAAGACAAAGGATGTCAACAAAGAGGTAACTTCCAAAGATATCAAAAGCCTAATGGAACAGATAAATTATACCAATAAATATCTGCAAGTTTTAGGAGAGTCTATCAAAACCAAGACAATTCCTAAACAAAAATCTCCTGAAGAACCTCCATCAAATATCCCCATAGAAAAATCTTTATTCAAACCTTTCAAGATTAGCGACAATGCTAAACAAAAAATTAGGGAACTAAGGAAACACAAGTCCCTTATAGAAGGAGTAGGTGACAATAATAGTGAATTATTAAACAAGCTTGATAGTTTACTTCGAGTCATCCCTGAAACTCCCCAACCTTCAGAAAGAACGTCAAAAATGGTAACAAGAAGTACCTCCAAATTAATTAATGTTATTAATGAAGATAGTGACCAAAACTCAGAAAACACAACTGATGTAGGTTCAGTATCGGAAAAATACATTAATCCTATAAATTTCAAACACTGGAAAACACCCTCCAAACTGTATTATCAATGACCAACTGCCCCTGACCTTTTGCTAGAAGAAATAGGAGAAAGTAACTTCAAAATTTTTAGTGCAAATAACATCTATGAGTGGAATATAGATGTCCAAACGGAGTACAACATCATGAATACACTCCAACATATGACCATGGTAGCCATGGCTTACGAAACATCTCATGAATGTCCGGAGGAAACGATTATTGATATCTTAGTAGCAGGATTCTTCGGACAACTAAAAGGATGGTGGGATAATTATCTCACTAATGATGAAAAGTAAAAAATTTACAGCGTAATCAAAACGGATCTCAATGAAAAAGTCATTACTAATGACGATAATAAAGAGAATTCCTGACGCTGTTAACACACTTATTTTTACAATAGCCCAACATTTTATTGGAGACCCGTCCCTTTGGAAGGATAGGTCTGCAAAATTATTATTAAATCTTAAGTGTAGAACTTTAGCAGATTTTAGGTGGTATAGAGATACCTTCCTAACTACAGTTTACACCATGGAAGATAGCCAACAACCTTTCTGGAAAGAAAAATTTCTAGCCGGTCTTCCAAGATCATTAGGAGATAAGGTTAGAGATAAAATTCGTAGCCAATCTGTCAATGGAGACATTACATATGAGAGTTTAACTTATGGTCAATTGATCTCTTATGTCCAGAAAGTAGCCTTAAAAATCTGTCAAGACAACAAGATACAAAGACAATTAGCTAAAGAGAAGGCCCAAACAAAGAGAGATTTAGGATCTTTCTGTGAACAATTTGGACTACCAGCCTGTCCAAAACAAAAGAAAAAACAAAACCTTAGGAAAGAATCCCATGAAAATAAAACTGTCCACAAAAAGAGATTTCCAAGAAGGAGATACTCACACAAACCCTCGACTAGTAAAGAAACGAAAACTCCTAAACCAAAAATAAAACCGAAAATAACATGTTACAACTGTGGAAAACAATGCCGCATTAGCAAATATTGTAGGTTAAATAAAAAATTGAGAAATCTTAACCTAGAACCAGCCATTGAAGAGCAGATTAATAATTTGCTCATTGAAACCTCAGAGGAAGAAACAAAAACTTCTTCCTCCACATCCTCTGAGGAAAACCTTAACATAATCCAACAAGATGACCAACCATCATCTACGGACGATGATGAGAGGCACATCAATACCCTGACAAGAGAACAAGATCTCTTGTTTGAGACAATCAATTCCATATCAGATCCCCAGAAAAGAACATTTTTCTGGAAAAATTAAAGAAAACTCTGGAAACCAAACCCAGACAAAAAGATTTTATTACAAATAACAAATTCGACGTTAGTAACATATTCAAAAAATTAGAAAATACTTCGGCAAAACCAACAAAAATGCATGATCTCCAAATAGAGATTAATAATTTAAAAAGAGAAGTTAAGGAACTTCGTCAACAATAGAAAATTCATCAGATGATCCTTTCTCAATTTGAAGAAAATAGTGATTATGAGGATATCCATGAGAATACCGAAAAGGGTGAAGAAAATGAAACTGAAAATCTCGAAGATGAAATGTTTATGGGATTAATCAATAAGATTAAAATCCAAAAATTTTACATAAACATTAGAATCATTATTAATGATTTCGTCTTAGACACTATGGCCCTATTTGACATAGAGGTTGATTCAAATTACATTTTGGAAGGATTAGTTCCTACAAAATTCTTTGAGAAAACTTCAGAAAAATTGAGCACAACAAATGACTCAAAATTAAAAATAAATTACAAGTTATCTAGCACAATTATTGAAAACTAAGGCCTTAGGATTAACACAAACTTTCTTCTGGTAAAAAACCTTAAGAATGAAGTAATCCTAGGTACTCCCTTCATTAGAGCTCTTTTTCCCATTCAAATATCTAAAGAAGGAATGACTACAACTCATTTAGGAAGAAAAATAATATTCAATTTTTCTACTAAATCAATCTCCAGAAACATAAATCTCATAGAAAATAAAATCAGCCAAATCAACTTCTTAAAAGAAGAAGTATCCTTTAATAATATTCAAATACAATTAGAAAAACCCCAAATAAAAGAGAGAATCCAATCCTTATCAATATATTGAATCAACCATTTGTTCCGATTTGCCACATGCATTCTGGAACAGAAGAAAACGTATTGTCAATCTCCCGTATGAGAAAGACTTCAAGGAAAAACAAATTCCCACAAAAGCTAGGCCGATTCAAATGAATGAAGAACTTTTTCAATATTGTCAAAAGGAAATCAAGGATTTACTTGACAAAGGCCTGATCTGAAAAGCCAAAAGCTCATGGTCTTGTGCGGCTCTCTATGTCAACAAACAAGCAGAGCTTGAGAGGGGTATGCCTTGTTTAGTTATAAATTACAAACCGCTAAACCAAGCCCTGCAATGGATTAGGTATCCCATTCCTAATAAAAAAGATTTACTCAATAGACTAAACTCTGCAAAAATATTTTCCAAATTTGAAATGAAATCTGGATTTTGGCAAATTTGGATCCAAGAATCGGATAGGTACAAAACTGCCTCCACAGTACCTTTCGGACAATATGAATGGAATGTTATGTCATTCAGTCTGAAGAACGCCCCTTCAGAATTCCAAAAAATTATGAATGATATTTTCAATCCTTACTCAAAATTTGTCATTGTCTATATAGATGATGTCTTAATTTTTTCTCAAAATATTGACCATTACATGATAGGTTGAAGAAAAATTCACCTCCATGTCATTAAACAAAATGGTCTAGCAGTCTCTAAATCAAAGATTAATCTTTTCCAAACAAAAATAAGATTCCTTGGTCATTATATATATCAAGGAACAATTATTCCAATTGATCGGTCAATAGAATTTGCTACCGAATTCCCCAACCAAATTTTAGACAAAACCTAGTTACAACGATTTCTTGGTTGTCTAAATTATGTAGGTGATTTTGTTCCATATTTAAACAATATTGTCAAACCATTACATGATAGGTTGAAGAAAAATTCACCTCCATGGTTTGACATCCATACTCAAACAGTCCAACATATCAAATTAAAAGTCCAATCCATAAAATGCATGTATCTCCCAATTCCTCAGGCATTCAAAATTGTTGAAACAAATGCATCTGATATAGGTTATGGAGGCATACTCAAGCAAAGAATCCATAACCAAGAACATGTGATTGCATACACTTCAAAACATTGGAATCCTGCACAATTGAAATATTCAACTGCAAAAAAGGAAGTTTTAGCAATTGTTTTGAGTATTTCAAAATTCCAATCTGATTTACTAAATCAGAAATTTCTAATATGAGTTGATTGCAAATCAGCAAAAGATATTTTACCAAAAGATGTTAAAAGTATTGCCTCTAAACAAATTTTTGCTAGATGACAAGCAATTTTAAGTGTTTTTGATTTCGATATAGAGTACATCAGGGGCACCTCAAATTCTCTACTTGACTATCTCACTCATGAATTCTTATAGAAAAAGAGTTATGCCGCCTAGGGCAACAGGAACCTCCCTGAGGGGAGGGAGGAGTTCGGGAAAAATCTTCAAGTTGGCTCTACCAGAGACAACTGTTAAGAAAAGTTCATCAACATCATCTGGGTCACCTACCTAGATTGGGTCATCCATCCCGAAACCAAAGATTGAAGGGTCATCGACCCAAATAGCAACCATCAAACCTGAGTAATCAACTTAGGAATCTCCCAAACCTACAACAGTAAAACAGACCGCGGCCGACTATGCCCGGTCTATACAAACACTTAAGGCTTTTGAAGAAATGGGTTTGACCAAAATCTCAAAATTAGCCAAAAAGACCTAGACAAATATTGCCTTGGAATCTGATGAAGATTCTGAAACAGATTTACAAAAGAAGATCCAAAAAACCAAACAATCCAAAATAGTTATCAATCTAAAGGGGAAACAGACGTTATCCTAACAAAACCCACCAAAATCCACAAACAGTTATATTTCTAAAAATAAATTTTTAACTGTTTTACAAATGGAGCTAGAATTTTGGGACAAAAATTCCTTCAAGGCCACAACTAAGGCATTTCCACAAGGCTTCCATTTCAGACCCTCTGCCATAAATAAAACAAGAACATTTTATGACTTTATATTGATAGACACAAACTCATTGTCTATTAAACATTTCAAAGATGCCAATGATCCAAATTTGAATACACACTCAACTATCCAAATTTTAAAGGATTTATAACTCCGACATTTTGGACCAAATCTGAAGCAACCAAAGAAATTTTCTGCACCATTTGTTCCGGTAGGTTACACCTATTGGGACTACATTGATGCCTGACTAATGTATTTTGGTATCAAAACAACAAGTTTAAGAACTCTTGGTTGATTTACTTTAAAACTAATACATTTTATAACTTTCCGAATTGGTTTCTCCAATGGTGGAATTTCTTCGGACCAACCTCAGAAATTTGTCCAAAACAAGTCCAACAAGGATTTGACCAATTTAAGATGTTCAACTCTCAGGAATCAAGAATCCCTGCCGATCTGATGTATTTTTCCAACTTTGCATTGTCATGGATATTCTCATGGCAATACAAATATGGGAAAATGAAAAGCAACAAGCAATTTCCGTCAGTACAAAGACATGCATTCATCAAATGGTGGAATCAATTTGGCACATCCAAAGCAGTGCCAGACCAAGTTAAAATCTGGTTTCAAGCACATCCAGAATTTCTGAAAGTTGTGGATCTAGAGACTTCATTGTTTCTTAATTAGAAGTCTCGGTTAGCTGCTTTCTTAGCCAACTCAAAGTCAAAAGAAAGTTTGGCTAAAAATTTGACGAAAGTCCTACAACTTCTTCAACAAGAGGAAGATGAAGGTTCGTCATCCAAAAAGGAGGAAAACGAATCCTCAGAAGAAAATGATGATTCATTCTACCAAAACGAAGATGATTGTTCTGGTATATCACTAAATAATGATTAAATTAAATTTGTTTTTCCGGTTACATTACTAGCTTAATGTTATTTTATTGTAATAGTTTCGGTAACATAATCAATTCTGTAGTAAACAGTATTTTTATCTGCTATAAAAGGAGTCCTCGACCACATTGTGAGACACCCTTTGAGATAGTCAGATAACAACTTAGAGAGAGAAACTCTGCGGAGAAAACACATCTTTGTAAGCTTTTCTTTTAAATCAATAAATTGAAAGTTCTTTTTTCATCTCTCTTCTCCCTCCTGACTGATCATGTGCGGCTCTGCCGCCACTTCGGTTTCTTCTCTCCTCCCCCTTAACAAATCTTGTGCGACTTTGTCGCCGCTTCTGTTTCTTTTTTATTTTTAATGTTTTAATTTGTATTTCAATTTATTGCTTTCATTTTCATTTTCAGTATACTCTTACTTTGCTGTATTCATACTGCATTCTTACTTCCTTACTGTCCGTTTGATCTCGTCGTTCCGCACATATATATATATATATATATATATATATATATATATATATATATATATATATATATATATATATATATTAAATAATATTCATTTTTGTTTTTAATTGTGTAAATTATTTATAAATTCGTTTCTGAAAGATTAAAATTTAAAATTTAGTCCCCGAAAGTGTAAAAAGTGTGATAAATTTATTCGATTGTTTACTTTCGTTTGTTACTGTTAATAAAATAGCTTACGTGACAAAATGATGAATTTGTCACAAAATTGATTGTCATCGTGGCCATGCATAATAGATTGGATGAAAATGTCACTAAGTTGTCATTATTGAACCTAAATGTCAGTAATTTTTTCTTGAACAAAAATGTCAATAATTTTTATTTTGAACCAAAATGTTAGTACGTTTTCATTGGAAAAAATATTAGTAAATTATCATTATTGGAACAAAATGTTACTAATTTTCTATTGTATCAAAATGTCAGTAATTTTTTTGTTGAACCTAAATATTAGTATATTTGCTAACAAAAAATTACTGATATTTTGGTCTAATAATAATAACTTATTGACATTTTTGTCTCACATTTTTGTGCAATCTATTTAGCATGACAACATTGGTAATCAATTTTGTGACAAAGTTGTCCCTCTGTGTCACGTAGGCTACTTTATTAATGGTAACATATGAAAGTTAACTGTCACATAAATTTGTTGCGCTTTTTACATTTTTGGAAACTAAATTTTGAATTTTAATCTTTCAGGGACAAATTTGTTAGCGATTTACACATTCAAAGACAAAAATGACTATTAGTTGTGTTTGCTATTATTCAAGGACGAATTTGTTAGTTAATGTAAAATTGTATAAAATTAATTATGCATGTTATTATTGTAATAATAATTAATTTTAATTAGTGTAAAATTATGTGAAATTAGTTGTGTTTGTTATTATTATTGTAATGTTTAAAGTGATAAAGTAAAATTGTCTAAAATTATTTTTTTTTATAAAATTAAAAGTAAAAATTATTTTTAGTTTCGTGTGTAAAAATTTGTTAAAAATTGTTACCTCTTAAAAGTTAGACATTTAAAAGAACAAAAAATTCAACCCCTTTAATAAGTTTTGGATCCGTCTCTTGTACCATTGTGAATTTGCTATCATTAAAATTAAAATTATTAGAGCAACAATTTTTCTTGGATACATGAATATGATGTACTTGTACCACATCACTCATTTTTTTTTTAACTTAGCACCTTTGCTTGCTTAAATGGATCTCTAGAAAAAAGCTTATAGTCTTACATTTTATCAATAACTTACTAGCTAAATACCTCATGCCTTCCAAGAGTATTAATTTAACCATTTATATTTTTTTATATTATTATAAAATTTTAATATATTTAACTATTATATTTTGATTAATAAAAATTTATGTTAGTAGATACATATTTTAATATATAGACAGAAAATAGTTGTCAATATTAATTAACATATAATAAAATTATATATTTATAGATATTTTTTGAAAAATAATCACTTTTTAGATTAATGTTTTCTTAAAAAAAATTCTTTAGTATGCTATCAATTTTGAAATAAATATCGATTTGAATGTTTAAATTATCAATATCACCATCAACACATCAATAGTAATACATATTACCGAGTATTTCTCCCCTAAAAATATGATAAATTAATAATTTCTCCGATTTATTGTTGACCAAAAAATTAACAAACTACCCCACTATCCTTGTTCTGCTGCCATTGCTCTTTTTCTCTTCTATTTTTAAAGTAATCCTAATCAAGCCATAGTAAATAAAAAAATTATTTATTGCTTAATGCAATTTTAAATGTGCACTGAAATCACCAATGACAGCAAAAGTAACCAATCACAATCCACCATAGCCTAATTCGTGTGAAATATAATTTTAGTTACATTTTGATTAGTTGGTAGTAACAAATCTGCAAACAAAAAGCCAAACTAAGATTCAAGTTGAAATTTATGGTTGAACCAATAAGTTGGTTTTGTACAATATATTGGTTGATATATCTCTTCTTGATAGTAAAGATGAAACCAATTAAATGGATATCTAATTCAAAGTCGTAATTAGAAAAACATTGTTGCACAGGCTTGTTGGACTCACTGCCTTTAATGGAAGGGATAGAAGACAAGCAAATACTACGATTCTTGACAAATTAAGTCTGAAAAAAGATTTGAAAGTAGGCCTCAAGATAAGTGAGATTAATTGCTTCAACTGATGATGGTTATTTCGGAGCTAGACACGGAGGAGGCAAGGTAGCCTAAAAAAATGAAAAGTTAAATGTTACATGTGATATGGTGCAAAAGAAACGTGTCACATTAGATGGTATTTAAAGACTCCTTCATGTCTTTTGTTTGTTCTCCCTTTTTTTAATTAATATTTTGTATTTTAGTTAGCACTAATGGAGAGAGGATGCATAAAGCAGTCACAAAATTTACTCACAAAAGCCATCCCAAATATGACTGACCTAGTCCCTAAATCGATCAACTAATTCTGTTATGTCATGTATTTTTCTGTGTTGAGGCTAATATATTTCGAACATATAGTGGTCCTTGGTCAGCTTAATATTTTTGTCCTTCATCAGGGATGATGGATGTTCTTTAACTCAATGAGTCAAAGATTAATTTCAATTGTGGTGCACCGTTGTTTTGACATAAGAAAATTTTACACATGATGAGAATCAAACATGAGTTCTTCTATTAAATATAAATCATTCTCATTCATGAGAACATAAAAACTAATAAGAAGCTTATTATTAGATCTTTCAAAACAAAAACTTACCCTCAATATTTAAAGTATCAGCCTGTGTATCTAAAGCTTATTGCTATATTGACTATGGGTAGATATTTGATATGAATATATTGTGGTGAAGCCTTCAAATTTAATAGTTTTCTCTCAGTTGCGAAATTGGACATTATGATCATAAAACATCAAAAGGAAGTTCAATTTAGTAGAAAAAGTATATGCTTTGAACTTTTTTTTCGTCAAAAATCAAATAAGAATTTTGATCAAAATTAAGACAAATACATTTTTATCAAATCACGAGCAAGAACATGATCCCCTTCAAATTAATAGGACAGCAATGATGAGTTTTATTAAGGCACGAAATAGAAGAAATAAAGCATTATAGTGACAGAGGAGTGACTCACTTGGTCGAGAAGGACACAAGAGAGGATGGAATAGACACAAGTACAGAAGGACTCAAACCAAAATATATATCTCAAAATCAAACCAAAACACTACCCATAGACACAGATAGTGACAAGGCCGATATAAGGATAAAACAACTAAAATTTATGATTTAGGCTTATTAACAAAAATATTTGTTATTAATTTTTATAAAGTAAAAAAGTCACATGTTTTAGACCTTTCTCATCGTTGGATTAATTTTGCATGGTAATCCCCACTCAAACTGTCTTTTATAGACATGGGAACTATATAGTTAAATATACAAACTTTTGGCTCCAACATGGAAATTCAGAAAATCGATCAACAACAGTGACATTCATTTATGGGTGGTACTATGCTAATTTAATTCTGACCATAACAGAATCCAACTGATTCAGTCAAAGAATGTTTCTTCTAAGTAAAGCATGAACAAAGCAAAAAACATGTCCAGGTTCATAGGCCTACTCAAAGAGTAAACTAAAGAAATGAAAAGAAAAATATACAAGACTCAAATGGAATTTACTACAGATAATTGTTGTACTTGATATTTTCACTGAATATGAGGAATTACAAACAAGTTCTCCAGCAGAATTTCAAGCCTAAACCCTGAATCTCCCTTCATTTATGTGTTCCTACTTACTACCACTGTCAATTGTTCTACTTAAAAAAAAAAAAAAAGAAATCAAAATATTGCCAAGTCATCTACAATGGACAGATTATTAATGGGCCAAGAATACATTCATCAAAGAGAATTGACCCAAAAAAGCACATTCAGAGTGTTGTACACACATGTACTTCAGAAGGAATAAAAAACTATTGACCGAAAAAGAAAAGGAATAGAATAATATTATGTCTACTAAAAGTAAAAAGATGTCTTAGACTTGTGCTTGCTTGTAGAAGTTATAGATAGATCCCATGGCTGAGATGGTAACAGGGATGATATAGCATTTTTCCTGTCTCTATGTGTTGGGAAAACCACCTAAATTATGGCCATCCTAGATAGAGGGGTTGTGTTGAAAGTTCCACATGTTGGAACAAGTGGCATCGGAATAATTCAAAAGGAGGGATTGAATTAATTATGAACGTGTCTTGATTAATTAAAAATTTATTCTTCTTAATGTTACTAGATTCAATTAGGTTTTACTATTAAGATATAAGAAAGTAAAGAACAAAAATAATAACTTAGACAAAAGTAAAACGGAAATAAAAAATGCACAGCGGAAAAGTAAAGAGCGTAGGAAAGAAGAAAACAAACACAAGTTTTATATTGGTTCGACAACGACCCGTGCCTACATCCCGTCCTCAAGCAACCTCTTGAGATTTCTTTTCCTTATAAAAACCTTTACAAGCAAAGAGCCACAAAGGATGTACCCTCCCTTGTTCTCTTTGAACAACCAAGTAGATATACCCTCTACTTGAAGCGAACCACAAAGGATGTACCTTGCCTTGTGTTCACTATTACAACCAAGAAGCTACCCGCTTCTTACAAAGAATTTTCAGACAGTTAGTTCTTTGAATTCTTTGTTTGGGGAATCAAAAGAATTCTCAGACGGTTAGTTCTTTGAATTCTTTTGGTAAGAGGGAGAAGGAAAGAATGGAGGAGGAGAAGAAAATAGAATAAGCACAAGTTTTTGCCCAATAAACTTTTATTGACAAAGCAAGTATTGAACAAAAACTCTTAGAAAGATGTTGAGAATAATTGAATGAATTCCTCTTCTTCTTTTTTTAAATTCGTGTCATGGTCCCATATTGATAGCCATTTGATGGCTCTTGAAAAAACAAGCTAAAAGTTGTGACTCTTGACAATTTCTTCAAAACTAGTCACTTTAAAAGTTGCGACTCTCTTGAAAACTAGTCACTTTAAAAATTGTGACTTTTGGTAATTTATTTTTCAAAATCAGTCACTGATAATCGATTACCATAATAGTGTAATCGATTACACAATTTATTTTATCAAAAGTTGTGACTCTTCATGTTGAGATTTGAAATCCAACGTTAAAAAACATTGGTAATTGATTACATGCTCATGGTAATCGATTACTATTTTGTAAAACAATTATAAAACTGTTTGGGCGTCTGGTAATCGATTACTACCTTATGGTAATCGATTATCAGAGAGTAAAAGCTCTGGTAAAAGATTTTTCTTTGAAAAAATCTTTTGGATAAATTGTGCTATTCAATCTTTTCTTTTGAAAAAATCTTTTTATACTTATCTTGACGCTTTTCTTGAAGTTCTTGTATATCTTGAATCTTCTCTTGAATCTTGATTCTTGATTGAACGACTCTTTGATTGGTCACCAAGTTTAATATTCTTTGTAGGTTGTAGTCTTCAATCAAAACAATATAGTTTTCATTCTCATGGATTTGAGGAAGGCCTGGAGTACAAAATGTACAAAGCAATTACTCTTTTCCCTTCCTATTCAGTCACTTATAATATTGCTTTCCTGTTGCTCTTAGTGCAAAGAGAGATGTTAAAAACATAATAATATACAGCAAAACTGTTGAATGCAAATCCTAACTGTAGCCTATTCAAGAGAAAGTCATAAGAGTTAAGATTGTGAAATACAAAATGTGAAAGGAGATGGAAGAAGGTTGAACCAATGGACCAAAGTATTTGAATAGTATACTATTCTTATTAGTGATATTTTTATGAATGCCCCTCTTGAAAATCTAATATTCTTCTTTAAGTATTTTGCATTCATTGTATTATCCTAATCTAGAGGAAAGTCAGGAAACTGAATATCCTCTCTATTTATGTGTATACAATATGTCTATAAAGAATTATCCGTGGTCTATTTGAGGCACACGGTGCCAGTCAAATATGCCTCTGTTCTATTTTTCTTAACATCCCCAAAGAGAGCTTCAAATAAATTAGCATTGTCTAAATTCTATGTAATTGTGTCAGAGCTGAAGTTTAATTCATGTTTTGGAATGACTAAGCATGCATACCTATGTAAGGCACATGTTTGTCCGCCACGTAACCTATGCAGTACCCATTTTGTAAATTTGTTTGACAAAGATGTGTCTTGTATAAATATAAGAAAGATCAAATTGGCTAAAAACGTGTTCTCTTTTCCTTGTTAGATAAGAGGATACAAATATTCTGATTTTTTATTATATAAAGACAAAAGTTACCGAAAACATTAAAATATGTTTTTTTCCTTATAAATATTAAAAAGTTTGTAATCCGTCGTTGTAAAGTTTTTGGTATGTTTTGTCTTCATAAAATTGTAATGTATTGTCTTTTAGTTCCGAGATATGTTTGGATGAATTCAAGCCTATGTGACATTTTTAAAAATTTAAATTATATGCTAAAATATATTTTTTGTCCTTAAAAAATTAAAATTTATTACTTTTTGGCCTGAATGTAGGTTCGGGTATTCGAATCTATGGCCCTCTTTTATTGGTTCCATTGATGACTATGAGAGTAGAGTGATTTCTATGGGTTAAAAATCACCAGGAAATAACTTACAAATTTGTAAATCTCTCTTCTCTAACATCCTTCTTTCCTAACTTTCTTCATCTTCGTCCACCAGACTAATCCAAGAGAGAGGTGAATTCGGAAGTCAGGTTGTTGAGTTTGTCGACGACGTTTGATTTTGATAAAACATTAGAATTGGCATTCGTAACATTTAAAAAGAAAAAAATTATTTAATTAAATTCAAAGATGAAGAAAGTTAGGGAAGAAGGTTAGAAAAGAGGGATTTACAAATTTGTAAGATTTTTTTTCTGTATTTTGTGGCGGTTTTTAACCCCCAAAAATAGTCACTCCCATAACCATTAATGGAACCTATGAAAGAGTGACACGTAGGTTCGGATACCCGAACTTACGTCCAGACTAAAAAGTAATAGATTTCAATTTTTCGATTATGAAAAAAGACTAAAAAATTTATAGGGATAAATTATGAACATTTTGACATTGATAGGAATGAAAAACATATTTTAGCCTATAATTTAAGTTTTAAAAAATGTCATTTAAGCTCAGATTCATCCAAGCCTAACTTTAGGAGAAAAAATAACATATTTCAATTTCACGGAATGAAAAAACATACCAAAATTTTTGAAGAAACAAATTCTAAACTTTTTAATATTTATAAGGAAGAAAAATATATTTTAATTTATTGAAAATATGCTCTAACAGCAATACCTTCTCAAACCTCAAAAGTCCATAGATAATGCAGGTTTATAGGTTTTTCAATTGTTTACTATGGACTCCAGCTTACCGTTATATTAGAGTTTGAGAGGATTTGAAAGTAGTTTCTCATTGATCAGAAAATGATAAGAAAGTTATAATGAGTTGAGTCAACTCTATACTAATGGTAAAAACTAACTTTAACATTACTTCCTCTGTCTATATATATATTAGAAATTTATTTGTCTTTTATTATGAGATTTTTTTTTTTTAATTTCTAGATACATTAATTATTTTTTTCTTTTAAATATTCTTAATTATTCTTTCCAAATATTAATAAGAAACAATTAAATGAATAAAAATATAAGAAAAAAGTAATTTAAAAATAATAATATAAATAATTGACATATTTAATATGATTAAATAAACTAATCATTTAAAAAAAACATAAATTAATTAAAGAAATCTTATAATTAACCACGAAGAAGATACTAATGGACCAGAATTAGTAACTGCAACTAACTCATGTTGACAGCTAACAATAGAAAATAGACACTAAGAAAAAAAGAATTAGTGAAGTAATTACATACTCTAATACATTAAATCTCTAAACTGTCACGACTTTGATCGCAAATAGTTCTTATAATATACATGTAAAAAGAAAGAATTAAAATACTATTATTGACAGCATTGACTATCGAGCTGAAGAAAAATCTGTCATACTCACTATGCTTTAAGCTAGCCACTACATTTGTCACCTGTATGGCAGCATGGCTCCTGCTTCAGTCGCAACGACCACTGTCCCTTGCCAGCGTGAGGAGCACCACCACAAGGTCTTCAAGCTAACAAATGTTTTGATTAACTACAAACTCAAAACAAAAGAGTATAAGCTAGCATTCACATTCCAAATAAACTAATTATAAATTTAAAACTGGAAATTGAAATTACTATCATTTAAATTAAATTAAAGCTAAATTTATATCCTTAATTAATGTATATTCAGAATTATTTTAAATTTAACTATATATTTATAAAATTATAACTTTAAATCATTATTTTTCATTATATATATATATATATATATATATATATATATATATATATATGTCGCAACCTACCCTTCGGCGGAATGGCGACGTGTGACTCGCGAGTGTGTGTTCCAAGAAAAGAATACGTGTGGAGTCGCCACCAACGTTTATTTGAGGAAAACGTCGGAAAAACCGGAAAAGACGTGATCTACGAACTTTAAGTGAAAGGTTCGGAAGTTGTATTTACGCACGAGGAAGGTATTAGCACCCCACATGTCCGTCACAAGAGACGACAGCCTTTAATTAAATGTGCAAATATGACTTCAATTTATGTTATCTTCCCTTTTTACATTCTTATGTCTTTTTAATGCCTTTTTATATTTTTATCTTTTTGTGGTCGATAAGGGTGTTTCCCTTTCCTCCTACGTATTCCTCAATTGTGATGAGAAAATCAGACATACGTAGTTCTTTTGTGAACAAAGCGTTTTGGTTAAGTTATTTTTTATCCTTTTTTGCATGATATGTTTTTATTGAATGAAAAGTCATTTAAGGCGTTGGACGATTAGACAATCTTTCGATTCTTTTAAAAAGTGAGAAAACATTAAGGCATTGGACCATTAATGATTTCTTTATTTTTGAAAGAGGTAACAAAGTTACATATTGATTTTAGACCTTTTAGGAATCTACCCTTAACCAATAAAAGCAGAAAAAGCCATTTCAAGGCGTTGGACCTTTGAAAATGGCTTTTTTAGGCGATGACAAAAGTTTGGTTTATGAATTGATTTTAGCCTTAGTTTCACTTTGGTTATTAGTCGATTCGATTAAGAAAGAGAAATCCCAAAGAAAAAACGTCTGATTGATTTTTGATTTATTTTACCAAAAGATATTTTTTATTATTATATTATTATTTTACCTCTTTTTGGTTTCCAACGTGGTTATGACATTACCGAACGGTCGGATTTCATTTTAACAGAAATTAACGAATGTTACAATTCAAATGATCGGTGGAAATTTATTTTATTTTTGATTAGACGAGAAAATGACTAAAGCAAATGACTAAAGCACGTCAAAGGGGGTACGAAAAGTAAATGAAATGAAAATAAAAGCACGTGAAACAAATGAGGACCACTAAGGGTACATAGAATGAATTGAAAAGTTCGATTTCGGGAACTTACCGGTTGAAGACCGAAGAACGACGAAGAACGAACGAAGAACGTCGAAGAACGGTTGAAAATCTTCGCGAAATCACTCACGGAAACGTTACGGAAGCACCTCGGCTTGGATTTTCTTCATGAAAACAATTTTCCTCACTAATTTTAAGTGATCTCGAAATACCAGAAGGGCTGAACATTTTTGTTCTTCCCTCCTTCCCCTATTTATAGGAAAAGGAAGGAGATGCTTGCCACCCAGGTGAGCTAGGTTGCTTCCTCCAGAAGCAACCGCCTTCTAGAGGAACATCCTGGAAGGCCCTAGTGGGTCTGGTTGCTATTTGAACCCCCATTTTTACTAAATACACCCTCTGCCTTTTTTTGGTGATTCTTTTTCCATAAAGTTATGGAAACTTACGAATTTCGTAACGATACTTGTTTTCTTTCCGTAATATTGCGGAACCTTACAGATTACGTAATCATCCCTTTTTTGCCTTCCGGAACGTTACGGAACTTTACGGATTGCGCACTAACACTTCCTTTTAACTTCCGGCATGTCACGAAACTTCACGGATTGTGCTACAACGCTTTTCTTTTGGCTTCCGGCATGTCTCGGAACTTCATAAATTGCCTAATGATGGGTGTCAAATACCTCGAAGTGGTCAAACGAGGGTCGCATCCCAACAACGGATGATCCCCGGACGAAATTAGGGTATGACAATATATATTAAAATAAATAATTTAAAACTAAGATTTGCTAATATGCACACCATTACTTTTTAGTATAAGTACGTTAGCAAATTATAAGTAGAGAATGTCTTAAAATACACCAATGTGTAGTAAGATTTGCTAATGCACTCATACTTCAATTCAATTAGTTGACATTCTTACTAAATCCCTAAAGGTTCAAATTTCTTAAATCATTAATTAATGTCAAGAGTTTGTTTAATCTTTAGTTAAAACATGAATTTTTGCATAGTTATTCTGATTTGTTTGAAAGCAATACCTGGGTGTTTGATCTGTTTATGTTTGCCTTGATGATCACATTTTCTAGTTTAACATTTTTCTAAAAAAATGTTATTTCAAATGCATTATTGGTAAAAAAGTATTCGTTGAAGCTCAACGATTATATTATAAGATTTTTTTAAAAATAGTTATGGGTTACTGTTATTACTTTCTCTCTCTCCCTCCTTACTCTCCTATATGTGTGTGTGTGTGTGTGTGTGTGTGTATATATATATATATATATATATATATATATATATATATATATATATATAGAGAGAGAGAGAGAGAGAGAGAGAGGGTTATTGTGAAAAACTATTTTCACTCTCTCCTTTCTCTCTCTATTTTGTTCTTTACTTTCCTCCTATTCACCTTTCTATGTACTCCTTCATGCATTCTTAATCTTTTTATGAGAAATGGCCAAAACCAAAATTGTTGCTATAAAAAATCTTTCAAACTCATCCACCTCTGACAATGAGACTTCTCAACTCACCCTCTCCTAAAATCTAAGACAAGGGTAAGAGAAAGGCTATCCACATCTCCTTTGAGTCAGAGTTTGAAGCAACTATGACCATCACACCCCCTCGTGCAAAAGGGATTGTGATTGGGTCTTCCAAGAAAAGAAGCTCTATGAAAGTTGAGAAGTCTGGGAAGAAGAAGCAAAGAACTGAGTATCAAACCCCTTCTTTGTTTCAAGACATGAAGTTTAAAGATAAGTTTGATGTTGGATGGTTCAACAAGCAAGTTGTAAATGGAAGGTATATTGACCTTTTAGACATCAAAGAATGTGGTTGGGACATTTTTTGTTCTGTAAAGAAGCAAAAATGGACTAGTTTCTTTGAAGTCCATTTACCATTCTATCCTAGATTAGTTAGAGCATTTTTTTCCACAGTAGAAGTGTGCCACAATAACTTTACCCTGAAGGCTACCTTAAAGGGAACTTAGATTCTAATCTCAGAACACCTTTTGGCAGACATTATGAGGGTTCCTAAGGACAGTTCAAGGCTGTATGAAGATTGGCTTGAGGGCAAGGGACTTAGAAAGACAAAAGTTCAAAAGAAGTTTCTGGAGAACAAGAGAGATGACTTCAAATCCAAATCTCTAAAATCTTTTGGAAGGATTATCCATTGGATGTGCATGCACTATGTGCTGCCCAAAGTTGGTACCTTTCAAGAAGTAAATAACTATGATCTTCTAGTCATTTACTGACTGTGAAAAAAAGATTACTCCCAGTTTGCCTCACCTAATCATTAATCACATGATCAAGGGGGCAACCAAATCCATCAAATTCATTTCTAGTGTGTTCCTTATGGAAAGCTAATGACTCTTGTGTGCAAGCATTTTGAAGTCTCCTTGGAAGGTGAACTTCTTGATGATGATGTCTTATCTTGGGGTGCCAAGAATGTTTATGCTCCAAAGTTGTCTCGACAACTTGGTATGGAGAAGCTTGTATTGTTAGAGATAGGGGGAGCAACAACATGAGCAACATGGAACAACCTAAGGCTAAAGCTTGAAGCTCAAGGAAAAGTTTGAAGGGGATTTAGAAGATATTTTGGCTTTTACATGCCCAACTCCTTTGAGTGGCATTTGTATTGGTTGTTAACTTGATTGTTGCATCTTAGTACATTTCATAGCTGTTTTACATCATGCATCATTATAGTGTGTGCGAAGGAAATTTTCTAAGTTAGAAAAATTTCTTCAGAGGCAAAAACTCTTTGTTTTAATCGATTACAAAGTTGTTGTAATCGATTACAACAAGTTGTTTGAAGCTTAAGGAGTTAAGTCTCGTATTGGTTTAATCGATTCTAGTAGTACTTTAATTGATTACACTGTTGTTTGAGACAATGACTGATTTTTTTCAGGAGTCTCTGCTTTAATTGATTACTTCTCTCTTGTTTAAGTTGTTCAGAGGTGAACAAGAACACTTTAATCAATTACTTAGGCCATCGAATCAATTACATTATTCTTGAGTGATTTTCCAGATATTGGATGAACACTTTAATCAATTAATTAGATAATATAATCAATTACTTCATTGAAATAATCAATTACCTTATAGATTTAATCGATTAGAGGCGATTATAACTATTTTTTCTATAAATAACTAGCTTGTGTTCACATTTAAAAATGATGAGATCATTAGAAAGTATTCAATACATCTCAAAAATAACTTCCTAGCCTCAGAACAAGCAAGATTTCGTGCTTTCATTGGTGAGTGAGAGAAGGGAAGAAAAGAGCTTTTACAGTTACTCATAACTTCTTAATCTTTTGATTTGGAAGATCTTTTCTTGAAGTGAGTTATTTCTTTTGAGTAGAAGAAGATCAACTTCTCAATCCAACAAGGTTTTTGTGGAAAGATTGGTTAGGTTGTATCTCTCCTACTTGGAAAGATTGATTTTTACACGGTCTTGTGTTTATGCATAAAATGCTTACAACTTGCTAGAATAGGGTTTTTTAGTTTAGGCTAAGAGTAGGGTTCTCTTAGGCTTATATTCATAGAGGGGTCCTAGTATAACATCTCATTTTTCGTAAACTAATTTAAAAAGGATTGTTATTTATAAATAAATAGAGTTTTAGAAAAATGATGATGTTTTTATAATTAAATAAATAATGAAAAGTAATGATTTGAGAGAAAATAAAAAAAGATATTTTATTAATTCATTTAATAGGGAAAAAATAGAGTTCATTTTTATAAAATAATAAAAATAAATAAATAGATTAAATAATAATTTGTAAGTACCCTAGTTATAAATAGAGATGTGTTAAGTCAGTTTTCACACTGACGATGCCTCTTATTTATCTCAATTTTGTTTTCCCCTCTCCTTCTCTCAAAGCCTTTTTTTTCCCGCATACCACCAAATCTATCTCAGAAAAATGACGATCTCGGATTCATTCAATGTTGGATCGTCAGGAAATTTGAACACCAGGTTTGGAACCCATTTCTGAACAATCTCACCGTTGGGAATTACGAAATCATGTTGGAGCTGAGAGAAATACACTTCTCATTGTAGTTTTTTTTCTCGGAGAAACCCAAAAACTGTCCCAGTAAAACTATGATCCCGGACTCATTAACCGTCGGATTGTTATGAAATTTTGGTATGGGGTTCAAGATTCAATTCCCCATACCATAACCGTTGGGATTTGCGAAATAATATTATTCGAGAGAGAAAACTGGATCACACGAAGACAGTACAAAATGTAGACTTCAATCTATTCTTCCTTCTGATGTTTAGGAACCTATCAGAGCACTCATAGGAAAAACTTGAGGCTCAGGAAAACCGCTAGGGATTAGAATAAAAATGTGTAGGGATACTTAGAGGATTAAATTGGATTTATTTTGGGATGTTATTGAATTCTAATTTTATTCCTTTATGATTATAAATATAATATTGATGTCCTGATGCGAATTGGTTGATAAAATTGAGTGCTATTGGTGTTTTTATTTGTTTATACCTATGATATAGATTAATTGATTTTGATATAATTGTGTAAAATTATTTGAGGGGTTATACTCCCCATGTTGTGATAAACCTTTTGTATAAATTGTGTTAGTGCTTAGCTCTACTGAGTGTTTAAAAGATTGGCTAAGATTTTGTTAAAACATAAGCACTTAGACAATGAAGGAAAGCTGGAGTTGCTGCACATGATGTCCAACGTTATGTCAAGGAATCAGATCGGGCTGCACAATGCACAAGGCAAGATAAAATGTCAAATGAAGAATTGAAGCTGCAGGATCCACGATGTCGGATACAATGTCCTGACATCCTGCCCGAAAATACTGGACACATAAATCTGTTATATCTTTAATAGAGTGTGCAGGATCCACGATGTCGGACACGATGTCCTGACATCCGGCCCGAAAATACTGGACACATAAATCTGTTATATCTTTAACAGATTAATGTGCAGTTAGCAACAGATTTCGCGATCTATCTTTAGGAACGAATTAAAAGATAATTAAAGTTCGAATTACAAACTTGAATAGTTCGTTCAGGGATTAAAGATTAAAGATAAAAACTAAAAGATCAAACTGTATCTTTTAGATCTTTAAGTGCAGATTTTCAGGAAAATGATAGATCTCATCCAGCACAAGTAGTTGCAGCCCAGAAACGCACACTGCTATATAAACATGAAGGCTGCACGAGTTCTGTACCAAGTTCGGGATTGAAGAGTTATTTTGTGAGTTTTGGGACTTGAGTGTTTTGTGAGCCACCTTGATGCTACCCTAACATCAAGTGTTGGACCTGAGTGTGTAGAGTTGATCTCTATAGTGTGTGGAGTTGATCTCTATTGTTTAGAGAGCAATCTCTGGTGTGTATTCGATTTAATTGTAAACACGGGAGAGTGATTGAGAGGGAGTGAGAGGGGTTTCTCATATCTAAGAGTGGCTCTTAGGTAGAGATTGCACGGGTAGTGGTTAGGTGAGAAGGTTGTAAACAGTGGCTGTTAGATCTTCGAACTAACACTATTTTAGTGGATTTCCTCCCTGGCTTGGTAGCCCCCAGATGTAGGTGACGTTGCACCGAACTGGGTTAACAATTCTCTTGTGTTATTTACTTGTTTAATCTGTTCATACGGTCATATACAAGCTGCATGTTCTGAAGCGCGATGTCGTGACATCCTGTACGACATCTGTCCCCTGTATCAGAATTTCAATTGATATCAGAGCAGGCACTCGAAATCACTGAGTGAGATCTAGGGAGATAAATTCTGATGAACATGGAGAAAGAAGGAGGACCAGTGAACAGACCACCAATTCTGGATGGAACCAACTATGAATACTGGAAAGCAAGGATGGTGGCCTTCCTCAAATCACTGGATAGCAGAACCTGGAAAGCTGTCATCAAAGGCTGGGAACATCCCAAGATGCTGGACACAGAAGGAAAGCCCACTAATGAATTGAAGCCAGAAGAAGACTGGACAAAAGAAGAAGACGAATTGGCACTTGGAAACTCCAAAGCCTTGAATGCTCTATTCAATGGAGTTGACAAGAATATCTTCAGACTGATCAACACATGCACAGTGGCCAAGGATGCATGGGAGATCCTGAAAACCACTCATGAAGGAACCTCCAAAGTGAAGATGTCCAGATTGCAACTATTGGCTACAAAATTCGAAAATCTGAAGATGAAGGAGGAAGAGTGTATTCATGACTTCCACATGAACATTCTTGAAATTGCCAATGCTTGCACTGCCTTGGGAGAGAGGATGACAGATGAAAAGCTGGTGAGAAAGATCCTCAGATCCTTGCCTAAGAGATTTGACATGAAAGTCACTGCAATAGAGGAGGCCCAAGACATTTGCAACATGAGAGTAGATGAACTCATTGGTTCCCTTCAAACCTTTGAGCTAGGACTCTCGGATAGGACTGAAAAGAAGAGCAAGAACTTGGCGTTCGTGTCCAATGATGAAGGAGAAGAAGATGAGTATGACCTGGATACTGATGAAGGTCTGGCTAATGCAGTTGTGCTCCTTGGAAAACAGTTCAACAAAGTGCTGAACAGAATGGACAGGAGGCAGAAACCACATGTCCGGAACATCCCTTTCGACATCAGGAAAGGTAGTGAATACCAGAAAAGGTCAGAGGAAAAGCCCAGTCACAGCAAAGGAGTTCAATGCCATGGGTGTGAAGGCTATGGACACATCAAAGCTGAATGTCCCACTCATCTCAAGAAGCAGAGGAAAGGACTTTCTGTATGTCGGTCTGATGATACAGAGAGTGAACAAGAAAGTGATTCTGACAGAGATGTGAATGCACTCACTGGGAGATTTGAATCTGCTGAAGATTCAAGTGATACAGACAGTGAAATCACTTTTGATGAGCTTGCTACATCCTATAGAGAACTATGCATCAAAAGTGAGAAGATTCTTCAGCAAGAAGCACAACTGAAGAAGGTCATTGCAAATCTGGAGGCTGAAAAGGAGGCACATGAAGAGGAGATCTCTGAGCTTAAAGGAGAAGTTGGTTTTCTGAACTCTAAACTGGAAAACATGACAAAATCAATAAAGATGCTGAATAAAGGCTCAGATATGCTTGATGAGGTGCTACAGCTTGGGAAGAATGTTGGAAACCAGAGAGGACTTGGGTTTAATCATAAATCTGCTGGCAGAATAACCATGACAGAATTCGTTCCTGCCAAAAACAGCACTGGAGCCACGATGTCACAACATCGGTCTCGACATCATGGAACGCAGCAGAAAAGGAGCAAAAGAAAGAAGTGGAGGTGTCACTACTGTGGCAAGTATGGTCACATAAAGCCCTTCTGCTACCATTTACATGGCCATCCACATCATGGAACTCAAAGTAGCAGCAGTGGAAGGAAGATGGTGTGGGTTCCAAAACACAAGACTGTTAGTCTTGTTGTTCATACTTCACTTAGAGCATCAGCTAAGGAAGATTGGTACCTAGATAGCGGCTGTTCCAGACACATGACAGGAGTTAAAGAATTCCTGGTGAACATTGAACCTTGCTCCACTAGCTATGTGACATTTGGAGATGGCTCTTAAGGAAAGATCATTGGAATGGGAAAGCTAGTCCATGATGGACTTCCTAGTCTGAACAGAGTACTGCTAGTGAAGGGACTGACTGCAAACCTGATCAGCATCAGTCAGTTGTGTGATGAAGGATTCAATGTAAACTTCACAAAGTCAGAATGCTTGGTGACAAATGAGAAGAGTGAAGTTCTAATGAAGGGCAGCAGATCAAAGGACAACTGTTACCTATGGACACCTCAAGAAACCAGTTACTCCTCCACATGTCTATCCTCCAAAGAAGATGAAGTCAAAATATGGCATCAAAGATTTGGACATCTGCACTTAAGAGGCATGAAGAAAATCATTGACAAAGGTGCTGTTAGAGGCATTCCCAATCTGAAAATAGAAGAAGGCAGAATCTGTGGTGAATGTCAGATTGGAAAGCAAGTCAAGATGTCCCACCAGAAGCTTCAACATCAGACCACTTCCAGGGTGCTGGAACTACTTCACATGGACTTGATGGGGCCTATGCAAGTTGAAAGCCTTGGAGGGAAGAGGTATGCCTATGTTGTTGTGGATGATTTCTCCAGATTTACCTGGGTCAACTTTATCAGAGAGAAATCAGACACCTTTGAAGTATTCAAGGAGTTGAGTCTAAGACTTCAAAGAGAAAAAGACTGTGTCATCAAGAGAATTAGGAGTGACCATGGCAGAGAGTTTGATAACAGCAAGTTTACTGAATTCTGCACATCTGAAGGCATCACTCATGAGTTCTCTGCAGCCATTACACCACAACAAAATGGCATAGTTGAAAGGAAAAACAGGACTTTGCAAGAGGCTGCTAGGGTCATGCTTCATGCCAAAGAACTTCCCTATAATCTCTGGGCTGAAGCCATGAACACAGCATGCTACATCCACAACAGAGTCACACTTAGAAGAGGGACTCCTACCACACTGTATGAAATCTGGAAAGGGAGGAAGCCAACTGTCAAGCACTTCCACATCTTTGGAAGTCCATGTTACATTTTGGCAGACAGAGAGCAAAGGAGAAAGATGGATCCCAAGAGTGATGCAGGAATATTCCTGGGATACTCTACAAACAGCAGAGCATATAGAGTATTCAATTCCAGAACCAGAACTGTGATGGAATCCATCAATGTGGTTGTTGATGATCTAACTCCAGCAAGAAAGAAGGATGTCGAAGAAGATGTCAGAACATCGGGAGACAATGTAGCAGATACAGCTAAAAGTGCAGAAAATGCAGAAAACTCTGATTCTGCTGCAGATGAACCAAACATCAATCAACCTGACAAGAGACCCTCCATTAGAATCCAGAAGATGCACCCCAAGGAGCTGATTATAGGAGATCCAAACAGAGGGGTCACTACAAGATCAAGGGTGATGTGAACCTTACGGGGCGGATCACTTGATACAGGCTGTAGAGTTTTTGGATGACGCCACTTCCGGTGAAGGAAGATAAGTCAGGGTAGACGCCACTTCCGGTGAAGGAAGATAAGTCTGGGTAGACGCCACTTCCGGTGAAGGAAGATAAGTCTGGGTAGACGCCACTTCCAGTGAAGGAAGATAAGTCAGGGTAGACGCCACAAGGATTACCTTGATAAGTCTGATAATTGGTTCAACAAGGAACCCAGAGAGAAACTCTCACCCAATTTTATGAAAAATGCCAAAAGTTTTTTTTTTTATTCAAAACAAAAACCAATACTTATAGTGTAGCTGAACAAAAAGATAAAAATAGACATGGGCCTTCTAAACAGTTTGGGCCAAAATTAGAATAAAAATAAATTATAACTAAAAACTTATTTAACTTGAGCCTTCAAATTAGTTTGGGCCTTCAGCAACAATTAATAGTCTTAATAGTGTCTCTGCCTCTGGGCCTTCATCCTTCTCCACTCGGGGGCTTTGTCCTTCTCCACTTGGGCCTTCGTCCTTCTCCACTTGGGCCTTTAGCCTGTATTTGGCCAGTTTCATGATTCTCATCATTCCCTCCTTCTTGGAAAACATTTGTCCTCAAATGTTCAGGATCATCACCGGGTTCAAGTACCACTTCCTTCCTTTTCTTGTGGGCTTGCTTGACATAGCTTTCATTCTTCTTTGCAATTTGCACCTTCACTTGGTCATACAATCTTTTCACATACTCAACTTTGGCATGTGCATCCTTACGTTGAGTCTCTTGGGGATTGCTTTTGTAAGTTGGCCTGTTAGGCAATGAAGCTCCGGGAAGGACATCAACTTGATGTTCTATGCCTCTTGAAGGTGGTAGTCCATGAGGAATCTCCTTAGGAAAGACATTTTTAAATTCCTGCAATAATGGTTGAACACTAGGAGAAATAGAAATAGTAAACTCATTAGAATTATCAGTAGAAATTTTACTGTCTTTGCAATACTGTAGATTGAGTGGTTCATGAGCAGGTAACACTTTCCTCACTTCACTCGCCTCTGCAAAATAATTAAATTTTCTCTCATGTGTATCACTCTTTTCCTCGGGTGTATCACTCTTCTTTTTCATATTCCTTTGTGGAGCCTCACTATTTTCTTTCTCTTGTTCTCTCTTTTCGCTCATTCTGATTTGGTCATCACACACTTCTCTAGGGGATAGAGGTTTAAGAGTAAACAAGGAAGATTTGGTCAACAAACGTTGCATTTGTGTAGTCCACGCGTCCAGAAATAAGCGTTGAGATTCATCCAGTTGATGATATACACCACCATTGTCACCAGCTCTTGCCATGATTAAGGAACAAAGAATTTTGCAGTAAATTAAAAAAAATTCAGGACCTCACCACACTCTACTCACGTGTTTCTCTATTTAATGGTAGTTCACTCGTGTTTGATGCTCTCAATATAGGCTTTTGTGTGATGTTTTCACTCTTGCCTTTTACCACTCACTCCCTCTTAAGTTCCTGGATAGACCGAATTAGACACACAAGGTAATATAAAATAAAAGGAAAGACAATAGAATTATCAGAGTAACAGATTTGATTTGGGATAACAACTTGGACTTGATTTGGATAGCAGATTGGATTTGATTTGGATAACAGATTAGATTTGGATAACAAATCTGATTTGGATAAATTTTTTTGATTTGATTTGATTTGGATAATAGATCAGATTTGGGATAACAAATTAGATTTAATTTGGATAACAGATATGATAACAAATAAGATAACAGATAGGATAACAGATAAGATAACAGATATGACAACTAAAATTCAAATGCTCATAACTTTTGCTACGGTTGTCCGTTTGAGGCCCACTATATATCAAAACGCTCAGAATTCAGAGGAGAATCTAGATAAGGGGATTTGTTCCACGATTTTCTTTCAAAAAAAACACCTCTAAATGCCTCAATTTCGTGTTCAAAGATCAAACACCCACTTTTTTTTTCAAATTTTTTTTTGCAATTTTTTTTTGACACAGTGTGAAAGACACAAGAAACAAGAACAAGGACGTGACAAGAACAAGAACGCAAATAACAGAACACAAGACGCAAACAAACACGAAACAAGATGTAAACAAGAACGCAAATAACAGAACAAGGACAAAAACACAAACCTAGACAAATTACGAAGAGAAAAAAAAATAGGATAGGATAGGATAGGATAGAACCTGTATCAAGAGCCGAAGCTCTGATACCAGATGATGTGAACCTTACGGGGCGGATCACTTGATACAGGCTGTAGAGTTTTTGGATGACGCCACTTCCGGTGAAGGAAGATAAGTCAGGGTAGACGCCACTTCCGGTGAAGGAAGATAAGTCTGGGTAGACGCCACTTCCAGTGAAGGAAGATAAGTCAGGGTAGACGCCACAAGGATTACCTTGATAAGTTTGATAATTGGTTCAACAAGGAACCCAGAGAGAAACTCTCACCCAATTTTATGAAAAATGCCAAAAGTTTTTTTTTTTTATTCAAAACAAAAACCAATACTTATAGTGTAGCTGAACAAAAAGATAAAAATAGACATGGGCCTTCTAAACAGTTTGGGCCAAAATTAGAATAAAAATAAATTATAACTAAAAACTTATTTAACTTGAGCCTTCAAATTAGTTTGGGCCTTCAGCAACAATTAATAGTCTTAATAGTGTCTCTGCCTCTGGGCCTTCATCCTTCTCCACTCGGGGGCTTTGTCCTTCTCCACTTGGGCCTTCGTCCTTCTCCACTTGGGCCTTTAGCCTGTATTTGGCCAGTTTCATGATTCTCATCATTAGATTGAGATTGTCTCCAATTCATGCTTTGTCTCCAAAATTGAGCCCAAGAATGTGAAAGAGGCACTGACTGATGAGTTCTGGATCAATGCTATGCAAGAAGAATTGGAGCAATTCAAAAGGAATGAAGTTTGGGAGCTAGTTCCTAGACCCGAGGGAACTAATGTGATTGGCACCAAGTGGATCTTCAAGAACAAAACCAATGAAGAAGGTGTTATAACCAGAAACAAGGCCAGACTTGTTGCTCAAGGCTACACTCAGATTGAAGGTGTAGACTTTGATGAAACTTTCGCTCCTGTTGCTAGACTTGAGTCCATCAGATTGTTACTTGGTGTAGCCTGCATCCTCAAATTCAAGCTGTACCAGATGGATGTGAAGAGCGCGTTTCTGAATGGATACTTGAATGAAGAAGTCTATGTGGAGCAGCCAAAGGGATTTGTAGATCCAACTCATCCAGATCATGTATACAGGCTCAAGAAGGCTCTCTATGGATTGAAGCAAGCTCCAAGAGCTTGGTATGAAAGGCTAACAGAGTTCCTTACTCAGCAAGGGTATAGGAAGGGAGGAATTGACAAGACTCTCTTTGTCAAACAAGATGCTGAAAACTTGATGATAGCACAGATATATGTTGATGACATTGTGTTTGGAGGGATGTCGAATGAGATGCTTCGACATTTTGTCCAACAGATGCAATCTGAATTTGAGATGAGTCTTGTTGGAGAGCTGACTTATTTTCTGGGACTCCAAGTGAAGCAGATGGAAGACTCCATATTCCTCTCACAAAGCAAGTATGCAAAGAACATTGTCAAGAAGTTTGGGATGGAAAATGCCAGCCATAAAAGAACACCTGCACCTACTCACTTGAAGCTGACAAAAGATGAAGCTGGCACCAGTGTTGATCAAAGTCTGTACAAAAGCATGATTGGGAGCTTACTATATTTAACAGCTAGCAGACCTGACATCACCTATGCAGTGTGCAAGATATCAAGCCAATCCCAAGATAAGTCACTTGAATCAAGTAAAGAGAATTCTGAAATATGTAAATGGCACCAGTGACTATGGGATTATGTACTGTCATTGTTCAGATTCAATGCTGGTTGGGTATTGTGATGCTGATTGGGCTGGAAGTGCAGATGACAGAAAAAGCACTTCTGGTGGATGCTTCTATCTGGGCAACAATCTTATTTCATGGTTCAGCAAGAAGCAGAACTGTGTGTCCTTATCCACTGCAGAAGCAGAGTATATTGCAGCAGGAAGCAGCTGTTCACAACTAGTTTGGATGAAGCAGATGCTTAAGGAGTACAATGTCGAACAAGATGTCATGACATTGTACTGTGATAACTTGAGTGCTATTAATATTTCGAAAAATCCAGTTCAACACAGCAGAACCAAGCACATTGACATTCGACATCACTATATTAGAGATCTTGTTGATGATAAAGTTATCACACTAGAGCATGTTGCCACTGAGGAACAAATAGCAGATATTTTCACAAAGGCATTGGATGCAAATCAGTTTGAAAAACTGAGGGGCAAGCTGGGCATTTGTCTGCTAGAGGATTTATAGCAATTACTGTTATCTGAATGTGCTCAAATAGCACATTCACTACTGGGCCAAGACAAATTCGACCGTTGCTTCACACGTCCCTTTACATTCCTCATTCAAACTTATATTGTCGTGGTAATCCCGTCTTCAGCATTTCCCAACAGCTCTCAGAAATTCACGAAACCATTCCAAAAGCTCTGCTTCTCCATGGCTACCTCACCAAAAGATACTTCGGCTCCTGGTTCACCCGCTGTACCATCATCTCCATCATCCACCAAAGCACCATCAAACCAGGAACAACCTGAATTCCATATCCAACCCATACAAATGATTCCTGGTCAAGCTCCTGTCCCTGAGAAACTGGTTCCCAAACGACAACAGGGAGTGAAGACTTCTGAAAACCCTAGCCTTGCAACAAGTCCTAGGGAAGTAGACACGGAGATGGACAAGAAGATCCGCAGTATTGTGAGTAACATTCTGAAAAATGCTTCTGTGCCTGATGCTGATGAAGATGTTCCAACATCTTCCACCCCGAATGTTTCTGTTCCTGATGCTGAGAAAGATGTTCCAACATCTTCCACCCCAAATACTGAAGTCCTCTCTTCCTCCAGCAAAGAGAGATCAACAGAGGAAGATGATCAAGCCACAGAAGAGACCCCTGCACCAAGGGCACCAGAACCTGTTCCAGGTGACCTCATTGACCTAGAAGATGTAGAATCTGATGAGGAACCCATTGCCAACAAGTTGGCACCTGGCATTGCAGAAAGACTACAAAGCAGAAAAGGGAAAACCCCCGTTAAGAGGTCTGGACGAATCAAAACTATGGCACAGAAGAAGAGCACTCCAATCACTCCTACCACATCCAGATGGAGCAAAGTTGCAGTCCCTTCCAAGAAGAGGAAAGAAATTTCCTCATCTGATTCTGATTATGATGTCGAACTAGATGTTCCCGACATCAAGCGGGCCAAGAAATCAGGGAAAAAGGTGCCTGGAAAAGTCCCTGATGCACCATTGGACAACATTTCATTCCACTCCATTGGCAATGTTGAAAGGTGGAAATTTGTATATCAACGAAGGCTTGCTTTAGAAAGAGAACTGGGAAGAAATGCCTTGGATTGCAAGGAGATCATGGACCTCATCAAGGCTGCTGGACTGCTGAAAACTGTCACCAAGTTGGGAGATTGCTATGAAAGTCTAGTCAGGGAATTCATTGTCAACATTCCCTCTGACATAACAAACAGAAAGAGTGATGAGTACCAGAAAGTGTTTGTCAGAGGAAAATGTGTTAGATTCTCCCCTGCTGTAATCAACAAATACCTGGGCAGACCAACTGAAGGAGTGGTGGATATTGATGTTTCTGAGCATCAGATTGCCTAGGAAATCACTGCCAAACGAGTCCAGCATTGGCCAAAGAAAGGGAAGCTTTCTGCAAGGAAGCTAAGTGTGAAGTATGCAATCCTGCACAGGATTGGCGCTGCAAACTGGGTACCCACCAATCATACTTCCACTGTTGCCACAGGTTTGGGTAAATTTCTGTATGCTGTTGGAACCAAGTCCAAATTTAATTTTGGAAACTATATTTTTGATCAAACTGTTAAGCATTCAGAATCCTTTGCTGTCAAATTACCCATTGCCTTCCCAACTGTATTGTGTGGCATTATGTTGAGTCAACATCCCAATATCTTAAACAACATTGACTCTGTGATGAAGAGAGAATCTCCTCTATCCCTGCATTACAAACTGTTTGAGGGGACACATGTCCCAGACATTGTCTCGACATCAGGGAAAGCTGCTGCTTCAGGTGCTGTGTCCAAGGATGCCTTGATTGCTGAACTCAAGGACACATGCAAGGTGCTGGAAGCAACCATCAAAGCCACCACAGAGAAGAAAATGGAGCTGGAACGGCTGATCGAAAGACTCACAGACAGTGGCATTGATGATGGTGAAGCAGCTGAGGAAGAAGAAGCAGCTGAGCAAGAAGAAGAGGCAGCTGAGGAAGAGGAAGATGCAGCAGAGGATACAGAATCGGATGATGATGATTCTGAGGCCACCCCATGACCATCAGACCTTTATTTTTACTTTTACTTTTACTAATTATTGGTCTGTAATATTTGCACATTAATTTCATGCATTCTACTTTTGTCAAATTCTGTCTAAAAAGGGGGAGTAATAGTATTATGCATGATTTATGATTTTGAGTAGTAGGATACGATGTATGCATGATTCATGATTTTGAGTAGTAGGATACGATGTATGCATGATTCATGATTTTGAGGGGGAGTTGTATGTATATGATTTTGAGGGGGAGACTGCTGCTGCTAATGATGACTGATGTAAGCTACTGTAACTACGAGTAGCTGATAGAAGATGCTGCAGCTAGAGCATGGAGACAGGGGGAGCAGAACGCTGATGTCACATGAGATGTCTTGACATCCTGGAAAAGACTAGTAGCTGATAGAAGATGCTGCAGTGAACTGCTTCACAGCAGTAGGAGCATGGAGACAGGGGGAGCAGAAAGCTGATGTCACGTGAGATGTCTTGACATCCTGGAAACGACTTGCAACTTGCAGAATTTTGCTGTCGCCATTACCAATTCCGCTGTGCTTGATTACTCTGATAATGAAAGTTGCTGATCCCACTTGCATAACTGCTCGTACCTGCTCAGGAAGTGTCTAAGTATGTTTTAGACAAAATTTGCCAAAGGGGGAGATTGTTAGTGCTTAGCTCTACTGAGTGTTTAAAAGATTGGCTAAGATTTTGTTAAAACATAAGCACTTAGACAATGAAGGAAAGCTGGAGTTGCTGCACATGATGTCCAACGTTATGTCAAGGAATCAGATCGGGCTGCACAATGCACAAGGCAAGATAAAATGTCAAATGAAGAATTGAAGCTGCAGGATCCACGATGTCGGATACAATGTCCTGACATCCTGCCCGAAAATACTGGACACATAAATCTGTTATATCTTTAACAGAGTGTGCAGGATCCACGATGTCGGACACGATGTCCTGACATCCGGCCTGAAAATACTGGACACATAAATCTGTTATATCTTTAACAGATTAATGTGCAGTTAGCAACAGATTTGGCGATCTATCTTTAGGAACGAATTAAAAGATAATTAAAGTTCGAATTACAAACTTGAATAGTTCGTTCAGGGATTAAAGATTAAAGATAAAAACTAAAAGATCAAACTGTATCTTTTAGATCTTTAAGTGCAGATTTTCAGGAAAATGATAGATCTCATCCAGCACAAGTAGTTGCAGCCCAGAAACGCACACTGCTATATAAACATGAAGGCTGCACGAGTTCTGTACCAAGTCCGGGATTGAAGAGTTATTTTGTGAGTTTTGGGACTTGAGTGTTTTGTGAGCCACCTTGATGCTACCCTAACATCAAGTGTTGGACCTGAGTGTGTAGAGTTGATCTCTATAGTGTGTGGAGTTGATCTCTATTGTTCAGAGAGCAATCTCTGGTGTGTATTCGATTTAATTGTAAACACGGGAGAGTGATTGAGAGGGAGTGAGAGGGGTTTCTCATATCTAAGAGTGGCTCTTAGGTAGAGATTGCACGGGTAGTGGTTAGGTGAGAAGGTTGTAAATAGTGGCTGTTAGATCTTCGAACTAACACTATTTTAGTGGATTTCCTCCCTGGCTTGGTAGCCCCCAGATGTAGGTGACGTTGCACCGAACTGGGTTAACAATTCTCTTGTGTTATTTACTTGTTTAATCTGTTCATACGGTCATATACAAGCTGCATGTTCTGAAGCGCGATGTCGTGACATCCTGTACGACATCTGTCCCCTGTATCAGAATTTCAAATTGTTATATTGAGATTATGAAATGGTGATTCAAATTGTGAGTATGTGATAAATTGAATCTGTGATGAGTGGTTAAATGCATGTGTATTGAGATGTGTGTATTGAGTTGTGAGCTATGAACTATGCAATCACACAATTGTAAGACCCTTTAAGGGAAACGAGTATTGTGATGGGATCCACTGTGGGAACCCAGCGAGTTAAAATGATTTTGAAAATAATTGAGTAGTTGTGTGTATTGCATGATTCATAGGTAAAGTGTATATGATTCATGAAGTGTGATAACGTATTAAATTGAGATTATACCATTGTGATTGAGATCGAGTGCATGTGACAAACTGAATATGCACGTGATTGAGATGTTGTGTGCATTGAGTTATGAACTATGAATTGTACAATCACACGACTATAAGACCCCTTTAAAGGCGATGAGTTAATGCTAAGACCCTTTAAGGGCGACGAGTTAATACTAAGACCCTTTAAGGGTGATGAGTTAATGCTAAGACCCTTTAAGGGCGACGAGTTAATGCTAAGACCCTTAAAGGGCGACGAGTTAAAACTATTTTGAGAATAATTGTGGAGTCGTGTGTTTTGTACAGTTCATAGATAAAGTCTATGTGCAAAAATGTTTTTCTGGGTTGGACCTGAATCAGAAGGGAGAGGCCCTGACGGGTCTTCGGAGTGTAGGCCTTGGGAGTAAATACACCTGGTTTGAGTGCTCCTTTAAGCCTATGTTGATCCCATATGGTTGGAGCATTCTTGCAAAACAACGTGACCCTAACTGGTCTCCCTATGATTTTACCTAGTGAGAGTGACATGACTTGCTAGTGTGTGGTTTGTCTATCATGTACTCTTAGGCGCCCGATGAGGTTTTTCACTAACATGGTATCACATTACATATAGGATTGAGTCTTAGTGTAGATGTTGCATAACGCTTGTGTATTGATCGATATTGATTGACTTGGTGATATTGTGTTTTGATCCTTGAGTACGTGAATGTTGTGAAAATGAATGAGATGTGTTATGTTGTGATGTGATGTTGGACGACAAAATGGTGAAATGACGTGAACTATATTTAAGTAAGTTTTATTTTGTTTATATGATATGTATACCTACATGTTATCTTGTTTCTTTTTATTAGTTAGGAATGTGATAACTCACTCCCTGTGCGTTGTTTGTGTTTGGATCCTATGATGATCTTGAACTTTGTGTTTGGGAGAGCAGATGACTAGGTGAATTGCTTTAAGGAACCTTGTGCTGAAGGGCGTCGGGATACAATGCTCTGATAGGATGTGACATTGGGGTATAGGTTTCTATATTAATTGTATGAAGTTTTAGGCGACCTTGTTTGAGCCGAGATGACTTTATTATTTATTTGGACAAGTTTGAATATGATGTAAAAGAAAGTGAATGTGAGTTTTTTACCTTGTTGAAAGGATTTTTTTTAATGTGTTTTAAATTTTTTTTATTAATTATGATTTTCTTTTCCTTTTATTAGTACATATATGTATGGGGTAAAGGGTGTCACACCTAGTGTTGGATGCCTTAGTCTCTTTTTTTGTGGTGGAAATTATGGATTGCTTGTAAGGATTCTTGATGCATAGTGGAAATCTAATTCAGGTTGTGGATTAGATAACTGGATTAACTTCTCTAGAGATAGAGAGTGAACCAGTATAAAAGACTGTGTCTTTGTCTTTTGATTCATATCTTTCACTCATTCAAGGTTTAATCAACTCATTTAAGTTTATTCAAGATTTTGAAAAGATTCAAGTTTTATGATTTTGAAAGAAAGGAAGCTAATGAAAGATCATATGTAAGGAAGGATTGATTAAGTATTGATTACATTCAATTCCTATTTGTTTTGTGATACGATCCATTTAGAATTTTTTTTTTCTGAAACTTTGTTTTTTAAAAGTAAGGTTTGGCTTGAAAACCAATTCACCCCCCTCTTGGTTTATTGAGTTCCATCATCATTTTCAATTGGCATCAGATCTAAGTCTTGAAAGATACTCAAGATCACAGTTTTTCTAACAAGATGGGCTGAAAACAAATCACTTTCAAAGAGGGTGCATCTTTGAATCGACCTCTTTTGTTAGAGGGTGAATATTTTTCTTTTTGGCGAAAGAGAATCAAAATCTTTATTCAATCAATTGATCCCGGTGCATGGAATGCCATCATTAAAGGTCCTTTCATTCCTACTAAAGAATTGGATGGTGAATTAATACCCAAAGAAAGGGATGGAATGAGAGATGATGAGAAAAGAAAAGTGCAAGATGATAAAAAAGCAAAAAATATTCTAACTTCTTGTTTATCTTTTGATGAATTCTTTCTTACCGCAAGGTGCAAAAGTGAAAAGGAAATTTGGAATATGCTTGAAGTCACTCGTCAAGGCACAACAGATGTGAGAACAACAAGGACGCACACTCTTATGACATCCTAGAATTTCTACCCGAAATTTTGTAAGTGTTACATTTAAATAATTATAAATATATACTGAATAATATATATATATATATATATATATATATATATATATATATATATATATTCTTGGTAGAAATATGTACATTGGGGGGGGGGGGGGGGAGATACCCGGGATTAGACTAATTAACGAAGAGTAACCCATAACCGGACGGTTATAGATTAATTCGCAATTAATTAGTCTAAAAATTATCGTTTTGCGTGCAACTTAAAGTTTAACAAAACCAACCTCTAAACCACACTCAGGGTCTCATTCTGAGTGTTTTGATATATATATATATTGCCTACTTTCGAAAATGGACCCCGACAAGTGCAGAGAAACGCGAGGAACTGAAACTAGAGAGGCGGAACGCAAACCGAGGCAGGATTTCAGCATCCAAAAATGTCCAAATTTTTCTCCTTTGTGGCTGAGTATGAGGTCAAATCAATGGAAAAAGGTAGGCCCTTTTGCTCCAATTAAAATAGGACATGTGGCAATTGCTTTTAGAAAAGAAAATGAAAAGAAATGAAAAATCATTTTTTTATAAAAAGCCCAAATCTTCTCTCTTTCTTCAGAAAAATTTCAGCAGCTCTCTTTCCTCCCTCCACGTTGCTTTTTCTCCTCTTCTCCTCCACCATTGTTGCCTCCCTTGAAGCTCCAAATTCCTCTTCATTTCTACCCCAAATTACAAGGAAAAGCTATTTTCGGAGTCTTGGAGCCTATCTCTACTTCGTGGGGCTTTAAATTTCAGGTAAGGGTGGACTTCTTCTCACTTGAAATTTGTGGGTGTTGGGTTTTTGGAAGCTATAATGGGTAGTTCTACTAGGTTATTGCTTTAGGGTAGTTGTTTGTGAAGGAATTAATTTGTTGAAATTATGCTAAACTTGACATGTTTGATGTAAGTAAAACTACCCATGTTGATTTAGGGTTTAATAATGATGCTTTGTGATTTATGTATGCTCAAAATGTTTATAGAAAACTGGTAGAGAGGATGAGGAGAGTTAACTTAGAGTTAAATGTGAGAATGGTAGTGTTGGAAGTGGAAAAGTGTGAGATTTTGAGGGTTAGAAAAGCCAAATTTGGGGTTAGTGGAAATTGGAGTCTAAAGTGAGTTGATTCTAGTTTAGAATGTCAATTAGGACTTGTAGGAAAGCATGGGCAGAGCAAATGAGAAAAATGAGTGACAAATGTGAAAGAAAAGAGCCATTTCTAGGGTAAATTGGGTGTTGAGAGGTCAAATTTTGAATAGGTGGAGATTTCACCTTAAAACCAGTTTGAGCAAGTCTAAATCAATGTTATAGACTTGATGAAGATGAGAGTTTACCCCAAAATTACCCAATTTTCATTTTCACCTTTCAAACCTTGAGAATTCACTAAATTGGTGGGTTTTGGATACCTATATTTTGCTTTACCTTGGTTTGAAGTTTGTTTTTGGTTTGAACATGATTTATACATGGTTTAGGATTTGTAGGATCCAATTTGAATGAAATTGGATACAAGCAAGCTAGAATTCGAAATCTGCCAAATTATGCAGCAAAAGCTGTCAAATTGTGCAGCAAATTTTGCCAATTATGCAGAAAAATGGTTGTGCAGTGTTAGTCACAGGAAAGGTTGTACATCTCGGGTTCTAGATATTTTCTAGCAGATCCCAACGGTCAAAACTTAGATTTCTGTATTAGGAACCCTCGGTTAAATTTTCAAGGTGATCCAATGGTTAACGAATCAGAACAAAAAGAATGTTATTGGGGTATGTGAGTAGGAAAAATTGTGGAATTTGAATGAGTTTTGTGCAGAGTTTTCTACCTCTACTCTGTTTTTCTTGGTTTAGGGTAGTTTCATGACAAATGAAATTGAATTGTTTGGATATTGTGGAAGCTTGGAGGGGTTGATGGGGACCCGGTGCTGAGAGGAACGAGAATAAGGGCTACGTAGGAGTGCGTGAGCTCAATTTAAAGGTGGGCAACTGGGGATGGTGTGCTTATGCCTGACTTGTGGAAATGGGAGAGTTGATTTTTGCCATCGCCCGATCGCCACCTAGTACCACATATGACGGGTGCCCCATAATCCAATAAGCTTGATGTGAGAAACATGGAAGAGTCAGTCTTCCTACTTTTGTTTGTTGACCACAGAGTGGTACCTGGAGATATGTCGCGGGGGTCAGGAGACCTTGGGGACGTCAGGTGGGGTGCTATTGCCCAAAACCAAGCTTGGCTAATCCCGACCCAACCCAGGCATAGTCAGTCAGTGAGAACCTGTGACGTACCTAAGCAGGCGAGCTCCTGACAGTCAACCAATAAAAGAACAAAGTCCACGAAGCAAGGAGGCTTGTGTGGTGGCTGACCAGCTATTTATCTTAGGTGTTATCTGAAAATTACCCTCTGGTAATCGATTACCATTCGTGGGTAATCGATTACAGGGTTTAAAAAAATGGAGACAGGATGTTAAGTAGCTTCTGGTAATCGATTACCAATTGTGTGTAATCGATTACACAGTATGATAGGGCACTGGTAATCGATTACCAGTTGTGTGTAATCGATTACATAGTGTTACCTGCTACTAGTAATCGATTACCATTTATGTGTAATCGATTACACAGTGTAACTTTAGATTCCACTGTGCAAAGGCTGTGTAATTCGTTTCTGGGCACTAGTAATCAATTACATACTTTGGTAATCGATTACCAGAGAGGAAATCCCTTGAAAAAGACCTTCTGACTATGCGTAGCCATTATGGGTCGCATTGTATTGTTACCTGTGTAGTTAGATTTCTTGTGAAAGAGTCTACCCTCTTATTTTTATCTCTTGTAGATCACGATGGCAGCGGAGTTGATCCATGATCGCGTTGTGATGGAGTGCCTAGAGGGTGTTTGGGAGACCCTCGAAGGCAATGAGAGGTGCCGATTCTGTGGCACAATTTGACTCAGTGCTACTTCATTAGTACATCCGGAGGAACCCGCACGCACACTTCAATAGCCTGTGGAGTCGATACTACCTACACCTACTCCATATCGACTAGTTGAGCCGGTTCAAGTGATAGAGGTGTCATCCTCTAAAGAGGATCTTGAAGAGGACCCAGAGGAATTACCTCCAGAACCTGCTATGGATGCCCTTGACTTACCTGAGGATGATGAAGACTCACTCCCTGATGTTGATTCTCCAGAGGATATTATGTCAGCATCTGAGGCAGACTCTACAGAGGAGAGTGGCCCTGGAAACGAATAGTGACGACTCTTCATCACAGCAGACAGCTCCTTAGACTAGGCGTACATACTTTTTGTGGGTGGGTGTATCTAGTTCAGACTGCTAGGTTTACTCTTTTGATTTTGGGTGGGTAGACCTATTGTATAGAAATTTTGATGATTGTATATATTGTGGCTGAAGCCACCACAGTTGTTACCTTTGCTCTGGATGTCACTATGTTATTTTGCAAACTCCCATATTTTGGAAAGTTTTAGATGATAAAAACAATTATGTTTTATCTTGTTATTTGAAAAAGAAATGTTAACGAATTTTAATTGAAAAGAGTTTACCGACTGCATCTTATTATTTCTCACGTGACGACCTAAAATGATGGCTGATATATTTTTGAAAGAGCAAAATAGTTTAGAGGTTATGAGTGATCAGAAAGAAATGAATCCGAATAGAGTTGTGAACTGGCCATTCAGGACTCTATAGTGATAATTTTCCTTCTGAATTTAACTACCGTGAAATGAATAACAATGCGAAAAAAAGAGAGAGAAAAGAAAAAAAAATTCCCATGATTTCAGCTATTTAATTTATTACTATCAAACCAGTCATTATTTAGGGATGCCATAACTCTTCTATCTGAATATGAAGTATTTCGAATGAAGAATAGGGAAACCATTTCAGAACTTCAAACAAGATTCACTCACATTGTGAATCATCTCCTGGGTTTAGGAAAAATGGCTGAAGATGAAGAGCTAAAAATCAAGATCTTAAATTGTCTCACAAGAACTTGGGAGCCAAAGATTACAACAATCAAGGAATCCAAGAATCTAGCTACAATGACGATGGAAGCTCTCTTCAATAAATTGCTAGTCTATGAACATGAACCGACTCAATAGTCTTATGCAGAAGAAACATAAAAGAGAAGAAAAGGAATAGCACTGAAGGTCAACTCATCAAGGGAAGAATATTAAAACAGTTCCAACAGTGAGAAAGATGCTGAAAACTTCAATTTGATGGTAAGAAAATTTGGAAAGTTTCTCAAGAAATCAAAGGATAGAAAGTTCTCCAAATCCTCCAAGAAGGTTGACAACTTCAACAACAACAACTACACATGTTTTGAATGTGGTAAGCAAGGCCACATTAAATCTGAGTATCCTATCTATCTTAGAAAACATGGTGGTGAAAAGAAGGGGAAGAAGGACAGGAAACAAAAGAAAGCTTACATAACATGGGAAGATAGTGCATCAACAACTTCCAACTCTTTAAGTGATGAAGAAATTGCTAACGTGTGCTTAATGGCAAAGTCCATGGATGATCTGTCAACAAGTGAAGAAATTGAGGTGTTCCTAAAAGCAAGGGATTCCCTATGGTACTTGGATAATGGCTGCTCTAGGCACATGACCGGTGACAAGTCCAAACTCTCCGACTTTGTGTCAAAGGATGGTGGATACATCACGTTTGTAGACAATAACAAAGGAAAGATAATGGGAGAAGGAAATATAAGGAATCAACACAAAATTCAGATAAATAATATGTTATATATGGATGGACTAAAGCATAATCTTCTTAGCATTAGTCAACTTTGTGATAAAGATTTCAAGATTGAATTTAATAGAAATTGATGCCTTATAAGTGAAGCCATATCTGATTAAGTTATCCACATTGGTAAGAGAATAGGTAACATCTATATGTTGAATGAGCAAGCATGTTTTTCATGAACTAAGTTGCTTGGTGAGTAAAATAGATGATTCATGGTTGTGGCATTGTAGGACTGCACACATTAATATGCATCATTTAAATCATCTAATTAGGAAAGACTTAGTAATTGGTCTTCCAAAACTCAAGTTTAAGAAAGATAAACTGTGTGAAGCTTGTAAAAAAGGGAAATAAGTTAAAACCTCTTTTCAAAGCAAAAACGTTGTTTCTACTTCAAAACCCCTTGAACTACTTCACATTGATTTATTTGGTCCCTCTAGAACTATGAGTTTAAGTGGAAATTACTATGACTTGGTTATTGTGGATGATGACTCAAGGTTTACTTGGACCTTGTTTTTGAAAACCAAAAATGAAGCTTTTGATGCTTTTCATAAACTTGCCAAGGTAACTCAAAATGAAAAAGTTCTTAACATTGTTTCAATTAGAAGTGATCATGGAGGTGAATTTCAAAATGAGCCTTTTGAAAACTTTTGTGAAGAAAATGGAATTCACCACAATTTTTCATCCCCAAGAACACCTCAGCAAAATGGTGTTGTGGAGAGGAAAAATAGATCCCTTGAAGAGGGTGCAAGAATCCTTTTAAGTGAAACAAGGTTGCCTAAGTACTTTTGGGCAGATGTTGTACATACTGTGTGTTACACCTTGAACAAAGTGCTTATTAGACTTATTTTGAAGAAAACTTCTTATGAATTGTATAAGGGAAGAAAACCAAACATTTCACACTTGAGAGTTTTTGGTTTTAAGTGTTTCATTTTAAACAACGGTAAATACTCTCTTGGAAAATTTGATGCAAAGGTTGACGAGGCTATCTTTCTTGTTTATTCACTACATAGTAAGGCATATAGGGTATTCAATAAATGAATTTTAATTGTAGAAGAATTTGTGCATGCGGTTTGTGATGAAGCTAACTCTTTTGTTCAAGATAATTCTTTAGAAGAAGATGCAGGATTTCAAGAAAAATATTTTGCTCTTGAAGATGACATCAAGGCTGAAGAAACACTACTACAATTTTTAGATATAACATCGGACGGTTAACATCGGTTATTCACAATATCGATGTTAACAAAAGTGCGATGGCATTTTTGTAAATAAGTAGACTTAGTTAACATCGGTTTTTCCGAAACCGATGTTAACTACTCGATATTAACATCGGTTATTTTAATAACCGATGTTACTATGGAGTAGTTAACATCGGTTTTGGAAAAACCGATCTTAGTATGTCGTTGTTAACATCGGTTTTGTAAAAACCGATGTTATCGAGTTGATGTTAACATCGGTTTTAAGAAAACCGATGTTACGTAGTTGATGTTAACATCGGTTATTTTTAAAAAACCGATGTTGTTATCATTATATATTAAAAATATGAAATTGCACAACCCGCGCGCTTGAACCCTATCATTCATCTTCTTTCTCCTTCTGCCTAAGTTCGTCTTTGTTGCAAATTGGCCTGCGCTTCCATGACTGCAACCACATTGTGGAGTTCGTCTTTGTGGTGTTCGTCTTTGTGGTGTTCGTCTCTGCCACTTATCGATTGAGGTGCATCCTTTCGTTTTAACATTAGGCATTCCTCGTTTTAATATTTGCTCACTTTCACAGGTCGAAGAAAACTAGGAAAGGAAAGAGTCTCGGAAAGGGTAATCCCAGGGCGTTCTTCTTGTTTCTCCTTTTGCCTGAGTTCGTCTTTGTCGCAAACTGGGCTGCATTTCCGTGACTGCAACCACATTGTGGAGTTCGTCTTTGTGGAGTTCGTGACTGCCACTTATCGTTTGAGGTACGTCCTTTCGTTTTAACATTAGGCGTTCCTCGTTTGAACATTTGCTCACTTTCCCAGGTTGAAGAAAACTAGGAAAGGAAAGAGTCCCGGAAAGGGTGGGACTCAATTTTGGAAGTCCATTGTGCTTGGCTTTAAGACTCCCAGGGAAGCCATCGAAGGAATGTCTCTGTTGTATGTTATTGATAAAAATCCATTGTTCAATGGTCTGTCTCTATTGTGATGTTTCGAAACCCTAGTTAGACTAACAAATATGATTGATATTTGAGTAAGTTGAGACTAGGCAATATGATTATTTTTCCAAACAATAGGTTTTGTTACCCGTTCATGTTTCTGTGAATTTGGAGATTTAAATTAGACTAAGACGATACTAAGTCATTATAGTTGCTTACAAGTGCTATGAGACATGTTGGAGGGATTTCAAAATGGGGTCCCATTCTCCTGTCCAGTGTGGTGCCTTGTCTGATAAAGAGTGTGGTGGTTTGAGCTATGATGATGCTTGGAATGCATGTTTTTTTTAAAGCAAAGATAATTTATATTAGAATAGATAAAGTACCAGACAGAGCTAATTTAGACTCAGGAATGCATGTTTTTCCTTTCCATTATGATGATTTATTATAAATTCTATAAGATAAAAATAATAAGATCCTGTAAGATCAGGAATAGAAAACACCCTACACAAATCATCACCCTACCAAACAAGAAACATTAGCTAAAGACTATAGACATTGCTGAAGACCAGCAATGGAAAGGAAGCTTGAAGTCCCTTTCCCAACCCCTCAGCCAAGTCCATAAAAGGAATAGAGTGCTATATGTCAGCTTAGTCATATCAAAGGATTGATTATGGAATATCATATCATTCCTGAGTCTCCAAATTGAATTTGTAACTGCTAGCCACCACATTTTCCATCTTCTGTTAGAATCCTTTGATGCTGTTGAAGAATAGTGCTGAAGAAAATTATCCATTGGCCTGCAGTGGATCGCCTTGTCTTCCTTTACCCATGATAAGAATTCCCACCACAAAGGCATAATTTTATCACAAGTGAAAAACAAGTGGGATGCAGTTTCAGGTTGGCTATGGCAGAAAGGGCAGAGGTCATTTTCAACCTTAATTTGTCTCTTGACCAGGTTATCCTTAGTAGGGAGTCTATCCCATAGCAACCTCCAGGCAAAAGATAATTCTTTAGGAGGGATTTTAATCTTCCAGAGTTGCTGGAACCCCAAATGCTGACCTTCATCATCCAACTCAGATTTAATGACTTGGTAAGTAGATTTAGTTGAGACAACCCCATTAGCTTCAGCTCTCTAAACCCAGGTGTCCTTCAATTTGATGTTTAGCCTAATTGCGTGGATCTGGTCAATGAATTTAGAAGCTAGCTGCAACTCATTATCAAAAAGATGTCTTCTCCAAGCCATGTTCCAAACCCACCCATTCTCAGTCCAAGATCCCACCTCTGCCACCCTGAGATCTCTTTGGGAAGAAATTCTGAATAATATAGGGAATTGGTCTTTGAGATGGATTCCTTCATCACCCCAAGGATCTTCCCAAAAGAGGAATTGGTCGCCTCTACCCACCTTCTAGCAGATTTGGTTAGAAGCAGTATTCATGCTTTGGTGTTGAGTAATGACCCTTAAGTCAGCCCACCAAGTAGAGAAGTATAACTTTCTAGGCCCCTGACCCAAACCCTTCCAACCATTGTATTTAGAAACCAGAATCCTGTTCCAAAGTTGGTCTGGTTGATGGAACATCATCCATTTCCATTTGAATAGAAGAGCCTTATTGAGGATTTGAATGTCTTTGATCCCCAACCCTCCCATATGTTTAGGAGTACAACAATGACTCAAAGAAATCCAAGCAATCTTCCTCCCTTCTGGATTTCCTCCCCAAAGAAATTTCCTTTGGATGGCAGAAATCCTATTAATGACAGTTGAGGGAGCCCTGAAAAAAGACAGTTGAGGGAAATCCTATTAATGCTGTTAGGACAGCATTGATAAGTGTGGTTTTACCAGCCATAGAGATATTTCTCTAGTTCCATTTGCTCAGCTTAGCCTCAAACTTCCTTAAAATTGGATCCCAGACCACCCTTCTTCTTGGATTGACACCAATTGGAATTCCATAATAGCAGAAAGGGAGCTACAACAGTGCACAGTTGAGGTAGGCAGCAGCAGAAATGCACCACTCCAAGGAGCAATTGTCTGCCTTTTATAAATGTTGTCTGCCTTTCATCTACAAGATATGGCATAACTTTTCTCAGCCTGTTAGCCAACAATTTGACAATAATTTTATAAGTACAGCCTATGAGGGATATTGGTCTGAAGTCATTGATAGCTTGGGGTTCTTTCACTTTAGGAATGAGTGCAATAAAGGAGGAGTTGCTGCCTTTGGGGAAGGAAGCATTAACAAAGAATTCATCAAGGAACCTCAGAAAATCAGGTTTAAGCTCCTGCCAAAAATGCTTAATAAATCTGAAATTAAACCCATCAGGCCCTGGGCTTTTATCGTTACCACAGCTCCACACAGCACAAGTGATCTCCTCTTCTTTAAAAGGTTCTACCATGCTATCCTTTTGAAAAGCAGATAAGACACTGAAATGTACTCCATCTAGGTTAGGTCTTTGAAGCTGAGGTTCATGGAATCTATTTTGAAAGTGCTGTAAAACCTCAGCCTTAACCAAGAGAGGGTCTTCAACCCAAGAACCATCAATCAACAAACCCCTGATAGCATTTCTCCTCCTACTGTAATTGATTAGTTTGTGGAAATACGAACTGTTGCTGTCCCCCTCTTTAACCCATCTACTTCTAGCTTTCTGTCTCAAGATACATTCATGGAGATTAGCCTTTTCCCATAGCTTAGATTGAAGTTCCTTCAGCTGCTTGATTTGTTGCTCCGAAGGCTGAGATGACATAGAATTCTCCAACTCATTCATATTCTGTTGGAGGTGCTTTATTTGAGTATATATATCTGTTGAATTCTCCTTACTCCACCTTTTCAACCTGTGTTTAAGGTTCTTAAGCTTGTTTTTTAAGGCAAAGCCCCCCCACCCCATGGGCTGATAAGCAGACCAGTAATCCTTCACCACTTGCTGGTAGTCCTTGATCTTTAACCAACCATCAAAGACCTTAAAAGGCTTAGGGCCCCAGTCAATGATCTTGGGTTTGAGGATAATAGGGCAGTGATCAGAATAGTTCCTCTCAAGGTTGAATTGAGAGCTATCAGTCAATGAGCTTGGAATGCATGTAGTAATCAAAATTGGAACCATTTTCATCATTTGGTTGGTTTCCTCAAGTTGAGTCACAATGCAAAGCATCCATGGTGATGTTTGGCCTGTCTTTACTTGTCAAGGAAGCTGCAAAAATTTGTCAATGTTATAAGATTGTTGTGTTGTTCTAGAAGCTGCACTGCATCAATTTGGTGGCTTTGATACTAGTTCTATTAATCAATTTAAATCCTTTTCATATTACAAAAATGAATTTAATCATTAACTTTTAAAATTTTCAATTTAGTTTGAGAAATTAATATTTAGGTAAATTTATCCTTAATATTGAAAAATAAAGTTCTGAACCAGTCAATTTGGTTGGCTGATACACACTAACTTGAAGACCAAATTGCTTAAGTTAGTTACCAAATTTGATTGATATTTATTTGTGATCATAGTAACTTTTTTACTTGCAGCTGCGTTCAATATTGTCATAAAAAATTAAACTGAACTCAAATGGGTATAATTATTTATTGCTTTACTGATAGCTTCTTTGTTCATAGGATACAACCACTGGATTATCTCAACCTCTATCCTTCGTACAATCTGTTCCTTCTAGTGAAAAAGTGAGGTGAGTTTATATTTCCTTTTTTTTTGTCTTTATCTATGTTAGTTTGTTATATATTTTATATTTTATATGTTTGAGTTTTAAACGTGTAAAAAATAGAAATAAAAAGGTCTGCTGATTGCTTATTAAATACAAAGTAGGATATTTTGCTTGTAGAGTTTTTTTTTTTTAAGGCAGAAAATATAATATATTATTAAGATAATGTAAGCAGTACAAGGGGTACTGAATGAAAGGAAATACAAAGCACCTCTGGTGCTGCCCTCCAAAAGAAAACCCAAACTAACCCAACAGGAAAGGCAACCCCACATAGATTAACCAAAGGAGTCCGATATGTTGGAAGACCGGTGGTTAAAACTAGTGTTGAAGCCTTTGTCTCTAGCTTTTAGCCAAGACCAAACTAGAAACATAGCCTTTTCCATGACTTTAGAGGAATCAAAAGGATTTCCTTGAAAGATCAGGAGGTTCCTATGCTGCCATATAGCACTAGTTAGAGCAACCCACCACCCACACCATCTGCTATGATTTATGTCTGCACCAAACCCATCACAAAATTGGGCAAAATGGCTTGCTGGGGAAGCTGGAAGAGGTCCTACAGCCTGAATCCATCTCATGGATTCCCACCACAGGCCTATTGTCCTTTTACAATTAAAGAGGAGATGACCTACTTCCTCCTACACTTGACCACAGAGAGGACAAACAGCCTCTTGGATAGCCACATTTCTTCTTAAGAGATTACCCTTAGTGGGGAGCCTGTCCTTGAGGAGCCTCCAAGTGAAGACATAGCCACATTTCTTGGATAGCCACATTTCTGATGATAAAGCTTCCTCAAGTCCCTCCACCAGTAGGAAAATCCCTTTTTGTCTCGTCCAAACTGGAACTCTGTCCAACCTCCATATTTGGAGTTAATGATTCTAGCCCATAAATGCTGCTGACCAGAAGCTAAGGCCCATATCCATTTGCCCAACAAAGCTACATTGAATTTAGATATTTATTTAATCCCCAGACCCCCTTCAGCCTTAGGAAGGCAAATAACCTTCCATTTTACCCACGGAATTTTCTTGTAATCCTTTTCTCCCCCCTATAAAAAATTCCTTTGCAATGCTACCAATCTATGAGCTACCTTTTGAGGAATCTTGAAGAAGGATAAGAGGTAAATTGGTAAAGCATTGAGGACAGAATTTATCAGAGAGACCTTTCCTGCCATGGATATATTTTTTTGTGCCCACTTGGATAATTTAGATTCACATTTTTTTTTATCAAAGGCTCCCACACCAACCTGCTTGAGGGTTTAGCCCCAATAGGGATACCCAGATAATAGAAAGGAGTTTCCAATTGCCTACAATTTAGGATTTGGGCTGCTTCATCGGCCCAATTAACCATACCTCCTATAATCCCAAACTAGCTTTTAGCATAATTAATCTTTAGACCTGAGGAAAATTCAAAGCCTCTAAGCAGAGATATGATTCCCTGATTGTAAGTGTGATAGGGAAGCATACACAGCAACATAAAAACAGAAACAAAGAAGCAGAACTAGAGGTGCAAGCAGGGGTGCAAATGGTGAAGCCCAAAAGAAAGATTACGAAACCAACATACCTCTCCTGTAAATTGACAGACATTCCCATGTACAAACATATTCTAATTTCTAAACACCTTATATAAATAAACATGTAGACAGGAAGCAAAATAATCTTCTACCAACAATATTCTCTCTCTGTCTTTCTCTTGCTATGTTTTTTTTGTTTTCAATTCTTAACATGTCATGGTGTTAATATGTTGGCAATTTTAAGTTGATACTAACTTAAGAAAGCCATGAGGGAAAATGAAAATAATCATTACATATGGGAGCAAGCAAGGGCATGAACACAATAGAGAGAGAGAGAGAGAGAGAAAGAGAGAGAGAGAGAGAGAGAGTACCTGGGGGCAATGTCCAACATTGGGAAGGACAATGAAGTCTTCAACAAAATCAAAATTTCCATAATTTCTTCCAATATCAATTGGTTCCCAAGGATCCTTGTCACCCCATGCTATCAAAATCGGGCACTGAAAGAAGAGAAATTACACATATTATTATGTTTGTTGGATTTTGGCTTCTCAAACTACTGGTGTTTGAAGGCTTACCTTTACTTGAGGTACTAGTTCCTCAGGAAGAGGGCCACCAGAGTAACAAATAAACTCGAGAAAGACCTCTGCTGCTCCAGGTTCCAGACCTGGACCAAGGATGATCTGCACTAGCTCATCTGTAACCTTGGTTGGAGGTGTCATGATAACACTGTCAAAGAAATTCATAAGCAATCATTAGTTATTACAGTTGCAGTTAAGAGCATCCTCAGTTGTCAAATTACAAATCATGATACACCTTGGAGCTGGCCACTTGCAGCACCAGTGAAAGATATTCATCCATAACAAGTGGGTGGGTATAAGGAAAACTAGGAGGGAATGTAGGAGATTAGAGGCTGTTTTGGGCAGTGTGCAAGGGAAGTGTAATCAGTACATAGAAAGAGTGGCTTGTAACAACCTGTCCACATGGCATCTAGGGCCAGGAAACAGATTTGAGTAATGGGAATGGAATAAAGGGAGAAGAGTGGAGAGGGGAAAGACAGAGAACTGTGAGTAACATTTGGGAAGGGAGGAAGCCCACCCACCACCCCTCCAAGTACCTGCACTGTTTTTGTTCCTGTTTTATAAGTGTAAGTCTGTTTCTGTGAATGTCGTTCTGTATTGAGGGACTTATTCCCATTTCATGCAGTCAAATACTTGGGCTCCTTCTTATCAATCAGATTCATTCAAATTTATTCTAATTCATTAACAGTCTCATCGTCTGGCATTTCCTTTGGGCATTTTGTAATATTCCTGTAATCACAAAGAGGCAAATTCTGTTAGTAAGGAATCATAATAAATATCCATGTAATAAAGCAAGTGGGAAATCAATGAAAAACACATAATTCCTCTCCTTTTTAGTTCTTCTGCTTCTTCTTCTTCTTGGGGGAGCAGGCCCTCGAAGCTAGTAGCCCTGCTGGTTCTATCAAAGTGCCTCTAGCATCTTGTCAAATTCTATAGGGAGAGGAACATGCTTGGGAAATCATTCTCAATCAGCTCACATCTGTAATCATCTGGAACACCCCAAGGATTCCACTCTGCACTCCAAAATATACATTGAATATATGCTAATAAATTTTGTAATAATTGATGCAAATACATTCCAAGGTATGCATTGAACAATTGTCTTTCTTTTCATAAATATTTGTATGAATGCAGAATGCAAGACAAATAAAGGACTGTTTGTTGTGAGCAAGTGAGGATTTTTTGTTTTCACATTTACTACAAAAATGTTACTCCGTGTCCTATTCTCAAAAATTTGAATTAGAGTGAAAACGATGTTGTCAAAAAAGAATCCAAAAAGGTTACAATTTATTATTCAAAAACAGAGGATCTAGTGAAAACAATTTATCTCCCATAACAAACCTCGAAACAACACTGCCATCGTTCTAATTTAGCAATCTTAAGATACCATCTATTCCACCAACAGCTAATGTTGATGTGTCACTATGCATGTGCTGTAAGGAGTATATAACATTAGGACTCACTCGGTTGCTCCACAGCAGTTTCCTAGTTCTGCATGAAGTGAATAAACAAGTTTGAGAAACTCATAAATCAAAAGGATTTAATATTTTGTAGTGATTAAACACAAACAGATCACTACTGGTTTCTGCTTTCAGTAGAAATCATTTCTGTTGCAAATCAAAATGACTTACTGACACTGCCCTCAACTGAGTGTTGTGGTTACCTTCCTAAGACGGAATGGGATTTTTTTAAAAACAATTACCTTGTCTAGAAGACATAAAGGTGTAGATGCAATTGCCTTTGGTGTTTTGATGATGATCATGATGATATGATGCAATTGATGCAAATGGGCTTTTCAAGATTAAATTCAAGACAATACTTCAAGATTACACGTCACAACATCAAGATGATCACTAGTATATTAGGAAGGGAATTCCTAATTGAATTAGCAAAAGGTTTGGCCAAGTAATTTAAATTAAAAAGTGTTTTTCAAAGGATTTACTCTCTGGTAATCGATTACCAGAGGATGTAATCGATTACCAGTGGCCAAAGATGCTTTACAACAGCCACTAAAAATTTGAATTCAAATTTTAGACTGTGTAATCGATTACACAATTTTGGTAATCGATTACCAGCAGTTAATAAACGTTTTAATTCAAATTTTAAAAGCTGTAATCGATTACACAATTTCTATAGTCGATTACCAGACAGGATTTTCAGAAAATATTTCTAAGAGTCACAACTTTTCAAAGGCTTTATTCATGACCACCAATGGTCTATATATATGTGACTTATAACACGAATTTGCTTAGAGTTTTTCAGAAAAACAAGTGTTTATCCTCTCAAAAAGCAAAAATCATTTTATCCTCTTAAGAATTCCTTGGCCAATTCAATTGCAATTCATTAAGGAATTATTTGAGTGCTCAATCTGTAAAATCTATCTCTTTCTAGAGAGATTCATTCTTCTTCTTCTCCTCATTCTCTAAGGGATTAAGAGACCGTGGGTCTCTTGTTGTAAAGGAATTCTAAGCACAAAGGAAGGATTGTCCTTGTGTGTTTAGAACTTGTAAAAGGAATTTACAAGATAGTGGAACTCTCAAGCGGGTTGCTTGGGGACTGGACGTAGGCACAAGGGTGTGGCCGAACCTGTATAAATCTGAGTTTGCACTTTTTCTTCCCTTAATCTCCTTTGTTTATTATTGCTTTATATTCATATTCAAATTGTTTTATTTGAATCAATATTTAAGAAGTTCATTATTAAGGGAATTTATAACTTGAATAAAATGTGAAATAGATTTTTAATTGGGGAAGTAGTTTGGAATATCTTAATTCAAGCCCCCTTCTTAAGATATCTGAGGCCACTTGTCTAACAAGTGGTATCAGAGCTTCATTCTTGTATAAAGTTTAGAAGCTTCAAGAAAAAGATGGCCTCAGCAAATTCCTTATTTCCAGAAGGGAATTCTATCAATAGACCTCCAATCTTTAATGGAGAGGGTTACCACTACTGGAAAACTCGAATGCAAAATTTTATTGAGGCAATAGATCTAAATATTTGGGAAGCCATAGAAATAGGGCCTTATATACCCACCACAGTAGAAAGAGTTACAATAGATGGTAGTTCATCAAGTGAAAGCATAACTATAGAAAAACCTAGAGATAGATGGTCTGAAGAGGGTAGAAAACGAGTACAATACAACTTAAAAGCCAAAAACATAATAACATCTGCCCTGGGAATGGATGAATATTTCAGGGTTTCAAATTGTAAGAGTGCTAAGGAAATGTGGGACACTCTTCGATTAACACATGAAGGAACTACAGATGTTAAAAGATCTAGGATAAATGCACTAACTCATGAGTATGAATTATTTAGAATGAATGCAAATGAAAATATTCAAAGCATGCAAAAGAGATTTACACATATAGTAAATCATCTAGCAGCCTTAGGCAAAGAATTTCAAAATGAGGATCTCATAAACAAGGTGTTAAGATGTTTAAGTAGAGAATGGCAACCCAAAGTAACGGCCATTACTGAGTCAAGAGATTTGTCTAATATGTCCCTTGCTACTTTATTTGGAAACTTGTAGGAACACGAGATGGAACTATTGAGATTACACCAACATGAAGAAAATGACAAGAAAAAAAGGAATTGCTCTTAAAGCATAATCCTCAATTCAAGAAGAAAGTGATCAGGATAATGATCCAGATGATGATGATGATCTAAGTCTTTTTGTAAGAAGATTCAACAAGTTTCTTAAAGTAAGAGGAAATCAGAGGCAACCCAATTTTAAATCAAAGAGAAGGACAAAAACTTCATCCTCTACTCTAAAATGCTTTGAATGCAATCAACCTGGACATCTGAGGGTTGATTGTCCCATCTTCAAGAAAAAGATGGAAAAATCTGAAAAGAAGAATCATAGTGAAAAGAAACTGAAGAAAGCATACATCACATGGGATGAAAATGATATGGAATCTTCTGAAGATTCAGAAAATGAAGAGATAAATCTCTGCCTTATGGCTAAAAGTTACGAAAGTGATGAAGAGGTAACATCTTCAAATAACTTATCTATTTCTTTTGATGAATTGCAAGATGCATTTGCTGATCTGCATAAAGAGTCAATTAAACTTGCAAAATTAGTTTCATCTTCAAAGAAAACAATTTCAAATTTAGAAAATGAAATTTCGAAATTAAACAAAGAATTAGATCTTCTTAGAAATGAAGTCTCAATTTCTAAAACAAATGAAAAAGTTAATATCTCCACTATTTCTGACAAGAAAATATCAGATTCTTGTAGTTGTTGTGATAAATATGTAAAAGAAATTAAAGAGTTGAAAAATTCACTTGCAAAATTTTTATATAGTAAAAATAATTTAGATGTTATATTAAGTAAACAAAGATATGTGTCTAATAAAAATGGACTAGGATATAAATCTGAAAAACAACAAAAGTTTCATAAAAACTTTTCCACTTCCACACAAAAATGTAATTCTAATTCTATCACTTGTCTTTACTGTGGAAGAAGAGGACATGGCATATCAACTTGCTACTTCAAGAAAAATTACAGTAACATTAAAATGATATGGGTTCCAAAAGGATCCTCAGTTTATACTAACATGCAAGGACCCAATAAAGTTTGGGTACCTAAGTCAAAAACTTGATTATGTATGTATCTTTGAGAAAGAAGTGGTACATAGATAGCAGATGCTCAAAACATATGACTGGAGATGCATCAAATTTTACACACATCTCTCCAAAGAAAAGCGGGCATGTAACATATGGTGACAACAACAAAGGTAGAATCCTTGGAGTGGGTAAAATAGGTACAAATTCTTCAAACTCCATTGAAAGTGTTCTACTTGTTGAAGGCCTTAAGCACAGCCTGCTTAGTGTTAGTCAATTATGCGACAAAGGCTATCTAGTATCATTTGATTCTCAGAAATGTCTTATAGAACATAAGCATGACATTAATATAAAGCATGTAGGACATAGAGTCAATAATGTTTACATGATAGACTTAAGCATAAAGCTAGAAAACAATCATTGCTTTCTTAGCAAACATGATGATCCATGGTTATGGCATAAAAGAATTGCTCACATAAACATGGATCACTTAAATAAATTAATTTCAAAAGATTTAGTAGTTGGTTTGCCTAAATTGAAATTTGAAAAAGATAAACTATGTGATGCATGTCAAAAGGGCAAACAAACAAGAGTCTCATTCAAACCTAAAAATGTTGTTTCAACCACTCAACCCTTACAATTATTGCATATGGATTTATTTGGTCCATCTAGAACCATGAGTTTTGGAGGAAATTACTATGCTCTAGTTATAGTTGATGATTTCTCTAGATATACTTAGACATTATTTATTACACATAAAAGTGATTCATTCCAAGCATTTAGAAAACTAGCTAAAGTCATACAAAACAAGAAAAATCTTAAGATTGCATCCATTAGAAGTGATCATGGGGGTGAATTTGAAAACAAAGATTTTGAATTATTCTGTGATGAACATGGTATTGAACACAATTTTTCTGCACCTAGAACCCCTCAACAAAATGGAGTTGTTGAGAGGAAAAATAGGTCATTGGAAGAAATTGCTAGAACTTTATTAAATGATACTTCTCTTCCAAAGTATTTTTGGGCTGAAGCGGTCAATACTGCATGTTACATCATGAATAGGGCCTTAATAAGACCTATTTTAAAGAAAACCCCATATGAGTTATTTAATGGTAGAAAACCTAATATTTCACATCTACATGTTTTTGGTTGCAAATGCTTTGTGCTCAATAATGGAAAAGATAATCTAGGAAAATTTGATGCAAAATCTGATGAAGGTATTTTTCTTGGATATTCATTACAAAGCAAAGCATATAGGATATATAATAAAAGAACTATGAATATCGAGGAATCCATTCATGTTACCTTTGATGAATCTAATGCTATCTTGTCAAGAAAGAATATGCCAGATGATATTGCCGATTCTTTAGAACATATGAATATTCATGAACAAGATTCCAAAGGAAAAGATAAAGGAAACAATGAAGATCCTCCAGAAGAAGTCAAATCCAATGATGAACTTCCAAGAGAATGGAAAGCTTCAAGAGATCATCCCCTCAACAACATTATTGGTTGATATCTCAAAAGGGGTAACAACTAGACATTCTCTTAAAGATTTATGCAATAATATGGCTTTTGTATCTATGATTGAACCTAAAAATATAAAAGAAGCCATAGTAGATGATAACTGGATCACTGCCATGCAAGAAGAACTGAACCAATTTGAAAGAAACAATGTGTGGAAATTAGTAGAAAAACCTGAAAATTATCCTGCCATAGGAACAAAATGGGTTTTTAGAAATAAATTAGATGAACATGGTATAATGAAATAAAGCCAGGTTAGTAGCAAAAGGGTATAATTAAGAAGAAGGAATAGACTATGAAGAAACATATGCTCCTGTTGCAAGATTAGAAGCCATTAGAATGCTTTTGGCATATGCATCCATAATGGATTTTAAACTTTATCAAATGGATGTTAAGAGTGCCTTTCTAAATGGTTTAATTCAAGAAGAGGTATATGTTGAACAACCCCCTGGTTTTGAAATTCCTGATAAACCAAACCATGTTTATAAATTACAAAAGGCTCTTTATGGTTTGAAACAAGCCCCTAGGGCGTGGTATGAACACTTAAGCAATTTTCTTATAGAAAAAGAATTCTCTAGAGGTAAAGTGGATACCACATTGTTCATAAAGAGAAAGCATAATGATATTTTGTTGGTTCAAATATATGTTGATGATATAATTTTTGGATCCACTAATGATTCATTGTGCAAGGAGTTTTCCCTTGATATGCAAAGTGAATTTGAAATGTCAATGATGGGAGAACTAAAGTACTTTATGGGATTACAAATCAAGCAAACTCAAGAAGGTATATTCATCAATCAATCTAAATACTGCAAGGAATTGATCAAAAGATTTGGGATGGATAGTGCAAAACACATGTCTACACTGATGAGCACTAGTTGTTACTTAGATAAAGATGAATCTGGTCAGTCTATAGACATAAAACAATATCGAGGTATGATCAAATCTCTTCTTTATTTATCTGCTAGTAGACCTGATATTATGTTTAGTGTATGCATGTGTGCTAGGTTTCAATCCAACCCCAAACAATCACATTTAAGTGCAGTAAAGAGAATCATGAGATATCTATTAGGAACAATCAATTTAGGATTATGGTATCCTAAGAATTCAACATGTAACTTAATAGGATATTCTGATTCTGATTTTGCCGGATCTAAAACTGATAGAAAAAGCACAAGTGGAACTTGTCAATTCATTGGATCGGCTCTTGTCTCATGGCATAGGAAGAAACAAAACAGTGTTGCTTTATCTACTGCTGAAGCGGAGTATATCTTTGCCGGTAGTTGTTGTGCACAGATTTTATGGATGAAGCAACAATTATCTGACTATGGCATCATTCTTGATCGCATACCTATTAAGTGTGATAATACTAGTGCCATAAATCTATCCAAAAACTCAGTTCAACACTCTAGAACTAAACATATAGAGATTAGACACCACTTTCTTAGAGATCATGTCCTAAAGGGAGATTGTGTATTAGAGTTTGTTGATACTAAGAATCAACTTGATGATATTTTCACAAAACCTCTCCCCAAGGAAGTATTCTTCTCTATTAGAAGAGAACTAGGCCTCTTAGATGTTAGAGATTTATAAAAATAAGGATTGATTGATTAACTTACTCTTATGATTGATTGTTTATAGATTATTGATTGATCTTGTTTGAATTCTTGTTATTATAATAGAATTTATGATTTCTTGTGTATGAAATGATTGAATGATTGAATTAAGTGCATTAGTAGTGATAATTAATCATATTGGATGTGTTTTAGCATAAACATAGATATGTTCTTAAGGAATTAGCCTAGGATAGGCTCTGGTAATCGATTACCATCCAGTGTAATCGATTACACTTGAACAGGCAGCCTGTAATCGATTACAACATCCTGTAATCGATTACCAGTAGGCTTATTGGTCCTGTAATCAATTACCAATCCCTGTAATCGATTACAATTCGTCCTCTTCTATAAATACTCACGAAATCAGAGCTACTGCGCAGCCAAAGCCTCCTCCATGTTTCCTCCATACCTAAAACTTCAAATCTTCGAATCTCACTCAATTCTTCACCAAATCACGTCCCGTAAAGCCCAATCTTCCTCTTTTTCACTCCTCTTTCACTTCCACCGATAAAAATCCACAAAAACTTCATCAAATGGCAGAGCCATCGAAGAAGAGAAAGGGATCATCCTCCACCGCTGCTGCTGCTGCCCATCGCCGCCACGACCCATCCGGAGCACCCACAAAACCTATTCATCCTTCTTTGTCATCTCCAAGATCATCAACATTGTTTTCATCCGATGATCAGCGTCTACGATACCTTTCTCAGTTTTCTTCTAGAATCATCTTAGACCCTAAGTACCTAGACGTAGAATTCTTTAATGATGAAACATTTGATTGCTATCAAGTGTTTCAAAATTCTGGCCTTGTTGATTTCATGTCATTAAAATTGCCATATTATCCTGAACTTGTAAAGGTCTTCTACTGCAATTTAAAAATTCAGGATGGCATTATTATCTCTGAGGTGCATGGTATTCCTATGGTCATTGATCAGTCATTGTTCTTTTCATTAACTAATTTACCCAGTCAAGGTGCACCTTTTGAGGGCACCATTGTTGATGACTGGAAATTTGATTATTCGAGTCACGATGCTCGCCGTATGGTCTGCAATGATCAGGCTGAAATGACCGGTAGATTGCTGACCGAGACATTAACATTTGATAATCGCATCATGCACTAAATTGGAATGGTCAATGGCTGAAGAAGGATGCACTCCCTCCTCAAGATGAACGTGCTCCTTCACCTCCTCCTCCGTGCGAAGAATCCGCACTCACGAATGAAGTCCTCTCCGAATTACGGGGTCTTCGTTCTTATGTTGGTGACCACTTCGACTCGTTAGATACACGCTTTGCCGGTATGGACATTCACCTTACACAGCTTGAAGAGGATATCAGATACATTCGTCAGAGTTTCGATCTTCCACCACCACCTCCGCCTTCTTAGACTTTAGTTTCTGATTATATGTCTTTTATAAGCCGTGTATTTTGGCTATTTAGTTTCTTAGAGTTTAAAATTATTATGTTAAGTACTTTATTTATTTATCTTGTGGTATTTGGATTTCAGCCTTTTCTGCTTTGACATTATGTGGTTGTTGACGTTTTGAGTTATTTGGATTCTGGTTTGGTTATTTCTTGTTTGTGAGTTTGGATGGTTATGCCTTATACTCCATTGTTATATCTCTCTACTCCATTGTTATATCTGTGTTGATTCCCGAGTTCTTTGGCTTTTTGATGTTGCCAAAGGGGGAGAAAAGGTTGTAGAAAAAGCTTAACAAACTTAGAAATCAAGTGATCATAAATTCCGAAATATAGGGGGAGTAAACGCACATTTTATCTATATACAATTGTTTGTTGCTTGCTTGAATCTTGATTTCAGGTATTGTATTGTCATCATCAAAAAGGGGGAGATTGTAGATGCAATTGCCTTTGGTGTTTTGATGATGATCATGATGATATGATGCAATTGATCCAAATGGGCTTTTCAAGATTAAATTCAAGACAATACTTCAAGATTACACGTCACAACATCAAGATGATCACTAGTATATTAGGAAGGGAATTCCTAATTGAATTAGCAAAAGGTTTGGCCAAGTAATTTAAATTAAAAAGTGTTTTTCAAAGGATTTACTCTCTGGTAATCGATTACCAGAGGATGTAATCGATTACCAGTGGCCAAAGATGCTTTACAACAGCCACTAAAAATTTGAATTCAAATTTTAGACTGTGTAATCGATTACACAATTTTGGTAATCGATTACCAACAGTTAATAAATGTTTTAATTCAAATTTTAAAAGCTGTAATCGATTACACAATTTCTGTAATCGATTACCAGACAGGATTTTCAGAAAATATTTCTAAGAGTCACAACTTTTCAAAGGCTTTATTCATGACCACCAATGGTCTATATATATGTGACTTATAACACGAATTTGCTTAGAGTTTTTCAGAACAACAAGTGTTTATCCTCTCAAAGAGCAAAAATCATTTTATCCTCTTAAGAATTCCTTGGCCAATTCAATTGCAATTCATTAAGGAATTATTTGAGTGCTCAATCTGTAAAATCTATCTCTTTCTAGAGAGATTCATTCTTCTTCTTCTCCTCATTCTCTAAGGGATTAAGAGACCGTGGGTCTCTTGTTGTAAAGGAATTCTAAGCACAAAGGAAGGATTGTCCTTGTGTGTTTAGAACTTGTAAAAGGAATTTACAAGATAATGGAACTCTTAAGCGGGTTGCTTGAGGACTGGACGTAGGCACAAGGGTGTGGCCGAACCAGTATAAATCCGAGTTTGCACTTTTTCTTCCCTTAATCTCCTTTGTTTATTATTGCTTTATATTCATATTCAAATTGTTTTATTTGAATCAATATTTAAGAAGTTCATTATTAAGGGAATTTATAACTTGAATAAAAAGTGAAATAGATTTTTAATTGGGGAAGTAGTTTGGAATATCTTAATTCAACCCCCCTTCTTAAGATATCTGAGGCCACTTGTCTAACAAAAGGTTCCACCACCTTATTGCCCATCAGAAGATATTAAAACAAGAATGTAATTTTCTAAATTTTTGGTAATGATACAACCGGGCCAGAGTCAGAGGATCATATAATACAGAAGTCATAATTTGTTATTTCCTACCATTTTAGCATGTTCGTAAACATTATATCGGCTTCAGATAATTTTCTTTTTGTAATAAGTCATTACAAAATTCTTCCTTTTATTATTATGATAAGATTTATTGTGCTTCTGTTGACTTTGAAATTATCCTGTGGTGATAGGCATTGTTGAGAAGCCAGAGGTCATTGTTGTTTTGAAATTAATTAAAATTGGTCTTGTGGTCAAATTGTTTTATTCGAACTCAGGTATTTATATGTTTTATTCGAAAACTACTGTCAAATTGTTTGTATGCATTACTGGTCTTGCGTGCAATGCTTTTTTGTACCATTAATGAATTTCTAGCATATGGGAATCTCAGCAGTTACAGTGTTAAGGGTCATTATGCTTGCCCCATCTATGAAGAAAATACAAGTTACATCAACTTAAACATGGGAGAAAAACTGTCTACAGTAGGCATCGCCGCTTTCTAACACCCAATCATCCTTACAGACGACTGAAAAAAGCTTTTAATGGAAGTCAAGAGCATGATATTGCACTGATACCGTTGACTGGTGAGCAGGTATATCAGCGGGTTCAACACCTTAATACTGTATTTGGGAAGACCCAAAAGAAGGATGAAAGTTAGAGTTGCATATGGAAGAAGAGGTCCATTTTCTTTGATCTTCCGTACTGGTATGATCTTGACGTTAGACATTGTATTGATGTTATGCATGTGGAGAAAAATGTTTGTGACAGTGTGATTGGGACGCTCCTTAACATTCAAGGCAAGATGAAGGATGGCTTGAATACCCGTCAAGATCTAGCTGATATGGGTATACGATCACAGTTGCATCCAAGGTCTGATGGGAAGAAAATTTACTTGCCCCCAGCCTGCCATACTTTGTCCAAGAATGAGAAGATAAGTTTTTGTCAGTGTCTTCGTCGGGTGAAGGTTCCACAAGGATACTCTTCAAATATTAAGAGCCTTGTGCAGTTGAAGGAGCTTAAGCTTGTCGGGTTAAAGTCTCACGATTGTCACGTGCTCATGCAACAATTGTTAGTCGTGGCTATACGAGACATCTTGCCAAACAAAGTCAGGTTAGCGATAACTCGCCTGTGCTTTTTCTTCCATGCTATATGTAGCAAAGTCATTGATCCAGTCAAGTTTGATGAGTTGGAAAATGAGGCCGCAATTATACTGTGCCAGTTGGAGATGTATTTTCCCCCTGCTTTCTTTGACATCATGATTCACTTGATTGTGCATCTGGTCAGAGAAATCAAATGTTGTGGTCCTGTTTATCTACGATGGATGTACCCGGTTGAGCGATACATGAAGATCTTAAAAGGGTATACAAAGAATCTATATCATCCAGAAGCATCTATTATTGAGAGGTACATTGCAGAAGAAGCCATTGAATTTTGTTCAGAATACTTAGAGAAGGCTAAACCTGTTGGGCTTCCTGAGTCTCGGCATGATGACAGAGTGGGTGGTAAGTGATGGAAGCTTGCTTGTGGGGCTTCTATGGAGGCTGGATCTTTGAGCTTCAATGGGATTCTTTAATGGTGATTTTCCACCATGGAGATGCAGCGGAAGACAAAGGAAAAGAGGTGAGAGGAGGCGCCATCCATTAAGGAATAAGCCATGGAAGAAGGAGCTTCACCACCAAGATGAGCCTTGGATAAGAAGCTTGGAGAGGATGCTTCAATGGAGGAAAAGAAAGAGGGAGAGAAAGAGAGAGGGGGGAGCACGAAATTGAAGGAATAAAAGAGGTATAGAAGTGGAACTTTGAAGTATGTCTCACAAGACTCTCATTCATCAAAGTTACAACAAGTGTTACACATGCTTCTATTTATAGACTAGGTAGCTTCCTTGAGAAGCTTTCTTGTGAAAACTTCCTTGAGAAGCTTCTTTGAGAAAACTTCCTTGAGAAGCTAGAGCTTAGCTACACACACCCCTCTCATAACTAAGCTCACCTCCTTGAGAAGCTTCCTTAAGAAGATTCCTTAAGAAGCTAGAGCTTAGCTACACATACCTCTCTAATAGCTAAGCTCACCTCCTTGAGATGAGAAGCTAGAGCTTAGCTACACACCCCCTATAATAGCTAAGCTCACCCCCATGACAAAAAACATGAAAATAACAAAAAAAAAAGTCCTTATTACAAAGACAACTCAAAATGCCCCGAAATACAAGGCTAAAACCCTATACTACTAGAATGGCCAAAATACAAGGCCTGGATGAAGGAATAACCTATTCTAATATTTACAAAGATAAGCGGACTCATACTTAGCCCATGGGCTCAAAATCTACCCTAAGGCTCATGAGAACCTTAGGGCCTTTCCTTGGATCTCTAGCCCAATCTACTTGGAGTCTTCTAGCCAATGCCCTTGTGGGGTAGGATTGCATCATTCCCTCCACCTTGGAAAGGATTTGACCTCAAATCCCGAGTTTCATCATACTCTGGGCTCCTTCCCTCAACATCTGTAAAAAGAACAAAAACACATGTATTAGTGGTGTTTGGTATGTTGAAGTAAGGTAAGGTCTAAAAACCCATTTCCTGGGCATCTTCCCATGAAGGAACATGGTTTCTCACCAACTCAATGAGTGGTGCTACAAGTATAGAAAAATATGGGACAAACCTTTTGTAAAAGTTTGTTAAGTCATGGAAGCCCCAAATTTTTCTTATACTTGGTGGAGTGAGCCACTCAGGAATGACCTTTATTCTCTTAGGGTTCATGGGAACCCGTTGATCACTATTTGAAAAATTAAGAAAAGTAACGTAATAAAACATACCATTTTCTGTATTTTCATATTGATTATTCCTACCAAAAAGTATGACAAACCTAAGGTGTCCCATATGAGTACCTAAGTTTGTATTGAAACTAAAAATAAGAACAAACCTACCTAATGGGTCCCTATGTACACACACCATGAAGATGTTAGGTGTATGAGTGATTTTACAAAAGAGGGTTGCACTACTCAAAACATTAATCATACCACCTATTTTAGGGACTTGGTGCCTAATAATACCTATTTTGGGCACCAAAAAAGCACAAGGATTTAAGCTCTTGCGAACCAAACCCTCATCCAACAACTTCTTTACTTGAGGAATAAACTCAAGCCCAAGAGGTGTGGCAATGCTAGCAAGTGTCTTTTTACAAAAGAGAAAATGTGGAGGTTGTCTAAGAGGGAAAGTTTCTTTAATGTTTGTCTTTATTGTAAAATGAGTTTCCTTCTTAGCTAACCTCTTGGAGGAGACACTTACCTCCTTACACTTCTCTTTAACCACTAATGGTTGTCCATCTTCTTGGGGGTAGATTTCTTCACTAGATTCTTCCCCTTTTGCTTCTTCACTTTCACTAGAGGAAGGTGAAGTAGTAGCCTCATCTTGGCTACTATAAATGTCTTGGCCCCTCATAATCATGGTTTTTGTGGTGGGGCATTGAGAAGTAATGTGTCCTCTTCCAAGACATTTAAAGCACTTTATAGAGCTAGTTTTCTCTTGCATACTAGCCTTAGGGGCTTGCTTTTCTATTGCCTTCCCCTTATCATCTTTGGGCTTAGAAGGTGTCACCCCTAAGATGCCTTGACCTTGGTCTTTCTTTGGATAAGAGTGAGAGCCATAAGATTTTGAAGTAGACTTCTTTTTAAGTTGTTGCTCTACCCTTATTTCCCAATCTAAGTTAGCCTCTACATTGTCCTTCCCATGGAAGTATGAGAGGTTAATGTTAGCCTCTTGAGGCTTTCTTTCCTTTTCTCTTCTATGGGAGTGAGGTCTAAGATGTGACCTATGTCTTCCTTCGTAATAGTCACGAAGCTCTTCACTTAGGCTCTTGCAAGAGTTATGACTACTATTGGAGGCATGTTTTTCTCTTTTCATTTCTTTCATTATTTTTCTTCTTTCTTCCTCTCTTATTTTCTTTCTTTCATCTTGACTTATTTCTTCCACTCTTTTTTTTCCTTTTTCTTTTCTCTCTTGTTTTTCTTTCCATAACTTGAGGGAACTCAACTCATCTAAGATTCTAGATAAAGGGTCTTTATGACTAGTACCCTCGCCATTAACACTAGATGAATGATGACTCATGTTGGTTCCTAAGTTGTGGTTCTTTCTTGTTGGAGGTTTAAAAACAAAAGGTAAAAGAAACTATGGTTGAAACTAGCCAAATAAACACTAAAAGAGGTGTGAAAGATAAGGTAAAAAAAAAACTAATTGGTAAAATGCAAGCTATCTAGGCGGTTTGACAATGGAAGGTAAATGAAATAAGCTATTAAAGTAAGCAAGAAATGTAAACTAGGTGAATCCTAAGAGTGTTTGGATGACCACATTCAAGGTTCCCAACAAAACACTCACTATCCTAAGTAAAAATTACCTAAAATTATTACACACAAATGGAAGTTTGGTAACCTATTGGAGGCTCCCAACACACTTCCAATGAAAGGCCTTTTTGTTACAAAAACTTGAAAGCAATGAAGGTAATTAAATTGCAAATTACAAAATTACAAAACGGTCCTCAATTTTGGTGGTTGTTCTCTCTTTGGTGATTCACTCAATTTGGAGTGCTTCTTAGTCCAATAGCTCTTAAGGTGGTTGGCCCCTTGCTTCTGGACTCAAATTCTTCAAGGGATGGCACCAATCCTCCTTCCAATTCCCTATATGGCAACCCACAAACAAGGAAACAAAGAGACAAGCAATAACCAAAGACCAAAAGAAATGAAATGAAAGCTAAACCAATGGAGTTTTAACAAGACAATTTTTCAAGGATTATTCAACAATTAAAGCAATGAAAAGGACATAGAAGCAAGCTAGGACTCAAAGAGAAACTTAGAATGGCTCTAGAGTAGAGTAAAAAAACTGAAAAAAAAGACTCAACAAAACTCTAGCTTTGGCACTTGTCTTCACACTAATTTTGAATTGAAATTTCCAATTATAGAATAAATTTTGAGCCAAAACAACAAGCACCCTTCCCTTTCACCTTTTTTTTCTAGATACTGATTTTCCTGCCAACTTGTGCGATTTTTCGTATTTTTTCCTTTTATCCAAATCACTTGTTTCTTTTTTTTATAACTTTTTTCCAGATGTCTAGAAAATTCAGTAAAAATTTCAACTCAAAATTCGAAGTAACCAATTCTCAGTAATTTTTACAAGTTTGTATGTCCAAGCTGCCAGCACCAGCGATTTGTTTCTTTAAGCATGTTATATTGATTGCCTTGGGCTTACTTTCAACCTTCCTATGTATGTTGAACTCACTAGGATTGTTTACCACAGTTTTCAGAGTTCAATATTCACTTAGGATCAACATTTCAGCCAGCAATTCAATCACCAAAACTCAAATTCACAATAGACACAATCATAAAGAAACCTAAAAGTTCAAGAAAAGGTTCACAATCAAAGACTCTCTAAGAATTTTGCATGAACATGTTAAGGACTAATTAACATGAAAGATTTGACTCAAATCAAATAATAGGCTAAAAGAATTTCATACACTCATGAACAAATGAGTTAGACAAAGAAACAAGAAAATAAAATTCAGCACAACATAAGAAATCTTATGTGACAAGTTTCATGACTAGACATGACTTCTATGACAAAACTACAATAGGTGAACAAGTCACTCTAGATTTTTGAGGTTTTATTCTACTTTAATATTTTTGTAAGAATTTTATGGTTGAGGTTTCAGCCACAAAAAATAACAAGACAAAACTCAAAGGAACCTAAACTCAACACAATTCATGGTTCAAGAACAAGAACAAGAAATTTGAACCATAGAAAATCAAATCTAACTTCTATAGCAAGTTTAATCGGTGGAAACTCTAAAGAATCATGTTAACAACATTTAGAACAAGACATGTGAGGAGATACATGGAGAAAAATGAAGAAACAACAATGGAAGAGAAGGTAAAGAAAAAAAATTAATGGAGGTTTAAGGAGCACCTACTTGAAGCTCTTGTGCTCTGATACCACTTGATGGAAGCTTGCTTGTGGGGCTTCTATGGAGGCTGGATCTTTGAGCTTCAATGGGATTCTTTAATGGTGATTTTCCACCATGGAGATGCAGCGGAAGACAAAGGAAAAGAGGTGAGAGGAGGCGCCATCCATTAAGGAATAAGCCATGGAAGAAGGAGCTTCACCACCAAGATGAGCCTTGGATAAGAAGCTTGGAGAGGATGCTTCAATGGAGGAAAAGAAAGAGGGAGAGAAAGAGAGAGGGGGGAGCACGAAATTGAAGGAATAAAAGAGGTATAGAAGTGGAACTTTGAAGTATGTCTCACAAGACTCTCATTCATCAAAGTTACAACAAGTGTTACACATGCTTCTATTTATAGACTAGGTAGCTTCCTTGAGAAGCTTTCTTGAGAAAACTTCCTTGAGAAGCTTCTTTGAGAAAACTTCCTTGAGAAGCTAGAGCTTAGCTACACACACCCCTCTCATAACTAAGCTCACCTCCTTGAGAAGCTTCCTTAAGAAGATTCCTTAAGAAGCTAGAGCTTAGCTACACATACCTCTCTAATAGCTAAGCTCACCTCCTTGAGATGAGAAGCTAGAGCTTAGCTACACACCCCCTATAATAGCTAAGCTCACCCCCATGACAAAAAAACATGAAAATAACAAAAAAAAGTCCTTATTACAAAGACAACTCAAAATGCCCCGAAATACAAGGCTAAAACCCTATACTACTAGAATGGCCAAAATACAAGGCCTGGACGAAGGAATAACCTATTCTAATATTTACAAAGATAAGCGGGCTCATACTTAGCCCATGGGCTCAAAATCTACCCTAAGGCTCATGAGAACCTTAGGGCCTTTCCTTGGATCTCTAGCCCAATCTACTTGGAGTCTTCTAGCCAATGCCCTTGCGGGGTAGGATTGCATCAGTAAGGGTTCAAGAGGACGACATGTGATCACTCCAAGTGTAGAAGATTTGTTACAAGCTCACTTGTATGTCTTGAACAACAGTAATGAAGTTTTGCCATACATAGTTAAGCATGAAGCTTTAGTCAAATAGAATAATCCGAAAATGTCAAAGAATTGGGTGTTGAAAAAGCATAACAAGACTTTCTGTGATTGGTTTAAAGATACAATCTTTGCAGATGAGAATGCTTCAGAAGCATTAAGAAAACTAGAAGATGGGCCTAAAAGAAATGTTATAACCTGGCAAGGATACGACATAAATAGGTATTCATTTTACACAAAAGCACAAGATGACAAAAGTACAATGCAGAACAGCGGGGTCACCCTAAGGGCTGAATCTCAACACTTTGCAAGTGTCAATGACGCCAATCCCTGTGTAGCTTCCATCCCTTACTTTGGGTTCATTGATGAAATTTGGGAGCTTAACTATGTGAAATTTACAGTACGTGTTTTCAAATGTAAATGGGTTGACAGCAACACCGGTGTGCGCACCGATGATATAGGATTTACGTTGGTAGACCTAAAGAAACTTGGTTACCACAATGACCCTTTCATCATGGCAGAACAAGCTTGACAAGTATTTTACGTGCAAGACCCTTGTGATGAAAGGTGGTGCGTGGTTTTGCAAGGCAAAACAATTGGTGTTAATGTAGAAGATGATGATTCATACATGGACACCTATGTTAGTCCTTTGACCGCTCAAATCACTCCTAACATTGTCGGAGAAGAAGAAGCTGACGACGTTCATGCTAATCGAAATGATCATGATGAAGGAGAATTGATTAACATCGTCTAATGTAATTTTCTACAGAGACAGAGGTCACCAAAGCAAGTAAGTGACAGCTACATTTTTCTCTGATTGAGGCATCGGTATTTTCTTTTAGATGGTATCCTTAGGACTTCATACAGCTCATGTTTGTCGCCAGTTTCATCATCCACCACCCTTTTCTTCTCTATCTTCTCACGTTTATTGTTGTTAAACCCATATTTATGCTTTATTCCCTTCATGTCTTGTTTTATCACAACTTTAATCGAATCTCCTATCTTCAGCACAGTTGAATCTCTTGTCTTATTCTCCAATGACACACTTTGATGGCCTGTATCTCTTTTCTTCGTATGTTCTAGTGCTTCAGCTTCAGAATGCATAAAGCAATCTGAATTTTCCAGTGATCACCAAAGGCTTCTGCATCAGCATTGACACTCTCCACCCTCTTTGGTTTATGCTTATGTGCTGCATTCTGTGCTTCCTCCTTATAAATCTCAGATTTATTAGAGGTTGCACTAGAAAGATCAGCACCAATCTGTGCTTCTTCCTCGTCTACCAGCTCAATATCTTTCCTTTCAACTTTTGTTTTGTAAATTACAGTGTAGTTTACAAAAGCAAAGGTGAAACGAAAGATATTGAGCTGGTAGAGGAGGAACATGCACGAATTGGTGCTGATTCTTCTAGTGAGACCTCCAATAAATCTGAGAATTATAAGGAGGAAGCACGGAATGCAGCACATAAGCATAAACCAAAGAGGGTGGAGAGTGTCAATGCTGATGCAGAAGCCTTTGGTGATCACTGGAAAATTCAGATTGCTCTATGCATTCTGAAGCTGAACCACTAGAACATACAAAGAAAAGAGATACAGGCCATCAAAGTGTGTCATTGGAGAATAAGACAGGAGATTCAACTGTGCTGAAGATAGGAAATTCAACTAAAGTTATGATAAAACAAGACATGAAGGGAAGAAGGCATAAATATGGGTTTAACAACAACAAACGTGAGAAGGCAGAGAAGAAAAGGGTGGTGGATGATGAAACTGGCGACAACCATCAGCTGGATGAAGTCTTAAGGATGCCATGTACATGTGTATTTATGAAGATATAGTATTTATATTCCATCAAGCATACATTGACTGTTGATTACATGTAATAGACTTTTTATAACATGGTTGCCCCAAATCACAATTAAAAGGCACAACTACCAATCTTTCGGAGTCCTTTGGTTAATTTGTCTAGTCTCCTTCTGTGGTGGGGTTTTGTTGGGTTTTATGTTTTTGGAAGGTGGCACCTTGGGTGTCTTGTATCTGATCTCCTAAGTACCTCTGGTACTGTTATGTTTTATTAATAATATTATACTTTTGCCTTCCAAAAAAACTTATGAATGATCCTCTTTTGATTAATCCTATTTTGTATGTTGTCCACCTGCCTCCTCCTCCTCCTCCTCCTCCTCCTTCGGACGCATCGGCTTTGTCGTCTGCTGTGAAGCGGACACGCAAAGCCTCACGTCTACGATCGTTGTCCACTAGACCACCTAGTGTTGAGAGACCAGTGGTGCATGTTGATCCTACTGCCGGGAAGGCCGACGGTCCCCACAGGAAGAAATTAAGAACATATTTGGGGATTGTGGCGTGTGATAAGGTGGACGTCACCTACGAGAACTAGAAGGAGGTCCCTACTTCTCAGAATGACCTGATTTGGGAGGATATTCAGGTATTTTTCTTTTCTTATTTGATTTTGTTTAATTAATAGCCAAAAAATACATTATTGTAACAAATAAACTTTATTTGATTTTGTCAGGTGGAATTTGATATCCCAGAGGCTTATGATAGTAGGACGAAAAGGAAGTTACTGCAGACCGTGGGGGAGAGATGGAGGCAGTTTAAATCAGACCTCACAAGGAAATTGGCCCTTGCAGCCGATCAGGACGGTGTCGAGGACACTGTCTGTGAGAAATACGGCATCAGCAAGGAAAAGTGGGCCCAGTTTTGCCAGACTCGCAAAGACCCTTCTTGGGAGGTATGTTCCTTGCCATTTAAGTTGCTTTTCAAAAAACATGATGTTGTTATACTTCATTCTACCAATTTCAAACATTATTTTTTAATTTTTTCAGGATGTGCGCAAGAAGGCACAGGCCATCCAGAAGCAGAATACTGCCCCCCACATTTTGTCTCGTGGGGGTTATGATTATTTGGAGCAAAAGCTCCTGGTTGAGAAGATGAAGAAGAAGCTGGAGGAAGCTGCACAGTTAGGAACTGTTGATGGCATCATCGACCCTCCATCCCCGGTCAGAAGCCACGTGAAGTGGAAGATGTCCCGCACGAAGAAAACACGGGAGATGACGACTGAGGCCGCAAAGGAAAACACGGGAGATGACGACTGAGAAGATTGTAAGTCATTTTCAACTAACCATTACCATTATATTTCAATATTTTGTGAATGCCATGTACCACTGTGTGTTTTCTGTGCAGGATTCCTTTGAGGAGCAGGCCATAAAGGGATCCTTCGTCCCCCATGGACGTCAGGATGTTCTTGCCGCTGCTATTGGATGTCCAGAGCACCCTGGACGTGTCCGTGCTGCTGGAGTCGGTGTCACCATCAAGCAATACTTTGGATCGGCTCCATGAACGTCCCGCAGCGCTTCCTCCCTGCCTCCTGACGAATTGCAGCAGCTAACCCAACAAATCAGGGACCAGCTAGAGGAGTCCATCACGAAGAAAGTGACGAGGCAAGTCATGGCATCCTTCAGCCACATGCAGTCCTAGCTTCAGTCACAGATGCAATCTCAGGGACTTGCAGTGCGTCCTGAGCCTCTGGTTGGTCCCTCCGGTCCTCGAGTGAGCACAAAAGGGAGTTGTGTTGATCCCTCAGGAAATGATCTTGAGATGGGTGACTCTAACAGGTGCGGCTTGTACATAGAAGCAGATCCTGCCTGCCTGGTTGCCATGGGGAGAGTTTATAAGGGATCCACTGTTGTTCATAACACTCCTTTGTTGCCTGGCCAAGTAAAGGTGAGTGTGGAGGAGGTTACAGATACAGATGCTCCAGTTCCTGTACCCACTGATGAGGTTTCCTTAGTGGGGCAGGCACTTCACACCTTCTTTGCTTGGCTGACACATCTGGTCAAGTCTTTATCACAGCAGGTACTTATTGTCCTTACTATGTGTTTCTTCTTTTTAAATTAATTCATTAAGCGTGCCTCAAATTAGACTATTTAACTTTGTTTCATGAAATGGTAGTTGTGTCTACGGCAAAACCACCTCCGAAGCCCGATCCGGAGGTCGATGATCCGCTTTATCTGATGACATTGACCATCCCAGAGCTTTTCTTGAGGCCTTATCAGGTTAGATGGGATGCCACCGTGTTCGGGGTCTTTAATCCAGATTTCCCCCTCTACATAAAGCACGAAGACCTCTCCGAAATTGCACACGATGGTCAATGTCTCAGCATATCAGTGTTATAGTTGTGGATTCTGTAAGTCATTTTATATTACTTTTAATTACCTAAGTTATTGCTTTCAATTCATAAATATTTAACTTTGACTTAACATAAACAGGCATTTCACTGAAACATGTATGCGAGTGGGGAATTCTGATATCTATGGATTCCTCAAGCCACAGTCCATACAGAGGTCTGGGCAATCGCAGTTTGAGTCTGAAAGTTACATAAAGAGTTGGATGCAGAGTTCACAACGCGATGTCTATCTTGGAGCCTACCTAAATGGGTAAGTCACAAAATAACTAAATTAACCCATTTTAAGTTCCACTGCAGCGGACACTGGCAGATGGTGGTCATCCTGCCCAAGAAACACCTAGTTGTCTGGTTTTGTTCATTGCATAACAGGCCAGACAACTACCTTAAGGGGATTATTAATAGGTTAGTGTTCTTTTCAATACATTTGCATTGTAATACCTCAACGTACAACACCAGTTTTTAATTGTTACTCATCTAGAACAATGCTTTAAAAGGTCTTGATGATGTTCCACAACCTAAATCAAAGGCTTCTGCTAGGTGGATTGTCGTCAAGGTACGTCATTTACATAAAACTTCCACTTATATATATTTCTTTATGTGTCTGTACACTAGTTGTTTGATTAATATCCAAATTTCATTATGTATTTAGTGTAATAGACAAAAAGGAAGTACTGAGTGCGGCTACTATGTGATGCACTGGATGTCCACCATCATTTTAGGAACTTTTAGGAATAATTGGGAAGCGGTAAGTTTATTTCAAACAAAATCGATTTATTTATAATTTGTATTACATTATTAACTTATTATGATTTATTTCATCATGCAGTATTTTAACGATCCTAGACCATTGGAGCCAGAGAGATTAAAGGCATTGCGGATCCAGTAGGCACAGTTTTATCTCCGAGTTAGAGATCAGGCCTACGATTTAGGGACAGTGGTTTTTTCCTTAGTTTACTTTGGTTTAACATTTTTGACATTTTCTATGTAATATGAACATTGAATTCATTTGATGATTGTTCTTTATGATAAATGAATTATTTGATGTTTATTATCATTAAAACTGCTTGAAAGCAGAATAAAATGTTTATTTGATGTGAATTGGGCTTGAAATTGCATTTGACAGGTACAATTTTGGGTTTACTGTAAAAACAAAAAGTATATATAAAAAAATACTTGAAAACAACATTGGTTATTAACAAAAACCAATGTTAATATGATAAACAACATCGGTTATTTACAAAAATCGATGTCGACATGAACCTTAACATCGGTTGTAATAGACAATCGATGTTAACGTTTGTATATTAGCATCGGTTATTTGTGTATAACCAATGTCAGCGTTTGTATTTTAACATCGGTCATCTGTAGATAACCGATGTCAACTCTTGTACATTAACATCGGTTAGTTATAAATAACCGATGTGAACATTTGAATATTAACATCGGTTATCTACACATAACCGATGTTATACACAAAGAACTACACCAAATAAGTGTATGCATCATCAACGTTGACATCGGTTTTCTAGCAAAATTGATGTTAATGGAATATATTAACATCGGTTATCGTAGGAAACCGATGTTAATATATTACATTAACATCAGTTTTACTGCAAAACCAATGTCAACGTTCATCATGCATACACTTTTTTTGCTGTTGTTCATTGTGTTTAACATCGGGTATTTAGAGAATCGATGTTGTCATATATATGTTAACATCGGTTTTACAAAACCGATGTTAACATTGATACATTCAACATCGGCACTTTCAACATCGGTTTTAAAACCGATGTAGAATGTTCTAAATAACCGATGTTGAAAGTGTATTTTCTAATAGTGAAATTGAACAAGACAAAGAGATCTCTACAACATCACCTAAAGAACTTCCTAGAGAGTGGAGAACTCAAAAGGATCTAAGGGTGTTTCTACACGTTCTAGACTTAAAATTCTATGTAACAACATGGCTTTTGTTTCTTAGGTTGAACCAAGAAACATTGATGAAGCTTTATGTGATGAATCAGTAAGAGAAATGATGCATGAGATTTAGTTCCTAAACTAACCTCTTAGAAGTCAACTGGAACCAAATGGGTGTTTCGAAATAAACTTGATGAATCCGACATCATAGTGAGAAATAAAGCAAGATTGGTTGCAAAAGAAGGAATTCAATATGATGAAACCTATGCTCTTGTTGCGAGGTTAGAAGCTATAACATTTCTACTTGCATTTGCTTGTATTATGAATTTCTGGCTTTTTTAGATGGATGTAAAAAGTGCCTTACTCAATGGATGCATTGAAGAAGTGTATCTAGAACAACATCTAGTATTTGTGGATCATGAACATCCTGACTGTGTCTACAAACTGAAAAAGGCACTATATGGTTTGAAGCAAGCACCAAGGTCATGGACCCCAAGTCAAACAAATGGAACATGGAACCTTCCTCAGTCAAACCAAATATTGCATAGAACTGATAAAGAAATTTGGCATGGAAAATTGCAAAGAAGCATATACTCCTATGGCTACATCAACTTACCTTGATTTAGATGAGAAAGGTAAATCAATGGATGGATCAAAATACTGAGGTATGATTGGATCACTTCTCTACCTAATTGCTAGTAGACTGGATATCATGTTAAGCGTTTGATTGTGTGCAAGATATCAGTCCAATCCAAAGGAATATCACTTAATTGTTGTTAAGAGGATTATTAAGTATCTTAAGCGCACAACCAGTGTAGGTTTGTGATATCCCAAAGGTACCTCCTTAAACTTAACAGTTTTTTCAGATTCTGATTTTGCAGGATGCAAATTAGATAGGAAAAGTACAAGTGAGACATGTCATATACTTGGAAGCTCAATAGTATCTTAGAATTGCAAAAAGCAAGCTTGTGTCGCACTTTCAACTGCCGAGGCTGAATATGTAGTTGTAGGAAGTTGTTGTGCTCAAAGTCTTTGGATGAAGCAACAACTTGAAGACTTTGGAGTTATCCTCAATCACATTCCTTTTAAATGTGATAACACAAGTGCTATTAATCTAACCAAGAACCTAGTTATGAATTCTAGAGCTAAGCACATAGAAATAAGGCGTCATTTCCTAAGAGATCATGTGTCTAAAGGTGACTTTTGAGTTGAGTTCATTGATAGTGAACATCAATTACCAGACACTTTCACTAAACCTATTGCTAGAGATAGATTCTTTTATATTAGAAATGAACTAGGCATATTGGATACATCTAGCATAGAATGACATCTTATTTGCATAAGTGTGAGTTTCATTTTGTCATTCATAGCATATATCCTTGTTTGGTATGTGTTTTAGCTTAGTGATTCATGTGCATACTTAGTTTGGTTGAAGATCACATATTTTTTCATAGTCATTTCGTAATTTCTTGTTGTGTTCATATATTATCTCTTTGTTTTAATTGATTACTGTATGGTTTTTGTTTGGCAGGTTTTTCAAAACTTTTTGTTTTAATCGATTACGCCACGCTTTAATCAATTACTATTGTCTGTGATATGTTTCCAGTTTTGAAAACTTCCTATTTTAATCGATTACATCCTGATCTAATCAATTACCCCTGGTTGATACGTGTCTGTGGAGCTTATGTGTAAAAGTTTCTGTTTTAATCGATTACATGCCTATATGTTTGAGCTTTTATATGGATTTTGTTCTATTTTAATTGATTGCATAACGTTTTAATTGATTACAATGGCCTCAGGTCTTTTACACATGTGCCAAAGCCAATATGGAAGGTACCTTGTACTCTACCATCAATGGCGTAGAGATGGTGATTAATGTTGTCGTTTGGAAAGCAGTAGTAGGTATAGACATGGGTGAAGTTTGCAAGTTTGAGGAATCTACGGATGGCTGCAGCAAAATACAGACGTACAGAGGTATGCTTCTTAATCCTGCAAGAGTATTGAGGAATAGATTAGGTGTTGGTGATTTAACAGCTGAAGACAGAATGTTGGTTTATATCATTACGTATATTCTGGCACCAAGATGCAACAATCATGCTCAAGTCATGGACAATGGCTTGCAAATCATATATGGGTTGAAATTAAGTATTCAAATTAACTGGGCACTGTTGATTGAAGATATCATGCTTGTCATACCCTAATTTCGTCCGGGGACCTTTGCTCGATGACGTGCGACCATTCTTTGGTCCTCGTGAGGTGCTTGGCACCCATCATTAGGCAATTTGTGAAATTCCAGGACATGCCGAAAAAACCAAAAAATATTGATGCACAATCCGTAAGTTTCCGTGACACACCGGAAATCAAATGGAAGCATCGTTGCATAATTAAGTGAGGTTCCGTAACATTCCGTAAGTCAAAAAGGGGATGATTATGTAATCCGCAAGGTTCCGTAACATTACGGAAAGAAAACAAGTATCGTTACGAAATTCGTAAGTTTCCGTAACTTTACGAAAAAAGAATCACCAAAAAACAGCAGAGGGGGTGTACTTAGTAAAAATGGGGGTGCAAATAGCACCCAGGCCCATTTGGGCCCTCCAGAAGGCGGTTGCTTCTGGAGGAAGCAACCCTGCTCGCCTGGGCGAGCTGGGCGGCAACCACCTCCCCTATTTTGCTATAAATAGGGGAGGAAATGAAGAAGGAAGGGGTCCAGCCCCTTAGGCACTTCTCTCTCTTTCGAATTTGCTTGGAAAAATTGTTTCCGTGAAGAAAATCTAAGCCGAGGCGCTTCCGAAACGTTTCCGTAACGTTTTCCGTGAGGAATCTCGCAAAGGTTTGAACCGTTCTTCGACGTTCTTCATTCGTTCTTCATCGTTCTTCGATCTTCAACGGGTAAGTACCTCGAACCAAGCTTTTCGATTCATTCTATGTGCCCGTAGTGGTCCACATTGTGTTTCGTGCATTTTGATTCTCGTTTTGTTTACTTTTTATACCCCCTGTTGACGTGCTTAAGCCATTTTACCTAAGTCATCTCTCGCTTAACTTAAAAATAAAATAAATTTCCACCGAACGTTTGAATTGTATTATCCATTAACTTCGGTTAAAATAAATTCCGACCGTTCGGTCGTGCCGTAACCACGTTGGAAATCAAAAAGAGGTAAAAAATAATATAATAATCAAAAAGACATCTTTTAGTAAAATAAAGCGGAAAATCAATCGGACGTTTTCTCTTTGGGATTTCTCATTCTTGATCGAATTGATTAATAACTAAAGTGAAATTAAGGCTAAAATCAACTCGCCTAGTCAAGCTCGTCCACAAAAATAGGCTTTTGAAGTTTGTCATTTCAATTTCTCACTAAGTAAAATGGATCATTTTTAAGGTCCAACGCCTTAAAATGATCATCACTTAAGTAAAAAAGAATCATTTGATAAGAAAGAACTACGTAGGTCTGAGTTCCTCATTGAGGATACGTAGGAGCAAAAGCCCCGCTTTTGTCGACCACCCCAAGAGATCGTTAATGGTCCAATACCTTAACGTTTCTCTCCTTTCAAAAACAAGAGATCGTTAATGGTCCAACGCCTTAACGTTTCTCCCCTTTCAAAATCAAAAGACCGTTTAATGGTTCAACACCTTAAATGACCTTTTGTTCAATAAAAACATATTTTGCAAAAAAGACAAAAACAACTTAACCAAACACTTTGTTCCGAAAGAACTACGTAGGTCTGATTTTCTCATCCCAAATTGAGGAATACGTAGGAGCAAAGGGAAACACCCTTGTCGACCACAAAAAAGAAAAATATAAAAAAGGGTATAAAGGATATAAGAACATAAAAGGGAACATAAAAATCAAAGTCATGTTTGCACATTCGATTAAGGGCTGCCGTCCCTTGAGACGGGCGTGTGGGGTGCTAATACCTTCCCCGTGCGTAAATACAACTCCCGAACCTTTTCACTAAAAAGTTCGTAGATCGCGTCTTTTCCGGTTTTTTCCGACGTTTTCCTCAAATAAACGTTGGTGGCGACTTCGCGCGTATTCCTTTCGTGGAACACGCATCCCGCGAGTCACGCGTCGCCCTCCCGCCGAAGGGTAGGTTGCGACAGTTGGCGACTCCACTGGGGACTGTTTTTTAGAGAGTTAGGCCATTTAATCTTGTGCAATGTTTTATCATGACTTTCTCCTTTGTTGGTTTCCCTTTATTTGTTTTATGTTCTTGTGTATATAAACTATTTGTTGCTTTTAGTGTGTTTTAGAATGTATGCATGAGGTAAATATTTATTCATTTGATGCACACAAACACTAACACTATTTGCACACATTGTGAGTGAAAAAGGGCCCTATACCCGGGTTCATGGGAACATAAGGAGTGGAGGTGAATCTGTGATCATGCTAGGTCTCCAACTTGCTTGATTACAGTGAACCCTCATCTAGAGCTTTTCTCTTTGAAAACTTATTGTTGCTAGTAGTCCCTACTACTGCAATATGTTCTTCAAAGGGGATGATACCTCTAGAAACCATCAAGAGAGATATGACTACCTTGGGGATTATTGCTAAAAGCCTAGTTAGTTCTCTCCCTTATAGGTCCCTTAAATAGGGGCACGGAGCAAACACGCTGCGTGCCATTTTTCACACTGCCATGCATAAGTATCATATACCCTTTTGCTTATGTTCGGTAAGTATTGTCATACTGTGCACATTCCCGCATTGTGTCTTTGCATAGGCATTGCATATGGGTTCTGTCTTGATCCCTACTGTGAACAAACCATCGGAGGGTCCGTGTCGCCTTCTTAAAAACGTGCGTTGGGGCATTTCGCTACCCCTAGACGTCGTATCTAAGAAGGGGACAAATTCCCCGGACCCCCGCATTCCTAGGTTGCATCTGTGTCATATGCATTCCATCATGCATTCATCCATCCCACCCATGAGATATCGGAGTTTTGATTTGCACCAGCTTTTGTCTCACTTTAGTAAGCATGGGAACAAATCAAACCGGCAAGAGGTTCTACCAAGTCAAGGTCAAAAGCCTAGATACCACCAGCATCAAGGAATTAGGGCGGTTGATGGAACCCCTCCAAATGCAAGCCTTCCGCAAGACTTACGGAAAGGTCTTAGAGTTGACCATAGCAGAGGTGTCCATAGAAGCCGTTGCATCACTTACCCAATACTACGACCAACCTTTGAGGTGCTTCACATTCGGAGACTTCCAATTAGTACCAACCATTGAAGAATTTGAGGAAATTCTAGGATGTCCTCTCGGGGGAAGAAAACCATATCTTTCCTCCGGGTGTCTCCCCTCTTTGAGCAGAATTGCAACTGTGGTCAAGGATTCAGCCAGAGGTTTGGACCGCATAAAACAGACTCGGAACGGCATAGCGGGCCTGCCACAGAAGTACCTAGAAGACAAGGCGAGGGGTATGGCCAATCAAGGAAACTGGGTCCCGTTTATGGATGTGTTAGCTTTGCTAATTTTTGGGGTCGTCCTCTTTCCAAACGTGGATGGTTTGATAGACCTAGCAGCAATCGACGCTTTCCTTGCCTACCACCATAGCAAGGAAAGTCCGGTGGTAGCTGTCTTGGCAGATCTATTTGACACATTTGACCGAAGGTGCGAAAAGAGTAGCGCACGGATCATCTGTTGCTTACCCGCCCTCTGTGTTTGGTTGGTTTCACACTTGTTCCAACAAGACACAAGACATCCATGTCCGCTCCTGAGCCATCGCTCGTGTACTGAAAAGAGGAGAATAGATTGGGACCAGCTCTTGGCCGGGATAGGAGGTAGAACAATCAGTTGGTTCCCCCGATGGAAGGAAGGGAAAGAAGGAGTCCTTTTCTCATGTGGAAGATACCCAAACATTCCGCTGGTAGGAACGAGGGGTTGTATTAACTACAATCCCGCGCTCGCTATAAGACAACTAGGGTACCCCATGAGGGGAGCACCGACGGAAGAAAGCATGTCTCCTTTCCTTGTGAGGGATTTCGGCGCACAAAATTCCAAGACTATACAAAGAATCCATAAGGCATGGGAAACCCCGTTAAGGAAAGATCAAGAGCTTAGAGGCATTCGTAATGGCATCATTGGTGGGTACCACGAATGGCTGAAAGTTCATATACGAGGTTTAGATTGGCTCGCCAAGTTAAAAGTCGTCAGCGAAGAGAATTTTGAAGCACCGGAAGAAGACAAAGAAGTCCAAGCTCTCAAAAGCGAGTTAGGAAAGGCAAAACTTTCCAAGGAGAAGTTCAAGTTGGCCGCTACACACGTTCGGAAGGAGTGTGCCGGGTTACGGGAAGAGAATGCAATTACCGCAAGAGCCCTTGAACAAGAGACCAAGAGGGCTCGCAAGGAAGAGTATGGCCGGAACAAATTTCGCGGAGCTCTATGGGGTAGCAATAGTGAACTCAAGTTGCGAAAGGAAGAAAGGGACCAGTCGCGAGCACATAGCATGGTTTTGAAAGAGGAGTTAGTTGCCTGTTCAAGGTCCAAAAGAAGCTTGTCTCAGCGTTTATGCGAGACGGAGACCAACATGCTAGCTATCATCACCAAGTACCAAGAAGAGTTAGGTCTAGCCGCGGCCCACGAGCATAGAATCGCGGATGAGTATGCTCAAGTATATGCGGAAAAAGAGGCTAGAGGAAGGGTGATCGACTCTTTACACCAAGAGGCAACCATGTGGATGGACCGGTTTGCTCTTACCTTGAACGGGAGTCAAGAACTTCCCCGCTTGTTAGCCAAGGCCAAGGCGATGGCAGACACCTACTCCACCCCCGAAGAGATTCATGGGCTTCTCGGCTATTGTCAGCATATGATAGACTTAATGGCCCACATAATTAGAAATCGTTAGGAAACTTGTATGGTCTCTCAGACCTTGACTGGATACGACTTCTTTTTTGAAATAAAATGAGTTGGTCCCATGTTTCTACTCCAAAAAGCTTGTGCAAATCAAATCACTCCTACATTTTATCTCTAGCATGCATTGTATGTTGGTCTCGTCCTTGTCACGGGAAGCCGGAAGGTCCATATCACCTTCTTAATTGTACACATGGGGCACTGCGCCCCCAAATGCGCAAGTAAGAAGAGATAATTTTCCGGGCTCTCGTGTCCGTAAAATGCATTCATATCATGCATCGCATAAGCATCTCTTCATAACATCATAATGGACATATCCTGCATTTGTCCGTTATCATATTCCAGCCTCACATTTTGCATGAGTCATGGCATCATCATGCATATGCGTTCAACAAACTTTTTGATCTGCAAAATTGCATACCATTTGTTCTCATGTTTGCTCATCCTTGCGTTTTCCTCTACAAAACAAAAACAAAAAAAGGGAAGTACGAAAATTCACGCTGCATTCTTAGTTTCATGTGTTAGGAGCCAACCATGTTGGGATCATAAACCCGTTTCACTTAAAAACAAAATAATTGAACATGGTACCTAATGCATGGTTAACTAGGAAATGGTGTTTCTTCGGGCATCTCAATTTCATAATTACATTTTCCGTGCATAAGCTTAAAGTATGCCCGAGTCATTCATCCCTATGAGATGTTGTTGAAGTATTGGCGATCAGAATTGCCATTCCTTGGATTATAGGGTTGAACCAAGCTCATGCTTTTACAAAAAGGTTCATCAAGTCAAGTTGAAATATGGAAGTAACCGTCTTGCAAAATTGGGGCAAAAGATGAATCGAGTCACATCACTGCTTCATCTACTGCCAAACGTATTTAGGATTGTTGATGTCCTTGTTACTTCCAGTTTCACTTTGACAAAGATGTCATGGACCATGTTGAAAATCTAAACTGATTCAACCCCATATCCTGTGTAAAAATTCGCAATACTTCAACTGTACACCATTCGCATACATCCATGCTTTTCATTGCTTGCATTGCTCATTGCATTCTTTCCTTGAAAAATAAAATAAAATAAAAAATGAACTTAATCATTGTTATCAAAAAGAAAAGGACACGCTTTACGGCGCCCTTACCGAACTCAGAGCTAGAGTAATGGGTGAAGCAAAGGAGGTGCAAGAGAAGATGAAGGCCGAAAATGGAGGCCATAAAAGAGCAAATGGCCACAATGATGGAGGCCATGATGAGCATGAAGAAGATAATAGAAGCTAATGTGGTTATAGTTGCCGCTACTAGCGCTGTCGCTAAGGTGAACCCGATGCTCCCATCTGGCCTCAAGCAAATGAATCATCCAACCTCAAATATGGTAAGCAAAGATTTAGGAAGTACGGGCGGCCCCCATGATGTGCAAATTCAAAACGAGCACGCCTTCCCGTCATATGGCTTGCCTCTCAACTATACGCCACCCAATGTGGCGTACACTCCCAATAAGAATGTCAATAACTCCACTCCTATACCCATTGAAAGCCAGCAACCCCAAACTGATCATGCACATGTCTCTTAAACCATGGAAGAGACCCATGAAATTCCCCATCACAATCTAGCCGACTTCGAGCCTTGGCTCGGATATACCACTGAAGGGAAAGCAGTTGGTGGTATACCCTACAAAACCCTTTGGAGGGTCCTCAGTATCACCCACAACTGCACCTCTTGCACTCCACAGCGGTTAAAAACCCTCATGACTATGGCAGGAATGGGAAAGTTGGATCATCTAAAGGAAAGGCTCAGGGCCGTTGAAGGAGGTGAAGATTATGCCTTTGCTAACCTAGGAAAGTTGTTCCTAATACCCAAACATGGTCATTCCCAAGTTCAAGGTGCTGGACTTTGACAAGTACAAGGGGACTACTTGTCTCAAGAACCATCTAAAGATGTATTGTCAGAAGATGGGGGAATACGCAAAAGATGAGGAATTGCTGATACATTCCTTCCAAGAAAGTCTTACTGGGGTAGCTGTTACCTGGTACACTAACTTGGAACCTTCCCGAGTCCATTCTTGGAAGGACCTAATGGTTGCCTGTGTTAGGCAGTATCAGTACAATTTTGATATGGTTCCGGATAGGATGCAACTACAGAACATGTGCAAAAAGGGGGACGGATCATTAAAAGAACACGCCCAAAAGGTGGAGGGATCTGGCGGCCCAGGTGGTACCCCCAATAATGGAAAGGGAGACGATAATCGTGATGGTAGACACATTATCGGTACTCTACTATGAAAAGATGGTGGGCTGCGCACCCTCAAGCTTTGCAGATTTGGTCTTCGCCAGTGAAAGGATCAATGTGGGTCCGAAAAGAGGCAAATTTGATCATCCTACTAGGACGACTGAGAAAAACTGGGGCAAATAAAGAGGGTGAGGATGAGGGAGAAACCCATGCTGTGACTGCCATTCCTGTACGGCCAAATTTCCCACCAACCCAACAATATCTTTACTCAGCCAATAACAAACTTTCTCCTTACCCACCACCCAGTTATCCACAAAGGCCATCCCTAAATCAACCACAAAGCCTGTCTACCGCACTTCCAATGACGAAGACCACCTTTAGCACACACCAAAAAAAAACACCAACCAAGAAATGAATTTTGCAGCGAAAAGCCTGTAGGATTCACCCCAAATTCCGGTGTCATATGCTAACTTGCTCCCATATCTACTTGATAACGCAATGGTAGCCATAACCCCTGCTAGGTTCCCTCAAACCCCCATTTTTCTGAGGATATGACTCGAACGCAACATGTGCATATCGTGGGGGAGCCCTGGGGCATTCCATTGAGCACTGTATGACCCTCAGGCGTAAGGTGCAAGGTCTAATTGATGCGGGCTGGCTGAAATTTGAGGAGAATCGCGTGTAAATCCTGACATTGACAAGAGATGCCACACATGGGGCAATTTTGAAAACTGTTGTTAGATGTCTCTAATGACTCATCAGGATTTTCAAGTGCAAGCCATTGGTCAGTTTGCTCAAGCGACCTGTGCTCCTGAGTTTGGACTTCCAAGACCGTTCAATCAGAGATTACTCGTCTTGCACGTTGGTGGGGTTGCCGTAAAACAATGAGTAAAGTTCAAAACAAATAAGTTTCAAAATAAAAAATAAGTTTCAAAATCAAAAAAAATAAAAAGACATTTGATTGACTGTGTTTTCAAGTAAAAATATAGACGTTCATGTGACTTCATTTTATCATTCCAGAAAGTTTGTCTTCTTAGAGAAGCAAGTTGTCAAGAATAGGATGTTGGACAAATGGCCTCAGTTACCTTAAGAAAAAGGGGGGTTGAATTAAGATGCAAAGACTATTCCCCGATTGAACTATCACTCTTTCTTTTTGGATTAACAATGCACCCTTAACATGAATTACTCAAAAGACAAATCAAAATAAACTTCTTTAAAGCAAAAGATAAATAGCAATAAAAGAAGTTTAAAGGAAGAGAGGAATGCAAACTTGATTTATACTGGTTCGGCCACTTCCCGCGCCTACGTCCAGTCCTCAAGAAACCCACTTGAGATTTTCCACTCTCTTTGTAAAACTCCTTTTACAAAGTCTGAACCACACAGGGACAACCCTTCCCTTGTGTTCAAGAATCCTCTACAATAAGAGACTCTCAGTCTCTTAATCCCTTTTCAGAAGTAAGAAGAAGAGAAGAAGAAATCTCTCTTAAAAGGGATAGATTGTACAATGAAGATCAATCAAAATTCCTTATTGAATAAGCAAGTGGTTGACCAAGGAATCTTTTCGAGAGGATAAGACATTTCAGTTCAGAAAAACTCTTGATCTTTCGAGAGGATAAAACTGTTTGGGCAATGAAAACTCTCTTTAAAACATTTGAATGGCCATTCATAAAACATTTGAATAGATATGTCTCTTGGAAATTATTTTCTGAAAATCCCCTCTAGTAATCAATTACAAGACTTATGTAATCGATTACAGGTTTTAAAAATTTGAATTAAAACATTTTCAAACTGCTGGTAATCGATTACCAGAGAGCAAATCTCAATTTGAAAGGATAGAATTCCTTGGTCAAACCTTTTGCTTCTTCAATTTGGAAACTTCTTCCTAAGATTCTAGAGATCAACTTGATCATATATCTTGATTTTCTTGGATTCTTGTCTTGAATAAAACTTGGAAGCACTTGATCCTTTGGCATCATCGAAACATCAAAACATCTTGCTTCTACATAGGAGTCATTTGACTTAATCCATCAACTGAAAAAAATCCTTCAACTATTTCTCGTCCTTGGAAAATTCTTTTTGCAAAAATCAATTGCTTCTTTCATTCTTCCTTACTACGAGGTTGTGAAAACAAGACAACAATTGGTACCTCTAAGCCCTACACTGGGGCAACGAAAGGCACCATGCAAAAACCTCAAGCGAACCTAGGGGCAGATTAGAAGTTCTCACCCAATAGGTTCCCTCCTACAAGGTCATGACGAAAGACAACGATTGGTACCTCAAAGCCTTACACTGGGGCAATGAGGGGCATCGTGCATGAGCCTCAAGTGAACATAGGGGCAGATCAAAAGTTCTCACCTGTCGATGTTTTTAAACAAGAAAAAGAAAAGGGGGGACAAACCCTAGGGTTTCAATGGATTGATCAAACATCAAACGACTCCATTGCCGTCACTCCAAAATGGTCAAGTGACTAAATCAAACAGAACACACACTCTGAGGGAGTTCCCGGAGAGATTTGCAAAAAAGGATAGGATGAGGTTGCATGAATTATCACCCCTTTCAAAAGGACAGTCAATCTGTGTTTTCCAAAAAAAATTAAATCAAAATCAAAATCACAAAATAGGGAAAGAATGTCATGAACATTGTACAACTTTCCATTACATTGCATTGTTTCATATGAAGTTCGCATTTACCAAGTTTCACGACAAAGGTTGCATGCATCTGCATCCCTAAAAATCATGTTAACTGCATAGATTTCCTACATCTAATGTCCAAATCTTGTGGATTTGGGATGACCGGCCCTCTCGATGAGTCGATCTCTTGCTTTCTCATAAGGGTGGACCTTGGGTACTAGTTACCCTCACCGTTGAGAGGACTACACGTCCTCACCATCAGAGGGCTGCATGCCCTCACCTCCAGAGGACTACATGTCCTCGCCTTGAGAGGGCTACACGCCCTCACCTTGGGTACTAGTTACCCTCACCGTTGAGAGGACTACACGTCCTCGCCAACAGAGGGCTGCACGCCCTCCCTTTCAGAGGACTACATGTCCTCGCCTTGAGAGGGCTACACGCCCTCACCTTGGGTACTAGTTACCCTCACCGTTGAGAGGACTACACGTCCTCGCCTTGAGAGGACTACACGTCCTCACCATCAGAGGGCTGCACGCCCTCACCTCCAGAGGACTACATGTCCTCGCCTTGAGAGGGCTACACGCCCTCACCTTGGGTACTAGTTACCCTCACCGTTGAGAGGACTACATGTCCTCGCCTTGAGAGGACTACACGTCCTCACCATCAGAGGGCTGCACGCCCTCACCTCCAGAGGACTACATGTCCTCGCCTTGAGAGGGCTACACGCCCTCACCTTGGGTACTAGTTACCCTCACCGTTGAGAGGACTACACGTCCTCACCATTAGAGGGCTGCACGCCCTCACCTCCAGAGGACTACATGTCCTCGCCTTGAGAGGGCTACACGCCCTCACCTTGGGTACTAGTTACCCTCACCGTTGAGAGGACTACACGTCCTCGCCTTGAGAGGACTACACGTCCTCACCATCAGAGGGCTGCACGCCCTCACCTCCAGAGGACTACATGTCCTCGCCTTGAGAGGGCTACACGCCCTCACCTTGGGTACTAGTTACCCTCACCGTTGAGAGGACTACACGTCCTCGCCTTGAGAGGACTACACGTCCTCACCATCAGAGGGCTGCACGCCCTCACCTCCAGAGGACTACATGTCCTCGCCTTGAGAGGGCTACACGCCCTCACCTTGGGTACTAGTTACCCTCACCGTTGAGAGGACTACACGTCCTCGCCTTGAGAGGACTACACGTCCTCACCATCAGAGGGCTGCACGCCCTCACCTCCAGAGGACTACATGTCCTCGCCTTGAGAGGGCTACACGCCCTCACCTTGGGTACTAGTTACCCTCACCGTTGAGAGGACTACACGTCCTCGCCTTGAGAGGACTACACGTCCTCACCATCAGAGGGCTGCACGCCCTCACCTCCAGAGGACTACATGTCCTCGCCTTGAGAGGGCTACACGCCCTCACCTTGGGTACTAGTTACCCTCGCCTTGAGAGGACTACACGTCCTCACCATCAGAGGGCTGCATGCCCTCACCTCCAGAGGACTACATGTCCTCGCCTTGAGAGGGCTACACGCCCTCACCTTGGGTACTAGTTACCCTCGCCTTGAGAGGACTACACGTCCTCACCATCAGAGGGCTGCATGCCCTCACCTCCAGAGGACTACATGTCCTCGCCTTGAGAGGGCTACACGCCCTCACCTTGGGTACTAGTTACCCTCACCGTTGAGAGGACTACACGTCCTCACCATCAGAGGGCTGCACGCCCTCACCTCCAGAGGACTACATGTCCTCGCCTTGAGAGGGCTACACGCCCTCACCTTGGGTACTAGTTACCCTCACCGTTGAGAGGACTACACGTCCTCGCCTTGAGAGGACTACACGTCCTCACCAGCAGAGGGCTGCACGCCCTCACCTCCAGAGGACTACACATCCTCGCCTTGAAAGGGCTGCACGCCCTCACCTTTAGAGGACTACGTGTCCTCACTTTCAGTGGGCTCCATATCCACACCTTCAGATAATTTAAGGTCCTCTGTCCTTAAATGCTTAACCGAGACTTGCACTCCCGGTTAAGGGACCAGTAGTTTCCTTTTAACGGTTCCTGGGCCACCCCCTGATATTGGAGGAGCGCCAACTGTGCGAGCACAACTAGAGAGGGAGGCTATCACACTGCTACTATGCATACTGGGGCAAAATTTCACCCGTGCCGCTGCAAAGAGACGAGTGCGGATCATGCGCACCAACATGACCACTCTTACATAGATGACATTGCTACTTAGCAATATTCTGCCCAGCGACCGCAATGCCAATCTCCCCCTGCAAAAGTATCAGTTGGTCTGTGTCGTCCCGACATGGGTAAGTATGCATATGGTTCAACTGATTTCTGATACCATCTATTGTTTGCAGGGATCGCACCCACAAGACACCCAGTGGACCCGGAAAAGTCCAACAGGGCCCTGGGGTTTCCAGCTCTGGTTACGGGCCTCTATCAGTCCTATAGGGTGCTCGTACCCCCCCCGACAAGGTCACATCATCATAGGTAAGTATGCACATCGCTCAACTGATTTCTGATTTCATCTATTGTTTGCAGGGATCGCGCCTGCAAGACACCCAGTGAACCCGAAGAAGTCCAATAGGGTCTTGGAGTTGTCAAGCTCTAATTACGGGTCTCTGTCAGTTCTACGGAGTACCTGTCACCTCCAGGAAGGGCATCAGGCCCCCTACTAATCGAGCTTTCATCAAGAAGTACTGCGCCCCCAGGCAGGCGCAGGGCGAAACACCACAGCAACATTGGGATGGCCGGTAGCGGGCAATAGACACACCGCCACCACCTCTAGAGTTCACCTCAGCTCATCCGCAAAAAGGTTAGAGCGTTGCCTACGACACATGGCCGACCAGCAGGCGACCAAGTCCAAAGCCAAAGGTAAGCAAAGTACTAGGTCAGTGACCGACAAGTCATAAGGCGTCCAGCTAAAGACGTTAAAGAAGCGCTACTAGGAGGCAACCTAGTACCTTTTGAATCTATGCTTGTTATTTGATCACTTTTTATAGTAGGATGCACCTAGTTGCTCATGATCCTGGGGATTTAAATAAAACAAGCGCAAGCTCGGAAGGTAGTCATACCTTACAAAACATATATATGTATGTTTAGGTAGTGAAAATACCTTAGATATGCATGTATGTAAACAAAAAACACTTCACAAAATATATATATGTATGTTTAGGTAGAAAGATACCTTAGATATGCATGTATGTAAACAAAAAATACTTCACAAAATATATATGTATGTTTAGGTAGAAAGATACCTTGGATATGCATGTATATAGCAAAAATACCTTACAAAACATATATATGTATGTTTAGGTAGCAAGATACCTTGGATATGCATGTATATAGCAAAATACCTCATGAAAAAAAAAAAAGAAGAAAAAAAAACAAACAAGAAAAAGAAATAAACAAATAAAAAAAAAGAAGAAAAAAAAGAGAGAAAAAAGAAAAATAAGTTGTCTAGCTGAAAAACCAACATGCTTTTGAAAAGAGATGACTTCCAACTTTTCTTTGAAGAAAAATTCGCTAATCATAGCTAGTTTTTGGAAAAAAAATGTGTGTACACCTGAAGGGTGAATGCTGTGAAATTTTCCCGGACGCCCGAAATGGACTTGGATGAATGCACAAATGGATAAAAGAACATATTTTGGAAACATTGGGTTGACTAAAATAGAGGAAATGAATCCTGAGCCCTAGCATCACATGACCATAAAAATTTGACACTTGAGTGTCCGCATAGGTGCATGCATGACCAGTTTTGCATAAAGTTTCCAAATCATCATTTTTGCATTTGTGTCATGGAAATAATGTGGGGCACCCCTTTTATCCTTGAGCCAAACCAAACCCCGACATGTATCATGTCTAGCCATTCTACAAACCTTGAGCCAAAATCCTGACTCACCATAATCCTTACCCTCGGAAGCAAAAAGAAAGAGAAAGGAAATTCCCAATCAAAGAGTGGGAGAAAGCAAAAAGAAAGAGAAAGGAAATTCCCAATCAAAGAGTGGGAGAAAGCAAAAAGAAAGAGAAAGGAAATTCCCAATCAAAGAGTGGGAGAAAGCAAAAAGAAAAGAAAGGAAATTCCCAATCAAAGAGTGGGAGAAAGCAAAAAGAAAAGAAAGAAGTTCCCAATCAAAGAATGGGAGAAAGAAAAAAAAGGGGGAGAAAAGAAGGAAAGAAAGCTCCTGATCAAGGATCGAAAGAAAACAGAAGAAATGTGCAGAGAGGTCTTTGGACCGGACAATATCTGAACAATACAGAATTGTCACCAAATGAACAAAAGAGGAAGGAAAGGAAACCACGACCTAAAATGGTCTTCTCCCTTTAATTACCAACCAAAATCCCGTGCGCTAGCGACCCTTTTTTCTCGCCCCGCACTAAAAAAAAAAAAAAAAAAACAGAAAAAGGAAAAGCCAGGAAAATCAAAAGCCAAAAACACACAAAAGCCGAAAGAAGAAACCACCAAAAGAACACGTTCCCAAGGGAAGCCCTATTGATCCATGATCACGCATGTAATTTTTGATTTGATAGGAAATAATTTGCAAAGTCAAGTCATGACATATCTATGGTTCGGAATTAGGATGAAACACTTACCTGTGCGAGATTGATACACTTTGAGTGGATTTCTTCTATTTTTGTCGAACCCAGTGTTTCCTCTAAATGGTCATTTAGAAACGAAATGCTAACATCCAAAATCTCATTTATGGTTATGGGAGATTTCATCAGCAGACTCTCCTTCCCCGGTAGACGCATTGTTTTTCACTCAAAAAAGCATATGCTGCTCTAAATCAGTTGGAATATTTGTCTCTTTGCTAAAGCATGTTTGCATTTTAGTGGAGAAAACACCGAGACTTTTTCAAGTCTCACCAGTTATCCAGAACTACGTAGGTCTGAGTTCCTCATTGGAGGATACGTAGGAGCAAGAGCCTCGCTTTTGTCGACCACACCGCCTTTTGTTGCCATGACCCAAGAGCTGGTAGCCCGCGGAGATACCTTATGGTTATTCGCACCCTTTTGTCATCCAGAGGCGGCGGGCCCGATGACAAGCAGAGACCAAGTTTGGTCATTCTGCACCCATGATACGCGGAGATACCTTATGGTTATTCGCACCCTTTTGTCATCCAGAGGCGGCGGGCCCGATGACTAGCAGAGACCAAGTTTGGTCATTCTGCACCCATGATACGCGGAGATACCTTACGGTTATCCGCACCTTTTTGTCATCCAGAGGCGGCGGGCCCGATGACAAGCAGAGACCAAGTTTGGTCATTCTGCACCCATGATACGCGGAGATACCTTATGGTTATTCGCACCCTTTTGTCATCCAGAGGCGGCGGGCCCGATGACAAGCAGAGACCAAGTTTGGTCATTCTGCACCCATGATACGCGGAGATACCTTATGGTTATTCGCACCCTTTTGTCATCCAGAGGCGGCGGGCCCGATGACAAGCAGAGACCAAGTTTGGTCATTCTGCACCCATGATACGCGGAGATACCTTACGGTTATCCGCACCTTTTTGTCATCCAGAGGCGGCGGGCCCGATGACAAGCAGAGACCAAGTTTGGTCATTCTGCACCCATGATACGCGGAGATACCTTATGGTTATTCGCACCCTTTTGTCATCCAGAGGCGGCGGGCCCGATGACAAGCAGAGACCAAGTTTGGTCATTCTGCACCCATGATACGCGGAGATACCTTATGGTTATTCGCACCCTTTTGTCATCCAGAGGCGGCGGGCCCGATGACAAGCAGAGACCAAGTTTGGTCATTCTGCACCCATGATACGCGGAGATACCTTATGGTTATTCGCACCCTTTTGTCATCCAGAGGCGGCGGGCCCGATGACAAGCAGAGACCAAGTTTGGTCATTCTGCACCCATGATACGCGGAGATACCTTATGGTTATTCGCACCCTTTTGTCATCCAGAGGCGGCGGGCCCGATGACAAGCAGAGACCAAGTTTGGTCATTCTGCACCCATGATACGCGGAGATACCTTATGGTTATTCGCACCCTTTTGTCATCCAGAGGCGGCGGGCCCGATGACAAGCAGAGACCAAGTTTGGTCATTCTGCACCCTTGTATCATCCAGAGGCGGCGGGCCCGATGATACGCGGAAATACCCGAGTGGTTATCCGTATAAACATTCTTTTGCTATCTGTAAGACAGAACGCTTGATAGCATGCAGAGACGGACATAGTCTTCTGCACCTTTTGTTCCTCCGGGAACAACAAGTCATTTACATGCGGAAATTTCATGGTCGCCCGCGACTCTCGTCAACCGAGAGGAGCGAAATTAGTGTCATACACTGATTTTCGGGGACCTTTGCTTGATGACATGCGACCATTCTTTGGTCCTTGTGAGGTGCTTGGCATCCATCATTAGGCAATTTGTGAAATTCTAGGAGCGACAAGTCATGGTCACCGGCGACTCTCGTCAACCGAGAGGAGCGAAATTAGTGTCATACACTGATTTTCGGGGACCTTTGCTTGATGACATGCGACCATTCTTTGGTCCTTGTGAGGTGCTTGGCACCCATCATTAGGCAATTTGTGAAATTTTGGGAACAACAAGTCATTTGCATGTGGAGATTTTATGGTCACCCGCGACTCTCGCCAAATCGAGAGGAACGAAATTAGTGTCTTATCTTTACTTTCCTTTTATCTCCAATAAAAGACAAGTAAAGAGGGGCAACTGTCATACCCTAATTTCGTCCGGGGACCTTTGCTCGATGACGTGCGACCATTCTTTGGTCCTCGTGAGGTGCTTGGCACCCATCATTAGGCAATTTGTGAAATTCCAGGACATGCCGAAAAAACCAAAAAATATTGATGCACAATCCGTAAGTTTCCGTGACACACCGGAAATCAAATGGAAGCATCGTTGCATAATTAAGTGAGGTTCCGTAACATTCCGTAAGTCAAAAAGGGGATGATTATGTAATCCGCAAGGTTCCGTAACATTACGGAAAGAAAACAAGTATCGTTACGAAATTCGTAAGTTTCCGTAACTTTACGAAAAAAGAATCACCAAAAAACAGCAGAGGGGGGTGTACTTAGTAAAAATGGGGGTGCAAATAGCACCCAGGCCCATTTGGGCCCTCCAGAAGGCGGTTGCTTCTGGAGGAAGCAACCCTGCTCGCCTGGGCGAGCTGAGCTCGCCTGGGCGAGCTGGGCGGCAACCACCTCCCCTATTTTGCTATAAATAGGGGAGGAAATGAAGAAGGAAGGGGTCCAGCCCCTTAGGCACTTCTCTCTCTTTCGAATTTGCTTGGAAAAATTGTTTCCGTGAAGAAAATCTAAGCCGAGGCGCTTCCGAAACGTTTCCGTAACGTTTTCCGTGAGGAATCTCGCAAAGGTTTGAACCGTTCTTCGACGTTCTTCATTCGTTCTTCATCGTTCTTCGATCTTCAACGGGTAAGTACCTCGAACCAAGCTTTTCGATTCATTCTATGTGCCCGTAGTGGTCCACATTGTGTTTCGTGCATTTTGATTCTCGTTTTGTTTACTTTTTATACCCCCTGTTGACGTGCTTAAGCCATTTTACCTAAGTCATCTCTCGCTTAACTTAAAAATAAAATAAATTTCCACCGAACGTTTGAATTGTATTATCCATTAACTTCGGTTAAAATAAATTCCGACCGTTCGGTCGTGCCGTAACCACGTTGGAAATCAAAAAGAGGTAAAAAATAATATAATAATCAAAAAGACATCTTTTAGTAAAATAAAGCGGAAAATCAATCGGACGTTTTCTCTTTGGGATTTCTCATTCTTAATCGAATTGATTAATAACTAAAGTGAAATTAAGGCTAAAATCAACTCGCCTAGTCAAGCTCGTCCACAAAAATAGGCTTTTGAAGTTTGTCATTTCAATTTCTCACTAAGTAAAATGGATCATTTTTAAGGTCCAACGCCTTAAAATGATCACCACTTAAGTAAAAAAGAATCATTTGATAAGAAAGAACTACGTAGGTCTGAGTTCCTCATTGAGGATACGTAGGAGCAAAAGCCCCGCTTTTGTCGACCACCCCAAGAGATCGTTAATGGTCCAATACCTTAACGTTTCTCTCCTTTCAAAAACAAGAGATCGTTAATGGTCCAACGCCTTAACGTTTCTCCCCTTTCAAAATCAAAAGACCGTTTAATGGTTCAACACCTTAAATGACCTTTTGTTCAATAAAAACATATTTTGCAAAAAAGACAAAAACAACTTAACCAAACACTTTGTTCCGAAAGAACTACGTAGGTCTGATTTTCTCATCCCAAATTGAGGAATACGTAGGAGCAAAGGGAAACACCCTTGTCGACCACAAAAAAGAAAAATATAAAAAAGGGTATAAAGGATATAAGAACATAAAAGGGAACATAAAAATCAAAGTCATGTTTGCACATTCGATTAAGGGCTGCCGTCCCTTGAGACGGGCGTGTGGGGTGCTAATACCTTCCTCGTGCGTAAATACAACTCCCGAACCTTTTCACTAAAAAGTTCGTAGATCGCGTCTTTTCCGGTTTTTTCCGACGTTTTCCTCAAATAAACGTTGGTGGCGACTCCGCGCGTATTCCTTTCGTGGAACACGCATCCCGCGAGTCACGCGTCGCCCTCCCGCCGAAGGGTAGGTTGCGACAATGCTGAAAAGTCATCGATTGGTGAATTATGAATTTCCATAAGCAATCTTGACCTCAAGATTAATTTATTATTTTAATATCGATGTCTCTAATGAGATCGTAGACTTTTCCAAAGCCTCTAATGAGATAAACGAAAGGTATTGGACAAGTGGCCTCAATAACCTAAGAAGGGGGTGAATTAAGTTTCACAATTTTCCCACTAACAAACTTTAACCCCCTTTTAGATGATAGGTTTAGAATGCAGAAGAAGTAGAAGAAGAAGAAGAAGAAGAAATCAATTTAACAATGTTCTTTTAAATGCGTAAGATAAAATTGATTACAATAAAATAAATGAGATAAGGGAAGAGAGAAATGCAAACTCAATTTATACTGGTTCGGCCACTTCCGATGCCTACGTCCAGTCCTCAAGCAACCCACTTGAGATTTTCACTAACTTTGTAAAAATCCTTTTTACAACTTCTGAACACCCGAGGAATTCCTTTCCCTTGTGTTCAAGAAACTTCACAATTCAAGAGACAACCAGTCTCTTGATTACAACTGACTTTCTGAGATGAACATAAATATTTCTCTCCTTTAGATTGGATGATACAACTTGAAGTTCCTAGAGGAATTTCTCTCTTTTAGAGATGATAATAAAATTTGAAATTCCTAGATGAACTCTCAATAGATTTGCAAGTGTTTGCCCAAGAGTTGTTGAGAGAGCATTTGGCAATGAAGTTCTCTTAGAATATCTCTCTCTTTTGTTTTTTGAAGTCAGACACACATATATATAGGCCTTTCGTGCATTTTCAAAATGTTTTGAAGAGATGTATCTTTTCAAAAAGTTTTTTTTTTTAAATTCTTCACTGGTAATCAATTATAGGTTTATGGTAATTGATTACATAGTTATATTTTGAAGGGTCATGACTTTTCAAATTGAATTTTAAGAGTTTCGTTTCTGGTAATCGATTACACATCAATGGTAATCGATTACAGCTTTTAAATTCAAATTTCAAAACCCTTCTAAAAGCTGTTTTTTCAAAATTGTCTTCTGGTAATCGATTACCACAGCCTGGGATGTCTTGCAAACACTTTGTTTTGAGGCAAAGTTTGATCTTGAAGCAATGCTTGTTTATTGAAGCAACATTGTATTAATCTTGAAGCAATGCTTAACCTTTGAATGTTTGTTGAAGGAATCTTGAACACAAACTTGTTTAATTATTCTTTGGCATCATCAAAATCATGCATTCATACATTCAAATTCTCCCCCTTTTTGATGATGACAATCATTATCATGTGAATTCTTTTTAGCATCATCAAAACCCTGCATGATTCACATTCTCCCCCTTTTTGATGAAAAAAATCATTGGGGGCTCCCTTTAAATTAACATGAAACGGGATTTTTCATACTCCCAAGGGGAATTAAAAACTGAAAATCTTATAAAGGTATTGTCACCTTTTGAATTTTCTCCTAAGGGTTTGTCATCATAAAAAACGAGGAGATTTTTGAATCTACCTCCTTGGTTTTAATTATAACAAACCATTAGCAATGAAAATTGAAAGGATGATTTAATTAAGGGATGGCTAACAATCTGCTTAAGAGTTTTAGTGTTTATTATTTGGAGAAGCAGAGATGTTCTTTTATTTTGAGGAACTAAGAATTATGCTCCGAATGGTTTAGAGAACTACTGTCAAAGTTGAAAACTTACAAGAATTCTTGAAGCCCATCAAAATGATGAAGCTTGATTCCCTCTAAGTACTTAGTTATTTCCAAAATACTAAACAAAAATGCCTTACATAGAAAATTAATCAAAGATTACATGTAGAGCATCATGGTTCATAATGAAGATATGGAAAGTTATCATCAGAATGATGAAGACTAAGACTCTGATTCTTAGAACATCATAATAGTTTAGAAAGACTCCAAATGCCTCACTAAGACAAAACAACAAGACTAATATTTTAACAGTTCTTTACTTTGCCATTATCACTGTGGGCACTTCAGAAAGGAAGAACTAACTGCATCAGAAGATTCACAATTGTTGAAAGATAAAGTTGTGCATGAAAAGAACTAATGAGAAGAATCAGAGTGAAGAACTGAAGAAAAAAAACTCAGTCTAAACCATGGACAGTAACACTAACACACCAATAACAAGCTTTTACAAAAAGTTTCTTTGAAGTTGTCTAACTTTAGAATGCATGAAGTTGTAAAGAAGTGTTAAGAAGAGATGAAGTCTTACTTCTTCAAGAAAATTCAATAAGGCTTAAACCTAGTTCCAACAGGCATCAAAATGACTATCCTGATGGTTCTTCAAAAAGCTCCATAGAATGGAACCTCAGAATATGGTTTTGACAACTATCACACTTCTATGTTGTTATATCGTTCATCCCAATTCACTAATGTATTTTATCCCTAATCCCTTAGGTGATAGACCTTAAATCACTTGTCTTGATTCTCAATCCTTTGGCAAACCAACACAAGCAATCAACATTATCATTTGGGAATTAGCGAGGCTTAACCAAGTTTATTCTATCCCTAGAGATAACCCCAATCAAGTATCCAATTCAGTTCGGGTTTCAACGAGACTTGCCAAAATGTACGTTTATTCCTGGAATCATCTATGAGATGCAAGGACTCACAGAGCATTAAGTATAGAAGGTGAATAATGAACTCAAACAATATATTAATATGAGAAAATTACATCAAATAGGGTTCCATTATTTCCTCTCCTAGCTAAGAAAGAAACTAGTCACTCATGAAATACAAGAAGAGAGAAGAAAAGAGATTTTTTCATTGAAGGTGGTGTGTAGAGGTGTTTTTTATGTTGTTGCCTATGCCTCTCTATTTATAAAATCATAGATGTGTTTAATAAAGACAATGTTGGACAAGTGGCCTCAATAACTTAAGACCCGGGGTGAAATGAGATAAGGGAAGAGAAAAATGCAAACTCGATTTATACTGGTTTGGCCACTTCCCGTGCCTACGTCCAGTCCTTAAGCAATCCACTTGAGATTTTCCACTATCTCTGTAAATCGTTTACAGACTTTGAACACACCTTGGGATCCCTCACCCTTGTGTTCAAAGATTCTCCAAGAGACAACTCGTCTCTTGATTACAATTCTCATAATCCAAGAGACAACTAGTCTCTTGATTACAATTGACTTTCTAAGATGAACAGAAAGATTTCTCTTCTTTAGAGTGGATGATACAAATTGAATTTCCTAGAGGAATTTCTCTCTTTTAGAGATGATAATACAATTTGAAGTTCCTGGATGAATTCTCAATAGATTTGCAATTTTTTGCCCAAGAGTTGTTGAGAGAGCATTTGGCAATTAAGTTCTCTTAGAATATCTCTCTCTTGCTTTTCAAAGTCAAACACACATATATATAGGCCCTTCGTGCCTTTTCAAAATGGTTTGAAGAGAAGTGTCTTTTCAAAAAGTTTTTTCTGAAATTCTTCACTAGTAATCGATTACAAGTTTCTGGTAATCAATTATACAGTTATATTTTGAAGGGTCGTGACTTTTCAAAGTATTTTTTGAAGTATGGTTGTTGGTAATCGATTACAAACATCTAGTAATCGATTACATGATTCAAAATTCAAATTCAAAACCCTTTTTAAAAGTTTTTTTTCAAATTTGTCTTCCGGTAATCGATTACACTGCCTGGTAATCGATTACCAGAGCCTTGATCTCTTGGAAACACTTGTTTTGAGGCAAAAGCTTGATCTTGAATTAATCTTGAAGTAATGCTTGTTTGTTGAAGCAACCTTGTATTAATCTTGAAGCAATGCTTAACCTTTGAAAATTTGTTGAAGTAATCTTGAAAGCAACCATGTTTGATTATTCTTTTACATTATCAAAACCATGTATTCATACATTCACAGGCAAATATTCTATTTAATTTAAAAAGTAATATAACCTATACAAAGAAATTATCTCTTCCGTTGATATAATTTTTTTTAATTGTTGCAATTATCTTCTAAGCGATTTTCTTCATTTATATTTGAGTTATATCTCCATAATTATCTTTATTTTGAATTAATTCAGTTTATGGACGCACTTGGTGTGCCCCTCGCTTAAGCGAGATATGTATTCTGTAAAATTTCATCTTCAACTCTAGCTTGAGTTGGCTTGAGCGATCTATACCTCGATTGAGCAACACTACCTTGTAAAGTTGTCCTATTTCTCTGTAAAAACTCACAAAATCATAACTACCAAAATCATACTTCCTATCTAAAATATATTAAAAGCTGAAAACATAAAAAATGTGATTCAAAACAAGGCCTACAATATCAAATAAACATCTCAAATTGCATATGAAAATACAGTAAATTTGACGTTTATTAGTAGCAAATCATTTGTCTAGAGTGGCCCCCTCTGTTATGTAACTTATTGATGATGGGAAAATAAAGGAGATTTTTCCTTATAAGAGTCTCCTAGTTGTAACCTCCTCTTCAAGAGCAACTTGGTACGTAGACATTATCAATTATTTGGCATGCAAGGTGTTCCCTGAAAATTTTCAACTTTCAAAAGAGGAAGAGATTGATGTTTGATGCTAGAATTTCCTTTGTATGATCCATTTATATTTAGAGTAAATTCTAGGTTGGGGAAACGGTGTTGGTGTATAACTCTCGCCTTCACCTTTTTCCAGGAAAGTGGCATTCTAGATGGAGTGGACCATTTAAGGTAAGCAAAGTGTACTCCTATGGGACACTTGAACTGAAAAAGGCCATTGGAGCTACATTCAAAATAAATGGTTGTAGGGTGAAGGCATACCATGAAGGATTGTAACAAGTGCGGTGTATGGCACACCTCTTAGATCTTTCATCTCTATGTCACATGTTAGGCTCAGGACGTTAAACAAGTGCTTCTCAGGAGGCAACATGATTTATGTTACAGCTTGATCTTTATTTTAGTCTTTGTTTTAGTACATTTTCACTTTTCATGCATTTTTCATTTCTAATTTGGATGCATTAAGAAGTGTCGCAGCGTGCCCTTTTGCGGGCGAGCGAAGGCGAGGCTCATGGGTGCGCTTTCCAAAGGAGGAAAGGTGCGCGGAGTCGCCACCAACGTTTATTTGTGGAAAACATCGGGAAAACCGAAGGAAACCGGTCAAAAATGAAAATTCTAAGTTCGGGAGTTGTATTTACGTTTGAGGAAGGTATTAGCACCTCTCACGTTTGTCTCAAAGGACAACAGCCTATTTTTTAGAATTGTAGAAATTGTGTTACCTTAACTTTATTTCTTTTTATTTTTTGAGGTCGACAAAAGCGGGGTTTTTGCTCCTACGTACCCTCCATCGAAGAGGAAATCAGACCTACGTAGTTCTTTCTTATACGTGAATCAAGTGATTCTTTTTACTTGAAGGGTGATCATTTTAAGGCGTTGGACCTTAAAAATGATCCATTTTACTTGGTAAGAAACTGAAATGATAAACTTTCAAAACCCTACTTTTTGTGGACGAGCTTGACTAGGCGAGTTGATTTTAGCCTTAGTTTCACTTTAGTTATTGGTCAATTCAATTAAGAATGAGAAATCCCAAAGAGAAAACGTCTGATTGATTTTTCGCTTTATTTTACTAAAAGGTATTTTTTATTATTATATTATTATTTTACCTCTTTTTTTATTTCCAACGTAGTTACGGCACGACCGAACGGTCGGAATTCATTTTAACCAAAATTAACGGATGATACAATTCAAATGATCGGTGGAAATTTATTTTATTTTTAGATTAGGCGAGAAATGACTTAAATAAATGACTGAAGCACGTCAAAAAGGGGTATAGAAAGCGAATGAAAACGAGAATAAAAATACATGAAACAAAATGTGGATCACCACGGGTACATAGAATGAATTGAAAAGCTCGGTTTGAGGTACTTACCCGTTGAAGACTGAAGAAAACGAAGAACGAACGATGCATGTTGAAGAACGGTCGAGAATCTTCGCGTAATTACTCACGGAAACGTTACGGAAGCGCCTCGGCTTGGATTTTCTTCACGGAAATAATTTTCCTCAGCAATTTCGAGAGAATAAGAAGTGCCAAGAAGGCTGGCCCCTTCTCCCTTCACTCCTCCCCCTATTTATAGCAAAATAGGGGAGGAGCTTGCCACCCAACTCGCCCAGGCAAGCAAGGTTGCTTCCTCCAGAAGCAACAGCCTTCTGGAGGAAGAATCTGGAAGGCCCAAGTGGGCCTGATTGTTATTTGTACCCCCTTTTTTACTAAATGCACCCCCCTCTACCTTTTTTGGTAATTCTTTTTCCGTAACGTTATGAAAATTTACGAATTTCGTAACGATACTTATTTTCCTTCCGCAAGGTTACGAGTCCTTACGGATTATGTATTTACTCTTTTTTAGCTTTCGAAGAAGTTACGAAAACTCACGGATTGCGAAAAATACCTCCTTTCGATTTCCGTCACATCACGGAATTTTCACGGATCGCGTAAGCCTGCTTCCTTTTGATTTTCGGCATGTCTCGGGACTTCACATATTGTGCAACAAAGGGTGCCAAATATCTCGAAGCGGCCAATCAATGGTTGTATATCATCAAATTATAATCCCCGGACGAAATTAGGGTATGACAGTTGCCCCTCTTTACTTACCTCTCATCGGAGATAAGAGGAAAGCAAAGATAAGACACTGATTTCGTCCATCCTGCCCTTTCTGTGATGACGATTCTCGTCTCTACTCCTTCTTTTTTGCTGTACAACACAAAAAAAAATACAAACAACAACAAGAACAACAAATATAATATACATATACACATATACACATGTTTGGCGAAGGAACCGATCCGGAAAACAACAGAAGAACATATTTCCCAGTCACCAGAGGCTCCGCGCTTGATAATGGAGGACACATGAACAGCGCTAGGCAATGACATTCATGGGGCTCCGAAAAAGGTGGAGAATGGAGGATTGCCTTGAGGGTCCGCACTTAGGCAATCATGAAACATAGCTCCAAACTCGAAGGTGGAGGACACATGAACAGCGCTAGGCAATAACATTCATGCGGCTCCGAAAAAGGGGGAGAATGGAGGATTTCCTTAAGGGTCCGCACTTAGGAAATCATGAAACATAGCTCCAAACTCGAAGGTGGAGGACACATGAACAGTGCTAGGCAATAACATTCATGGGGCTCCGAAAAAGGGGGAGAATGGAGGATTGCCTTGAGGGTCCGCACTTAGGCAATCATGAAACATAGCTCCAAACTCGAAGGTGGAGGAAACATGAACAGCGCTAGGCAATAACATTCATGGGGCTCCGAAAAAGGGGGAGAATGGAGGATTGCCTTGAGGGTCCGCACTTAGGCAATCATGAAACATAGCTCCAAACTCGAAGGTGGAGGACACATGAACAGCGCTAGGCAATGACATTCATGGGGCTCCGAAAAAGGTGGTTGGTGGGACCGAACGGTCCACCGGGTTTTTCCACCTGAAAGGCAAACATGCTTTTTTTAAAGAAAAATAAATCATTCGCGAGAGCACCATATCTTAGAGAAACAATATACTTGTGCCAAGGGTAATCTTCCTTGTAACCGAGAATGAAGGGCAGGACGTCAACTTTTAGCTTATAAATGAACATGAAGGGGAAACATCAGGCTAAGCTGAAAATAAATCACTCATAGTGTATAAAACTCACAAGGCAAGTGTTTTATCCTATTCCCAAACCATAACTGCACCATGACTCTATTTTGCACACGACTTCCTATCGAATCAAAGATCAAACGTACGATCACGGACCAATAGGATTTTCTCGAGGGTAGTGTTTTTTGGAGAGGAAGTTGGGTGTTTCGGTCTTTTCCTCTTTGTTCATGTGGGGTGGGATATCGCCAGTCGAGAATGACTTTGAATGGCAATTCGAAAGGAAGAGACACCAAAAATGGGTTTTCCTTTGCCGACAGTCACTTATTTTTGCCGAAAATTTATCTGGTCTGAAGATTTTCCATTCCCTTTCTTTCATTGATCGAGAATTACTCTGTTTTCCTCCGATCTCTTCCATTTTCACTTCCTTTCGATCTTCGATCGAGAATCCTTCTTTTTCTTTCTTTTTTATTGTTCTTTTTCTTTCTTTTCTTTTCATTTCTTCCTTTTCTTTCCACTTCCTCCTTTCCTCTCTTTGGGAAATCGGGTTTCAACATTCTATTTGCTCTCCCTTGAGGAGATTCCGCTATCCTTTGCTTCGGGGGAAAGGATGAGGATTCTTTTGATAGGCCAAGGTTCAAAAAAAGGTCTAAGGTTGTGTTTCAATGGGGTCTTTTATCGTGGGAACCCAATCTTGATATCTGGGGCAAAACAAATTTGGGTGTCTAGGTGTCGGTCTCGGGCCAAACTCCCATATTACTCCACAAGGCACGCGTGACAATGATGATTTGAAAACAACGTGCAAAATTAGTCATGGCTACAGCCAGGTGGGAACTCAAGCATCCCGTTTATGGCATTGTGATACTACGGTTGGGAATTTACACAAACAGACCCAACGTTTCCCAATTATGTTCTTTTATCAGTTCAATGAATTCATCCATCCTTATCTCAGTTATTCCGGAAAATAAACTCTTAGCATCAGTCCTTTGTTTCCAGAAGATACGTTTGCTCTTTACGAATGATTTATACTTCTTAACTATAAAATGTCGACCTTCGCGGTCTTTCTTTCTTTTTCCTTTTTGTTTCATTCACAAAATTATACACCTGTGGTCCTTTATGAGGAAAACCTTTCTTTGTACATCTATATTCTTATACATGACAAACTTTTTCTATACACGCATTGGAACTCTTTCTCTTTACGTCACACGGTCTATATACAAACCCTATTTACGTTCAAAGATTTTTTTATTTTTCCCAACACACACTTATGGTTCACACAAAAGTTTCTTCATATACACTCGTTGCTCACACACACAAGAATTCCTTTCCACGCATCATTTACACACAAAAAAAATCCTTTTATACACACTTTCCTTTTTCTTTGTATACACAGACATTTTATTCACAACGCTTCTTTCTTTTTATTAGGATTTTTGGTTCATTTTATTTTTAGGACGACGTTCCTAAATGAAAAACTCTACACGGTTCCAGAATTTCAACAAACACTATTGACAACAATGAAACAAGTACCAATGTAACAACTCAAACGATATGTATGTACAAAACAAAAGTCAATCAACATGAAACAAACGTTAGTCCCTTAGTCAAACAAAAATATATAACAGGAAAAATGGAAACAAAAAGAAATATGGATCAAGGGATCTCCCAATCATGTGGCCCCGCTCCCTCCTAAGAAATCAAGTAAATCGGTCATCTCCTTGTCCTCGCGAGCCTCATCTGCCTCGTCGGGAGCCTCTGCTGGTGCCTCTGCTGGCGCCTCTCCTGCCCGGGCCTCAGGCCAATCTCCAAGCCATGCGACCTCTGCCCTGAACTGGTCCGGAGTAGGGCATGGAAAAGAAGTATAACCCTGGCTCTGCAGGCTGAGGCTCATCTGGTAAAGACAATCATGGGTTTGTACATGAGCCCGGTGGTTGGCCGCCTGCTGGCGAACCAAATGCCGCAAATACTGTTCCGTATCAAACGATCCGGCTGGACCAGCCTGATGAGGTGGCGGCGCGTCTGCGACCTGCGGAACATCCCCCTGGGCCTGTCTCTGTGTGCAATACTTCTCAATAAAAGCTCGGGTGATGGGCAGCCGAATCACCTTGCTAGGTGCGACGGGGACTCCGAACGACTGGCAGAGTCCTGTGATCAAGGCGGGAAATCCCAGGGCCCTGTTGGACTTATCCGGGTCCAGAGGGTGCCTGGTAGGCGCCATACCTGCAAATAGATAGATTGGCATCAGCGATTAACTGAGCCACGTGAATGCTCATCCGTGTCAGGATGGCGTACACCAACTAACACTTCGGCAGGGGGAGGTCGGAATTATGATCGCTGGGCTGGATGTTGCTGAGCAGCAAAGTCATCCAGATCTTAGTCAGGGTGGTCATGTTGGTGCGCATGATCCGCTCCCGTCTCCCGGCAGCAGTCCGGGCAAAATCCTGCCCCGGTATACATAGCAAATGGGTGATGGTCTCCTCATCGAACCCATCGGACCGGTTCCTCCTCTGGCCATACTCGCACTCCTGACCCTCTTCCAGCACTAAAGGGTATCCCAGGAACTGGCTGATAGCATCTGCATCAAACGGGATCCACTGACCCCTCACCCAGGACCTCATATCTCGCACACCCTCCTCTGTAGGCCAAGCATTGGCATAAAATTTGAGGACTATGTCTGGATCGAACTTAGCCATGGGGGTAACCAGTGATGCCCACCGCCGGCGAACTATCTCCTCCTGGAAATCGGTATACTCGTCGTTCCTGAGCTGGACGCGTCGCTCCCGGAGAAATGACCATCCCTTGATGACCTCGAAGCACTGCTGGTGTTCAGCGCTCCTAAAGCGGTGACTGTCATACTCGGGAGCAGAACTGGTTCCTTCGGCCGCTTTATCCTTCCTGGATCTCTTTGAGGCAAGTTTCCTTGGGGCCATCTCCTGCAAGAACAAACATTTGGAAGTTAGTTTTACAAGATAATGCTTATCTTAACGCAAAAATGTCGTGCTAACCCCTCTGATTTAGACCAAACTCATGTAATCCATTTACGCACACGCGCATGTGTAGAAAATATCCCATTACTCATGTCAACATACAAGAACATCTAACACATTCTAATTGCCATACACCTATATACATTCCGAAAAAGAAAACACACTTTCATGCTCAAAGTGTTGCGTCAAACTTTACACCCAATTTATATCCTAAACATTTTCTATCACAAACTACCTACATACATTTGAAGTACACCATACAAATTTTTATTGTTTCACTCATATTTATTTATATGCATATTGGAAAGCTAATTACATCCTGCACATATTTGCATTCAAAAGGGCATTCCACGCTATCATACATTCATTTAGGAAAACAATTATTCATACTTGGCGAGGAATTTTATGCCCCTTATATTTACACATATATCTACACACCATTGAAAAGCATTTCCCACGTTACTTAGGTGCAAAGTACCAATCATGGGGCAGCCCAAATTCTTACAAGCAAGTCCCTATTTTCATGCTTTTCTAATTCTAAAACCAAATTTTGGGTTCCTAGTCATGAGTATGTTTTCTTGCATTGAAGCTAAAAAGTTTGGGTTCCTAAGCTTGGGATTGCATTTGGGCATCTATTTTGACTTTCCTATGCTGTCTCTACATACATAAAACAGCCCCACCATCCCAATTTTGCAAAATCATATTCATATATCATTGGGGCATTTCATCGAGCACTTGATGGGCGCATGTTTGGACATAAATTGCAAGAGAATGGGGGCAATGTGGCATGCCCCATTGCTTCAGAATACAACATAGGCCTAAGGCCTTCTCATTCAAATCCTCAACTCCAAAAAATCAAGCATAAAAACAACCCAAAACTGCCCCAAAAATATAATCACATTCTCACAATTTGGAGCACCAAAAGATGAAGAAAATATACCAATGGGAAGCTAAAAACATCAAGGATTGAATACTTACTTGTTGGAGTGAATAGAAACACCAAAAACGAAAGCAAAAACGCGATCAAAAGTGGCTCAGGGGAGCCAGAAACGCAAGCCTTCGTGTTCTTTATCTTTTGAATGAGGGGGGGAAAGTTTTTTTGGATACCAAAACGTTCCCCTCCCTCGTTTTTATAATTTGGGTGCAGGGGTTGCTCGCCCAGGCGAGCTCAGCTCGCCCAGGCAAGCTAACCTGCCATTTTTTTTTTAGGGGAACATTAACCATGTCTCCTCCTTCCTTATGGATTAGCGTTTGCCCACTTGAACCTACTTAAATTAGAATTAGGTGTCGATTACTTATTTAAAACAAACAATAGTAAAAGAAACTGCGAATGCAAAGGATACTGGGCTGCCTTGCAGCGACGTTCTCTGCTTGTTTAGCGCCGGGAAGGGGCAACGATCGGTCGGTCGTGACCCTATCCCCACTCGCATCCGTCCCTATGTACCTGCAAGTAGGAAACAAAAAATCCATGGCCAATCGTGTCCGGTCATCGTCTTACCTTGGTTGATTTCCGCAGTCAACTTGTCTCGACTTCTAACCGTGACCTAAGAAGGCCCTACCCCTGTTACCACAAAATATGCATGTGTATGTGCATGTATGAATGTTCCTAATGCGATGACTTTCTTTTAGTGAAGGCTGGTTAGATTCAATTTTAAATAAGCGTTTGGGGCACCCCATACACCGAGCGAAGAGGGCTCAAGTTATAACAAATCTAAAACACAAGGTTTGAAACCAAAGGGAGGACTAAAACCTCGCCCATCTTTTCTTTTCAAAGAAACGAGACAAATACAGTGAATGGGAATCCCTAGAGGAAACCAAGAAGAACGAGAAAAACTCAGAAATAAAAAACGTGCAACGGTCCTCTTGATTGCCCCAGACTTCAAGCGTAATATCGTTTAACTACATCGGAGTTCACGGGCGATGGCAACTCCTCGCCATCCATGTTGGTGAGTATCAGAGCACCCCCAGAAAAAGCTCTTTTCACCACGAAAGGTCCTTCATAATTCGGGGCCCACTTGCCTCCACTATCCTTAACAACGTGGGACATCTTTTTCAGCACGAGGTCCCCCTCGTTGAACTTGCGCGGACGTACCTTCTTGTCGAATGCGTTCTTTACTCTTCGTTGATACAGACGCCCATGGCTCATGGCTGTCAAACGCTTACCTTCAATGAGGTTGAGTTGGTCGTAGCGTGCTTGAGCCCATTCCGACTCTTCTAGGCCGGATTCTGCTATTATCCTCTGAGAAGGAACTTCTACCTCAAATGGGAATACTGCCTCCATCCCATAAACCAAGGAATACGGCGTTGCCCCAGTAGAAGTTCGCACCAAGGTTCTGTATCCGTGCAGGGCGAAAGGCAACATCTCATGTCAATCTTTGTATTACACTGTCATCTTTTGAACAATCTTCTTAATATTCTTATTCGCAGCCTCTACAGCCCCATTCATCTTTGGCCGATAAGGGGTAGAGTTATGATGCTGGATCTTGAAGTCCTCGCACATTTCCTGCATCATCTTATTGTTCAGATTGGTACCATTGTCAGTAATGATCTTCTTGGGGAGTCCGTATCGACAAATAAGCTCCTTCTTCATGAATCTAACTACCACATTCCTTGTGACATTAGTATAAGAAGCTGCTTCGACCCATTTGGTGAAGTAATCTATCGCAACAAGAATGAAGCGGTGACCATTCGACGCTTTGGGTTCGATGGCCCCAATGACATCTATTCCCCACATGGAAAAAGGCCAAGGGGCGGACATAACTTTCAGAGGATGTGGCGGAACATTGACATTGTCCGCGTATGCCTGACATTTATGACATTTCCTTACATGAGCGCAGCAATCACTTTCCATGGTGAGCCAATAATAACCGGCCCTAAGGATTTTTCTGGCCATAGCATGCCCATTGGCATGTGTCCCAAAGGAACCCTCGTGGATCTCCTCAATCATGAAGTTCGCCTCTTTGGCATCTACGCATCGTAGGAGGGTCAAGTCGTGGTTTCGTTTGTACAGGATGGTACCGCTTACAAAGAAACCAGTAGCCAATCTCCTCAACGTCCTTTTGTCATTGTCAGAAATTCCTGGTGGGTATTCTTTGTTCTCGACATACTGTTTGATGTCGAAATACCACGGTTTCCCATCCCGCTCTTCCTCTATTGCATAACAATATGCCGGCCTGCCTTGAGATTTGAATTCGATGTACGGCAGATCCCCGTGTGGGGCAAGTTGAAACATGGATGCCAAGGTGGCTAATGCATCAGCCATTTGATTCTCTTCCCGAGGTATGTGGTGGAAGGAAATGTCGTCAACGTACTTGGCTAACCTCAAGATGTGATTTTGATAGGGTATCAACTTCGGATCCCTAGTTTCCCATTCTCCTTTCAACTGGCGTATCACCAAAGCTGAGTCTCCATAAACCTTGAGTAGTTTTACATCAAAATCAATGGCCGCCTGAACCCCGAGGGCGCATGCTTTGTACTCGGCCATATTGTTGGTACAATCAAAACCTAGCCTAGCCGTGAAAGGAATACACTGATCATCCGGGGATACAAGGACTGCCCCTACTCCGTGGCCCAAAGCATTAGATGCCCCATCGAAGCAAACAATCCATTTGTCTATGTCCTCGTGCGTCCGCTTCTCTTCAAACAGGGCCATGATATCTTCATCTGGGAACTCGGGGTGCATCGGTCGATAATCCTGGAGGGGTTGCTGGGCCAAATAATCCGCTAAGGCACTTCCCTTTACCGCCTTTAGGGTGACGTAAACGATATCGAATTCAGATAATAGTACCTGCCACCTAGCGATTCGTCCTGTGAGGGCCGGTTTTTCAAAGATGTATTTCACGGGATCCATTTTGGAAATAAGCCACGTGGTATGACTGAGCATGTACTGCCTAAGCCGATGTGATGCCCATACCAGAGCACAACACGTTCTTTCCAGCATTGAGTAATTCATCTCACATGCGGTAAACTTCTTGCTCAGATAGTAGATGGCTTGCTCATTTTTCCCAGAATCATCATGCTGACCCAACACGCACCCCATAGACTCATCCAACACGGTCATGTACAGGAAAAGAGGTCTTCCTGTTACAGGTGGCATGAGCACTGGAGGATTTGCGAGACTCTGTTTGATCTTCTCGAAGGCCTCTTGGCAGTCACTGTTCCACAGGACCGCCTGGTTCTTACGTAATAGCTTAAAAATGGGCTCACAGGTAGGGGTGAGTTGCGAGATAAATCTCGCGATATAATTCAACCTGCCCAAAAACCCCCGAACCTGCTTCTCCGTGCGTGGTTCCGGCATTTCAACTTCCCCGACTTTACCCCAAAGGTGCATTTGGTTGGGTTTAGTTTTAATTGGTATTTCCGCAACCTTCCAAACAGCTTACGCAGATTGTCAAGGTGTTCGTCCTCAGTCCGAGACTTGGCAATCATGTCATCTACGTAGACCTCTATTTCCTTATGCATCATATCATGGAACAACGCCACCATGGCACGCTGATAGGTTGCCCCAACATTTTTCAGCCCGAAGGCCATCACTTTATAGCAGAATGTCCCCCATAGGGTGACGAAAGTGGTCTTCTCTACATCTTCGGGTGCCATCTTTATTTGATTATACCCCGAGAAACCATCCATAAATGAGAAAAGGGCGAATTTGGCTGTATTATCTACCAATATATTAATGTGTGGCAGGGGAAAATTGTCTTTAGGACTGGCTCGGTTCAAGTCCCGGTAGTCTACACACATTCGAACCTTGCCATCCTTTTTCGGGACTGGGACAATGTTGGCCACCCACTCCGGGTACCGCACCACAGCTAAGAAACCTGCATCAAACTGCTTCCTTACTTCTTCTTTAATTTTTAAAGACATCTCGGGTCTCATTCTTTGTAACTTTTCCTTAACCGAGGAAGACCCAGGATTCAAAGGCAACTTATGTTGCACAATGTCGGAATCCAGACCGGGCATGTCTTGATATGACCACGCAAAGACATCTTGATACTCTTCAAGAAGGGTTATCAAGCCTTGACGGATAGGTGTGGTCATACCGGTTCCTACCTTTACTTCTTTCTTTTCCTCCGTGGTCCCCAAGTTTACCAATTCGGTTTCTTCTTGGTGAGGCTTCATTTCACGTTCTTCCTGAGCGACCAACCTCTCCAACTCTGGTGACAAGACGTCCTCTTCCTCTTCCTCGTTTATCGTTTGGCTTATATCTCGATCGAAATCGATTGTCAAACCCTCGTTGTTAGGATCCTCAAAGAATCGACCCTCATATATTGAATCAGTGGCATAGACTTCTGACTGGCTTATCATGCGCCAGTTCCCCACTTGGGAATCGGGGTGGCATGGTTGCACAAAACTTGGTGGGTCTTGAGGGAACTCCTCTTCTATTGCGGCCACCTCCTCCTCGGACACCGTTCCGGCGCTGGTGAAACACTGGCTAATACGACCGGGCCATACCCTATTCGCCCGAAGTCTTGACGGCACATTCCTCCTCCCCGGCATCCCGGGTTCATACCCTAATCCATATTTGTATGGATTTCCCTTGATATCGACCACGTCGGCATTTCCGAGGCCGTCCTTGCCTAGACCCATTCCGGGCTCAAATCCGTTCCTGAGCATAACACGCGCCACCATTATGGCCGTGTTGGAGAGAGAAGGCAACAATGGACTTGGTTCCACAGAGGCGCAGCTCACCACTTCGAAGGATTGGAAAGTCGTTTCCAATGATTCTTCCGTCACTTCTACGTATGGGGCGGAGGAGGGGCAGCTCACTAACATATCCTCTTCACCCGACACTATCACTAAAAGTCCACCCACTGCGAACTTCAATTTCTGATGAAGCTTTGAAGGGACCACTCCCAGCGCATCAATCCAAGGTCTTCCCAAGAGGCAGCTATAGGCGGGATTTATATCCATTACTTGAAACACCACGTTGCAAGTGTGGGGGCCTATCTGAATGGGAATTTCGATTTCCCCCATCACTTCCCGCCGAGTACCATCAAAGGCTCGCACCACCATCGAGCTCGGTTTTAAACGTGACGCACTAAAAGGAAGCTTTTCCAAAGTGGTCTTCGGCATTACATTTAAACTCGATCCATTGTCGATAAGTACCTTTGCGACAACGTGGTCCATACATCTCACCGACACATGTAGAGCCTTGTTGTGTCCTCTCCCCTCAACGGGAATCTCTTCTTCCACAAACGCGATATAATTGTTGGTGGTTATATGATTAACGATGCCTTCGAAACCCTCCACTGAGATATCATGTGCTACATGGGCATCGTTAAGGACCTTCATCAACAGCGCACGATGAGGCTCGGAGTTTATGAGTAGTTCAAGCAAAGAGATCCTTGCTGGAGTTTTATTCAGTTGCTTGACTACCTTAAACTCGCTTTGTTGGATGAGGCGGAGGAACTCATGGGCCTCTTCCAAAGTCAATGTTTTCCTTGAAGACCTTCTTTCTTTTCAGCCCCTCTTGCCACTGGAGGATCTACTTTTTTCGAGGGGGTGGCTATGTCTGTGGGCTCTTGGACCATGGGTGCTTTCCCTTTGGAGGGCAATTTCGCCAGGTGAAGGGAAGCGAACACCCGACCACTACGGGTTACGCCACTGAGGCCGGTGATGTTGGTTACCTTAGCTGATAGGGAGTCAACTTCGGTTGCAACTCTTTCGCTGGACGCGGGAGGGGTATACTTCCACGGAATGGCCTTATTACTTTGATATGCAAATGGCGTTGGCTTGGGCGCTGCCCGGGGGTATATGGGTGTGGAGCCGGTCCCTTTTCTAGTAAAACATATCACTAGGGCCTTGGGGGTTAGAGGAACCTTCTTCTCTTTCGACTGCATGCAAATTTGTGGTTCTTCCCTCCCTCCTATGGACAATTCAAGCTGCCCCCAGTCCATGAGCCGCTGAAGCAATTCTTCTACCGCGGGACAGGTTTCCATGTCGTGCGACTCCCTGAGGTGAAACAAACATTCGTCCCTTTCGCCTCCGCCACGGGAGACCATGCACGCCGCTTGCAGTGATTGATAGATGAAGCGTCTAGAAGTAGCTACCTCTCCTAATCTCTTTGCCCGCGATGGCCCATCCTCTTCGACGGCGTTCACACTAGCCCCTCCATGACTAGCTAGCGGGTAGGTTTTAACATTTGGGCCTTCCTCTTGAAACGATAGCCAACCGGCACTGATTAGGTGTCGTACCTTATATTTGAACAGGAGGCAGGAGTCAATGTTGTGTCCGGGAACTCCACTATGATACGCACACTTGGCACCCGGGTCATACCACTTGGGGTAGGGTGGCTGGAGGACCTTCCCGGGTATGGCCACCACCAAATGATTCTCCAATAATGAAGGCCATAACTCGGAGTATGCCATGGGAATAGGAGGAAAGTTGTCTTTCGGGGGCGGGTGCTGTGCATATTTATAGGTCGCGCCGGGGGCTATATTATTAACTGGCCGGGGTGCGGCTGGAGCTGTGCGTTGGGTCGGCGCTCTTTCTGCTACGGGTGGTCCTTTTACTTGAGTCGGGAGGGAATTCCCAACTCGGATTAAAAAATTTGGGGGATTGGGTTGGTATGAGTTTTGGATATTTTGGGGTGCTTTCATCCACGTCGGGGCGGTGGTGACCGCGTGGGCGTCTCCTTCCTTTTTCCTCGCGCCCACTACTGGGGCTCTTCTGTTGTTGTTGGGGGCCATATTGGTAGCATATTCGAACTTGCCTTTTCATAGTCCGGATTCAATCCTTTCTCCGGCGAAGACGAGATCCGCAAAGTTAGCTGGCATGTAGCCTATCAGCTTTTCATAGTAGAACGTGGGTAACGTATCTACCATAATTGTGATCATCTCCCTCTCCGTCATGGGCGGTACGACTTGGGCTGCGAGATCTCTCCATCTTTGGGCATATTCCTTAATGGACTCATGCTCTCGCTTAGTCATACTCTGAAGCTAGTTCCGATCGGGAGCCATGTCCGTATTGTACTGGTACTGCCTAATGAAGGCAGTTGCCAAGTCCTTCCACGATCGGATCTGGGAAGCTTCCAAATTGGTATACCATGCTACAGCTGCTTTGGCCAAGCTGTCTTGAAAGAAATGGACCAACAACTTTTCGTCCGCAGAATACGCCCCCATCTTTCGGCAATACATCCGGAGATTCCCTTTTGGACATGTCATCCCTTTGTACTTATCAAAGTTTGGTACTTTGAACTTGGGAGGGATGACGATGTTGGGCACGAGACATAAATCCGCCAAATCCGAGAATGGGTAATGGCCAAGGCCCTCGACTGCTCTTAACCTCTCTTCAAGCGCCTTCATCTTCCCCTTATCTTCCACGAAGGGAACAGATTCTTTTACAGGTGTGGGTGAAGTCGAGATATGGCGGACTATGTTTGGTTGGGGTAGTTCATGGGGGGACGGATCTTTGAGGTGGAGCAGGGGGCCAAGATGGATATCTCCTTCCTCATCGTCTTGCCTGGGATAGTCGTCATAAGGTGGGAGTTGCCCCTCGAAAGTAGGGGCTTGGCTTAAATCTTCCGGGGTGGCACGGGGGGTGAAGTCTAGAGGCAAGCCATAAGGATAAGCTTGCGGACTATACCTTCAACCAAACACGGTCGTGTTTCTGTCTCGGCCCAAATTTAAGGCGGGCTGCAGCACCAGCTCCGCTTCCCTAACCGTACTGGAGGCGGTTGCCGTGGCTTTATCCTCTATAGTTTTCTGGAGTTTTAACATGACCTCCGAGATGGAAGCCATTTGATCTTTTAAAGCCGATAGATCGGCCTTCATCTGTTCCTGCATGCCCTCTTCATTATCCATTTTTCTGGATCGAGTGTTATAGGGGTGCCTTGGTGTTTTCTTAGTTATGATGAAATTCCTAAAAAAATAAACAACGGTGAGTATGCCACCAAAACATGAATATGCAAATGAATGATCGGAGCACTTGGATCCACCCCAAGGTTTTTTTAGATAACATGATGAGTTCAGAACTTCTCATTTTATAAAAAGAACAAAGCTTTCATCTAGCCAAGATTATACAAAGGTGTTACAAGAGACCCTAACGGTTTCTAATTATGTGGGCCATCAAATCTATCATGTGTTGACAGTAATTGATTAGCCCATGAATCTCCTCGGGGGCCGTACACACTTCGGCCATGGCTTTTGCTTTGGCTAATAGACGCGGGAGGTCTTGACTTCCATTCAAGGTCAAGGCGAACCTATCCATCCACATAGTCGCTTCTTGATGCAATGTATCAATCACCCTCCCTCTTGCTTCTTTTTCGGTGTATACTTGTGCAAAATCCTCCACTAGCTTTTGTTCATGGGCCACAGACTGGTTCAACTCTTCCTTGTATTGCCCTATGATAGCTAGCATGCTTTGCTCCGTGGCTTCCAAGTGTTGAGCCAAACTCCTTTTGGACCTCGCGCAAGCAACTAACTCTTCTTTTAAGATCATGCCATGCACCCGTGACCGATCTCTTTCCTCTCTTCGGAGCTTGAGCTCATTGTTGCTACCCCACAATGCTCCTCGGAATTTCTCTCGGCCATATTCCTCCTTGCGGGCCCTTTTGGTTTCTTGTTCAAGGGCTCTTGCAGTGGCCGCGTTTTCCTCTTGTAACTCGGTGCACTCTTTCCGGATGTGTGTAGCAGCTGATTTGAACTTCTCCTTGGCGAGTCTTGCCTTCCCTAGCTCTAATTTTAGAGCTCGGACTTCTTCATCTTCCTTCGGAGCTTCGAAGTTCTCCTCATCGATAACTTTCAACTTGGAGAGCCAATCTAACCCTCGCGTGTGAATTCTTAGCCATCCGTGATAACCTCCGATGACGCCATTACGGATGCCCCTAAGCTCCTTGTCTTTCCTCAACGGACTCCTCCACACCTTGTGGATTCTTTGTATAACGTTGAGACCTTGCACGTCTAAATCTTTCACAAGGAAAGGTGAGAGACTCCCTTCCGTTGGTGCTCCCCTCATGGGGTACCCTAGCTGTCTTATGGCGAGTGCGGGATTATAATTAATACACCCCCTAGTCCCTATCAATGGAACATTAGGGTAGTCCCCACACGAGAAAAGAACTCCTTCCTTGCCTTCCTTCCAACGAGGAAACCAATTGATTGTGCTGCCCCCTATCCCCGCCAAATGTTGGTCCCAATCGACTCTTCCTTTTTCGGCGCATGATCGATAACTTTGAAGCGGACACGGGTGTCTTGTGTCTTGTTGGAATAGGTGTGAAATCAACCACACACAGAGAGCGGGTAAACAACAGACAATTCGTGCACTATTTTTCTCACACCTCCGGTCAAAGGTGTCAAACAAATCTGCCAAGATAGCCACCACTGGACTCTCCTTGCTATGGTGATATGCGAGGAAAGCGTCAATGGCGGCTAAGTCCACCAAACCGTCAACGTTCGGAAAGAGGACAACCCCAAAAATCAACAAAGCTAATATATCCGCAAACGGGCCCCACTTCTCTTAGCTCGCCATATCCCTTGCCTTGCCTTCCAAGTATTTCCAAGGCAGGCCCACTACACCGTTCCGAGTTTGCTTCATGCGATCCAACTCTTTTGCTGAATCTCCAACCACAGCTGCAATCTTGCTCAAGGAAGGAAGAAAGCCGGAGAAAAGATACGGTTTTTTCCCCCCAAGAGGGCATCCTAATATTTCCTCAAACTCTTCAATAGTTGGTACCATTTGGAAGTCCCCAAACGTGAAACACCTCAACGGCTGGTCATAGTATTGGGCGAGGGATACGACAGCTTCCGTAAATACCTCCACTGCGGTCAAATCTAGAATCTTCCCGTACACTTTGCGGAAGGCTTGCCTATGGAGAGGTCCCATCAATCGTCCTAATTCCTTGAGGCTAGTGACATCTAGACTTTTAACCTTGACTTGATAAAACCTTTTGCCGTTTTGATTTGTCCCCATCATTTACCTAAAAAAGGGATGGATCAAGACTTTGACATGAATGATGCAATGCGTATGCATGAAACAGAAAGAAAACAACACAAAGGGGTAATTCATACATACGAGACTGCAGAGTTCCAATTTTAATGCTATGTTTGGGCATGATGGCGCCTCGACGTAGCATAAAAAGGGTTATGTATTACTCTAAAGAAACCAAACACCACTAGCAAAAACTATAAACTAGTGTTATTTTACCAAAAAAATGCATGAGAACGAATGGCACGGAGCGTGTTTGCTCTTTGCCCCTATTTGGGAACCTATAGGACAATATCTAGGGGTCTCTAATAACTACTCCCCAACAATTCATAACTCACACGGCTGTTTTCTAGAGGTATCATCACTCAAGATAATAATATTGTGGCGGTATGGAATACCAGCGACAACACATTATAAAGAGAGAAAGCTCTAGACGAGGTTTCACTATTATCAAGCAAGTCAGAGACCTAGCATGATGATAGATTCACCTCCACTCCTTAAATTCCCATGAACCCGGGTGTAGGGCCCCTTTTTCACTCAAACCCGTGGGTGCTTAGAATGCAGTGTAAAAATGTGGAAAAGACAGCAGTTATTTACATTTTACACAGTTCAATAAAATGCACACACAAAGTTTCACAATTCCACAATTCTTTAAAATAGGCCTAACTCACAAAAAGTCCCCAGTGGAGTCGCCAACTGTCGCAACGTGCCCTTTTGCGGGCGAGCGAAGGCGAGGCTCACGGGTGCGCTTTCCAAAGGAGGAAAGGTGCGCGGAGTCGCCACCAACGTTTATTTGTGGAAAACATCGGGAAAACCGAAGGAAACCGGTCAAAAATGAAAATTCTAAGTTCGGGAGTTGTATTTACGTTTGAGGAAGGTATTAGCACCTCTCACGTTTGTCTCAAAGGACAACAGCCTATTTTTTAGAATTGTGGAAATTGTGTTACCTTAACTTTATTTCTTTTTATTTTTTGAGGTCGACAAAAGCGGGGCTTTTGCTCCTACGTACCCTCCATCGAAGAGGAAATCAAACCTACGTAGTTCTTTCTTATACATGAATCAAGTGATTCTTTTTACTTGAAGGGTGATCATTTTAAGGCGTTGGACCTTAAAAATGATCCATTTTACTTGATAAGAAACTGAAATGATAAACTTTCAAAACCCTACTTTTTGTGGACGAGCTTGACTAGGCGAGTTGATTTTAGCCTTAGTTTCACTTTAGTTATTAGTCAATTCAATTAAGAATGAGAAATCCCAAAGAGAAAACGTCCGATTGATTTTTCGCTTTATTTTACTAAAAGGTATTTTTTATTATTATATTATTATTTTACCTCTTTTTTTATTTCCAACGTAGTTACGGCACGACCAAACGGTCGGAATTCATTTTAACCGAAATTAACGAATGATACAATTCAAATGATCGGTGGAAATTTATTTTATTTTTAGATTAGGCGAGAAATGACTTAAATAAATGATTGAAGCACGTCAAAAGGGGGTATAGAAAGCGAATGAAAACGAGAATAAAAATACATGAAACAAAATGTGGACCACCACGGGTACATAGAATGAATTGAAAAGCTCGGTTTGAGGTACTTACCCGTTGAAGACTGAAGAAAACGAAGAACGAACGATGAATGTTGAAGAACGGTCGAGAATCTTCACGTAATTACTCACGGAAACGTTACGGAAACGTTACAGAAGCGCCTCGGCTTGGATTTTCTTCACGGAAATAATTTTCCTCAGCAATTTCGAGAGAATAAGAAGTGCCAAGAAGGCTGACCCCTTCTCCCTTCACTCCTCCCCCTATTTATAGCAAAATAGGGGAGGAGCTTGCCACCCAGCTCGTCCAGGCGAGCAAGGTTGCTTCCTCCAGAAGCAACAGCCTTCTGGAGGAAGAAACTGGAAGGCCCAAGTGGGCCTGATTGCTATTTGTACCCCCTTTTTTACTAAATGCACCCCCCTCTACCTTTTTTGGTAATTCTTTTTCCGTAACGTTACGAAAATTTACGAATTTCGTAACGATACTTATTTTCCTTCCGCAAGGTTACGAGTCCTTACGGATTATGTATTTACTCTTTTTTAGCTTTCGAAGAAGTTACGAAAACTCACGGATTGCAAAAAATACCTCCTTTCGATTTCCGTCACATCACGGAATTTTCACGGATCGCGTAAGCCTGCTTCCTTTTGATTTTCGGCACGTCTCGGGACTTCACATATTGTGCAACAAAGGGTGCCAAATATCTCGAAGCGGCCAATCAATGGTTGTATATCATCAAATTATAATCCCCGGACGAAATTAGGGTATGACAAGAACATTGTGTTGTTTAAGTGTGGGAAAGATATCATTGTGTTTCCCCCAACTTTAAGCCATACTGAGATTAGACTTGGGAATTATTTTGATTTGATTTTGATGTTATTGTGAATTTTTGCATGAATTATGCTTTCATAAACTCCATGAACAAAATGAATGAATAGTTTTTCTGTTGTGCCTAGCTACATAAATAAGAGTCTTGAGCTTGTAATTTATTTTCATGTGTGCAATGGTTTGCTTGATGGCATGAGTCTATTTTCTATTTTGAAATTCATATCCTTAAATGATTCTGGGCATTTTTCTAAACTATTGAGGCTTGAGTAGGCATTCTTTGACACCAAAATTTGATAAATTTTGTGATGCAAATCCCGTTAGTTTCCCAATTTGAGCCTATTAAATATTTGTTGGCGCCTGTTTTGAAGTGTTCCTAAGTTTATTGATGTAAAGAACAAGGGGATGATCAATGGGAAAACAATTTGTCCCATAAAAATGGTTCTGACTTCTTATCCTGAGAATGAGTAAAGCAAAGGTCATAGACCATTATGAATTCCCTCTTAATAAAAACAATTATCTTTTCTTAAAAAAATGAAAATAAAGAGAGGGAAAAAGAAAGTGAGAAGGAGAAGAAGTAAAATTGAAATGAAAGAACAAAAGTGAATCTAAAAATTTGACTAAAGTAAAGGTCATTGTTTCCCTAGAAAATATGCCATCTGGTTGTGAATAATTGTGGAACCCTCTTGTTTGACATTTTTCTTTTAGTATCCACCATGCATTACAAGCCTAACCCCATTACACCCTTTGTGCCTAACTTGTTTGAAAGTGCCAAGATATTGCTTGAGTTAAGTTGATTGATTTATAGATTGTGAACATGTCCATCTTGTTTTGTAATCTAAGTGATTAATGTTTTACCTCTAAACACTGTGAGGAAGAGATGAGTGGACCATGGCTCTATGGAATCTTACATCTTTACTATGATAAGCTAAATAGATCTCTTGGAATCTTCAGATTGGCTTGATTACTTGTTGTGACTATCTTGTTCTTCTATGGAGATGGGGGATTCTGATGCATTTTCTTGACTAAGAATACTATTCAAAAAGTTTGAATTAAAAAAATTGCTTGATGGCAAGCAATGCTCAATGTGGAGAGGTTGATAAAGTGGTAGTTTACCTTGTTTATTCATGAATTTTTGTGTCATAGTCATGCATTATTGGTTTATTTTATTTGAAAGAACTCATGGTTGGGTACTAGTTTGTGCAACACAAATGTTTGGAAGTTATAAGTGGAAAATGAGTTAGAAAATTGCATATTTTGGCTCATTTGAAGATTTTTCCAGTTTGACCATGGCCACACTGGCCTGACCATGATCATATTGAGATCACCACGATCATGCACTGATTTCTTTTACAAAATTTGACTATAGCCATTCCGAATTCACCATAGTTGTGGTCACATCACCACAACCATAATGTCTTGACCGCCACCACATGTTGATTTTTATGAATTTTGTGAAGATGGCCACACTTTATTTACCACGGCCAAGCATATAACTTTTTCGGGACCACAATCGTGGTCTGCAGGACACTGTTGTCACTTATTATATCCTATAAATAGCGAGGTTTAAAACATAAACCCCATATTTTCCTCTGAAGCTCAATTTTGGGATTTTCAAGGGAGAATAGAACCGTGAGAGCACCTTTGACTACAAAGGAACATGGAGATCACAACGGGGGTTCTTTCTTGTAAACATTTCTCCCTCTAGTGTTGTTTTCATGTCTTCCTTTATGATTTCTAGCTTTTTCATGACCAAGAGCGTCTAGTGCATTTGGGTCTAAGATTATGATGTAGCCTAACCTCTTGTACCCTTTTTGATTTCAATAAATACCTCCATGTCATTCAATTAAATATTTTTTCTCATTCTTTATTGTTATATTTGGATCTGATCAGTCTAAAACCTAATTAATTACACAGAAGTGATCATTTGTGTGTGATTAATTGGTCTAGAAGGAGATTATTTTGCACCAACATGCATGATCAAACTTGTTGTGAAATTTCTAGTGAATTAACTTCATTGGTAATCATCTGTGAGAATAAAGAGTTTACTCCTTAACATAAATTAATATTTCTTTGATCAATTGAATATTGATTTAGAGTAAGGATCATTATTAGGGGAACATTGGCGATTGATTTAAGTAGGGGTTTATTGGAATTAAATTGGGGAAAAGGGGTATGCGTGAATTCATAATCCTAGGCTTTTTTATATAAATGTTTCACGCAAAGTTATTTTTCTTTAATTCTTTTTTTTGTTAAATAGTGAAATTAATAAAAAAAAATCTTTTTTAATTTGATAAAACTCAAATTGCATAGTTATTGCTAAATTGATTATTTGAGAACACAATTGGTCCTCTGGGTTTCATTTCCGAACTTAGGTCCATTGTTACTATTATGTAATGTACACTTGTCCTTGTGTGAGTCATATTTATACACATGAAGAATTGATTAAAAAATAGAGAATTACATATTTGAATTCTACTTCTTTCACTCAGCAACTGCAAATTTAGCTCATCTGGGTCATGATTGATCTAAATAGAACCTCAAAATATGAATCACAAATGAAGAATAATATATATATATATATATATATATATATATATATATATATATAGAGAGAGAGAGAGAGAGAGAGAGAGGGGGGGGGAGGGAGGGAGAGAGAGAATTTTGAGTTTCTATTTCTGAAATTGAAAAGTGAACTAAAGATCCTTGACTTAATGTTACAAGCTCTTATATAAAGAGTTAACACTACATTATTTTTTTCTCCCATGTAAAACTTTCATTGAAGTTAGAACTCATCTTGCTACAACAAAATTACAACAATTATGAAGGACTTTTTCACTTGAATCTTCATGTTTTCCATCCTTGCTCGTTGTGGCAAGAGTATGACTCATTATGGCGAGTTTTTGTTCAACTCATGATTTTTAGCCTTCAGATTCATTGTGGCAATGTGTAGCTTTCTTGTGGCAAATCTTCGATCACTTGTCCTATTTCATTGCGGTGAAAGCTCATCTTGTTGTGGCAAGATTGAGTCTATAGCTCATCATTCCTTTAAGCTCAAGATTTTTCACTATGACATCAAAATTTATCACAAAAACATTTAAAATTGTCTTTTTTTAGTTTCTAAAATGATTTTATACAATTAATTTAAAAAAATTATTAACAAAAATTGTATGAAAAAACTAGGATAATTGCTCACAAAAATAATGAGGGAGAAGCAATTATCAGTAATCCCCATAACACTAATCAAATGAGATTTGATACAATAAGATATAAGTGAGATTTGGGTTGGATCACTCTCCTATATATGAGAGAGGTTGACCTAACATTACACATGAAATTCACTATGGAGAGAGGCAAAGAGTAGCGTGTCAACTAAATCCCAATGCATCTATCATTGGCTAGCATTGAGACCCTGCTATGGGTGTTGCTCATGGGGATTGAGTATAGGTGTCGTAACTTCAATGCTTGGTGATCAAAGGCAACTCATCACTTGAAAGCACGCTACGAAGGTACATCCTAAGCCCTTAGAGATTCACAAGTAATACATTCATGGGATGAAGTTTGTTCTGCTCATGGTCTTTTAACGCTACGAAGGTACATCCTAAGCCCTTAGAGATTCACAAGTAATACCTGGTTCATGGGATGAAGTTTGTTCTGCTCATGGTCTTTTAAAAAGATTAAATTATGTATTGTTAAACTCGAACATTCTTGGTGGTTCTCTTTCGTCAATTCCTTTAAGTTTCAACCTTACGACCATATTTCCCTTGGAACTAAAAGACTTTGATTTCTCATAAGGTGTCAACGGAGTCCTAAAAGCAACACTAGTTGATCCTTGGTCGACATTGTTTATGGTTGAGTCTAGGAAGGTATTTGATCATCTTTGATGTAATACCCTGATCGAGTTACACCAGAGTGAGAGTGACACAGTTCTGGTTAAAGTTCCCTTGATGATAGGTGGAATGCACCACTTCCAGCAATGAAAGATAAGCCAAAGGAAGACGCCACAAGGGTGATGGACAGCCTCCAATGAGTTTGAACGGGTTCAACCTAGAACCTAGAGAATACTCTCACAATACACAAGGATTTGTCTGAAAATTCAAGTCTATCTATTCCATTGTAATTTCGTGTACATATAGGCAGCTAGCCTTTAACTATCCTAAATGCAACATTAACTGCAATTATGAAGGCATTCCTAGTGGTGCACATGAAAAGACACCAAGGCTATCAACCACTAAAATAAAAATAAAAAAATGAAAATAAAAGAAATATAACTTTATTTAATTCTAAATAGAAGAAAATCAACAACAACACCCTCCAGCCCATGGGTCTTCAATAATAATCATGCATTGAAATAATTTTGTTTCAATGTCCTTGACCGAATGTACAACTTCAAGAATTATTGTTACCACATGTTTTAGGGTCTCCTCTGTCTTTCTGACTATGGCCCTGGTCATAGGTCCTCTTAGTAGTTGTGTCGGACCTTGAGCTTCAATGTCCTCATTAGAGAATGATCTAGAGGCTGTGTGGGTATGAGACTGTGTAATTGAGGATGACTTAAAAGAATTAATTGGTATTATCTCATAGGTCCTCACTCACATGTTTTTTGGGAAACTTTCCATAAGGTCACTCATCTCATAACTACTCCAAGTTAAACACGTTTGAATCTGGAGTTCTTATGTACTAGGAATAATTTGGTTAAATTAACATGCAAAGGTTGAAACTTTGCAAAAATCTCTCACAATTGACTCAATTATGCTTACAACACACTTCAAAAGCACCCGTCTATTGCCTACACCTCTAATTAGGTGTTTGTAGTTAATTTTTCATAACGACAATTAGATAAAAAGATCCAATTAAAAAATAATAATAATAGAAGTTAAAGGTATGAGGACCTAAGGATTTTATAAATATATGAGTTTAATTGTCATGCATTAATAATTTTATGTCATTATTCAATCATAATTCATTATTAATATAACTTTTAAGATAATTATTATAAAAAAAGTTAACAAATTTATCATATATGATAGTTTGTGATTGAATGATAGGATAAAACTATTTTTTTACCATAAATGCATAACCTTTTTTTCTCTAAATATATATTATATAAAAGTAAAAAAATAAATAAAACAATTATACTTTCATTTAATCATAAACTATTATATATAACTATATATAAAGAGATTAGAGAGTTTTAGTGTACAAATTTTTATGTCCATTTTATCCTTTAACTAAATCTCTAAATTACTATCTTCACAAACTATCCAAAATTATATTACCTCCATTATTTTAATTTTTTTTAAGAAACACTTAGGCGTAAACTATCTCATTTCTCATAATATTTTTTTTTCTTTGCTGGAAAGGGCTAAAAGGTTATCTCTTATCTCTTATGATAAACTTATTAATTTTTATAATATTTACTAGTATATTTGGTTTTTAAAAAAACTTAAATTTAAATATTTATTTATTTATTGACGTTACTTTCCAGCCCTACTCACAATAATACAAAACCAACCGCACCAGCCTCACCACTCACTCGTCTTCACTCTTCACCCGCTCCAGCAATGACGTCACCCCGTTCCCCTTACCTCCTCCTTGCCACCGCCTTTTTCCTGTCGTTTCACCTCTCCTATGTCGTCCACTCCGCCTCCGACTTCCAAGCACTAATGTCGTTCAAAGCCTCCTCCGACCCTTCCAACAAACTCCTCTCTCAATGGAACTCCACGTCCTCCAACCCCTGCACCTGGCACGGCGTCTCCTGCAGCCTCCACAACAACAACCACCACCACCGCCGCCGCCGCTGCGTCTCCGGCCTCGTCCTCGAAGACCTCAACCTCACCGGCTCCATCCTCCCCCTCACCTTCCTCACCGAGCTCCGCATCCTCAGCCTTAAACGCAACCGTTTCGACGGTCCCATTCCCTCCCTCTCCAACCTCACCGCTCTCAAGCTCCTCTTCCTCTCCCACAACAAATTCTCCGGCAAGTTTCCCGCCACCGTCACTTCCCTCCCCCACCTCTACCGCCTTGACCTCTCCTACAACAACCTCTCCGGTCAGATTCCGGCAACTCTCAACAACTTAACCCACCTCCTCACCCTCCGCATTAATACCAACAACCTCCGTGGCCGCATTCCCAACATCAACAACCTTTCTCATCTTCAAGACTTCAACGTCTCCGGTAACCGCCTCTCCGGTAAAATACCGGATTCGCTTTCAGGTTTCCCCGGATCCGCGTTTTCTAACAACCTTTTCCTCTGCGGAGTTCCGTTACTAAAATGCAGAGGCGGCGAGACAAAAGCCATACCCGCTCTCGCTTCCCCGTTGAAGCCTCCAAACGACACAGATTTGCATCATAAGAGTAAAACTCACGTGGCAGCGCCCAGAATGGGGGTGATGGTTTTGGTTATAATTGTTCTCGGCGACGTGTTGGTTCTTGCTTTGGTGTCTCTGATCCTCTACTGCTATTTCTGGCGGAACTATTCTGTTTCGTTAAAAGAAGTAAAAGTAGAGACCCATTCGAAGTCGAAGGCAGTGTATAAGAGGTATGCGGAGAGAATTAATGTTTTAAAATTATTATTCTTTTTCATTTCATCGTTTTAGATAATAAAAAAAATAATTTTTGTAAAATATTTTAAACAATAAAAAAATATTATTTAAAATATTTTAAGAAAAAATAAAATAATTACATTTTTAAAAACTAAAATGATTTATTTTACAGAAATAAAAATAAAAAATATTAAATTACATATACTAAAAATAATTGTAAGCGGATTAAGAATTATTCTTCATCAATTTATTAATTTTTTTTATCCATTTGAAACAACACAGGAAGGTAAACAGTGAGGGGATGGTGTTTTTGGAAGGGGTGAGGAGGTTTGAGTTGGAGGAGCTGCTGTGTGCGTCTGCGGAGATGTTGGGGAAGGGCGTGTTTGGCACGGCGTATAAAGCTGTGCTCGATGATGGGAACGTTGTAGCAGTGAAGAGGCTGAAAGAAGTGAGTGTTGGAGGGAAGAGGGAGCTTCAGCAGCGGATGGAAGTGCTTGGAAGGTTGAGACACTGCAATGTTGTTCCTTTGAGGGCTTACTATTTCGCTAAAGATGAGAAGTTGCTCGTGTCCGATTACATGCCCAATGGTAACTTGTCCTGGCTCCTCCACGGTAACTTCCTAACATCATTTTATTACAACTTATTAAACTTCTTTTTTTTTTCTTTCTAAATTTATGTAGGTTTTTACGCTACTCGAGACTTTTTGTTTTTAGTTGTTCCATTCGACAGCTGAAATTGGGTAAACTTAAAGTCAATTTTATATATTTAGTCAACTTTAAAAATAATAAAATCCACTTTTTCTAGGAAAAACTTAATTAGATGTGGAGTAAAACTAATACTTATTTTATTGGTGCTTTCAAGATTTCTTTATATATCAAGACCTTAATTTATTTATTGGTGCTTTCAAGATTTCTTTATAGTCCTTCTGATCTCGATTATAGGAAAAATGTGTTTGAGACTTATTAATAAGATGAGTTAATTTTATTAAATTGTGTTATTTTTAATTAAAAATATAAATATTTTTTAAAATTATTTTATTAAAATTAAATGTCAAATATATAAAATTTCTTAATTTTATTAAATAAAAAATATTTTAAAGAGAATCTCATTAAATAAGACATAAATAAGTAAAATATATATATTCAGTGAAGATGGTGTAATCTATTTATATTTGAGAAAAAAATACTAGACTTTCATGGCTTATAATCGAAACCGGAATATATATATATATATATATATATATATATATATATATATATATATATATATATATATATATATATATATATATATAAAACTTTTTATTTAATCAGCAAAAATTACGATATGAAATTCTAATTCTGAAAAATACTAATAAAAAGCCATTCAAGATATCTTTTCCGGCATTGTCTTACTCTTAGCTGCCAGCCAATAAACGAAATAGTAAAACTCAACAGAATCTGTCACCTACTTATTCAGTGAAGATGGTGTAATGAGCAAGACACCCGTGCATTTAGGGTACCCATATCAAACTAGAGTTATTTTTTTGAGTTTTGGGTAGGGGTCCATGTTGATAGATTGAAGATTTGAAGTTGGACCATGTGATCATGCATACATCTTTGTTTGCAACATGGGATCAATAAATCCTTATTCTTCCTTCCATCCCTGCTTTTCATGGATTTTCCAATTCCATCAATCACAGACAGAACAAGTGTTAAATGAGCACAAGCTGCACTGTATGACCCATCTGGGAATAGGGGTTACTGAACTATATTTACATACTAAGCTACTGTGTTAGATTCTTTTCTTATAAAAGTAGGAAAAAAAGAATAGAGAATACTACTACTAGCTAGTGTCTTTTATATGTGAGAGTTTCTGCTTTGCTTTTTGTTCTTTTCCAAAACAACCTTTGGCCTTTTGCTTTTATCGTTAGCCACTCAAGTCTGAGAAAGTAACCAAAAAGGGCAAAGTAGGCCAGTACCATTTGAACCTTATGCAAAAGTCAGTTGCCCTTGCTTTACTGAATAATAATACGATAATTTGATATTAGAAAGGAAAAAGCTAGAAAACATAAAGTTTAAGATAATAGAAATCTATATTATGTATAATTTTAATTTTTAATTTTTAAAATTTTCTAGTTAATTATGTATTTTTAATTTTAAAATTAAGAAATTTTAATCTTTAATTAATTTCCTTCTATTTTAAAACTGATTTTTTTTCTCATTTTATAGCTAAACATTGAAGGAGTGACTATTAATTTAAAACGTGACATAATTTTAAAAATTTAGAAATTAAAATGTTAGAAAACATTTGAAAATAAGAGGTGCGATTAAGATTTGAAAAGTAAATATATAATAGGATTTTTCTTAATTTTGAGTAAAATTTGATGCCTTTATCAATAAAAATAAATTTAATTTGTAAAGATTTTGTGTGTAAAAAGAGAATGTGATAAATCTTATTAAAAAACAATAAAATAAATTTAATTAATCTTAAAATCATAAATTAATTAATTCAAAGAAAAATTTACGATACTAAAGTCATCAAACCTTAAGATTAATATGAGAACTTCTTTCGCTCTAAATTCAGAAGAAGAAAAAAACTTCGAAGGAAACTAATACAATTTGAGAGCGAAGAAAATGGTCAAATTCTAATCAATACACACAGAGTGATATAAAAATAATCTCTCATAAACTTCCTTTATTAATTAAAATTTTCTAAAAACTATAAAATTGTGAAAAAAGTTAATTAAATAAAATACAATAATTCACATAATAATGTTATATTTCTAACAAATTTTAACTATTACTTAAAAATCTATTAAAAAAACTATCACTTAAAAATGTGATAGAAAATATGATTCCGTATTTTTTTTTCATATACATATATGATGTGGCAAAAGCGTAAATAAAATTCCACTTATAAATGATAAATATTAAATAATCAAATTAGTCCATAAAAGAATGAAGTGATGATAAATTGATAATTTAGTTTCTTGATATACAATTAATTGTAGTAAATTAATCTTATAAATAAATTCATTCTTAAATTTTATAATTTAATATTAATTGAATCTTAAAAAAATGATCTAAATTTTTATTTTTTATTTTTTTAAAATTAATTGATTATTGCATCATTTATAGCTATTAATAATGAAAATTATCTCATTAAATATGCATACTTTTTAAATAATTTTATTTTTTATTATTTTTTTAACAATTGTCCTACTACTTTTTAGTTAATTATTATTTTTCTTACTTTTTTTAACTTTTAAACCTTTCTTCTTTTTTTATTTAAAATATATAGAGTTACCAAACTTCCCTATTACTTTCATAAATAAATTTGACTGTTTTTTCACTTATAAATGAATAATGAATTGGTTTCTCCGACAGGTAATCGAGGACCGGGACGGACCCCACTGGATTGGACCACGCGGCTGAAGCTCGCAGCTGGAGTGGCACGAGGCATAGCCTTCATTCACAACAGTGATAATAAACTCACCCACGGTAACATCAAATCCACGAACGTCCTCGTCGACGTGGCGGGCAAGGCGCGCGTGTCGGATTTCGGGCTCTCCTCCATCTTCGCGGGCCCCACGAGTTCTCGATCCAACGGCTACCGCGCGCCGGAGGCATCATCGGACGGCCGGAAGCAGACCCAGCTGTCCGACGTGTATTCCTTCGGCGTCCTCCTGATGGAGATTCTGACGGGGAAATGCCCCTCCTTCGAGGTGGACGGCGGCTGCGCCACGGCGGTGGAGCTTCCCCGGTGGGTCCGGTCGGTGGTGAGGGAGGAGTGGACGGCGGAGGTGTTCGATCTCGAGCTTATGAGGTACAAGGACATTGAGGAGGAGATGGTGGCGCTGCTGCAAATTGCTATGGCGTGCACTGCGACCGTGCCTGATCAACGGCCCAGGATGAGCCACGTATCGAAAATGATCGAGGAGTTGAGTGGGGTCCACGTGTCACAGTCTCATGACGCGTTGGACTCAGTTTCGGAGTCACCTTCCGCGCCTGAAGATGCTTGTACAGGACGAGATGGTCCGGCTAGTGCTAGTCAATGAACTTGGACCTAACTAGGGTAGTGTCTGTAAATTAAATTATCATTGGGTGTTGAATTTGTTTTTTCAATTTTTTCTGAAACTTTTATTTGTACTTCGTATATATATATATATATATGATATGATTCAATATAAGCTAAGTTTTATGTTAGGGGATTATTATTATTATTATATTAAGTCTAGCAACGTGGATATGATATGAATAATTGTTATCTTTTTCAACGTCCTTTTATTAATTTTTTTATTTTCTGGTAAATATTGAATGTGATTAATATTTTCAAGATATTATCATTTAGTTTATTGAATATTTTTTTTATAAATTACTATGGCACATATATATATTATAGTTTTTCACTCTCTTTTTCTTTTCTTTTTTAACTCTCTTTCCTATTTTTCAAAGAAAAATTAAACAAAGAGAAAAAAAGTGTAAAATTAATGAGTGTGAAAAGAAAAAACGCACACACACATTTAGGAAAGGATGTCTTTAATAACGTTTGGTATAGTTGGAAAGTATTATGTGACTATTAGAAATGACTGTTTTTACGATAGTCATTCTATGACAGTTCTTTTAGAACCGTCTTAGAAAAAGAAACGGTAGTATTTTTGTAATTATTTATTGAAAAAAGTCTTGTACGACACACATTCTAAAATGGTTATTAAAAATCGTTGATGTGTGTAGATCATAAAAATTAAGATGGGTTTTTTTTAAAACACCGTCTTTATCTCACTGGCCTCACTCTTTCATAAAGATTGTGGTGTAGGTGGACCCTGGGCATTCAAAAGGATGCTTACCAACAAAACTATTTAATATTTTTAATACATTTAATTTGATGAGTAATGATTTAAGATACTCTATTTCTTAAAAAAAAAATCTCATTAACACTTTTTTATTTTTCTCTCTTTATGTTGTATGGTATTACCCTTTATATTTATATTCTCTCTCTCACAGGATGTTATCACCTTTAAAAAGTCCCTTTTTTTTTCTATTACAAGGTGTTGATTGATAGTTTATAAAATGCAAGACAGTGTGATCGAGAATGAGCCTCTAATAAGACAAACAAACACTTGCAAGAGGAAAAGAATGAATTGAATATTATTATTCGTTTAGTAACAATTTTGCTTTGGCGCAAATAGCAACAGCCAACTAACATCATTGTATGTGCATGACACTTGGAGAAAACCTCATGAGCCTTGTCAAAGAAGTGGGCAAGAATTTCCTCGCAAAGAGAAAACAAGCATTTGTGTAAGCTTGTCCATTATACTCACATTTCTGGTTCCTCAAATTCTCCAAAAACGCCACAGTGACCTCTGGTCTCACATATTTAGTTGGGTGCAAGCCACCCTTTGACCAGTCAACCCAAGTCAAACTCCTATTAGAATTCTTCTCCGGAAACATTATGTTAACAAATGTTGGCAAGTAGTGTTCATCAGCATAGCATGGTCTCGTGCAGTGCTCTTGAAAAATTGGGAAGTAGGTTTTGTCTGACACCACTTCTAGGGCAAGTTCTCTGTCCATTTCGAACCATTGAGACCCTTTTCTCCATTGCTTGAGGGTGACCATAGGGGACATGCGAGGGTTGTAACGTCCACGTCCAACTAGACTATCTTCATCATAAGCCATCACATAGCTTTGGGTGGAGTTCATCAAATATGAGTAGATTGTTGAGAAGTTGAATAGAGGGATGCATGATTCTGATATCAGAATAAAACGTTGGTTTGAGAAATCAAGAAGGGCATTCGCCAGAAGGCGACGCTCTGCTTCAATCATGTTGAATTTTCCCCATTCCACTATCTGCATTAATTATGAGACTAGGACATGTTATTAAATTTTGAAGAAAAAAAACTTTACACTCTGTAATTTTATACTATTATTTAATTACAAAGTATTATATATATATATATATATATATATATATATATATATATATATATATATATATATATATATATATGCATGGGCCAGTACAATAAGGAGGGGGACTTAAAACAAATTTAAAGAAAAAATATTTTATTTTAAAAGAAAATTTTTATGTTGGATCTTTTTATCAACATATATGATATTTTTGTTAACACATGTGACTTTTTTTATTTTATAAAAACCAATAATAAATATATTTTTATTAATGAACCTAAAACAAGCTTTAATTATTTTATTTTTGGGTTGATTTTTATAATAATTATTTTAAAATTCCTATGCACAATGTTTTTTATTTATTGAAAACAAGCATTTTATAATAGTTGGATTCAATTTGAATTCTTTTTTCTTCAATTTGGTTCGGGTCAATCATATCAGCTTATCAACCCCATGTTCACCTATAATTTATTTTTTCTTCTTCTTCTAAACTCTAAATACAATTACTATAAACCTGTTAAATTTTATCAATATTCCATCAAATTTTCAAATTATTATATATTTAAAATCTCTTATGATCCAATTACTTAAGTGTAAATTAAGCTTTTCGGATGGCTTTAAATAAAGGAAATTTGAGGGAAATACTTGATCGTAGCACATAAAAAATCTGAGGATTGAATTTGAGTAAAAAATTATTGAGAGACTAAAACTACCTATTTTTGTATTATTGAAAGGGTTAATATTTAATGAATTTATTTCAGTTTTATACACATTTTTTTGTGTGGCATTACATTTTTTTAACTATAGTGATTTGTTAAAAAAAGCAAGCAAACTGTGATTGGTCCCTCCCTGGAGCCGCTTTAATTGTAGCACATACATGTTGATGGATCCTCTATACTATGCAGGAATTCAATGAATACTTGTGCAGGAATTGAAATGGAGCTCAGTAGTTTGCATTAATAATTAGCAGTGTCCAAAATATCAAATTGGGTGATCCTGGATTTAGGAATGTTTTCACCCGAACTGTGACAGCTAGCTATCATCATTTAAAAGCGTCCCTTAATTTGATACCCGTGTTTCCGAGTGAAAATGAGTCAAATTAAGCAAGTTTTACTAGGTTTGAGTTCGACTTGAGTTGAATATGTAAGGCTTGAGCTTAACTCATTACTTGTTGTAGATTTTTTTTTAAGGCTCGACTCGGCTTACATAAAAGTATGCCTTAGTCTACGAGTCTATTTAAAAGTTTGCTTAAAGACGTCTTTTACCAATAATTGTTTTAAAATCTAATGAAATAATAACTAAAAAAAAAAACTTATAAAATTCTGTATAAGTAATGTACAAATCCAAAAATAATTAATAAACAAAATCATATTAAATTCAAGTGGTTAAAACACAAAGTATATCAAAAGAAAATGAAAAAAAAGAGCATAATATTAAAAAATATATGAATTAGAGATGATTTATACTAATATAGTCAAATAAAAATATTTAAATTGTCTGAAAATATCTTTACAAAACATTCTTTTCTTTGGAAGTATTAATCTGATTGCTTTATCTTTTTAACTTTTTTTTTTTTAATTTTCCACATGAAGTGAACTCTCTAAACACTTTATACCACTTCATCCTGTCATTCATAATGTCATAAAAATGGTATAGATAATAGTTATTATTATTATTATTATTATTATTTGAACAAGCCTTGTCAAACTTAACAAATTTTTTTTATAATTTGAATTTGACCTTTTTATCTAAATAAATTTTTTAAAAAGCTTGAGTTTGACCTTTATAATAAATAAGCCAAGATGAGTCAAGTCGAACTAAGGTGAGTTAAAGACCCTTGATAAGTAGCTTTCCTCATTTTCATCTCTACCCGTGCTACCTATTTAAATGCTATGTGGTGCAAGCAAATGACAATTCAATTGGGTAGTTTGAACTTTTCAATGATAAATAAATTATGGTGCAAGCAAATAACAAAGACAGAGAATCTTTTATATTTACAGAGTTCATGAATTTTAGAAAATATTCTGAAAGTTTTTACTTAAAATATAAAGGTAATTTTTACGGTGGACCATCGAAGTAATCCACCGGTGGACCACTATTGCTAACTGATAGATATATTAGTAAAAAGTTCAAATATTAGGATTGAAGACCGGATACTTAGTGATATTTTAGCTAGGATTTTGCAATTTAGTCCCTGAATAAAAACTAATCTATGGATTTATGTACAAAATTTTATTCAATAGGAGTATTGAAACCTATCAGAGAGATGAGAGACACAAGGAAAGAGACAGAAAAGCAACACCATCGATTCTTCTCCAGCGGCAACCGCACCTCCATCTATGGTGACGAGTTTGGTGCTGCCAATGTCGAAGTCTGACAACAGCACCGTGTGCCACGACTGCGACAACCATCGCAAGGCACGGCTGCGATTACCGTCGCGAGTCCTGACTGTGACTACCGCCGTGAGTCCTGACTGCGACAACCGTCGCAAATTACTGTTCTAAAACATTCCAAATCTCGGTCCAACGTACAATGGCGAATCCATCTGCGAACAAGCCTCATGCGATTTGTTGTTCTCGACGATTTTCACACTAAAAAGGAGCACGCTTTTTGTATTTCTAAAACACAATTATCTTAATCGGGTTTTTGTAAGACCAAATAGGGTTTGTTGATCCATATAAGTTCAAGATTGTTAACTAATTGGTCTGAATCATTTTTTCCACAAGTCTTGTTGATTCGAGGGTTTTGTGAATAGTTTCTGGGTATTCTGAATCACTTTTTAATATATTTTTTCTTAAGTGATTCTCGACGATTTGATCGATTGAACGTGATTAATTAGCATTTGAAATTGTAAACGAGAGTGTGCATAACACAATTGGTGAGGGAAGAGAAAGAATTTGGAAATTTATGTTGGTAAAGCTGTGATTTTGAATATGCTTTGAGTGTTTGGATTCTGTTTTTTTTTTTTTTCCTTTGGATGCTGTGAGGACTTCGAAATTTCACTTCACTAACTCGCAAAATGCCTAAAATGATCTGCCATCATAGTCTTGCAGAATGGGTTGTGATGGTGTATGGCGTCCATTAAGGAAAAAAAATGGGTGTGGCAAGTTATTGGAACAATGTGTATTCCACATCTTGCAGACAAATGATTAATTTATGATTTTTTTTAGAGTGTGTTTGAATAAAGAATTTTAATTGAAAAAAATATTTTATCAAACAATTTAAATTTTTTTAATCTAAAATTTATTGTTTGGATATTTTTCATGAAGAATTTAAAATTTTAAAATAGAATTTTAAACAACTAAAAATATGATATTTTAATTTCCTTTTAATGTGAGAAATTGAAATTCTCTTTTTATAGAAGAATTTTCTAAAATGTTTTCGTATTTCCTGTGTAACATTCATCCTCTCTTCCACCTAAAAGTTTCCGAAATCTCATTCTCGAACTCTCGACTCATTTTCTTTTACCCTCAAAATTTTAATTTTTTTTATCCAAACACAAAATTTTGAAAATAAAAAAATTTTAATTGAAGTATTTGAAATTCTTAGAATTTAAAATTCTGTTTTAAATTCCCTCATCCAAACACACTCTAAAAAAAGTTTGAGACACTATACAAAACCAGATAGATGCGCGTTTACTTATAATAGCTAGTAATTATGATGGTGCACCAATTAATGGACCACATGTTAAGGTAGTCCACCACAAAATTTACCCAATATAAAATACAACTCTTTGCTCAATCTAGTATAGTGTTAGGATATAAGGAGAAGGAAAAGTGAGTTAAAACACATAAACTATTGATGATTTAGTTAATTAGTTAGTTAGAGAGATTTATTAGATATAAGTAGGGGAAGAAGGATAGGAGTAAGAGAGATTTGTTGTTAATTGAACATTAACTCTTTGTGAGAGAAGAAATCCTTTATGAAGGAATAATCTTTTAAGGAGAGTTTTCTCTCATATTTTTGTTCTTTTCTTGTATCTAGTGAAATTATTTCTTTTCTTTACCATTTCAATTCGTGGTTCTCAATAATTGGTCTAACTTGTTGGTTCTTCGGGGGAGAGTTGTCATTAGAGATTGAGAAAGTGTAAATTTGGTGCTTGAATGAGGAGCTGACAATGTTCATGGGGGCAGGCCGAATTGGTTGGATTGTCAGGGCTGAAAAATTCTCAGAGTTACAAGAAATTTGTTCATTCCATAAAGTTGCAATATGCATTAATGAAATCATGAAGGTGGTTGGAACATCAATGGTGTTGGAATTTAGGAATGCCAACTTGTTGGATGAGCCTTTAGCATTAAACTTTGTTGTGACTATGGATGATAGATCAACAATGGAGCCAAGGTAGAAGGGAAGTAAAGAGGCAATCGAGATGATTCAAGTTATACGGAGTCCACCCTCGTCCCTACCACCACCGAAGCTGCCAGACCTGAATTTGTATGAAGTGGCCAACGGGTCCACAATTGATCCCCATGGAGAGACACCAAAGAGGCATATCCTATTAGTGTAAATGATTCAGTTTTGAAGGATGAGAAAGAGGAAAGGGAAGTTTTGGAATTATGCAAAGGAGGTCCAACTTTTTACATAATGGGTCATGCCCAAATGGGTTGTAGAAATGTGATTCATAAAAGAGGAGTAGAAATTGGAGTTCGAATTGAGTGGAAGGATTTATACTTCTCTTGTTGGATGTATCTGTAACTGATGACATGTTAAGAGAGCAAAGGTGGAAAGAGATTGCAACATCACCCTCGAAGTCTAGATTATTTAGAATTTTCTTTCGTCTCGATCTTTACTAGAGCCACCAAACTTAACTTTGCATCAAGGGGTAGCGGGTCATTCCCCGCTATCCTATAATGAGTAGTTGTTTTCCAATAACTTGGGAAAACAACTTATAAAAGAGACTTTTTACTATGACTCTTGGTTATCGGCAAGGAAATTTGTATACCCTTTTTTGTCATTTTTTTAATACCCTTTGCTAAGTATTATGAAGCTTTTATATTTAAGATAAAAAATTAGATATTAGGTATTTTGTATGCTATGCGGTTTTCAAATATAAGAATTGAAGTTTCAAGTGTACTTATTTTTTTAATTTAAATCTTTGTTATTCAGATTAATAAACTAAAACTCTAATTCTAATTATAGAATAATATCAAAAGAATAAGAAACTGCATGGAAGTTGTTTTCAAATATTTGTATGTTTCTCTCAACTTTGTTGTGTTTTATTCTCTCCTCTCCCTCTTTATCTTTAATATAAATCTTTATTATTCAGATTAATAAACTAAAACTTTAATTCTAATCATACAATAATACCAAAAGAATAAGAAGTTACATCAGTGTTTTGTCCTACTATTTGTGTTTCCTTTGTTCTGTTTTATTCTCCGCCTCTCCCTCTTCACTGGATATACTTTTATTTATTTGTTCTTTCAATTATCCACCTTGTATATCTACATTTGGCTAAATGAACATTTTAGTCACCTGTAAATCGAAAACAATTTATTTTGGAAAGAACAAAATTTTTGATTTAAATGCTGAATGTATAAAAAAACTGATAGTTTTTTACTGCTGTTAAGAAGTAAAATCATTTTGTTCATTTTTAAAGATGAATTTGACAATAAATTTTATTTTTTATAACTAATTTAACATGAAGTTGTAAAATTCAGAACCAATTTATCAGTAAATTATACACAAAACATAATTATTGTAATTTTTACACATTAAAATTTTCGTATTTTTAGAGATTAAATTGTCACTTATTTACATGTCAAGGCCAAATCTACATCCCGAAGAGAACGTTTGCATATCTTCATTTCAGTTATCCAAGAGAACATTTTCATCAAAGGCAAATGTAAAATAGTAATTGAAGAATGAAGAACTGACCTTACTAGGAATTCTCCTTCCATGAAACACTGAACTCTCCGGGTCTGATCCATTGTAAGAAGGATTGGAATGTACATAAATAGAGTAGTATCCTTCATGCCCTTTGAAGAACCTTTCCCAAAAAATAGCCAAAGGCACAGGACCCCTTACCAAGAACATGAAGGCCACCTTGGCGACTCGATCAAAGGGGTATTCTCTGATCTTAGGGGTCATTGAAGCTCTCCATAATAGTTCTTCATCACTCATATCATGCACAACATTAGAAGGATGAATAAACTCTTTCATGTTATGCACAACATGATTAGAAGGCTGAATAAACTTTTTGGTATCATGCACAACGATGGAAGGCTGAATAGACTCTTGTGTATTATGCACAACATTAGAAGGTGGAGTAAATTCTTCCGGCCCCTCTTGATTGAGGTTAGAATCAGATACTTCTGGTTTTTCAATTGGTGGGGGCATTGTATTTGGTGGTGGTGCATTAATCTGTGATGATGAAGAGTGTAAGAATTGAGTGTGCTGAAGACTAAAGCTTTTGAGGTAGAAGCTGATGATGATACCAATGGTCACACCAAAGGCCAAAAAGAGGAGATAGGGAAGGAAGCGAACAAGCTGGAGATTAAAATGCTTTGAAACAGAATTTAATGGGTGTTGATTATTTGAGCTCTTCATTTTTGTAAGCTGAAAGAATTATTGTAAAAAGACAAGTTCCCTAGTTTTGTTATTTGGGTATGAAGAACAATAAGAATATAAGAAAGGTTTAAAAGGGTTTTCTTGTCAAGAAAGGCTAACAAGTACTAAAGTGGATATATATTCCTAAAGAAGAATGATTATAAGAAGAGGTTTAGTATAGATCTGTTTATGGATTATGGAACAGGTGTAAGGTGTAATACTTCAAAGTCAAGTTAGGAGAACAAAATCAGAAGCATACTTATCTTCTAATCAAAATGTGTAAAGAGCCATAAACCATAATAAAACAAAAAAAAGGTCAGAAATAAAGTATCTCACTAAAGGTAAAACTGATCTAAAAAAAGAGATGGACACCTGAAAACGTGTGTAAGAGAAAGGGAGAGCGCGCTATGTAATATTTATAGACATAGAGAGATTAAGGTAATCTGTCAAAGCCTTGTATGGTTCAAATTTATGCTCAAGGGGCTGTGAGAGCCTTCACATGGAGTTGTGGCTTTGAAGACTATATTGGATAAAGCCCTTTCTCTCTTTGCCTCTTCAGTCCCGCACTTTATAATTCAATAACAGCTTTCTTAAAACGCTCAACTTGTGAACACAGGACGGTTATTTGCTTGTTATGGAAACCTGTAGAAGAGGATAAAATTTTGTTAAACAATAGATACCATTACGAGATATACTAGTGGTATTTTTCTTTACATTTTCTTTATGATTAACTGAAATTATTAGAAATTATTAATTTTTATAAATCATGTATTTTATTTAATAATTATTTCTTTTGATTTAGAAATAGAATTCATAAGAAATAATGATTTTTTAATAAATTTTAGTCAATCACAATGTTAATTAAGTGCCGTAGCATTACTCTGCCATTATATATATTAAACACTTCAATTGGAACTTGGAAAAAGACACAGTGTCGTGTACGTTATGACCTAAAAGGAAAATGTAGATTTTATAGTAGTCAACCTTTTGTGGCCCAATGAACACAAACTTGTTTTGGAATTGGAAGTTTATGATAGCACTAGAATGAGGAGACCAAGTTACGTAGCCGACGGGACTTTGGTTTTTCTTGACCATGACTTTGATTGATTGGTTAATGCATGGTATTTTCTAAATGTGATTTTCTGAGAACCCAATGGAAGCCGCATATAGATATATTAGCAACATATTGAATACTTTTCAACGATGTTAACATTAATTCTATGTTCTAACAATCAATGAGAAATAACTGAAAGTCAGGTTACTCAATTAATGAAGTTGGAAAAGAAATTCATCTTAGTAAAAACAAGTTTAAGATAACATTTATGATAATATCAACATAGATTTATATACACACTAAGATGCATACACACACTTCACTATTTTGATTATCCTAAGCTTATAATTTATGTTTTTTTAAGAAACTTTCAATTAATTGTAATTATAAAGTGATATTCTTGTATAGGCACAAATAATTAAAAATATATACTTGTAAAATAAAGAAAAAATAGGAAGCAAAATAAATAAAAGGACAAGATAATATGTAATTAAAAAAGACATTATTCTCAACTAGTATTTTAGGTCGTGCATGCCATGTAATAAATGTTTATTTTATACAAATAAAATTTATAAAGAAGGTCCATTGGATAGCTTGATAATCACAATGCAAGCCTATCGAGAAAGGCGGGCTTGGCCTTCGTCAACCTAGACATGTAAAATGATTCATTTATCATGAAGCTGACTTAGCATTTATGTGCAAAGCCAAATGATCTATGGGTCAAAGTGGTGAGAGCCAAGTTTGGTTTTTGGAAATGCGCTTCTGTCCTATATTGATATAAGGAAGATGGGTTCGAATCTTCGGTATGGAATCAAGGTTGTTTGGGATAGCTTTCAAAATAATTGTGATTGTGTTTTTGATACAAAGGAATAGCCATATTTCTGGAGTGGAGATTGGTTACCACTGATGGGCCCGTTGGAGAAACTTGCTACAAGAGTGTTGACAAATATAGACTTGGCTATAAAATTAAAGCTTGCCTGGTGAAGTGTGTTTTCTTGTTGTAAATTTTGTTCCTCCTAGGCATATGTTGTGATCTAGTAAATTGGTGTGGAGAGATACGTTAGATGGTCACTGAAGTGTTAAAAAAGCCTATTTTTTGATTGCAAGCATGGATGGCCTTCCTAATATTCCTCTATAATGGGTGATTTGGAAGGGGCGTGGTGCTAAAAGATCTTGACCAAGTCCAACCCAAAGGTAAAATAACTAAAAAGTTAAAAAAAAATATTTGCTATTAGTTTTTATAAAATAAAAGACTACATATGTTGGCAAAAATGCCTAACTCATAGCTCTCTCCTTCAAAATAAAAATTTTCTCTTTAAATTTGTTTTAGGACTCTCTCACCATTGGACCGACCCTGCTATGAAAGATTGCAAAGGGAGCATAACAGATGTTATGCTTTGTTTAATGTGCATGATGGAGAATGAGTTCTTGATCCATTTCATGAGGGATTGCTGCCATGCAACATCATTATGGAGCTATGTCATCCCCTTTTCAATTAATGCTTTCTTTTTTCCTTTAGGAGATGTCCAACAATGGATGCTTTTAAACCTTGGGAGGTGGATCTATTCCTACAAATTGGCGGTTCAAATTTGGGTTGATGCTAGATTTATTTTGGCAGAGGAGGAATGCCTTAGTTTTTCGAGATCAAAAGTGGAAGAATGAAGATGTACTGATGCGTTTGAAGAAAATGGAGGCTGCATAACAATTTTCAAGATCGCATCCCTCATAGCATTATCCAAAGCCCTGTTGGTAGTTCTATGGTATGGAACCAAGTGATAAAAAACATCATCACTATTAACTGTGATGTTGCATGGTCGAAGACTACTTGGATAGTGTCTTGTGGTGGGCTTATCGGGAATGGTAAGGGTGAATCCTTAGGTGGTTTTGCTTGTAACCTTGGAGAAAACTTTGTTCTTCAGGCAGAGATGGGGGGCATTTTTCATTGAGTAAATGGCATGTGAATGTGGGTTTTTTAACATAGAGATTCAATATGATTCCATGGAAGTTGTGGGTTTGATTCAAAAGCGCTGTGATGTTGATCACCATTTTTATCACATTGTTCAAGTTGTAAAATATTGTCTTGTTCATCCAATGGACGCTTGGTTCAAGCATGTGTGTAGAGAGAGTAATGTTGTTGATGCCCTTGCTAAATATAGGCTTAACATGGTTCAAAGTTTGGTGTTTTTTGTTGATCCACTTAGTTTTGCTTAGGGTTTGTTGTTTGTTGATTTATCAGCACTAGGTGATCTTGTGTAATCTTTTTGTTTGGGCTTTGGCCCCTTTTTATTAGAAAAAATTGCAAATAAAAGTTATAATTTATAATAAATAAATGTTTCTAAATATATATCTTATATTATAATAAGATATGTAACAAGTAAATGTTTTTTCTTCTAAAATACAAGTATTTTCCCCTTTGAACATATAAATTGTATTTTAAATTTATGGTAAATAATTCTTTTTGTTATATATTGTTATTTCTAATTATTGATAAAAAATATTTAAATTCAAATTAAAACTAAAGATATTAAAAATGATAGATTGAATGAGATAAAAATTTATATTAAATCGTTTAGTTAATACTAAAAGCATAATATGATATATGATATGCATGTTAATGGCGCATTTAAATTTTGAAGATAAAATATATTTAAAATCTGTTTTTGATAATTTGTTAAATTGTCAAATTGATATTAAAAGCATAAAAAGATATATCATATGCATGTTATGAAAATGAAGTTCACCACTTCATAAGAAGAAAGTATTCAAACGAGGATATATGTGATGGAGAGTGAGTGAAAGTATGAGAAGGCAAATAATTTTACATTACAACCATCAAGTTACTTTTGGTGTAACTTGATATTATTATATAGAGAAAATGGATCAAGTTACTCTAAGAGCAACTCTTTTAGAATTACCTCCTATCCTTGATCTCCATTCATTTCCTTAAATCTAATGATTAAGATTAACTACTAATTATAACCGTTGGATTTTTAAAAAAAAATGAATGGTGAGGGATCAACTTACTAAGTAACTCTTTTAGAATTACTCTTTATCCTCGCCATTGATTTTCTTGAAGTCCAACGGTTGTAATGAGTAACTAGTATTAACCATTGGATTTCATGAATGGTTAGGATGAAAAATAATTCTTTTAATGTTACTCTTGGAGTAAATTGATTCCTCCTCATGTATGAGTTTAATAGTCATGGAGTAATAGTCAGGGATGAATCCAGAAACCTAATAAAGAGAGACCTTAATTTTTTTTTTATTTCTTTTAATTGTTTAAATGTCTAACTTTTAATAAATACATAGTAATAATTTTAAAAAGAAATTACTATTTTTACTCATAAAATCGAAACGAATTTTTATATTAAATGATAATAACCTTAATTGTTATCATAATAACAATAAACACAACTAATTTTACATTAATTATTACTTTAATCATTATTATAATAATAACATACAAAATTAATTTTATATAATTTTTTACTAATTAAATTAAAAATATATATGTATACACACAAACTGTCTCTCGCGATCTCTCTGTCTCTCTCTCTCTCTCTCGGGCTCTCTCTCCCATCTATATATATATATATATATATATATATATATATATATATATATATATAGAGAGAGAGAGAGAGAGAGAGAGAGAGAGAGAGAGAGAGAGAGAGAGAGAGAGAGAGATTATTTTAGAAAAAAATTATCACAGTTTTGGCCAACATATATAGAATTTAATGAATTTAACGTTGTTGGCATAAAAATAAGATAAATGTATAACAACATAATAAAAGAGGGTTGAATAAGAGACATGTCCAATTTCAAAGGCAGAAGGAAAAAGGAAGAGGAGTTACAAAATATAAGAGAAGATTTTAGCTGAATAATTTCAAAGTCCTTTTTTCTTTTTTTTCCCCTATTTTTCCCAAGTTAATTTACATAATTTCTTTTATTTAACTTCTCCAAAAATTCATTTTACCTTATACATAATTTTATGCCAAACAATGAGTTTATGTTTAACTTTTACTTGATACACCCTATAATGACACATGATTCCTTTAGGATCTTTATGGCTCTCATAGATCACTTCAATTTTGAACTACAATAAATAGTAATTTGAGTGTGGAGGTATACGTGCAACAACATAAGGGTTTCCATGTTGATAATAGTGAGAACTTAGTTTGTAAATTGAAAAAGAGTTATGTATGGGTTGAAGTAAGTTTCTCAACAATGGTATTTAAAGTCTAATGATATGGTGATGTTATTGGGTTTTAAAGAAAATAAGAATAATTAGTGTATAACCTTAGGGTTTATGGGAACAAACTTATTTTCCTTGTCTTGTATATGGATAACATGTGTTGAGTAGATATTAAGACAAGATCCCTTCTTAAGTTGAGTTTTAATGACAACAAACTATCAAGAAACAAATTGTAAGTTATCTAGATTTAAGCTACTAATGGTTTGCTTTGAACATGTGATTAGACAAGAACAAGACTTGATCATGGAGCATGAAGAAATTTTTGGAGTATCAATCTAAAGTAACTCTCCAGAATTAAGATTTGTCAATCAAAAGTAGGACTTCTAGAAGGAAGGTTGATCAGAAGTATACATACAAATCATTTTGTCTAGAGATCAAAATGTAGCAAGATCATAAGTTGTGTAAGTTCAAAAGCATGACCAAAAGCTGAATCAAATTAAGAGCTAGTATGACCAAAAGCTACAAGTGACAAGAAAAAATCACTAGAAGATTTAACAAAGAATGGGTCATAAATGTTTGCATGTTCAAAAGTAGTTACAATTGAAGCAATAAGCTAGGACTAACTGACAAGTATTCATAAGTACAAACTTGTCCATGTCCCTAAGTCTTGATGAAAATAAGCAATCAAAAGCACAAAAGATTGATGTACAAGTATCCTACATAAATCAATATTTAGAAGCAACACCCATAACAAGGACTAGAAGTTGTCATGAGGCAAACGACTAAGAAATCAACAAGCATCAACTGTCATAATTCAAATTTGAATTCTTGATAGTTGTATTCGGAAAAATAGAGATTACAACATAGAGAGATTCAAAAACAATTGAGAAAACAAAGAAAATAGCCAATGAACAATTGTATGAAAATGACATCTCATTCAATGTTTGATTAACTTTGAAATCCCTTATTGATGTGAGTATCAAGAAGAGCAAAATAGTTTGTCTAAACATAATTAGTGAATGATACCTTAGAGGTTTGGCTAGATGACTAGTGCTTTTGAAGTGAGTTTGGTGCACACAGTTTGTTGTGTGAGTTTAAATCAAGAATGCTATTGAGTTAAGCATGGAGAGGATTGTGAAAGAATATTTGAGTTAAATGAAACTATAGAGGTTAGAATATTAAGTGGAACTTGTAAGGGTTTAGAATATTGTCTAAAGAGCTTGCAAAGGTTGAGAATATTGGTTATGTAAGTTGCAAAGGTGAAAATATTGTCCTAAATAGGACAAAATACTTAACGCAAACCTGAAGATGTGAGAATACTTAGTGTAGACTTGGAGAGGTTAGGAAACAATAATGTGAAAGCCCAACGAGGCTTGAGAAGAAAGAATATAGCTTCTCATATATATATATATGTGTGTGTGTGTGTGTGTGTGTGTGTGTGTGTGTGTGTGTGTGGGTGGGTGGGTGGGTGTGGGTGTGTTGCATATTTATTTTGCTTATTGGAAATCTTTATTTAAATTATAAAACATAGATAAATTTTAAAAGGTTTTCTTTAAAGAGTGAAAACTTCAGAAGCAGTAACAATTTTAAAAATATCTTAAAAACCAAAATTTTATTAACTAATTTTGCGAAGTAGCTTTTGATATTAAACTTGAACTTTATTTTAGTGTATTATTTATATCCAATCTCATGAAAAGATTTCCTTGCTCTTAACATACTTTTGATATCTAAGCCAAAGATTGAGGGAAAAAATTCATAAGCTTCTTTGTTTATGCAAAAAAAGGCTTATTGTATCAAGTGTTACTATGCAGCCCTTCTTCTAGTGATCTTTTGATCCACTTTAGATTTTGACACATGATTTGGGTGAGGCTTTTTTGTGTGTTGAGAATTGAAATTCACAAAGTTTGGTCACCTTGTGTTCTTGGGTTTTATTAGAAGGTTTACATGGATAGAGTCTCAGATATATTTAATATGCAAAATCATAAAGTTAGGGATCTTAGTCACTAAAGCTCACAAATTTAGTAGAGATCAATATCCTAATAGTAAGATTAAGTGAACATAAATGAATGACAAACATTTTTGAAGTACTTGGGGTAGTCTTCTATATGCTCAGGTATGCATTGAGCTTGATATTGTTTTCATAGTAGGTGTTTTAGGTAGATTCTAGTAAAATCTAATGAATGATCACCGGATAGTTGTTGAGAAAGTCAAGGGTACTTGCAAAGAACTAAGGAACACATGCTTGTGCATAGGAAAGTGAATGACTTAAATTTAATAGGATACATATATTTAGATTTGGTTGGGTATCTTAATGACTTATAATCAACTTTTTAATATATCTTCATGTGGTTATAGGTGTGATATTTTGGAAAAGTAGGAAACAAACCTTTGTTTCCTTTTCAACTATGTAGGTAGAAGTTCATTGCTTGTTTTGTTGTTTGTACTAATGTTATTTGATTAAAAAATTTGGTAATATGACTTCTTATCATGGATTCCATGTATAATCCATTGAGTACTTTCTATTATAATAACGCTATAGTATTTTATGTCAATAATAGTAAAACTACAAGCAATTAAACATATGGAGTTGAAGTACCGAATTATAAGAGATCTTATGAAAGACAATTCATAGTGGTTGAGCTTATACACTTATACTCCATGCTAATTGATAACTTAATCAAAGTATTCAAGCCCATGGTTTTTAAGAGAGACATAAATAGTATAGGAATTATGAGTTATGTTTAATGTTCTTCGCTAGTGGGAGTATGGGTTATCTGTTGCTTTCCTTATGTTGATATATATTTTTGATTTTGGACCTTTTGGTGATATTTTCATTTTATTTGAGTTTCATTATATACTTTTTATATATGTACATCAAATGTGAAAATATTGAAACTCGTCATTAGGACTATTGTATTGATGATCAATGTCATGTTGGAGACGAGACATAACATTGAAACTCGATGTCATTGAGACCATTGTGGCCATTGTTAAATCCATGTTGGAGATGAGACATGATGATTTCCAAACTCATGCAATTTCTCTAGCTTTTAGGAATTTGAGAAAAATTGAGGGTTGACAAAGAAATGACAATATGATTGTTTGATCACATTGTCAGATTATTTTCTTGCGACACTCCATACTAATGACTAATCGAGGACGAGGTCAATGATATTTGTAACAATAGAAGGTTGTGTATAAAAACGAGATACAATTATTGCTAAGATTTGATGTTACATGACTTTTATTTGATGAAGTCATAGTTAGGTGTTGTATCTTGGGATCATGTGTTTTGTGGCCATACTATGTTATTAGATTGAGTTGTTTTTAAACATTTTTTCTACAAATTAGAAAAAAAAATCACACAATTGATTTTTCCAAGTAGGAGAATGTTAAAATATTTCTAATAATCCTCATGGTCTTCAATCAATTGTCATTTTTGGGTTTCCAACAAATAGGTTACTATCATGATCCATTAGATGATACTCATGTCTTCTTAAATTAAACTCACTTGCATGGTGATCATTTAGTAATAGGCTTTGGACTCATAATATATACTAGTCACTTGGTTTCCTATGTCATCACAATGACTGGATCACTTACTCTACATCTTCCTTATCGATAACTGAGATTGAGAATGTGATTAGGAAGAAGAAGGTTTGGTTTTGTCATCTATTTTTTTAGGTAATATTTTGTTATTAAGGCTTCACAAGTAAAATAAATAAATTGTTGTGCCATAATTTCATACAATCTTAAAATTGTTTTGTGTTGTTTTTTCTTACAATTCAATGGTAATTCATATTTTTGTTTGAAAAATAAAAGAAAATAATTGAAACTAAGGATGGAAAATATTAATTAAAACAAGAATAAGTAATATATGTAGTACTAGTGTAAAGTTTTTTATACCATCATCCATCATATATTGCTATATATGACAAATTTGCTAACTTTTATAACATTACTTTAAAAATAATTTATACCAATGTGTACTATTTGAATATGTTTTTTATTCATCTTAAAAATGTTTTAGATTAAATTTTGAAAAATATTAAAAATATAAAAAATGAATATTTTAAAAAATACTCGTTCAAACCAATTTTCTACACCACTTTTCTTTTACCTTTTCTATTGGTTCTTGTTAATTTTTTTGAATAAACAATTTTTTGAGTTAACAAATTGGTTAGAAGGCTAGTTCCTGGTCAAATAGTTAGTCCAATCCATATTTTTTAAATCAAAGAATACTTGCGACAGTACTCTTTTAACATTTTTTTAATTTCTATCATTGTCTTATTGTTGTTTGAAATTTTTTGAAGATGGACCCTTCTCCATATTGAATAATTCTCTTCTGACCCACAAATAGGACTCACCAATGTTGCTGACTTCTAATAAATTTCAGCCAATATTAAATGAGAGTTAAAAAGAAAGTATAAGAGAAAGTGTTTTTAACATTCCTCTTTTAAACTAATGGTTATAAAGCATGACTAACTATAATAAAAATATAGCATGTAAATGTGATTATCTTTTTTTTCTCTTAAAATATAATTAGTACTTAGTAGTAATTAATGCATATATGGATCCAATAATACAAACAAAATTAAAACACATTCATTGTGTTACACCAACCATATTACAAAATGAACAATCTTATAATTATTTTAGACATTATTAATGCAATTTTGAGTTAGCAATCAATTAGACATAAAAATATCTTCAATATTTTTTCTTATGAAAGGACAATTTGAGATCTCTAGATTCCCACTAAAAAGGAACAATTCATGGAGCCATTTGAATTTCTTTCCCAAATTTTTAAAAGCAAACTTTCTCTCATATTACTACTTTCATGTTTTTTTCTTAAGTTGTAATTTTCATATAATTGTCCCTTGCAATGTATATAGAAGAAATGCAAAACAAACCTGATAGTTTTTGTTTGAACTTTCTACTTTGTAGAGACCTATCAACCAAATTTATAGTACCACCAACTCCAATGACCTTCACAATCACCATTTGGTTTCACTTCCAAAAAAATAGTTTAGACAACTTTGGACAACATCCATTTGCATGAATCTACATAGACCAAGGAAATTAGTCACATATGTCATTGATAAACCATGTTATTGAAATTGAAAAACTATTAGCTTTTCTAAAAGCATAAAAACATTGCAATCATTTAAGATTTAGATCTAATCATGTTGAATAACACAATACATTCCTATTAGGGAGAGACACAAATTTTGTATCAAATATGGACCTATGTAGACTAGTTATATCTCTTGTTGTAATACTATAAAAAGAACAATAACTCATCAATAGGCCAAAATTGTAGAAATGGAAACCTCTTTTCTTTTAGTTCACTTCAAACCTTTATGCTTCAAACAAGGTTGACACAAAAAATTATATGTAATGCAGTGATATCTTCTAAAAAGTATATAAATCATAATTTATCATTTATAAAACTTTTTACTAGGTGTCATCTTATAGAAGATTATTCCAATTACTGTGAATAAAAACTTTCATCATGGTGTTTGGACGGAGGAAAAAATTGTTGGTAGAAATATTTTTGCAAATAAAAAATAAACTTACTAATAGAACCAAGAAATAGCTAATTATTTCCAATTCAGTACATAGAATGAAACATTATGGTAACTTGTTTAGTTTGTTACCCAACTATACTAATTAATTGTAGATAACTAAATGAACCAAGATAAAAAGGTTGAACATTAAAATAAAGACAACCTAATTCATGTATTACGTACAAGCCAAATCAAAAGCTTTCAAGAATAGATAAGTAATCCCCAACCAGAAGCCTATAAGCAAACCATGTTTATATTATTGTAATAAAATTCAATTTCTAATTAAAGCTTTGCTATTTAGAAATTTAACATGTTCATCATGCTAGGATGTAACTTACATGCAATGGTCATTATTTGGACCAAATGATTAATGTAGGTATTTTCTTGTTTAAATTTCACATGCACTTCTAGTCTTAAACATTATCACCACAACAATTGAATGTTTATTTTAATTATCATAATGTTATACATTTAAATACAAGTGATCTATATTTTAATTATCAAATTCACTCTCATCCCTCGTTCTACCTATTGATTCATGAGTACCAAATCTTGATACTTCTTTTTTATTTGGTAATCCATTAGCAAACAAACATAAAAAAATAGTTAAGAAAAATGAAAGAAGGAATATATACAAAATGAAGAAGAACCACTTGCCATGGTTGACACGAGAGCTTGATCCCGAATACAGTTCCATAGATGGAGGGAAGGAAGAAGACAACATAATAGATCAGTTAGATCACTCTTTTTCATGTAATTATAAAACTTAAAAAAAAAGTGAAATTATGGTTAGTCTTCTAAAGATGGGTTAATAGACTTATTTAGCCTTCAAAACTTTGACCATTTCAATTATTGGAATAGGGAAAAAAATTAGAACAAAAATTTTATTTATGAAAGTGTCAAATGTCTATATTTTTATCGCTCTTTTTATTATAATTTTTTTATATTTTCATTTATTCTTTATCATAAAATTTTAATGAGAAATGGAGGATATAATAAAATAACCTATTTAGTTTGAGAATTTTTGTATTCTTGTTTTAATTAATAATTATTGAAAACATAAGTTGTTTATTTATGCTTCTTATTTTTAAACATTTGTATATGAAATAATATTTTGATGTTTTCACCATTTCCTTAATACATTTTAACAAAAAATGGAAAAGAAAGTTATACTTACATTGTTACAATTGAAATTGCAACAAAAAATAATGGAAGGAAACAAAAAATAATAATTTATTTTTGGAGTCATCACCAAATTTTATTAAATTAGAAAAAAATAAAAAATATTTTCATTAATAAAAAAAATATATACAAAAATTAGTTTAAGTTTAGGTGTCGATAATGTACACGGAAGGACAAAAACTAAATTATAATATACTCTTAATATAACTAGAAAAACATGGTTGTATTATAATTAATTGTGTAAAACATTGACAAGTTTTAAAAAATTTTCCACCACTTTTATTATCAATAGAAATATAAAAATTAAAATCTTGATCATTGTATTGTCTATGAAGAAAATTACCATAAAAATAATTATTTATTTGTATTTAAAAAGGAGTTTTTTTTTAAAAAAATATTGATCTCAACAAGGATAATCTATATTTTTAGAATAAATTACACTAATTACCTTTGAGATTTCGTTAAACTACATGAATTTTTCCTACTTTTTTAACCCCTACACATCCTCTTAATTGTTTGAAAAATATCACACCGAGATAACCCTTAATTGTTTGAAAACTATTACATTGTGTTCTTCTGTAAGAGAGGTTGCTATAATGTTAAAAGCTCAGGGAGAATTTGAGTAATTTTGAACATGCTATCCTTTTTTATTTTTTTTTGGCTAAAATATAATTCCAGTCTCCTGATTTTTCTTTTATCCAATTTGATTTCCCTTATTTTAAATATAGAGATATTAAGTCCCCCAAATTTTCAAGAATCAATGATTTTAGTCTAACCATTTAAATCAATGAGTTGATTGCTAAATTTTTTTATGTTGATTGTGACTTAACTAATGTGTCAACGTAATACTTATTTTTTTTCTTTTCAATTTATACATTGAGGATTAGATAATTTAATTTAATAAAGATTTAATAAAAATGTTAAAAACTTAATGGTTAACACATTAAATTGAATGATTGAACTTAAATCATTGATTTGGAAAATTAGGAAATGGATGTCTCTATTTTTAAATTAGACACCGAAATTGCATATTGTAAAAAAAAAGAGACCAAATTTATATTTTTAGCCTTCCTTTGTTAAGTCTTTTGCTTTTTTTCTTTATAAATAATTCAATATTGAAATATATTGGGATAATGATTTTCATTTACATATTTAATTTATTGTAATAAATACAATATATATTTATTTTATTATAATATTGCTTTTAGAAAAAATATTGAAATATATATTACAACAATCACCATTATTGTTTTTAACATGAAAGCATGTATATCTTATAAAGTAATTCATGTATCACTTTCTAAAAGTTATAGTGACAATAATTATTAATTAATGGGTTATACATGAGTTTGTAAATGATGCAAATGTCTTAACAAAAAATATATAACACATTTTGACTTCAAGGGACAACCTAATATGTTGATAGGATCCCTTGAAACTCTATCCCTTTCTACTTTACCAAAATAAGGAAGAAGGATAACTGATAATACGTCTCTGCTTATTCTCATTGCAAAATTTTGTAAATTACACGTGGTAACCATCAACAACTCTTCTAGAACGTTATAGCTTTGACTAACGACAAATATCATAAATAATGTTATGTAAATTTAAAATTCTTGTGCGAAACCAGTTTCATAATCACTCTTTCGGGTCTCTCCATTTTCTTTGAGCCCAAATCTATTGTGGGCCTATCATATGTGCGCGTGGTTTCAAAATCTATAAAAAGAGCTCTTGGGTAAGAAGGACATTATTTGAAGTACTCTTCAAAATGAAATTGCTCATAAAGGTCTTATAATTTAATCAAGGAATACCATGAATCGCCATATAAGCACCTTAGTAATGATCATATACACCACATTGCATAAGTTGATAGACCTAAAATCTTTGAAGTTACACAAGAGAGTGTCATTTTGGGATAAGGGAAACTATAGTTTGTATAATTATTGGATCAAATGAAGACAACATATAAAAAAATCTTTGAAGGTAGATAGAGAGTTTCATTTTTGTAACTTCCTCAAATTTTAACCTTAGGAAGGAGAACCAAGCCAAGTCTCTTGTACCGCCACTAAGGGACAATTACTTGTTTGTTGCTAAGACTTCTATCCTTATAAGCTTAATTAGGATACATTTGCATGATTTAATTTCAACATTCCTATGAACACAATAATTACTTACATTTTCAAGAATTATTAGAAAAGTTTTCTAACATACCATATTTAGTTATGAAGGTTTTTTCTTTTAATATCAAGATCCCTATATTCTTTTAAATTAAAATATCTTATGTGAAACATTAGTTTTTTGGTTTAAGAGAATGTCTTATAATTAAAATTTTCTTGACTACTATAAGGAACTATTTGGTAACTAGTACCATATTCTAAGTAATCCAAGAGTATAATATATTATTTTATAGCTATGTTTGTTATACCGAGTTATACTAAATTAAACTTTCAAGTATAAATGGTTATTCTTCCAATGTTGTATAAAATTTAAAAGATTGTTGTCATAAGGTAATTATTATAATATCAATTGCTTTATAACAATGAGTTATAACTTTATTTCTTTTCTTTGACATAGATAAATTAAGTTTTGAGCTAAAGTACCCACTTTATAGATATTGTACTACATTAAGAAAATGATACTTTAAATTATTAGTTGTTATAATTATCCTTGATATTTTAAATGATTATCTTTGTGTTTTTTTTTTACTAAGATCATTCCATTGTATCCTAATCTATTTTCTACTTCTTTTCCTCATTAATGTTACGTCAAATTTCATTTCTATTATTCATAAATTGATAGTCTTTTCTTTTTCTTTACTAATCTTATATCTCCCTTGGTTTTAGCTAGCATCTATGTTACCTAAGTTTCCTTATTCTTTAAGATTATAGCTTTTAATTTTTTTTTAGCAAATCATTAACACTAGCTCCATACCCATGCCTTTCCTAATTCTTTCTCCTTCTTTTGTTAGCATGCTCTAGCAACCAAAACAATGACTTCACCTCTTTCTCAATTTTTTTCTTTCTCACAAACATCATATGGGTTTTTCAATCCCACATCACACCACCCAATCTTTCTTTTATTTCTTCTTGCCTAATCCCTTAACCCAACACGACCTCTCTCTTCCAAAGCCAACACATTGCACTCCCATCTCCTCTTCTCTCAACGTCTCTCAATCTCCTTCGCCCATAGCCATATTTTCCTCCATCAACAGCCATGCACCACTCAAGCTATGTTAGATCAAATCTTGAATCCATTAGTTTTAGTTTGGATTCAATAATTTTGCAATGCCAAACATGTTTAATAGATGTGGCATTTGCATCAAATGTTTTTAGGCTAGGCGTGTGTGTGATATAGCCTAAGTCTTTTTCATGCTCAGTTTTGATCAAATGTGAAGCAAATGAAGTTTTCTATTTCTCGAAGTTTCCTAAGTACAAGTAATAGAACTTACTTCTACTTGAAATTTGGCTGGAACCATCAAACTAATCGATTGCCTAGCTTGGTAATTGAGTGCCCAAGCCAATTTCAGAAGAAGAAAGGATTTGTAGCTTAAGTTAATTGATTGCCTCCTTTGATATCAACTACTTTACTTTTGGAAACAATGAGAAGCTCTCTGTGTGATTCTATAATCGATTATGATATATGACAATCAATCACCGAGAAAGCATAGAAACAACATAGATACACAGACTGAAACAAATTAATCGATTACCCTTTTTGATAATTGATGGTCTAGTTTTAGGAAATGCAGAACAATGAGGATTTTGACAAATTAATCGATTACCTATTTTTCTAGTCAATTAAATCTGTTTTAACTATCAAAGTTTATAAATACCCCTATGTGTTTTCTTTATTAGAGACTCTTGATATGTTTTGTATTGAGGAAAAATATTTCAAGAGAGTTTTCTAAAAGGATAGCACTACATATAGTTTGAAGATTAAAGTTGATCAAAGAATCATTCATTCTACCATCATGTTTTGATCATCTTATGAAAAGAGCTTGAAGATATTAAAGATCTACACATTCAAGTGTATTCAATCCTTTTCCTTAAATTTTTTAGGTTTTGATTCTTGATTAGGGTTACCAAGAGGTTCAGAGAATTGATAAGGTTTAAATTATGGGTCTCTCTCTTGTATGTTTCAAGGGAAAGATTGGAGTTTTTTTTTTCCTAGGGAATCGTGTGTGCAGAGCGTTTGTACTTGATTATCTAATAGTGGAAGTTCTAAAAGGTCTTAGAACAACTAGATCTAGGTCCTGCATTGACTGGACTAGTATAAAATCTTGTGTGATTCTCTTTCTCTCTAAACCCTTAGTCTTGTAATTCATCTTGGTATTGGAATTGATCTCAAAGGGCCATAAAAACTATTTTTCATATGTTCTAATCATTGAAATTTTTCCTAATTGTGTTGATCTTTTGATATGATCTTTTGAGAAAACTTTGATTAATTGAAAGGAGTCATTTTAATCAGATTAAAGAATGAATTGATAACTATTTCAAAAAAATGTAATCAACCCCCTTCTAGATTCCCAATTGTTCGAGCAAGCTAAACTTGCCTCTCCTACGTCACCCCATTTGCATGCAAGTTTCCTCTTTCTCTTTCTGTAGTTTAAGACATGATTGGTTCATTGGAGTGTTGCTTGCTTGCTGTTGAAGCATAGGATCACATCCAAGAGGCTACCTCACAGTCTAGCAACCAAAAGGGATGAGCAAGCAAAACCCTCTCTTTTTGGGTCAAAATCTTTTTAAGCTTGGGTTTGAATTTCAAGCCGCCTAAATCCATATAGTTATCCATTTTAGTGTAGTACTCGTTATAAGCTTTGATTTTACAAGTCATACGCATCAATTGGACACCTATGCAAAAAAGTTACACCAATTACAAGTTTGAAGAACAAAACATGCGATGAGCTCAACCTACGACTACATCTAGTTATGGGGTATGTGAGATAGTCTACTATGTGTGGATATTTATTGTTGGTTGGGAGCACCTCACTCTCGACAACCTACGACTACATATAATATGAGCTTAGGAAGTGGGAGTATTGGGTATTGAATTGTTTAGTGCTAATCTTTTTTGTTGCTATTGTGGTGTGCTAGGGGATGCCGAGGGGTAGGGTAGGGTAACTTATAGAGCTACTCTATAGGCCATGATTGAAAGTCAAGGAACATAGACCATTATGATATAGTATGGATGCTTGTGTACTGAAATAATCAATGTCGTATGTATGCTAAAATCCTCTTCCAGTTCTGATTCGACAACATTTGATGTTTTTTGATGTTTGTTATTATTTGCTAAGTGTTTAAGTTGTGGATCAATATGGTAAAGGTATGAGGAGTGGAAGTTGCATGTGATGTTATGTTGTTGTACAATATGGATTGTAACAGTTAAAGTTTGCGCATAATTGTGGACTATGGGCACATATTTGGTCTTTGTATAATTAATTTGTGTCATACATTCATTTAATAATGTAGATTGAGATTAAAGTAAAGTTATATATGATAATGATGTGAGAACACATACCCTTATGGTAAATTTAGAACCATGATGATGATGAGTAATCATAAATTAGTTCTTAGAAATCATATAATGTGAGTTTAATGTTAATTGTTTTGTTATTAATCTATCTTAAGTTAGAATTGGAACAATTTTTAATAGAGAAAAAGGATCATACACTGACAATGTAAAAAGTTTTACACAGTCATTCAATCACAACCCATCATGTATGGTAAGTTTGTTGACTTTTAAAATAATTATCTTAAAGCAATTCAAATAGTGATTTGTGATTGGATGACAATGTAAAACTATTTTACATCGTTAGTGCATAGACATTAAACTCTTTTTAATATGTTGAAAGTTAAAAACTTGAAACTAACCTACAATACATATTATATCATGTATTGGTAAAGAGAATGTGATTTGTGTTACCATGTGTTTGGATAAAGTATTTAAAGAGGGTAATTAATTTAAAACGAGATATTGAATATCTGTCATATTAAATTTTGTGTTTGAATAAAAAATTTAAAGTAAAATTGAATATCTATAATTTTAATAGGGAATTTTAATCAACAAAAAAGGGAGAATTTGAAATTTTCTTAAAAATTAAAGAATTTCAATTTCTTCTCTCCTCTCTATGCACATATGATTGCTCCTTCCTCTCTCCTCTAGGCATGTTGCTTGTTCCTCATGGTGGGGATCACACTCACTCGCTCTCGACCCACACACTCTTGCTCCTTTGGGATTTTGAGACCGAGACCCTTGCTCTCTCACGGTGGTTCATACAAAGTTTGTTTCATTTTTCATCCAACTCTCTCATGAGGGGTCTTTTTACTTAGGGTTCATTTTTTAGTTCATTAATTTTTTATGAGATTTTGATTTTGGTTGTTTGATTTCATTGATTTTTTTTACTTAATAGGGTTCATTGATTTCTTGCTCATTGTACTTTTTGTTGTTGGATTTCTCACTTCTCAATGGTCTAGAAGGTAAACTCCTGATTTAATTTGTGCTTTGTTCATGTTCTGCTTTTTTTGTGCTTTATTTTTGCTCTGTGTCTAATTACAACATTAATAGATGTTATTACTCAATTTGTTGTGATGTTTGCTTTGCTGCGGTTTTTGTTCCATTTTTTAATTATTTGAATGTGGATTATGTCCCCTTTGCACTAAAGCTGCTGCAACAAGTATGTTCTAAGTCTTTGTCAATGTTTTAATGTAATTCCTCAATAGGGTAAACTTGTAGTAGCTTCCTAGATGGTAGAAATAATCCCAAGAATAAATATTAGTTTTATGCATGTAATCAAAATTGAGCCTGGACTGTCCAATTCAAGAACCTTGTATCATAAAATTTTAGTTAATAGATTAGACATGATTCCCACATAACTCATTCATAACTTACATGAAACAAAAGCTTGGGAAATAGATTGGTATTACCCCTTAAGCCACCATTATTTCAGATTCAGCACAACATGTTGATAGTGATTCAAGATTGGAAGGAGCATTATATCTCCAACACCGATGATAGCAATGTTATGTTATATATTGTTATATAGTAGTATTAAATTAAATTTATTTTTTTAAATATATTATATACTATATATATTTTTAGTTTGAATTGGATTTTTCCTTTTAATTTAAGAAATATATGTGTAGTCAGTAGTGCACATATAAATTAATATGATAGAAATTTATAAAACAACTTTAAGTTGGAATGTTTAAGAACCAAATTTATCTTAATAGTGTAATAATAGTAGTCTCTATTTGGTTAAATCATTGGTTTCTATTTCAAGGAGTTAGAATGTTGTGAGAATGTATCACAATAGCTTCAATTTGGTTAAATAATTGGTTGTTATGTTTTTAGCTTCAAATTTATCTGGTTAAATCATTGGTTGCTATATTTTTTTGAGCTTCAAATTGATCTTGTTAAATAATTGGTTGCTATGCTTTTTTGAGCTTTTGGATCAGTCCATGATAACTAATAATCTAGAATGTAGACAGATGCAAGAGCTTTTTAATTTTCCACCTTTCCCTTGGGTTTTCTTCTTAAGTCCTTATGCATCCCACTGTAGCACATTGAGTTTCTGAATATGTTTTGTTTCCATGTGGCTATATGCATAATTTTTTTATAGCTAGTGTTCAATTTTGTTGCTAACAACTAAGTAAACAATTTAACAATTTATTTTTTAAGTTTTCAAATAAATGGGATTTCTGAGCTAGCTCAAAGAAGTTGTGATAGAATTGATAGTTCTTAGGATGAAAATGTTTCAATTAGATTATGTGATTAAAATAACTTGAGTTTTACATATTCTTCTAATAACTCAAGAATAATGTAATCGATTAGATGCTCTAAGTAATCAATTAAAACGATATGAGACTCAACTCTTTAAGCTTTAAACAGTTTGTTGTAACCAATTACGATGAGGTTGTAATTGATTAAAACAAAGATTTTTTTCCTCTGAAGAAACTTTTCTAACTTATAAACTTTTCTTCACACAAACCATGATGATGAATGATACTATGATACAACACACAAAATAGAAACCAATACAAATGCCACTTAAGGGAGTTAGGCATGTAAAAGTTAAAACATTTTCAAACACTTCAAGCTTTTCCTTGAGAGATTGTTCACAATGTTGCTCCCCCTATCTCTAACACAAACCCCTGTGAAATTGTAACATATGAAGTTTCTAAAATATTAGTAATTACGAGCATTTTCTAAATACAAGAATAAGAAATAAAACAGAATATGTAAAGAAGACCTATTTATAATTTTTTTTATTGGAAAAAATTTAGGTGAGTTAGATTCCAGATTTGTCAGGGTCAGAATAGGCCTTAAGGCTCAAAGAACATTTATAGAGATACTTACATGTTACCTAGCAACAAGGTCCTCACATTAACAATGGAAATCAAATCCACGTCCTTTTTGAAATATGAGTTTGTTCCTTACCAATTAAACCAATATTTGTTGGTATATTTATAAAATTAACATTTGTTATTTTCTAATAAAAAAGAACCTATTATAATCGGTGGTATTCTAATTTTGTTTCTAGCTATTTCTAAACTTTAATAACGTAGAGAAAAATATCTACTTAACCACTTGTAGAAACTAACTAATTGCTAGTCGGTAACAACCTAATTGACTAATTCCTCAGTGCTTCTTATTATGTAATAGATATATAATCATATTTATTTTCTCACTTAGTTTTCTGTCTGTGGCTACTTATGTATGACAAGAACGTTCCTTTGAAGTAAAGAAAAATCAATGTTCAATAGACACTGTGAACTTGCTTGTAGATTAAGAGAGCTTTACATTGGTGCCTTTTTCTTTCTCTATTATAAATATATCATGTCTTGATCTCCATATTTGGTTTGATGTTATACTTAAGGGTGTTAAAAAATGGTTGAACTAAATTAAACTATCTAAGAACTAAACTAAACTAGAAAAATGGTTCAAGTTATTCGAGCTGAACTAGAAAATGGTTCGGGCAAACTTAACCAATCTATTTTTAAGTTCAACAAACTATATTTTAAATGTTTGAACTGAACCATTGAAATATTGCTTTGGTATTAGAAGAATATGTAAAACTCAAGTTATTTTAATCTCAGAATCTAATGGAAACATTTTCATCCTAAGAATTATCATTCCTATCACAACTTCTTTGAGCTAGCTCAGAAATTGTATTGGTTGCTATTTTGTGTGTTGTATCATAGTATCATTCATCATCATGGTTTGTGTGAAGAAAAGTTTATAAGTTAGAAAAGTTTCTTTTGAGGAAAAAAATCTTTGTTTTAATTGATTACAACCTCATCGTAATCGGTTACAACAAGCTGTTTAAGCTTAAAAAGTTGAGTCTCGTATCGGTTTAATCGATTACTTAGAGCATCTAATCGATTACATTGTTCTTGAGTTATTTCTAGATGTTAGGAAGAACACTTTAATCGATTACTTAGATAATCTAATCAATTACTTCATTGAATTAATCAATTACTTTGTAGATTTAATCGATTACAGGAGGTTATAACTGTTTTCTCTATAAATAACCTGCTTGTGTTCACTCCAAAACACATAAAGGGAATACTCAATATCTCAAAAGTAGCCCATTAGCTTTTGAATGAGAAAGATCTCATGCTATCATTAGTAGAAAAGAACTTTATAGTAACTCACGACTTCTTAATCATTTGGTTATGAAGATCTTTTCATGGAAGTGAATTGTGTCTTTTGAGTTGAAGAAGAACACCTTCTCATCCTGCAAGGTTTTTGTGGAAAGATTGGTCAGGTTGTATCTTTCCTTACTCATTTTTGTGTGTGTATGGTTTTACAGATCTTTTTGGTTATGCTTGAATTGCTTAGGGTATGCTAGAATAGGGTTTTCTAGTTTGGTCTAAGAGTAGGGTTCTCTTAGGCTTATATTCACAAAGGACACTAGTGTTGGGTGCCTTTGTCTCTTTTTCCAGGGTGGGAATTGTAGATTGGATGTGATTGCTTCTAAGGATTCTTGATGCACAGTGAAAATCTAATTATGGTGTTGGATTAGATAATTGGATTAGCTTTTCTAGAAATAGAGTGAACCAGTATAAAAGATTGTGTCTTTCTTCTTTTGATTTGATCTTTTTTTTCTCATTCAAGTATTAATCAAGTTTTTCATAAAAGATTCAAGTTTTATAATTGTGAAAGAAAGGATGTTAATGAAGGATCATATTTAAGGAAGGATTGGTTAAGTTTTGATTACATTCAATTCATATATGTGTTTGTGATACGATCCATACAATTTTTTTTTCTGTAAATCTGTTTTTAAAAAGGTACATTTTGTTTTGAAAACCAATTCACCCCTATCTTGGTTTATTGAGTTCCATCATCTTTCTTCAATTTAGATTGGGAAGAAATGGATACCAGCATAGTTGACACTGCAATTACTTCAAGAAAACCGTAAAAAAGAAGAATTTAAAAAGATAATTAAAGATCCTTTGTTAAAGTTCTTTCTTTCACAAAGATATTTTCTTGAACCTTTAGAAAACTGGTTAAGACCAGAATGAGAAAGAAATATAAGATCAAGAGAAGAAGTACATAATCCTTTTTATATTGGTTTACTCTCTATCACTAGAGAAGCTAATCTAGTTATCTAATCCAAAACCCGAATTAGATTTTCACTATGCATATAGAATTCTTACAAGCAATCTATAGATTCCACCCCAGAAAAGAGACTTAGCACCCAACATTAGGGTCCTTTGTCAATAAGAGCCTAAGAGAAGCCTACCCTTGCCCAAATTACAAAGACCTATACTAGCATGCCTTCACAAATTCGTACACAAACAAGAGATGTGTAAAACCATACACGGAAAACTAGAGTCAAAGATAGACATAATCGAATCAATCCTTTCTGCTAAACCTTGCTTGATAGAATAAGGTGGTTTCTTGAACTCAAGAAAGTAACCCAACTCACTTATCATTAAATATCTTCATAATAAAAAAATTTGAAGTTGTGAGTTAATGTTTCTAAGCATTTTTCTTCTCTTCTTTCTTTAACTAATAACAACACATGATCTTAGCTAAAAAAGTAGCTCAAAAAATTGTGTTGTTAGAGAGAACACAAGGTGATTATTTATAGAGAAAATAGTTATAACTGCCTGTAATAGATTAAATCTATAAGGTAATCGATTAACTCAATGAGGTAATCAATTAAATTATCTTTTTAATCGATTAAAGTGTTCTTGTTGACTTCTGAAACACTTATAGAAAGAGAATTAATTGCTTATATCACATGGTAATCAATTAAAGTAGAGACTCCTGAATAAATTAGTCATTGTCTAAAAAACAACTATGTAATGATTACAATAAGGCTCTAATATATTATACCGATACGAGGCATAACTTTACAAACTTAAGACAACTTGTGTAATCGATTATGTTAAGACAACTATTATTAGAGAGTTAGGCCAATCAATTAGTGTGCTTTCTTTACTATGACTTCCCTTTTGTTCTTTTTCTTTGTCTTTTTTTCTTATGCTCTTGTGTATATAAACTCTTTTGATGCTTTTAGTGTGTTTTAAAATGTATGCATGAGGTAAATATTTATTCATTTGATGCACACAATCACCAACACTATTTGCACACACGATGAGTTGAAAAAGGGACCTATACCCGGGTTCGTGGGAACATAAGGAATGGAGGTGAATCTGTGATCAGGCTAGGTCTCCGACTTGCTTGATTACAGTGAACCCTCATCTAGAGTTTTTCTCTTTGATAACATATTGTTGCTAGTAGTCCCTACTGCTGCAATATGTTCTTCAAAGGGGATGATACCTCTAGAGACCATCAAGAGAGATATGACCACCTTGGGAATTATCACTAAAAGCCCTTTTAGCTCCCTCCCATGTAGGTCCCTAAAATAGGGGCACGAGGCAAACACGCTGCGTGCCATTTTCCACACTGCCATGCATGTAGTCAAAAGTCATGTACCCCTTTGATTATATTTGTTTGTGGATAGTGTCGTACTATGTACATTCCCATGTTGTGCCTTATCATGCACGGGTTTCATCTTGATCCCCTCTTTTTGGCAAAACCAATGGAAGGTCCGTATCACCTTCTTAAATACATACGTCGGGAACCGTGCTACCCCAAGACGTTGTATCTAAGAAGGAGACAATATCCCGGGCTCCCGTATTCATAAATCGCATCTGTGTCATATGCATTTCTTCATGCATTCATCCATTCCACCCATGATAGATGTCGGAGTTTTGATTCGCACTAGGTTTTTGTTTCACTTTAGTAAAACATGGGAATAAATCAAACTGGAAAAAGGTTTTATCAAGTCAAGATTAAGGGCCTAGATATCACCAGCATTAAGGGGCTGGGGTGGTTGATGGGACCTCTCCAAATGCAAGCCTTCCGCAAGGCATACGGAAAGATTTTAGATTTGACCATAGTAGAGATATCCATGGAAGCCATTGTATCACTCACCCAATACTATGACCCGCCTTTGAGATGCTTCACGTTTGGAGACTTCCAATTAGTACCGATTGTTGAAGAATTTGAGGAGATTCTAGGATGTCCTCTTGGGGGAAGGAAACCGTATCTTTTCTCCGGGTTTCTTCCCTCCTTGAGCAAGATTGTAGTTGTGGTCAGGGATTCGGCGAGAGGATTGGATTGTGTAAAGCAAACTCGAAATGGCGTAGTGGGCCTACCACGGAAGTACTTAGATGGCAAGGCAAGGGATATGGCGAATTAAGAGGAGTGGGTCCCGTTTATGGACGTATTAGCATTGCTAATCTTTGAGGTTGTTCTCTTTCCAAACATGGATGGTTTGGTGGACCTAGCCGCAATTGATGCTTTCCTTGCATATCACCATAGCAAAGAGAGCCCGGTGGTAGCTATCTTGGCGGACTTATTTGACACATTTGACCAAAGGTGCGAGAAGAGTAGCGCACGGATCATCTGCTATTTACCCGCTCTTTGTGTATGGTTGGTTTCGCACCTATTCCAACAAGACATAAGGCATCCATGTCCGCTCCGAAGCCATCGCTTGTGTGTCGAAAAGATAAGAGTAGATTGGGACCAACACTTGGCTGGGATAGGAGGCAGAACAATCAACTGGTTTCCTCGATGGAAGGAAGGAAAGGAGGGAGTTCTCTTCTCATGTGGGGACTACCCAAACACCCCATTGATAGGAATGAGGGGTTGCATTAACTATAATCCCGCACTTGATATAAGACAGTTAGGGTACCTCATGAGGGGAGCACCGACGGAAGAAAGCCTCTCTCCTTTCCTTGTGAGAGATTTCGGTGCGCAAAGTTTCAAGATTATACAAAGAGTCCACAAGGCGTGGGAAAGCCCGTTAAGGAAAGATAAAGAACTTAGGGGCATCCGTAATGGCATCATCGGTGGTTATCATGAATGGCTGAAAGTTCGTACACGAGGGTTAGATTGGCTCTCCAAGTTGAAAATTATCAACGAGGAGAACTTCGAAGCTCTGGAAGAGGATGAAGAAGTCTGAGCTCTAAAAATAGAACTAGGAAAAACAAGACATGCCAAAGAAAAATTCAAGTTAGTCGCTACAAACGTCCGGAAAGAGTGTGCCGAGTTACGAGAAGAAAATACAGCTACTGCAAGAGCCCTTGAACGAGAAACCAAGAGGGCTCGCAAGGAAGAGCATGGCCGAGACAAATTCCGTGGAGCTTTATGGGGAAGCAATAATGAGCTCGAGCTTCGAAGGGGAGAGAGAGACCAATCACGAGCGCATAGCATGGTCTTAAAAGAGGAGTTAGCTGCTTGCTCAAGGTCCAAGAGAAGCTTGTCTCAGTGTTTATGCGAGACAGAGACCAACATGTTAGCCATCGTCAGCAAGTACCAAGAAGAATTAAATCTAGCCACGGCCCACGAGCACAAAGTGGTGGACGAGTATGCCCGAGTGTACGCGGAAAAGGAGGCTAGAGGAAGGGTGATCGACTCGTTACATCAAGAGGCAACAATGTGGATGGACCGATTTGCTCTTACTTTGAATGGGAGTCAAGAACTTCCCCGATTGCTAGCCAAGGCCAAAGCAATGGCGGACACCTACTCCGCCCCCGAGGAGATCCACGGACTTCTCAGCTATTGTCAACATATGATAAACTTAATGGTCCATATAATTAGAAACCGCTAGGAAGTTTGTATTGTCAATCAGATCTTGACTAGTTATAAACTTTCTGAATAAAATGAGTTTATCCCGCGTTTTTACTCCAAAGATCAGTGTGAATCAAATCACTCCCGCATTTTATCTCTAGCATGCATTCATCGCATAAGCATCTTCATGGCATCATAATGAACATATCATTCCTGCATTTGTCCGTTATCATGTTCCAACATCACATTTTGCATGAGTCATTGCATCATCATGCATATGTGTTCAACATACTTTTTGTTCTACAAACTGCATACCTTTTGTTTTCATGTTCGCTCATGCATGATCCTTGCGTTTTCCTCTGCAAAACAAAAACAAAAAAAGAAGCGTGAAAATTCACACTACATTCTTAGTTGCATGTGTTAGGTACCATGAGCCAACCATGCTGGGATCATAAACCCATTTCTAAAAAAAAAAAAACAAACAACAAAACAAAATGATTGAGCATGGTACCTAATGCGCTGCTAACTAGGAAATGATGTTTCTTCGGGCATCTCAATCTCATCATTACATTTTCCATGCATAGAATGCAGATTCCCGAGTCTTTCATCTCTATGAAATGTTGTCGAAGTATTGGCGATCAGAATTGCCATTCCTTGGATTACGGGGTTGAACCAAGCTCATGCTTTTACGAAAAGGTTCATCAAGTCAAGTTGAAGTATGGAAGTAACCATCTTGCAAAAATTGGGGCAAAAGATGGATCAGGTTACATCGCTGCTTCGTCTACTGCCAAACACATTTAGGACTGTTGATGTCCTTGTTACTTCCAGTTTCACCTTGACAAAGATGTCATGGACCATGTTGAAAATCTAAATTGATTCAACCCCATGTCCGACGTAAAAATTTGCAATACTTGAACTGTGCATCATTCACATACATCCATGCTTTTCATTGGTTGCATTGTTCATTACATTCTTTCCTAAAAAAAAAACGAACTTAATCATTGTTATAAAAAAGAAAAGAACATGCTTTACGGTGCCCTTACCGAACCCATGCTAGAGCTAGAGTAATGGGTAAAGTAGAGGAGGTGCAAGAGTAGATGAAGGCCGACATGGAGGCCATGAAAGAGCAAATGGCCACAATGATGGAGGCCATGATGAGCATGAAGAAGATAATGGAAGCCAATGCGGTTACAGTTGCCGCTACTAGCACTGTTGCTAAGGTGAACCCGATGCCCCCATCTGGCCTTAACCAAATGAATCATCCAACCTCAGATATGGTAGGCAAAGATTTCGGAAGTACAGGCGGCCCCCATTATGCACAAATTCAAAACAAGCATGCCTTCCCACCATATGGCTTGCCTCCCAACTATACACCACCCAATGTGGCATACATTCCCAATGAGGATGTCAATAACTCCGCTCCCATACTCATTGAGAGCCGACAACCTCATCATGCACATGTCTCTTAAACCATGGGGGAGACACATGAAATGCCCCACCACAATCTAGCGGACTTTGAGCCTTACCTCGGATATGCCACTGAAGGGCAAGCGGTTGATTGTATACCCATGCCAAACACTTCGGAGGGCCTTTAGTTTCGCCCACAACCACAACCCTTGCATTTTGCGGTGGGAAGAGCCCCTCCTGCTATGGCTGAAAAGGGAAAGTTGGATCATATAGAGGAAAGGCTCAAGGACATTGAAGGAGGCGAAGATTATGCCTTTGCTAACCTAGAAGAGTTGTTCCTAGTACCCAAACATGGTCATTCCCAAGTTCAAGGTGCCGGACTTTGAAAAGTACAAGGGGACTACTTGCCCCAAGAACCATCTAAAGATGTATTGTCGGAAGATGGGGGCATACGCAAAAGATGAGGAATTACTGATACATTTCTTCCAAGAAAGTCTTATTGGGGTAGCTGTTACCTGGTACGCTAACTTGGAACCTTCCCGAGTTCATTCTTGGAGGGACCTAATGGTTGCCTTCGTTAAGCAGTATCAGTACAATTCTGATATGGCTTCGGATAGGATGCAACTATGGAACATGTGCAAAAAAGAGCATGAATCCTTCAAGGAATATGCCCAAAGGTGGAGGGATCTGGCAGCTCAAGTAGCGCCCCCAATAACAGAGAAATAGATTATCACAATGATAGTAGACACGTTACCGGTGTTCTACTATGAAAAATGGTGGGTTACACACCTTCAAATTTTACAGATTTGGTCTTCGCCAGCGAAAGGATCGAAGTGGGTCTGAAAAGAGGCAAATTTAATCATCCTGCTTTGATGAATGAGAAAACTGGGGCAAATGAAGAGGGTGAGGATGAGGGAGAAACCCATGCTGTGACTGCCATTCCTATACGACCAAGTTTCCCACCAACCCAACAATGTCATTACTTAGCCAATAACAACCCTTCTCCTTACCTACCACCCAATTATCCACAAAGGCCATCCCTAAATCAACCACAAAACCCACCTTCCACACAACCAATGCTAAACACCACCTTTAGCACGGACCAAAACACCAACCAAGGAAGGAATTTTGCAGCAAAAAGCCTGTAGAATTCACCCCAATTCTGGTGTCCTATGCTAACTTGCTCCATTATTTACTTGATACTACAATGGTAGCCATAACCCCTGCTAGGTTTCCTAAACCTCGATTTTTCTGAGGATACAACTCGAACGCAATGTGTGCTTATCATCATGGAGGAGCCCCAGGGCATTCCATTGAGCATTGTATGACCCTGAAGCGTAAGGTGCAAAGTCTAATTGATGCGGGCTAGCTGAAATTTGAGTAGAATCGCGTATGAGTCCTGACATTGACAAGCGACACCACACATGGGGCAATTTTGAAAGCTGTTGTTAGGTGTCTCTAATGACTCATCAGGATTTCCAAGTTTATGCCATTATTGTAAACCATAGTTACAATGCTAAAATGGATGAATTTGACATCCTTTTCTCTCTCATCCTTTCACAAACACATCTTTGCTTATTCAACTTCCACCGGAATGTGAGTGTAAGCCATTGGTTTGTTTGCTCAAAGCGACCTGCGCTACTGAGTGTTGACTTCCAAGACTGTTCAATCAGAGATTACTCGTCCTGCACGTTGGTGGGGTGCCGTAAACAACGAGTAAAGCAGAAAAGTTCAAAAAGAAAAAAAAGCATTTGATTGACTGTGTTTTCAAGTAAAAATATAGACATTCATGTGACCTCATTTTATCATTCCAGAAATTTTGTCTTTTTAGAGAAAAGTGAGTTATCAAGAATAGGAGTCATTTGACTTAATCCATCGATTGAAAAAATCCTTCAACTATTTCTCGTCCTTGGAAAATTCTTTTTGTAAGAATCAACTGTTTCTTTCATTCTTCCTTGCTACTAGGTTGTGAAAACAAAGATGGATACCTCAGAGCCCTACACTGGGGCAATGAGGGGCATCGTGCATGAACCTCAAGTGAACCTAGGAGCAGATTAGAAGTTCTCACCCAATAGGTTCCTTGCTACAAGGTCATGACGAAAGACACCGATTGGTACCTCAAAGCCCTACACTGGGGCAATGAGGGGCATTGTGCATGAACCTCAAGTGAACCTAGGGGCAGATTAGAAGTTCTCACCCAATAGGTTCCCTGCTACAAGGTCATGATGAAAGACAATGATTGGTACCTCAAAGCCTTACATTGGGGCAATGAGGGGCACCGTGCATGAGCCTCAAGTAAACCTAGGGGCAGATTAGAAGTTCTCACCCAATAGGTTCCCAGCTACAAGGTCATGACGAAAGATAACAATTGGTACCTCAAAGCCTTACACTAGGGCAATGAGGGGCATCGCGCATGAGCCTCAAGCGAGCATAGGGGCGGATCAAAAGTTCTTATCCATCCATGTTTTTAAACAAAAAAGGGGTGGGGGACAAACTCGAGAATTTCAGTGGATTGGTTAAACATCAAACGACTCCATTGTCGTCACTCCAAAATGGTCAAGTGACTAAATCAAACAGAACATACACTCTGATGGAGTTCCCGGAGAGATTTGCAAAAAGATAGGATGAGGTTGCATGAATTATCACCTCTTTCAAAAGGACAGTCAATCTATGTTTTCCAAAAAAATTAAATCAAAATCAAAATCACAAAACAGGGAAAGAATGTCATGAACATTGTACAACTTTCCATTACATTGCATTGTTTTATATGAAGTCTGCATTTACCGCATTTCAAGACAAAGGTTGCATGCATCTGCATCCCTAAAAATCATGTTAACTGCATAGATTTCCTACATCTAATATCCAATCATGTGGATTTGGGATGACCGACCCTCTCGATGAGTCGATCTCTTGCTTTCTCATAAGGGTGAACCCTTAAGTACTAGTACCTATCACCTTCATAGGGCTACATGCCCTCACCTTCCGAGGACTGCATGTCCTCACCTTCAGAGGACTACACGTCCTCACCTTCGCCTTCGTAGGGCTACACGCCCTCACCTTTAGAGGACTACACGTCCTCACCTTCATAGGGCTACACGCCCTCACCTTCCGAGGACTACATGTCCTCACCTTTAGAGGACTACACGTCCTCGCCTGCAGAGGATAACACGTCCTCGCCTTCGCCTTCGTAGGGCTACATGCCCTCACCTTTAGAGTACTACACGTCCTCGCCTTCAGAGGACTACACGTCCTCACCTTCAAAGGGCTACACGCCCTCGCCTTCAGAGGACTGCACGTCCTCACCTTCAGAGGACCAAACATCTTCATCTTCAGAGGACTACACGTCATCATCTTCAGAGGACTACACATCCTCACCTTCAGAGGGCTACACGCCCTCCCCTTTAGAGGACTACACGTCCTCGCCTTCAGAGGGCTACACATCCTCGCTTTCAGAGGACTACACGTCCTTGCCTTTAGAGGACTGCATGTCCTCGCCTTCAGAGGGCTACACGTCCTCGCCTTCAAAGGGCTACACGTCCTCGCCTTCAGAGGGCTGCACGTCCTCACCTTCAGAGGACTACATGTCCTCGCCTTCAGAGGGCTGCACGCCCTCGCCTTCAAAGGGCGACACGTCCTGAACTTCACAGGGCTGCACGCCCTCGCCTTAAGAGGGGTACGCATCCTCACTTTCAGTGGGCTCCATGTCCACACCTTAAGAGAATTTAAGGTCCTCTGCCCTTAAATGCTTAACCGAGACTTGAACTCCTGGTTAAAGGGCTAGTAATTTCCTTTTATCAGTTCCTGGGCCACCCCCTGATCCTGGAGGAGGGCCAACTATGCAAGTACAACCAGAGGAGGAGGCTATCGCACAACTACTATGCATACCGGGGAAAGATTTCACCCGTGCCACTGCAAAGAGACGAGTGCGGATCATGCGCACCAACATGACCACTCTTACACAGATATGGATGACGTTGCTACTTAGCAACATTCCGTCCAACGACCACAATGCCGATGTCCCCCTGCGGAAGTATTAGTTGGTTTGTGTCGTCCTGACATAGGTAAGTATGCATATGGTTCAATTGATTTCTGATACCATCTATTGTTTGCAGGGATCACACCCACAAAGACACCCAATGGACCCAGAGAAGTCCAATAGGGCCCTGGGGTTTCCAGCTCTGGTTACGGGCCTCTGTTAGTCCTACAGGGTGCCCGCTCCCCCCAGCAAGGTCACGCCATCATGACATAGGTAAGTATGCACATCGCTCAACTGATTTCTGATGTCATCTATTGTTTGCAGGGATCACGCCCACAAGACACCCAGTGGACCCGAAGAAGTCCATCAGGGTCTTGGAGTTGCCATCTCTGATTACGGGCCTCTGTCAGTTCTACGGAGTGCCTATCGCCCCCAACAAGGTCATCAGGCCCCCTACTAATCGAGCTTTCATCAAGAAGTACTGCGCCCTCAGGCAGGCATAGGGCGAAACACCACAGCAGTCTTGGGATGGCCAGCAGCGGGCAACAGACGCACCGCCACCACCTCTAGAGTTCACCTTAGCTCATCCACAAAAAGGTTAGAGCGTTGCCTACGACACATGGCCGACCAATAGGCGACCAAGTCCAAAGCCAAAGGTAAGCAATGTACTAGGTCCGTGACCGACAAGTCATCACGCGTCCAGCTCAAGATGTTAAAGAAGCGCTACTAGGAGGCAACCTAGTACCTTTTAAATCTCTGCTTGTTATTTGATCACTTTTGTTTCTCAAGTCATAGTAGGACACACCTAGTTGCTCATGATCCTAGGAATTTAAATAAAACAAGCACAAGCTTGGAAGGTAGTCATACCTCACAAAATATATGTATGTGTGTTTAGGTAGCAAGATACCTTGGATATGCATGTATATAACAAACATACCTCACAAAATATATATATGTATGTTTAGGTAGCAAGATACCTTGGATATGCATGTATATAGCAAAAATATCTCACAAAACATATATATGTATGTTTAGGTAGCAAGATACCTTGGATATGCATGTATATAGCAAAAATATCTCACAACATATATATATGTATGTTTAGGTAGCAAGATACCTTGGACACACATGTATATAGCAAAATACCTCACAAAAATATACATATGTTTAGGTAGCAAAATACCTCATGGAAAAAGAAAAAGAGATAAAAAAGAAAAAAAAATAATAATAAGTTGTCTAGCTAAAAAAACAACATGCTTGTGAAAAGAGATAACTTCCAGGTTTTCTTTGAAAAAAAATTCATTGATCATAACCAGTTTTTGAAAAAAATGTGTATACATTTGAAGGGTGAATGCTGTGAAAATTTTCCCGAATGCCCAAAAATGGACTTGGATGAATGCACAAATTGATAAAAGAACATATTTTGGAAACACTGGGTTGACTAAAGTAGAGAAAATGAATCATGAGCCCAAGCATCACATGACCAAAATTTTTCTACACTTGAGTGTCCCCATAGGTGCATGCATGACTAGTTTTGCATAAAATTTCCAAATCATCATTGTTGCATTTGCGTCATGGAAATAATGTGTGACATCCCCTTTATCCCTGAACCAAACCAAACCCTGACATATGTCATGTCTAGCCATCCTACAAGCCTTGAGCCGAAATCCCAACTTACCATAAACCTTGACCCAGGGTGAGAATGTCAATCCTTGCTCTCGGAAGAAAAAAAGAAAGAAAATTCCCAATCAAAAAGTGGGAGAAAACAAAAAGAAAGAAAATTCCCGATCAAAGATCAGAAGAAAACAGAAGAAGTATGCAGAAAGGTCTTTGGACCAGACAATATCTGAACAATATAGAATTGTCACCAAAGTAAACATGAAAAGAAAGGAAACCACGACCTAAAGTGGTCCTCTCCCTTTGATTGCCAACCAAAATCCTATGCGTCGGTGACTTGTTCACCTCACACTAAACAAAAAAAGGAAAAAGAAAAGGCCAAGAACACTCAAAGCCAAATTTCCCACAAGAAACAAACCATTCCCAAGAAAAAGTCCTATTGATCCATGATCACGCATGTAATCTTTGATTTGATAGGAAATGATTTGCAAAATCAAGTCATGACACATCTATGGTTCGAAATTAGGATGAAACACTTACCTGTGTGAGATCGATACACTTTGAGTGATTTTCTTCTATTTTTGTTGAACCCAGTGTTTCCTCTAAATGGTCATTTAGAAGCGAAATGCTAACATCCAAAATCTCATTTATGGTTATGAGAAGATTTCATCAGCATACTCTCCTTCCCCGGTAGACACATTGTTTTTCATCCAAAAAGCATATGTTGCTCTGATCAGTTGGAAGTTTGTCTCTTTACTAAAGCATGTTCGCATTTTAGTGGAGAAAACACCGAGGCTATTTTAGTCTCACAAGTTCCAGAACTACGCAGGTCTGAGTTCCTCATTGAGGATACGTAGGAGCAAAAGCCTCGCTTTTGTCAGCCGCCCCACAATCTCTATCATACTGACCCTGGGGGCATGTGACATGTGGAGACAAATTATGGTCATTCCGCACACCTTTTCGCCATCCAGACATAGTCGTGTCCGATGGCACGCAGAGACAAATTATGGTCATTGTGCGCCTTTTGTCATCCAGAGGCGGCGGACCCGATGACATGCGGAGACAAATTATGGTCATTCCGCACACCTTTTCGCCATCCAGACACAGTCGTGTCCGATGGCACGCAGAGAAAAATTATGGTCATTCTGCGCCTTTTGTCATCCAGAGGCGGCGGGCCCAATGACATTCAAAGACAAATTAAGGTCATTCTGCACACCTTTTCACCATCCAGACATAGTCGTGTCCGATGGCACGCAGAGACAAATTATGGTCATTCTACGCCTTTCGTCGTCCAGAGGCGGCGGACCCGATGACATGCGGAGACAAATTATGGTCATTCCGCACACCTTTTCGCCATCCAGACACAGTCGTGTCCGATGGCACGTAGAGACAAATTATGGTCATTCTGCGCCTTTTGTCATCCAGAGGCGGCGGACCCGATGACATTCGAAGACAAATTAAGGTCATTCTGCACACCTTTTCACCATCCAGACATAGTCGTGTCCGATGGCACGCAGAGACAAATTATGGTCATTCTGTGCCTTTTGTCACCCAGAGGTGGTGGGCCCAATGACATGCGGAGGCAAATTATGGTCATTCCGCACACCTTTTTGCCATTCAGACACAATCGTGTCCGATGGCACGCAGAGACAAATTATGGTCATTATGCGTCTTTTGTTATCCAGAGGCGGCGGGCCCGATGACATGCGGAGACAAATTATGGTCATTCCGCTCACCTTTTCGCCATTCAGACACAATCGTGTCCGATGGCACGTAGAGACAAATTATGGTCATTCTGCGCCTTTTGTCATCTAGAGGCGATCGTGCCCGATGACACGCAGAGAAAAATTATGGTCATCCGCATGCTTTTGCTATCTGTAAGACTCGACAAGTGATAAACGCGCAGAGACAAATTATGGTCATTCTGCGCCCTTTGTCATTCAGGAGCAGCGAGTCTAGTGATAAACGCGTAAAGACAAAGACAAATTATGGTCATTATGCGCTCTTTGTCATTCAGGAGCAGCGAGTCGAGTGATAAACGCGTAAAGACAAATTATGGTCATTCTGCGCCCTTTGTCATTCAGGAGCAGCGAGTCGAGTGATAAACGTGTAAAGACAAATTATGGTCATTCTGCGCCCTTTGTCATTCAGGAGCAGCTAGTCGAGTGATAAACGCGCAGAGACAAATTATGGTCATTCTACGCCCTTTGTCATTCAGGAGCAGCGAGTCGAGTGATAAACGCGCAGAGACAAATTATGGTCATTCTGCGCCCTTTGTCATTCAAGAGCAGCAAGTCGAGTGATAAACGCGCAGAGACAAATTATGGTCATTCTGCGCCCTTTGTCATTCATGAGCAGTGAGTCGAGTGGTGGGCGGAGACAAATTATGGTCATTCCGCACACCTTTTCGCCATCCAGAGGCGATCGTGTCCGATGGCGCGCAGAGACAAATTATGGTCATTCTGCGCCTTTCCATCCAGGCCCGATCGTGTCCGATGGCGCGCAGAGACAAATTATGGTCATTCTGCGCCTTGTGTCAACCAAGAGGAACAAATTCGGCAGTATCAAGATGATGTTGGTCGTTCGGTGCTGATCATTTTCAAAATTTTTGCAGGTTCCGCTGGCAGGGAGATTAACCGGCCGAATGGTGTTTCGCTCGAACGAAATTAGTGTCTTATCTTTACTTCCCTTCTATCTCCAATAAAAGACAAGTAAAGAGGGGCAACTGTCATACCCTAATTTCGTCTGAGGACCATCTGTTTGTTGGGATGCGACCCTCGTTTGACCACTTCGAGGTACTTGGCACCCATCGTTGCACAATCCGAGAAGTTTCGTGACGTGCCGGAAGTGAAAAGGAAGCATTTGCACAATCCGTGAAGTTCTGTAACATCCCGGAAGCCAAAGAAGGGATGATTACGTAATCCGTAAGGATTCGTGACATTACAGAAAGAAAACAAGTATTGTTACGTAATTCATAAAGTTCTGTAACGTTACGGAAAAAGAATCAGCAAAAAAAGGCAAGAGCTGTATTTAGTAAAATGGGGGGTGCAAATAGTAATTTTCAAATCTGGGCCCTTCTAGAGGTTTCTGGGAATTTTCTTGCTTAAGGTGGAAGCAACCTAGCTCGCCTGGGCGAGCTAGGTGGCAACCACCTCCCCCGTTTTGTTGAAAAATGGGCCTCCGGGGCTTCCTGGACACCCGTAATGCTTTCGTAAAATTCCCATAACCCTAAATAAGCATATTTCACTTAATATGGGTGAGAAGGAAGAGAAAAAAAAGAATAAAATCAAGTCCTATAGGCTTCCGTAACTTTTCCGTAAATTACGAAAGAAGGGGGTGAACTTATCAAAAAAGGGGAGTGCAAATAGCTATTTTCAAATTTTGAATTGGGCCTTCTAGAATATTTTTCAAAGCTGGATTGCTTCTGGAGGAAGCAACCTCCTCCCCCTTTTTCCTATAAATAGACTAAAGGTGGCTATTCTAAGGATCCTTGAGCCCCCTGGCTATGTGTTTCAGCTGTTTTGGGTGGAAAAAATTATTTCTGTGAAGAAAATCAAAGCCGAGGTGCTTCCGTAACGCTTCCGAGATGTTTCCGTGAGCGAATCCGTGAAGGTTTTCCGTCGTTCTTCACCGTTCTTCATCCGTTCTTCGTTCTTCAACAGGTAAGTTTTCGAATCCGAGACTTTCAATTCATTTCTTGTTTTTTTTTGCTTTCATCTTTATTTCGTTCATTTTCGGTTTTCTTTTCTTCCGTCTTTAACGCGCTTTTACCGTTTATTTAAGCCTTTTTCTCACCTAATAAATGATAAAATGAATTTCAACCGATCATTTGTGTTGTAATATCGTTTAATCACTTTTAAAACAAAATCTAACCGATCGTTCATGCTGTAACCTCGGTTAAACAAAAAAAAAGCAATATAATAATAAAATAATCAAAATATCTTGAAAAATAATAATAAAATAATCAAAATATCTTTGAATAAAATAATAATAATAAAATCAATCGGACGTTTTTCTTTGGAAGTTTCCTTGGATCAATTGACTAATAACCAAAGTGAAACTAAGGCTAAAATCAACTCACAAATCAAGATTTGTCCGCAAAAGTCACTTAAAACCGTTTTAAGGTCCAACGCCTTAAATGGTCCTCTTTGCTTTTATCGGTTAACATGGACCGTTCAAAAGCATAAAATCAACATGTAACTTTACCGCTTTTGCAAGAACTACGTAGGTCTGATTTCCTCATCGCAATTGAGGATACGTAGGAGCAAAAGCCTCGCTTTTGTCGACCACCCCAAGAGATCGTTAATGGTCCAACGCCTTAACGTTTCTCTCCTTTCAAAACCAAGAGATTGTTAATGGTCCAACGCCTTAACGTTTCTCTCCTTTCAAAAGAACCGAAAGATTGTTTAATGGTTCAACGCCTTAAATGACCTTTCATTCAACCAAAATATATCTTGCAAAAAAGGATAAAAACAACTTAACCAACGCTTAGTTCTCAAAGAACTACGTAGGTCTGATTTCCTTGTCACAATTGAGGAATATGTAGGAGCAAGGGAAGCACCCTTGTCGACCACAAAAAAGAAAAAATATATAAAAGGCATAAAAATACATAAAAGCTAAAGAACGTAAAAAGGGAAAATAAAACAAAACGAAGTCATGTTTGCACTCTTGATTAAAGGCTGCCGTCCCTTGTGACGGACGTGTGGGGTGCTAATACCTTCCCCGTGCATAAATATAACTCCCGAACCTTTCACTTAAAGTTTGTAGACCACGTCTTTTCCGGTTTTTCCGACGTTTTCCTCAAAGAAACGTTGGTGGCGACTCCGCACATTTTCCTTCCTTGGAAGACGCACCCGTGGGTCTCACGTTGCCCTCCTGCCGAAGGGTAGGTTGCGACACACATCATATGTAATCGATTATCAGAGACTCTGAACATTGGGAATTCAAATTTTAAATGAAGAGTCACAACTGTTCAAGGAAAATAATTGTGTAATCGATTACACTAATGTTGTAATTGATTACAGAGAGGATTTTCAAGGAATATCGCCAACAGTCACGTCATATCATTTGGATTTTGAATGGCCATCAAAGGCTTATATATATGTGTGACTTGGGATGAAATTGGGAGAGAGTTTTACTGGTCCAGAATGTCTTATCCTCTCAAAAGAAAGTGAGAGAGATTCCAAGAGAACTTCATTGTCAAATGCTCTCTCAAAAGAAACTCTTGGGCAAACATCTGCAAATCCATTAAGAGTTCATCCATGGACATCAATTGTAATATCCTTTTCTTCAAGAGAGAATTCTTATTTCTTTCTTCTCATTCAAAGAGATTGTTTAAGGGATCGAGGGTCTCTTAAGTTGTAAGGAATGCTGAACACAAGGGAAGGGTTGTCCCTGTGTGGTTCAGACTTTGTAAATGAATTTTTACAAAGGGAGTGGAAAATCTCTAGTGGGTTTTTTGAGTACTGGATGTAGGCACGAAATTTGCTGAACCAGTATAAAACTGTGTTCACATTCTTTCTTCCCTTATCTTATTTATTTTGTTGCAATCAATTGTGTCTTGCATGTTTAAAGAACATTATTAAATTGATTGCTACTTCTTCTACATTCTGAGCCTATCATTTAGAAGGGGGTTAAAAGTTTGTTAGTGGAAAATTAATTCACCCCTTCGTAAGTTATTGAGGCCACAAGGTCCAACAATACATACTATTTGTTACACTTTGAATAGGGTACTTATTGGACCAATTTTGAAGAAAACTCCTTAATGAATTGTATAAGGAAAGAAAATCAAACATTTCACACCTGAGAATTTTTGCTTATAAGTGTTTTGTTTTAAATGACAGTAAAGACTCTCTTGGCAAATTTGATGCAAAGGCAGATGAGGCTATCTGATGCAATCCTACCCCCAAGGGCATTGGATAAAAGACTCCAAGAAGATTGGGCCAAAGATGCAAGAGAAGGCCCTAGGGTTCTCATGAGCCTTAGGGTAAATTTCGGGTCCATGGGCTAAGTATGAGCCCACTTATCTTTATACATATTAGATTAAGGTTTCATTAATTTTGGGTCTTGTATTAAGGGCTCCATAATGTAGGTAGGGTACCCTAGAAATATAGGATTTTTCAGCCCTTGTATTTTAAGGCACCTACACTAGTTTTTGTATTAGGGGTAGTTTTGTAATTTCACATTCACTAAGTGAATATTTGATGTGTGTGGTTGGAAATAAATTTAATTGAATTGGTAGAAGCCCAATCCAATTAAATTTTAGAGGTGGAGGTGAGCATTTGCTTACTACACCCCATTGCCACATCATATAGTCACACTTTGTGCATGTCCTTCATGCTTTACATGCCTCATGACACCTAAGCACACTTAGTGGATAATCTTGGAATTGATCTTGGATTAGTGGGTTGAACCATAACTAAAATTCACTAATCATAATTTGTCAAATTTTGGCTCCATAAATTCAAGTAAAATTTGAATTGAAATTCAAATTTCCCTCCAATTTTGTGTGACACTTAGGCTAGAAATAGAGGTCATGTGTGTGCATTTTTTAAACTTTGATCATTTGAAAATTAAACTTCAGATTTTAGAGCTCTTTTAGAGCACAAAATTTCATGCTCTTCTCTTCCTCTCCCTTCATTCATCTCCTTCTGTAGAAGCAAATCATCATGGTGAATCAAAGGTGATTCAAAGGTGTTTTGATGATAACAATGATGATAACAAAAGATGATGACAAAGGTGATGACAAAAAGCTCAAAGATCAATCAAAGAACAACTCAAGTGAATCAAAGATCAATCAAAGAACAACTTAAGTAAATCAAAGATCAATCAAGAACAATTCAAGAGTTCAAGATAAGAATCAAGAAAAATTCAAGACTCAAGAAGAAAGTCTAGAGACAAGAATCAAGATTCAAGGTTCAAGGTTCAAAGATCTCAAGAATCAAGATCAAGATTCAAGACTCAAGATTCAAGAATGAAGAGAAGACTCAATTAAGATAAGTATTAAAAATTTTTCAAAACTTTGAATAGCACATGAATTTTTGACAAAACCTTTTACCAAAGAGTTTTTACTCTCTGGTAATCGATTACCAGATTGTTGTAATCGATTACCAGTAGCAAAATTGTTTTGAGTTTTCAAATTGAATTTACAACGTTCCAATTAATTTCAAAAAGCTGTAATCGATTACAATGTTTTGGTAATCGATTACCAGTGCCTTTGAACGTTGAAATTCAAATTCAAATGTGAAGAGTCACATCCTTTCACACAAAAGCTTTGTGTAATCGATTACACGGATTTGGTAATCGATTACCAGTGACTGTTTCTGAATAAATCAAAAGATGTAACTCTTCAAAAAGGTTTTGACTTTTTCAAATTGGTTTTAAGTTTTTCTAAAAGTTATAACTCTTCTAAATGGTCTTCTTGACCAGACATGAAGAGTCTATAAAAGCAAGGCTTTGTTTTGCATTTTCAATGAATTCATTCTTTCATACTTTTACTTTTCCAATCAATCTTTTACAAGCCTTGAATCTCTTTGAACTTCTTCTTCTTCTTAGTACCAAAAGCTTTCTGAAGTTTTCTGGTTTTCCAAACCTTGAAAACAAGTGCTATTCATCTTTTCATTCACTTCTCCCTTTGCCGAAAAGAATTCGCCAAGGACTAACTGCCTGAATTCTTTTTGTGTCTCTCTTCTCCCTTTTCCAAAAGAACAAAGGACTAACCGCTTGAATTCTTTTGTGTCTCCCTTCTCCCTTGTCAAAGAATTCAAAACGACACAGTCTGAGAATTCTTTTGATTCTTCCCATTCCCTTATACAAAAATGTTCAATGGACTAACCGCCTGAGAATTCTTTTGTATCCCCATTCACAAAGTATCAAAGGTTTAACAGCCTGAGATCTTTGTCTTAACACATTGGAGGGTACATCCTTTGTGGTACAAGTAGAGGGTACATCTACTTGGGTTTGACTGAGAACAAGAGAGGATACATCTCTTGTGGATCAGTTCTAGTGGAGGGTACATCCACTAGGTTCAAAGAGAACAAGGGAGGGTACATCCCTTATGGATCTTTGCTTGTAAAAGGATTTTTACAAGGTTGAAAGAAATCTCAAGGACCGCAGGTCGCTTGGGGACTGGATGTAGGCACGGGTTGTTGCCGAACCAGTATAAAAACTCTTGTGTGTTTGTTTCCTTCTTCCATACTCTTTTACTTTCCGCTGTGCATTTAATTTCCGCTTTTACTTTCTGTTAAGTTTCTCTTCTACTCCTCATTCTCTTAACAATTTAGTAAAAGCCTTAAAAGAGTAGTTTTTAATTATTAAAGGTTTAGGAATAATTAATTCAACCCCCCTTCTTAATTATTCTGAGGCCACTCGATCCAACACCTTCTTCCTCCAAGCTCTTATCCATGACCTCCTATGGTGGTGAGCTTCTTCTAGACTCATCTTCTCCTTGAAGTGGCATCTCCTCTCTCTCTTCCTTCTCCATTCCATTGTCATTCATCTTCCAAGAAGCAAAGGAATCCATTGATGAAGAAGATCCTAGGCCTATAAGCTCCAATGGAGCTTACATCATGAGGTATCAGAGCATCTTCATCTAGGTGATGTTCTTTTGCTTCCTCTATCTTTTTGTTTGGTGAATTCTCTTTAATTCCTTGTTCTTCATCTTATTCTCCATGTATATCCTCCATTGTCTTGTGGTTTGGTGCTGTTTAGAGTAGATTCAAAAAAATAAACCGATTAAATCTTAGATCTACACTTGTTGTAGCATTTCTATGGTTCAAATTTTGTAGATCTACTCTTGAATCATGTTTTTGTGTTGATTTTAGGTTATATCATTTTTCATTCATAATATTCTTGTGCTGAAACTTAGATCTAAACTTTTCTTCCAAAATATTGATTAGAAAAAAAAAACACAAAAATCTAAGTGTAAATAAATCACTTAATCCATGTTGTCTTAGAGTCATGTTTAGTCATAGTAATTGTCACATTATGTTCTAAGTTTGTGTTGAATTTTTATTTTGTTGATTGAATTCTAGATACATTTTTTCATGTATTCTTGTCATTCTTAGCCTATCTTTTGAATTTTGAGTCGAATTCATGCATGTTATTTAGTTCATAACATGTTCTAAATCAATTCCTAGAAGTAGTCTTGTTGTTGAACTCTTTTTTTTTTTTGTTTTCTAAGTTTCCTACATGATGCCTATGATGAAGTTGAGTTGTGGTGATGAGTTGTGGCTGGATTTGTGAATCAAAATAAGTCTTAAGCTCTCTTGAATTGTTTTATTCAAGATAATTGAGCATAAGCAAACACAAATTGTAACTATCCAAGTCTTAAGCAACATAAACACTACTCTTGATTTCTAGGTTGAAATCTCTGGTGCTGGCAGTTTGAACATACGAACTTGTATAAATTATTGGGAATTGGTCACTACGTGTTTTGAGCTGAAATTTTTACTGAATTTTCTAGACATCTGGACCAAAATTATGAAAAAAGAACCAAGCAATTTGGTTAAAGGAAAAATAAGAAAAATCACACAAGTTGGCAAAAAAATCAGTGTCCAGGAAAAAAAAAGTGAAAGGGAAGTGTGCTTGTGGTTTTGGCTCAAAATTTGTTCTATAATTGGTGCCTATTTTATACCAATACTAGTTCTAAAATTTCAATTGAAAATTATTGTGAAAACAAGTGCCAAAACTAGGGGTTTCTTCAGTCTCTTTTTTTTTTTAGTTTTTTCTACTCTACTCTAGAGCCATTCTAGGTTTCTCTTTGAGTCCTAGCTTGCTTTTGTGTGCTTTTCATTGCTTTAATTGTTGAATAATCCTTGAAAATTTGTCTTGTTAAAACTCTATTGGTTTAGCTTTCATTTCATTATTTTTTTGTGTCTTTGGTTATTGCTTGTCTCTTTGTTTCCTTTCTTGTGAGTTTCCATATAGGGAATTGGAAAGGAGGATTGGTGCCATACCTTGAAGAATTTAAGTCAAGAAGCAAGGGGCCAACCACCTTAAGAGCTATTGGACTAAGAAGCACTCCAAATTGAGTGAAACACTAAAGAGAGAATAGCCACCACAATTGAGGACTTTTTTTTTTTGTAATTTTGTAATTGACAATTTTCTTTGTTTTCAAACTTTGTAACAAAAAGGCCTTTCATTGGAAGTAAGTTGGGAGCCTCCAATTGGTAACTCTACTTCCATTTGTGTATAATAATTTTAGGTAATTTTCCCTTAGGATAGTGAGTGTTTTGTTGGGAACCTTAAATGAGGTCATCCAAACACTCTTAGGATCCGCCTAGTTTGCATTTCTTGCACTTTAATTTCTTGCTTACTTTCATAGCTTATTTCCTTTACCCTCCATTGTCAAACCGCCTAGATAGCTTGCCTTTTACCAATTAGTTTTTACCTTATGTTTCACACCTCTTTTAGTGTTTATTTTGGCTAGTTTCAACCATAGTTTCTTTTACCTTTTGTTTTCAAACCCCCAACAAGAAAGAACCATAACTTAGGAACCAACATGAGTCTTCATTCTTCATCTAGTGTTAATGGTGAGGGTTCTACTCCTAAGGACCCCTTGTATAAGATATTAGATGAGTTGAGATCCCTTAAGTTGTGGAAAGAAAAACAAGATAGAAAAGAAAAAGGTAAAAAAAGAGTGGAAGAAATAAGTCAAGATGAAAGAGAGAAAATAAGAGAGGAAGAAAGAAGAAAAATAATGAAAGAAATGAAAAGAGAAAAACAGGCCTCCTATAGTAGTCATGACTCTTGCAAGAGTTTAAGTGAAGAACTTAGCGACTATTATAGAGGGCGCCATAGTTCACATACTAAACATCACTACCAAAGAAGAGAAAAGGAAAGAAGGCCTCAAGAGGTTAACATTAGCCTCTCATATTTCCATGGAAAAGATAATGTTGAGGCCTACTTAGATTGGGAAATGAAGGTTGAACAACTCTTTGCTTGCCATCATATTAGCGAAGAGAGAAAAGTTCCATTGGCTACCCTTAGCTTTCAAGGGTATGCCTTCTATTGGTGGACTTCCATTGTTAGGGAACGAAGGATTCATGGGGATCCTCCAGTAGAGTATTGGAATGATCTTAAGAGTGCCCTAAGGAAGAGGCACATTCCCTCCTACTATGAAAGAGAGCTTATGGACAAGCTCCAAAGGCTTAGACAAGGGAGTATGAGTGTTGAAGAATATAGACAATAAATAGAACTACTCCTTTTAAGAGCTGGACTTAGGGAGGAGGAAAAAATAAGCATAGCTAGGTTCTTTAGTGGGCTTAATATGGAAGTGAGGGACAAGGTTGAACTCCTTCCATATAGGGACCTAGATGAGCTAGTCCAACTTTGTATACGAGTGGAGCAACAACTTAAAAGAAAGCCTTCTTCAAAATCTTATGGCTCTCACTCTTATCCAAGGAAGGACTAAGCCCATGGAATTTTGGGGGCTGCACCTTCAAAACCCAAGGAAGATAAGGGTAAGATCATAGAGAAATACACCCCTAAGACTAGTTCCCAAGAAAGGACTAGCAACATTAAATGCTTCAAATGTCTTGGGAGAGGTCACATTGCCTCTCAATGCCCCACAAAGAAAACCATGATCATGAGGGGTCAAGACATTTATAGTAGTTAGGAGGAGACTACTTCTTTCCCTTACTCTAGTGGAAGTGAAGATGAAGTAAGGGGTGAAGAGTCTAGTGAGGAAGTCTACCCCCATGAAGAAGGTGACCTCTTAATGATTAGAAGGCTCCTTGGAGGTTAATCTTGTGATCTATCTCAATCCCAAAGAGAGAACATCTTTCATACAAGATGCAAAATTTTAGATAAAACTTGTTCTCTCATTGTGGATAGTGGATCTTGTTGCAATTGTTGTAGCACAAGATTAGTTTCCAAGTTGAACCTCACTATCATTCCCCACCCAAAACCTTATAAACTTCAATGGCTAAATGAGCAAGGGGAAATGATAGTTAACCAACAAGTGAAGGTACCTTTCTCCATTGGGACATATAAGGATGAAGTTAATTGTGATATAGTTCCCATGGAGGCATGACATATTCTTTTAGGAAGGCCTTGGCAATTTGATAGGAAGATCATTTACAATGGCCTAACTAATGAAATTACCCTCACCCATCTTGGCATTAAATTTGTGTTGCATCCTCAAACACCTTCACAGGTGGCCAAGATCAACTAACTATGAAAGATAAGAGGGATGAGGAAGAAAAACCAGAAAAACAAAGGAAAAAGAAGGATAGTAAGGCCTTGTCTTCAAAGGCCAAGGGGAAGGAAAAGGAGGAAAAGGATTCCTCCAAGAAGATTGTTAAGAAGGAAAATCATTTTGCAACAAAAGGTGATATTAAAAGAGCACTCCTTCTTAAACAATCTTTCTACCTTCTCCTATCAAGGGAAACATCCTTTAGCACCGCCATACCTCTTGAGCTTGAGGTTATTCCTCAAGTAAAGGAGTTGTTGGATAAGGGTTTGGTTCGCAAGAGCTTAAATCCTTGTGCTTTGTTGGTTCCTAAAATAGGTATTATTAGGCACCAAATCCCTATGATAGGTGGTATGATGAATGTGTTGAGTGGTGCAACACTCTTTTGTAAAATCACTCATGCACCCAACATCTTCATGATTTGTGTACATAGGGACTCATTAGGTAGGTTTGTTCTTATTTTTTGTTTCCATGCAAACCTAGGTGCTCATGTGCGAAACCTTAGGTTTGTCGTAATTTTTTGTAGGAATAATAAAAATGAAAATAAACAAAAAGGTATGTTTTATTCCACTACTTTCCTTAACATTTTAAATAGCGATAAAGGGGCTTCCCATGGACCCTAAGAGAATAAAGGTCATTCCTGAGTGGCCTACTCCACCAAGTATAAGGGAAATTTGGGGCTTCAATATCTTAACAAACTTTTACAAAAGGTTTGTCCCATATTTTTCTATTCTTGTGGTACCACTCATTGAGTTGGTGAGGAACTATATTCTCTTATGGGAAGATGGCCAGGAAAGGGGTTTTCAGTCCTTACCGTACTCTAACATACCCAACATCACTAATACATATGTTTTTATTCTTTTTACAGGTGTTGAGGAAAGAATTAATGAGTTTCAAGAACCTCTGGATTTGAGGTCAAATCCTTTTCAAGGGGGGAATGATGCAATCCTACCCCCAAGGGCATTGGATAGATGACTCCAAGAAGATTGGGCCAAAGATGCAAGAGAAAGCCCTAGGGTTCTCATGAGCCTTAGGGTAGATTTCGAGCCCATGGGCTAAGTATGAGCCCACTTATCTTTGTACATATTAGATTAAGGTTTCATTAATTTTAGGTCGTGTATTTAGGGCTCCATAATGTAGGTAGGATATCCTAGAAATATAGGATTTTTCAGCCCTTGTATTTTAGGGCACCTAGACTAGTTTTTGTATTAGGGGTAGTTTTGTAATTTCACATGCACTAAGTGAATATTTGATGTGTGTGGTTGGAAATAAATTTAATTGAATTGGTAGAAGACCAATCCAATTAAATTTTAGAGGTGGAGGTGAGCATTTGCTTACTACACCCTATTGCCACATCATATAGTCACACTTTGTGTATGTCCTTCATGCTTTACATGCCTCATGACACCTAAGCACACTTAGTGGAGAATCTTGGAATTGATCTTGGATTAGTGGGATGAACCATAACTTAAATTCACTAATCATAATTTGTGAAATTTTGGCTCCAAAGTTTGGCTCCACAAATTCAATTTCAAATTCAAGTAAAATTTGAATTGAAATTCAAATTTCCCTCTAATTTTGGGTGACACTTAGGCTATAAATAGAGGTCATGTGTGTGTATTTTTTAACTTTGATCATTTGAAAATTAAACTTCAGATTTCAGAGCTCTTTTAGAGCACAAAATTCCGTGCTCTTCTCTTCCTCTCCCTTCATTCATCTCCTTCTTCCTCCAAGCTCTTATCCATGGCCTCCTATGGTGGTGAGCTTCTGCTAGACTCATCTTCTCCTTGAAGTGGTGTCTCCTCTCTCTCTTCCTTCTCCATTCAGCTTCCATTCATCTTCCAAGAAGCAAAGGAATCCATTGATGAAGAAGATCCTAGGCCTACAAGCTCCAATGGTGCTTACATCACTATCTTTCTTGGTTAGTCACTACATAGTAAGGCATATAGGGTATTCAACAAAAGAACTTTAATCGTAGAAGAATCTATGCATATGGTTTGTGATGAAACTAATTCTTTTGTTCAAGAAAATTCTTTAGAAGAAGATGCAGGTCTCAGGAAAAAGATTTTGTTCTTGAAGATGACATCAAGGCAGAAGAAATTGAGCAAAGAAAAGAGATCTCTACAACTATGCCTAAAGAACTTCTTAGAGAGTGGAGAACTCAAAAAGATCTCTCCTTAGACAACATTATTGGAGAAATCTCTAAGGGTGTTTCTACGCGTTGTAGACTTAGAATTCTATGTAACAACATGGCTTTTGTTTCTCAGGTTGAACCAAGAAACATTGATGAAGATTTATGTGATGAACATTGGTTAATGCAAAATGCATGAAGATTTGAACCAGTTCAAGAGAAATTATGTATGGGATTTAGTTCCTAAACCAACCTCTCACAAGTCAATCGGAACCAAATGGGTGTTACAAAACAAACTTGATGAATACAACATCATAATAAGGAATAAAGAAAGATTGGTTGAAAAAGGATACTACCAAGAAGAAAGAATTGACGATGATGAAACCTATGCTTTAGTTGCAAGGTTAGAAGCTATATGATTGCTACTTGTATTTGCTTGTATTATGAATTTCATACTTTTTCATATGGATGTAAAAAGTGCATTCCTCAATGGACGCATTGAAGAAGAAGCATATGTAGAACAACCTCCAGGATTTATGGATCATGTATATCCTGACTATGTCTACAAATTGAAAAAGGCACTCTATGGTTTGAAGAAAGCACCAAGGTCAAGGTATGTAGATTGAGCAGTTTTTTAATTGAACAATCTTTCACTACAGGCCAGGTTGACAAAACCTTGTTTATTAAAAAAGTAAACAATGATTTGTTAATTGTTCAAATATATGTTGATGATATTATATTTGGCTCTACTAATGAAACCTTGTACAAGGAATTTTCATGTTGTATGTAGAAAGTATTTGAGATGTCTATGATGGAAGAATTAAACTTCTTTCTAGGACTCCAAGTCAAACAAATTGAACATGGAACCTTCCTCAATCAAACCAAATATTGCATATAACTAATAAAGAAATTTGGTATGAAAAAATGTAAAGAAGCATCTACTCCTATGGCTACATCAACTTATCTTGACTTAAATAAGAAAGGTAAATCAGTGGATGAATCATGATATAGAGGTATGATTGAATCACTTCTCTACCTAACTAAATGTAGACCAAATATCATGCTAAGCATTTGCTTATATGCAAGATATCAGTCCAATCCAAAGGAATCTCACTTAATTGTTGTTAAGAGGATTATTAAGTATCTTAAGGGCACAACCAATGTAGGTTTGTGGTATCCCAAAGGTACTTCCTTAAACTTAACAAGTTTATTAGATTCTGATTTTGCCAGGATGCAAATTAGATAGAAAAAGTACAAGTGGGACATGCCATATACTTGGAAGCTCACCAGTGTCTTGGAATTGCAAAAAGCAAGCTAGTGTCGCACTTTCAACTGCTGAGGCTGAATCAATAGCTGCAGGAAGTTGTTTTGCTCAAAGTCTTTGGATGATGCAACAACTTTAAGACTTTGGAGTTATCCTAAATCACATTCCTCTTAAATGTGATAACACAAGAGCTATTATTCTAACCAAGAATCTTGTCATGTATTCTAGGACTAAACATATATAAATAAGGCATAATTTTCTACGAGATCATTGATAAGTGCCAAATTTTAGTTATTTTTAGAATTAAATTGCTAGCACTTATCCTTTGATTGTAATAGGTTTCTCATAAATTAACCTTAACTCTAGTTGTTTGTATATATTGTACATTTACTAATGTTGTTATTTAAATATGAAAGATTCTTCCATGATGTTGTAGGTTTTGATGGTTGTTTGTTAGATTCAGAAATGAAGCCAAAAGGAAGGGCAAAATGATCTTTTCACGAAGGTTTCTGAGCCTAAATTTGCCAAGGCTAGCATCCACCTTGCCTGAGCTAAAGATGTAAATTCAGCCCTAAGCAAGCAACTTGCTTGGGCGAGCTACAACTTGCCTTGGCGAGTGGATACCTTCACCATTAAGCCACAACTCGCCTGGGCAAGCTGCAACTCACCTGGGCAAATTTTCCTGCACCCCTTGGTTGTCTTCTATAAATAGCCATGCATTGTTGAGAAGAAAAATGAGCCCAGTAGCCTAAAAACCAAAGAAAAATGCTGAAGAAGAATGAGAAAAGGAAAAATGGAGCCAAGGCGCTCAGAGTTGCGCCATGTATCACTTCCTTTGTCACTTCTCTTGTTAGTCTTTTGCTCTGTGCAATGATCGGTTAGTTTTTCTTAAGGATTGGATGTAATCTTTGTTCCTTTATGTATCCTTTTTGGTATTATATATGTATGAATCTTTTCTACTCATTATCGGTAATTTTGCTTCTACTCGCAATGCTTAATTCTATTTGATCACTAGTGTCATGAAATTGGATTTTAAGTGAGACTAGAAAGTAATCTTAGAATTTGAATTGAATGATTTTACTCTTTATGTTACATTGCTAGGAATAGAGCATAATGTTTTGATTGCTAAAAGCACGAGAATATAATTGTAATGCTGGGATATTTTCTACATATGCGAGGGATCGATATTTAGTAAATATTCTTAGGTTCCAAGTGCGAGGGATCGACTTAGGATAACTGAATGTGTGCATCAGCAATAATGGAAAATGATTCATAGATCTTAATCTTATTAGGATACTAAGTGTATGAACGATGAAATCCAATCCTATGTTTTCTTGAATTAATTTAAGTTAGCATAAATGATACATATTTTCGACGCACTGAATTTCGTTATCTGTTATTTCCGTTATTCTTGGAATTTTTGTTATTTTCGTAAATTCGTTATTTTTACTATTCTTTTACTTTAAGTTATCTTTAGTTAATTGAACCAAAACCAATGACATTCGATTAAATTTGTACATAACTATTAAACTGATAACCTTTATCCGAATGAATTAAGTATACTCGAGTCCTTCTGGAGACAAACTCTTTTATAAATGTGAAACTACAATGACAATTGGTAAGCTAGGCAAAAGTCCCAACAAGTTTTTGGCACCGTTGTTGGGGACTTGAGTCATCCACTTAGTTCTTTCGGATTTAAACTTTCAGTTTGATAGGCTATTTTCCTTTGTAAATTTCTTTTGATTTTGTATAAATTCCCTCTTTTATTTTACCTTTGTACTTATTTCTTTCATTTTGTATAAATTTTCTCTTAGTTTTATTTTCACTAACCTTGGTGCTTACGGGTTGTTGTAGTGTGTTCTTTTTTCCTTTATGCGAGGTAAAAATCCAGCGGATACAACACCATTTGATATGGAAATTACCAGGATTGAAAGAAAGAATAGGAAGAAAAAGAAATAAGCAACCACTATAACACTGGGCAAGTCTTCTTCTTCTTATTATCTTTCAAATGATAAACCACTTGTAGAAAATAACATGGCTGAAAGAGGAGGGGAAAGAAATAGACCACCGAGGAGGACTCTGGGTGATTATGCTTATCAGCAAGGCCCAAAGCATTACAACAACATAGCCATTCCTCCTTTAAACAACAAGGTCATGGAATTAAAGCCAACACTGCTTAGTCTAATTGGCTCATATCCCTTTGCTGGAATGGATCATGAGGATTCATAGACACATTTGTCTACCTCCATAGAACTATGCATTACTATGGGAGCTTTTGATGAGGATGTTGAAGTTGTCTGCCTTAGAGCTTTTCCATTTTCATTAGTAGGTAAGGCAAAAACATGGCTCCAACCACATCCAAATAAAGCCTCAACACTTGGGAAGAGATGGAGGATAAATTCATAGCGAGGTTCTTTCCTCCTTCAAGATTTATCAGCACAAAATCTACCATCGTGATGTTTTCCCAAGGATCTGACGAACATCTCCGTGAGACATGGGAGAGATTCAAAGCTTTGTTTCGTATCTTCTATAGTGGTTTGAAACCTCAAACCAAGATGATCCTTGATGCCTCGGCTGGAGGCACTATGATGTCCAAGAGTTTGGAGGAAGCCATTGTAATCATTGACTCCATAGCAACCAGTGATTATCAAAGTCATCATGATAGAGCTCCGACTCAAAGAAAAGGTATAATGGAGACGGGCACTTAAAATGCAATTCTAGCACAAAACAAACTCTTGACGCAAACAAATTAAGGCCTTAACAAATCAGATAAGCCAACTTCCTCAGCAATATCACCAAGGTGGACCACAAAAAACACATCAAGCTCAACATGTTCAACAAATTTTGAGATGTGATTTTTGCGGAGGTAACCATCAAATGGCCACTGTTCAGCACCCGGTGATGAACAACAAGAAGAGGAGACCCATTATCTACAGAACCAAGTCAGACCTCAACGAAACATTTCTTTTGGTTGGAGACCACTTAAAAATGCATATTCTGGTCCAAGTAACACTTATTTTGCAAGTCTTTCTAACAACTCGCATGGAGGTTCTTCAAATAAGGGTCCACAAGAACAACAAACTCAACCAGATAGATTGTCCAAAGTGGAAGATACTTTAAACCAGTTTAAGCAGGTATCCATCTCAAACCAAAAGATCACTGATTCTTCTATTAAAAATCTGAAGGTTCAGGTCGGACAACTGGCAAAACAAATGTCTGAGCACGGAAGCAACCACAGAGGTCAACCCAAGAGAACATTGTAAGGCAGTTACAACTAGGATGGGGAAAATGGTTGGTTTGATGGACAAAAGTGAGTTTAGTGAGAAAATGACAAATGAAGGAGTTGTAAAAGAGTGATGAAAAAGAAGTAGTTGAAAAAGAGAAAAATCGTATTAGATCATCCACCAATTCAACATCTTCCTTATCCACACACTCCATAAAAAAAGGATATGGAAAAACCATACTCACGATTTTTAAGAAACTACAAATTAACATTCCTTTTTCAAAAGCATTAGAGCAAATGCCAATATATGCCAAATTCATGAAAGAATTTCTTAAAAGAAAAGGAGAATCACGGATGATGAAACAGTAGAGCTGGAAGCAGGATGTAGTGCAATTATCCAAAAATCCATTCCAGAAAAATCATGAGATCCTAGTAGTTTCACAATTCTTGTGACTATTGGAAAGTTATCGGTGGGCAGAGCCCTTCTTGATTTAGGTGCAAGCATCAACCTCATGCCCTTATCCATGATCAAACACATTGGAGAAATTGAAATTAGACATATAAGGATGGTGTTGCAACTAGCTGACAGAACTATCAAGCATGCTTATGGTATTATTGAAGATGTGTTGGTGAAATTCGACAAATTTCTCTTTCCAGTCGAATTCATGGTGATGGACATGGATAAAGAGAATGAAGTTCCATTAATTCTTGGGAGACCATTCATGAAAAATGCTAAAGTAATGATTGATGTTGACAATGGAAAACTCATTATCAGAGTCCAAGGTGATGAAGTGCAATTATATGTCTTCAAAGCCATGAAGCACCCAAAAGATAGAGGGGAGTGTTTTCGAATGGATGTCTTGGATGAGGTAATTTTTGACTCTAGAAAGTATATTCAAAGAAAAGATGGGTTAGAGAAAACATTGACTGAAGCATTTGAGGAGATGAGTGAAGTTGAAGGAAAGAAAAATTCAGAATATCTCCAACAACTAAAAGCCTTTAGAGAAATTCCTTACAATCAATCTCTCTTTGAAGAAATAAAAGAAGAAAAGCCAAAGGAAGCAACAATAGAGCTTAAAGCCTTACCTCAACACTGGAAATATGTTTTTTTGTAGGTGATTCACAGAAACCAGTCATTATCAATTCAAATCTCTCTGAAGAAAAGGAAAAGAGACTGGTGAAAATTTTGCAAGACAACTTATGAGCAATTGGTTGGACCCTATCATACCTCACAAATATTAGTCCTTCTTATTGTATGCATAGAATTTTAATGGAAGAGGATTATAAACCTGTAGCTCAGCCACAAAGAAGCCTCAAATCCAACCATGAAATAAGTGGTAAGAAAGAAGGTAGTCAAGCTATTAGAGGCTTGAATAATATATCCTATTTCTGATAGCCAGTAGGTAAGTCCAGTACAAGTAGTTCCCAAAAAAGGTGGTAGGAGTGTTATAAAAAATGAAAAAAATGAGCTAATACCAACTCGTATTGTTACAGGTTGGACAATGTGTATTGATTACATGAAGCTCAACAAAGCCACCAGAAAAGATCATTTTCCATTACCATTTATGGATCAGATGCTGGAGAGACTAGCAAGGCAACAATTGTTTTCTTGATGGGTATTCAGGATATAATCAAATCACTATTAATCCTAAAGATGATGAAAATATAGCCTATACCTGCCCCTTAGGTGTTTTTGCTTACAGAAAGATGCCCTTTGGTCTATGTAACGCTCTTGCAACATTCCAACGGTGCATGCTTTCTATTTTCTCTAATCTCATTGAAAAAATGTTGAAGTATTTATGGATGACTTCTCTATTTTTGGCTCTTTTTTTATATATGTCTGTTTAATCTTGACACTGTACAAAAGCGGTGTGTTGAAACAAACCTAGTACTCAATTGGGAGAAATGCCACTTTATGGTGACTGAAGGTATTATGCTGGTTCACAAAATCTCGATGCATGGCATTGAGGTTGACAAAGCTAAAGTGGAAGTCATTGAAAAATTACCACCACCAACAAATGTCAAAGGCATCAAAAGTTTTTTAGGACATGCTGGATTCTATAGGCGTTTTATCAAAGGTTTTTTTAAAATTGCCAAACCTTTGAGCAATCTTTTGAGTAAAAAAGTTTCATTTCATTTTGATAAATTATGTTTTGAAGCTTTTGATACTTTGAAATAGAAACTGATCTCTGCACCCATAATCACTGCTCCAAATTGGACACTATATTTTGAAATAATGTGTGATGCAAGTGATTATGTAGTAGGAGCAATTTTGAGTCCGAGGAAAAATAAAAATTTTCATGTCATACACTATGCAAGCAAGGTTTTAAATGAAGCTCAAATTAATTATGCCACAACTGAGAAATAATTGCTTGCAATAGTATATGCTTTGGAAAAATTTAGATCTTATTTGATAGGATCTAAAATTGTGGTTTTTACTAATCATGCTGCTATAAGATATTTATTGGTTAAAGCTGATTCTAAACCCCGACTTGTCCGTTGGATTCTATTGTTGCAGGAATTTGATTTAGAGATCAAGGATTAAAATAGAAGTTAAAATCAAGTAGCTGCTTGTTGGATTTCCCCTGTGGATACTTTTTGTTCCACTTTTTCTTCGTACAGATATATGCAAGGGAAATCCGGTTTGCCGGAAAGCTCACCAGATCATCAAGTATTTAAAAATTAAAACGGATGTTAGTAGGGTGCATCTGTTGTTAGTCGCTCATGCAGACTCCTTAGGATTCCTTTTGAATCCAAGGGTAGCCTTTGTTTTATAAATTCTTTCAGGATCAGCCCATGTCATAAAGTTTTAGCAGGATCAATAGACCCTTGGCATCACTCTATGATCTTTAATCGGGAAAGTTTCACTTGGTCACATACCAAAGTGTAACAATCCATTGCCATCCTTCAATGAGGCACATGATCGATCCCAAAGCCTTATGTTTTCTTGCCATGCAGAATAATTAAAGTTTTTTAAAAAGAAAGGGGAAAACCCTAGGATCAATATTTCAGTTGATTGATTAAATGTCAAATGGCTCTATTGCTGTCACTAAAAAATTGTCAAGTGACTAACTCAAACAAAACATACACTCTGAAGGTGTCCCTGAAGAGATTTTCAAAAGATAGGATGAGGTCTCATGAGTTAACACGTCTTTCAGAAAGCGACAGTCAATCTATGTTTTCCACAAAAAGAAAAAAATAAAGTAAGAGAAAAATCAAATCAAAATCTATCATACCCTAATTTCGTCCGGGGACGATCATTTGCAAACATTTGGATTCTTGCCAACCAAACTGAGCTGCTTAACACCAATTGTCGCGCAATCCGTAAGGTTTTTCGATGTTTCAAAAGGAAATGAACAAAATACCCAAAAGGAGGGCAAAAGGGTCACTTTTGGGGCATTTTTCAACCTCTGGGCCCACTAGAAAGCTCAGGGCTGAAGTAACCAGCTCGCCTTGGCGAGCTGCTGTGCAACCTCCACCCCTCATTTCCTATAAATTGGCATGAGGGGGCAGAGGAGAAGGGTCCAACATCATATATTGTGAGATTTTCAATGATATTGGTGAGAAGGATAAAGAAGAAGAAAAACAAGGTCGAGGCGCTTCTAAGACGTTTCCGTGATCAATTCCGTGATTGTTCTTCACCGTTCTTTGTCCATTCTTCGGTCGTTCTTCGTTCTTCATCCAGTTAGTGCTTTGTCTTTAAGGATTTGAACATGATTAATGGACCTTTAGGGGTCCTCTCTATTATTGTATGCATCTTCATCTCCTTCTCCTATCACTTGTGATCGCTTTTCTTTTGTAAAGTAAGTTTTAACCAATCATTAGTGCTGCAAGTTCTCTTAAAAGAAGAATTGAAGAATAATAAGAAAAACCAAAATAAAACCAACTCATAAACTTCTTTTTTTCATAAAAAAATAATCAAGAGATCGTTTAAAGGTCCAATGCCTTAACGATTATCTGCTCTCATAAAAAATCAAGAGGTCGTTTCAAGGTCCAACGCCTTAACGATTCTCCCCGCTTTTCAAAAGTTTAAAAGATTGTTTCAAGGTCCAATGCCTTAAATGATTTTTTTTTTGCAATTAAGAACAATCTTTCAAAAAACATAAAATGATGTAACACAACAAACATTCAGACATAAAGAACTACGTAGGTATGAATTTCTCATTGCACTTGAGGATATGTAGGAGCAAGGGCAACACCCTTGTCGACCCCCAAAAAATAAAAAAAATATAAAAAGGGTAAATACATAAAAATATAAATAAAGGAAAATACATAATTTTGAAGTCATGCTTTGCACACTCGATTAGAGGCTGTCGTCCCTCGTGACGGGCGTGCGGGGTGCTAATACCTTTCCCGTGCGTAAACAACTCCCAAACCCTTATTTTCAAAATCTGTAGACCATCGTGTTTTTTTTTTGTTTTTTTAACGTTTTCCTCAAATAAACGTTGGTGACGACTCTGCTCGTTTTCTCCCTTGGAGACAAACGCTTTGGCCTATCTATATCAGCCTTTTCGCACCCCCACCGAAGGGTAGGTTGCGACAGTTGGCGACTCCATTGGGGAATGTTAGAGAGTTAGGCCATTTAGTCGGTGTGCAATGTTTTTATCATGACTTCTTCTTTATTTATGTTCTCTTTTCCCTTTTATCTTTTTTTTTGTCCATACTTGTATATAACGTTTGTTATGTTGTTGTGTTTGGTGTGTGTTTGTCTATCGATTACATTCATAGTTAGAAATATCTTTTCTATGCACACATGGCACCTACACCTTGCATACACATTGAGATATTAGGCCCTATGCCCGGGTCTATGTGAGCCATAAGGAGTGGAGGTCGATTTGTGGTCATGCTGGATCTCCGACTCGCTTGATGACAGTGAAGCCTCATCTAGAGTTTTCCTCTCTTGGTGATGCATTGTCGCTGATAGTCCCTATCGCCACAATGTATTACCTAAGAGGATGATATCTCTAGAAGCCAATAAAGTTACATGAAACCACCCTTGGGAATTATCACTAGAAGTGGACTTTTGGATCCTTTCCATTAGATTCCCGAATTAGAGGGGGCATATAGCAAACTCACTTTGGCGTGTTCCTTGATTGCATCATACATCTCTTCATGGCATCGTAATGGGCATATCATTCCTGCATTTATCACATTCATGCATTGCATTTTGCATGAGTCATTGCATTATCGTGCATCTTCATTTAACATGTTTTTTGTTCTACAAATTGCATACATTTTATTTTCATTGTTTGCATGTTATGCATGATCCTTGAATTTTCCTCTGCAAAAAACAAAGAAAAACAAAGCAAAGAAAGAACAAAAAGAAGGTCACAATGAAGCATGAAAGTCTACACCATATTCTTAGTTACATGGGTTGGGTGCCATGATGATGGCTATAAACCAACCATGTTGAGATTATACACTCATTTCTCTTTAAAAAATGATTGAAAATCATGTGAAGATGGTACCTAATGCATGGTTAACTAGGAAATGATGGTTCTTCGGGCATCTCATGTCAATCTCATAATTACATTTGCCATGCATAGCATAAGTATGCCCTAGTCATTCATCTCTATGATATGTTGTCGAAGTATTGACGATCAAAATTTCTATTCCTTGGATTATGGGGTTGAACCAAGCACATGCTTTTAAGGAAAGGTCGTCAAGTCAAGGTCAACTATGGAAGTAACCAGCTTGCAAAAGTTAGGGCAGAAGGTGGATCGAGTTACATTGCTTCTTTTTCTACTGCCAACACATGATTGAGCTAAATGATTTACAAAAAAAATCAAGGACTGTTGACGTCCATGTTTTATTTCCAATTTCACTTTGACAAGATGTGATGGATCATGTTGTTTTAATGAAAATCTAAATTGATTCAACCCTGAGTCCTGTGTAAAATTTGCAATACTTCAATAATGCATCATTCACATACATCCATGCTTTTCATTGGTTGCATTGTTCATTACATTCTTTCCTTGAAATCAGAACTGTAATCATTGTTATCAAAAGGAAAGAACGCGCTTTATGGCACCCTTATCGAGTGCGTGCCAGAGCTAGAGTAATGAGTGAAATAGAGGAGGTGCAAGAGCGGATGAAGGCCGACATGGAGGCCATGAAAGAACAAATGGCCACAACGATGGAGGCCATGATGAGCATGAAGAAGATAATGGAAGTCAATGCGACTACAGTTGCCGCTACCAACATCGTTGCTGAGGTGGACCCGAGTCCCCCATCTAGCCTCAACCAAATAAATCATTCAACCTCAGATATGGTAGGTCAGGAAGGCAAAGAGTTGGGAAGTACGGGCGACCCCCATTTTGTGCAAGTTTAGAACAAGCATGCCTTCCTGCCATATGGCTTGCCTCCTAACTATACACCACCCAATGTGGTGCACACTCCCAATGAGAATGTCAATAACTCCACTCCCATACTCATTGAGAGCCAACAACCTCAATCTAATCATGCACAGGTCTCTCAATCCATGGGGGAGACACATGAAATACCCCACCACAATCTAGCCGACTTTGAGCCTTGCCTCGGATATGCCACTGAGGGGCAAGCAGTTGGTGGTGTACCCCAGCCAAACACTTTGGAGGGCCCTCAAATTTGCCCACAACCACAACCAATGCATTTTGTGGGGGAGAGTCCCTCCTGATATGGCAGAAAAGGGAAAGTTGGATCATATAGACGGGAGGCTCAAGGACATTGAAGGAGGCGGAGATCATACTTTTGCTGACATGGAAGAGTTGTTCCTAGTACCCAACATGGTCATTCCTCCAAAGTTCAAGACGCTAGATTTCGATAAGTACAAGGGGACTACTTGCCCCAAAAACCACCTAAAGATGTACTGTCGGAAGATGGGGGTATACGCAAAAGATGAATAATTGTTGATGCATTTCTTCCAAGAAAGTCTTACTGGGGTAGCTGTCACCTGGTACACTAATCTGGAACCTTCCGGAGTCCATTCTTGGAAGGACCAAATGGTTGCCTTCGTTAGGCAGTATCAGTACAATTTTGATATGGCTTCAGATAGGATGCAACTACAGAGCATGTGTGAAAAAGAGAATGAATCTTTCCAAGAATACGCCAAAGGTCAAGGGATCTGACAGCTCAAGTAGCGCCCCTAATGACAGAGAAGGAGATGATAACAATGATAGTAGACACATTACCGGTGTTCTACTATGAGAAGATTGTGGGTTACACGCCTTTAAGCTTTGATGAATAAGAAGCCTGGGGCAAATGGAGAGAGTAAAAATGAGGGAGGAACCCATGCTGTGACTGCCGTTCCTACATGGCCAAATTTCCCACCAGCTCAACAATGTCATTACTCAGCAAATATCGACCCTTCTCATTACCCACCACCCTATCAACCAGGAACACCCAATCATCCACAAAGGGCACCCCTAAATCAGCCATAAGGCCCGCCTGCCACACATCCAATGCCAAACACCACCCTTAATAAAAACCAAAGCACCAACCAAGGAAGCAATTTTCTAGCAAAGAAGCCTATAGAATTCACCTCAATTTCGGTGTCGTTTGCTAACTTACTCCCATATCTACTCGATAATGCAATGGTAGCCATAACCCTAGCCAAGGTTCCTCAACCTCCATTTTTTCGAGGATACGACTCGAATGCAACATGTGCTTATCATGGAGGAGTCCCGGGGCATTCCCTTGAGCATTGTATGACCCTGAAGCATAAGGTGCAGAGTCTAATTGATGCGGGCTGGCTGAAATTTGAGGAGAATCGCTAGTGAATTCTGACAAGGGAAAGCGACACTATGCATGGGGCAATTTGAAGGCTATTGTTAGATGTCTCTAATGACTCATTAGGATTTTCAAGTCTATGCCATTACTGTAAACAACAATCACAATGCTAATAATATGGATAAATTTGATGTCCTTATCTCATTCTCTTAAACCTACATCTTTGCTTATTCTAACTTTCACTAGAATGTGAGTATAAGCCATTGGTTTGTTTGCTCAAGTGACTTGCGCTCCTGAGTTGATCCCCAAGCCTGTTCAATCAGAAATTGCTCGTTCTCCACTTTCGGTGAGGGTGCCGTAAACGACGAGTAAAAAAAGTTAAAAAAAAAGCGTTTGATTGACTGTGTTTCAAATAAAAAGTATAGGCATTCATGTGACCTTATTTTATCTTTCCTAAAGTTGTCTTTTGAGAGAAAAATGAGTTATCAAGAACATAGTCGTTCAACTTAATCTATCAATTGAAAAATCCTTTAAGTATTTCTCATCCTTGGAAATTCATTTTCGAGAATCTACATAGTTTCTTTCATTTTTCCTTGCTACAAGGTCATGACAAAAGATAACAATAGATACATCAGAGCCCTACACTGGGCAATGAGAGGCACCATGCATGAGCCTCAAGCAAACCTAGGGGTAGATCAGAAGTTCTTGCTCGGTAGATCGAGAACCCAAAAGGGCGGGCTAGGGCAAAAAAAAAAAGAAAAAAAAACAATCAGGGGCGTGTTATTAAGGTTTCGTCCCAAAATCCAAACTACAAAAGGATCTAAGTCAAGATTTGAAATGACACATGGCCATGTTTCAACATCCCAAACACTAGTTTATCCTTTGCTACCCCCTCCGAGCCAAAGCATATTTGTTTTCTAAAAACAACAAAAAAAACAGCAAAAGCAAAATAGAAACCATGAGTAGGAACCACCGCTAAACCGAGGGGAAGAGAAATGCAAACTACACATGCATGAAGTTGGGCAACAATGAAAAGAAAGAGACAAAATATCTCCCGATTTTACAGGGAAGGCACAAAAATGCAATAAGGATTAATGTATAAGACAAAAGGAGTAGAGCCCAACCCAAAAGTACGAGCAACGCTCTCGAGGTTCTTACTTAATATAACCCTTAAACACTCTTTGAACCTCTCAAATCCTTTCTTTCGTAGCTCTCTTACCCCTGACCACGCTACAAGCCGAATAAAGCCCATGTAGATCAAGGAATGACTAATTTGCTTTTAAGTTGGGATTCTAGAATGAAACCCGCACACGCTTGTGATTGTTAGATATATATATATATATATATAAAGAGAAAACCCCTGAGATTAGCACTTGCACATTTGAGAAGAAAGCTCATTCGACTAAGAGCTCGTGGGAAATGCCCAAAGACAATTGTGATAGTAGGGTAACATCTGATGTTAGTCGCTCATGCGGACTCCTTTTGAATCCAAGGGTGGTCTTTGTTGTATAAATTCTTTCGTGATCAACCCATGTCATCAAGTTTCAGGGGGATCGACATACCCATGGCATCACTCTATAACTTTAAATTAAGAAAGTTTCACTTGGTCACATACCAAAGTGTGACAATTCTTTGCCATCCTTCAATGGGGCGCATGATCGATCCCAAAACCTTATGCTTCTTGTTGTGCAGAATAAAAGATGTTTTCTTTTTTAAAAAAAAGAAAGGGGAAAACCCTAGGATCAATATTTCGGTTGGTTGATTAAATGTCAAATGGCTCCACTGTCGTCACTCCAAAATTGTCAAGTGACTAAATCAAAGAGAACATACACTCTAAGGGAGTTCCCAAAGAGATTTGCAAAAAAAATAGGATGAGGTTGCAGGAATTGTCACATCTTTCAAAAAAGAGACAGTCAATCTGTATTTTCTACAAAAAAGGGGAAACAAAAAAAGAAAGTAGAAAAAATCAAATCAAAATTAAAATCACAAAAATAGGAAAGAATGTCATGAACATTGTACAATTTTCTATTGCATTTCATTGTTGCATACAAAGCCTGCATTTACTGCATTTCAAGATAAAGGTTGCATGCATCTGCATCCCAAAAATCATGTTCATGTTAAGTGCATAGATTTCTCTTTTAGTATGAGAGGACTCCTTAAAGATTCAACCTCTTGCTAAGCCCTTTGGTACTACTAGTACTACCTATTGGCATGTTTTGTAGGACTCAAAGTCCTCACTTTTATCTTTCATAGGACTCAAAGTCCTCAATTTTATGCTTTCGTAGGGCTCAAAGTCCTCGCTATTATAAGACTCAAAGTCCTTACTTTTATCTTTCATAGGACTCAAAGTCCTCGCTTTATCTTTCGTAGGACTCAAAGTCCTCGCCTTTATCTTTCATAGGACTCAAAGTCCTCGCTTTTGCCTTTCATAGGACTTAAGTTCCTCCATCATTTTTGCTTTCAAGACGACAAAGTCTTCATCCTTTTCAAAGACTATTAGAGTCTTTTGTCGTGCAGAGACAATCAAGGTCATCTGCCTCTTTTTCAAAAACTTCAATGTCTTTCGACGAAGACTATCACAGTCTTGTTTGCCTTTAAGACTATCAAGTTTGTTGGCCTGCAGAGATAATCAAGGTCATCTGCCTCTTTCTCAAAGACTTCAATGTCTTTCGATGAAGACTATCACGGTCTTCTTTGCCTTCAAGACTATCAATTCTATTGGCCTGTAGAGACAATCAAGGTCATCTACCTCTTTTTTGAAGACTTCAATGTATTTTGACAAAGACTATCACAATCTTCTTTGCCTTCAAGACTATCAAGCCAGTTGGCCTACAGAGACAATCATGGTCATCTGCCTCTTTTTGAAGACTTCAATGTCTTTCGACCAAGACTATCACAGTCTTTTTTTCCTCCGAGACTATTAAGTCCGTTGGCCTGCAGAGACAGTCAAGGTCAGCTGCCTCTTTTCGAAGACTTCAATGTCTTTCGACCAAGGCTATCACAGTCTTTTTTGCCTCCGAGACTATTAAGTCTATTGGCCTATAGAGACAATCAAGGTCATCTACCTCTTTTCGAAGACTTCAATGTCTTTTGATCAAGACTATCACAATCTTCTTTGCCTTCGAGACTATCAAGTCCATTGGCCTGCAGAGACAATCAAGGTCGTCTACCTCTTTTTCAAAGACTTCAATGTCTTTCGAAGAAGACTATCACGATCTTCTTTGCCTTCAAGACTATCATTTCTATTGACCTGCAGAGACTGTGACATCCTAGAATTTCTACCCGGAATTTTGTAAGTGTTACATCTAAATAATTATATATATATATATATATATATATATGTATTATTCAGTGTATATATATATATTCTTGGTAGAAGTATGTACATTGGGGGAATGATATGCGGGTTAGACTAATTGATGAAGAGTAATCCATAATTGGACAGTTATAGATTAATTCGCAATTAATTAGTCTAAAAATTATAGTTTTGCGTGCATCTTAAAATTTAACAAAACCAACCTCTGAACCACGCTCACGGTCTCATTTTGAGCGTTTTGATATATATATATTGCCTACTTTTGAAAACGGGCCCCGACGGGTGCAGAGAAACGCGAGGAACTGGAATCAGAGAGGCGACACGCAAGCCGAGGCAGGATTTCAGCATCCAAAAGGTCAAATTTTTCTCCTTTGTGGCTGAGTATGAAGTCAAATCAAGGGAAAAAGGTGGGCCCCTTTTTGCTCCACTTAAAAGAGGACATGTGGCAAGTGCTTTTAGAAAAAAAAAAGGAAAAGAAAATCTTTTTTTTTTTAAAAAAAAAAAAAACAGCCCAAATCTTCTCTCTCCTCATTCAGAAAATTTCAGAAGCTCCTTCCTCTCTTTCCACGTTGCTTTTCTTCTTCCTTCTTCTCCACCATTGTTGTCCATTGAAGCTCCAAAATTCCTTCTCGTTTCTACTCCAAATTGCAAGGAGAAGCCATTTTTGGAGTCTTGGAGCGCACCTCTACTTCGTGGGGCTTCAAGTTTCAGGTATGGGTGGACTTCTTCTCACATGAAATTCGTGGGTGTTGGGTTTTTGGGAGTTATGATGGATAGTTTTACTAGGTCATTGCCTTAGAGTAGTTATTTGTGAAGGAATTTGTTGAAATCATGCTAAACTTGACATGTTTGATGTGAGCAAAATTACCCATGCTGATTTAGGGTTTTATGATGATGTTTTGTGATATGTGTATGCTGAACATGTTGATAGAAAACTGGTAGAGATGATGGGGAGAGTTAACCTAGGGTTAAATGTGAGGATGGAAGTGTTGTGAGTGGAAAAGTGTGAGATTTTGAGGGTTAGAAAAGCCAAATTTGGGGTTAGGGGAAATTGGAGTCTAAAGTGAGTTGATTCTAGTTTAGAATGTCAATTAGGACTTGTAGGAAAGCTTGGGCAGAGCAAATGAGAAAAATGAGGGACAAATGTGAAAGAAAAGAGCTATTTCTAGGGTAAATTGGGTGTTGAGAGGTCAAATTTTGAATAGGTGGAGATTTTACCTTAAAACCAGTTTGAGCAAGTCTAAATCAATGTTATAGACTTGATTGAGATGAGAGTTTACCCCAAAATTAACCAATTCTCATTTTCATCTTTCAAACCTTGAGAATTCACTAAATTGGTGGGTTTTGGATACCTATATTTTGATTTGCCTTGGTCTGAAGTTTGCTTTTGGTTTAAATATGATTTAGACATGATTTAGGACTTGTAGGATCCAATTTGAGTAAAATTGGATGTATGCAAGTTGGATTTCGAAATCTGCCATATTATGCAGAAAAATGCTGTTAAATTGTGCAGCAGATTTTTACCAAATGTGCATAAAAATGGTTGTGCATTTGGTAGTCACGGGAAGGGTAGTACATTTCGTGTTCCATGCATTTTCTAGCAGATCCCAACGGTCAAAATGTAGATTTATGTACTAGGAACCTCCAGTAAAATTTTCAAGGTGATCCAATGGTTAACGAATCAGAACGAAGAGAATATTACTGGGGTATGTGAGTAGGGAAAATTGTGGAATTTGAATGAGCTTTGGGCAAAGTTTTCTGCCTCTACTCTGTTTTCTTGGTTTAGGGTAGTTTCATGATAAATTAAATCGAATTGTTTGGATATTGTGGAAGCTTGGAGGGGTTGATGGGGACCCGGTGTTGAGAGGAACGAGGATAAGGGCTACGTAGGAGTGCGTGAGCTCAATTTAAAGGTGGGCAACTGGGGATGGTGTGTTTATGTTTGACTTGTGGAAGGGGGAGAGTTAATTTGTGCCATCGCCCGATCGCCACCTAGTACCACATATGACGGGTGCCCCATAATCCACTAAGCTTGATGTGAGAAAGCGTGGAAGAGTCAGTCTTCCTACTTTTGTTGTTGATCACAGAGTGGTACCTGGAGATATGTCGCGGGGGTCAGGAGACCTTGGGGATGTCAGGTGGGGTGCTATTGCCCAAAACCAAGTTTGACTAATCCCGACCCAACCCGGGCATAGTCAGTCAGTGAGAACCTACGATGTACCTAAGCAGGCGAGCTCCTGGAAGTCAACCAATAAAAGAACGAAGTCCACAAAGCAAGGAGGCTTGTGTGGCGGCTGACCAGCTTTGTATCTTGGGTGGTATCTGAAGATTAGCCTCTAGTAATCGATTACCATTCGTGGGTAATTGATTATAGGGCTTAAAAATGGAGACAAGATGTTATATGGCCTCTGGTAATCGATTACCAAGGGTGTGTAATCGATTACACGGGGTGATAGGGCACTGGTAATCAATTACCAGCTAGGTGTAATCGATTACACAATGTTACCTGCTACTGGTAATCGATTACCATTTATGTGTAATCGATTACACAATGTAATTTTTAGTTTCCAATGTGCAAAGGCTGTGTAATTCGTTTTTTGGCACTGGTAATCGATTACATACTTTGGTAATCGATTACCAGAGAGGAAATCCCTAGAAAAAGATATTTGGACTATGCATAGCCGTTATGGGACGCATTGTATTATTACCTGTAGTTAGATTTCTTGTGAAAGAGTCTACCCTCTTTCTTTTATCTCTTGTAGATCGCGATGGCAGCGCAGTTGATCCATGATCGTGTTGTGATAGAGTGCCTAGAGGGTGTTTGGGAGACTCTCGAAGGCAATGAGAGGTGCCGATTCCGTGGCACAATTCGACTCACTGCTACTTCATTAGTACATCCGGAGGAAGCCGCACGCACACTTTAGCAGCCTGTGGAGTGGATACTACCTACACCTACTCCATATCGACTAGTTGAGCTGGTTCAAGTGATAGAGGTGTCATCCTCTGAAGAGGATCTTGAAGAGGACCCAGAGGAGTTACCTCCTGAGCCTGCTATGGACGCCCTTGACTTACCTGAGGATGATGAAGACCCACTCCCTGATGTTGATTCTCCAGAGGATCTTATGTCAGCATCTGAGGCAGACTCTACAGAGGAGAGTGGCCCTGGAGGGACATCGAATAGTGAAGACTCTTCATCATAGCAGACGACTCCTTAGACTAGGCGTACATACTTTTTGTGGGTGGGTGTATCTAGTTCAGACTGCTAGGTTTACTCTTTTGATTTTTGGGTGGGTAGACCTATTGTATAGAAATTTTGATGATTGTATATATGGTGGTTGAAGCCACCACAGTTGTTACCTTTGCTCTGGATGTCACTATGTTATTTTGGCAAACTCCCATATTTTGGACAGTTTTAGATGATAAATATAATTATGTTTAATCTTGTTATTGAAAAGGAAATGTGAACAAACTTTATTTGAAAAGAGTTTTACCGACCGCATCTTATTATTTTTTTTCACGTGACGACCTAAAATGGTGGCTGGTATATTTTCGAAAGAGCAAAATAGTTTAGAGGTTATGAATTATCAGAAAGAAATGAATCTGAATAGAGTTGTGAACTGGCCATTCAGGACTCTATAGTGATAATTTTCCTTCTGAATTTAATTACCGCGAAATGAATAACAGTGTGAAAAAAAAAGAGAGAGAGAAAAGAGAAAAAAAAAATTTCCCATGGTTTCTGCGATTTGATTTATTACTATTAAACCAGTCATTATTTAGGGATGCCACAAAGACAATCAAGGTCATCTGCCTCTTTTTTGAAGACTTCAATGTCTTTTGACGAAGACTATCACAGTCTTCTTTGCCTTCAAGACTATCAAGTCTGTTGGCCTGCAGAGACAATTAAGGTCATCTGCCTCTTTTTGAAGACTTCAATGTCTTTTGACCAAGACTATCACAATAATTTTTGCCTCCAAGACTATTAAGTCCGTTGGCCTGCAGAGACAATCAAGGTCAGCTGCCTCTTTTTGAAGACTTCAATGTCTTTTGACCAAGACTATCACAGTCTTTTTTGCCTCCGAGACTATTAAGTCCGTTGGCCTACAGAGACAATCAAGGTCATCTGCCTCTTTTCGAAGACTTCAATGTCTTTTGATTAAGACTATCACAGTCTTCTTTGCCTTCGAGACTATCAAGTCCATTGGCATGTAGAGACAATCATGGTCATCTACTCTCTTTAAATTTTCAAAGACTATCATAGTCTTTTGTCTTGCAGAGAGAATCAGGGTCATTCGCCTTTACTTTTCAAAGACTACGTATTCTTTTGTCTTGCAGAGACAATCAGGGTCATCTGTCTTTAATTTTCAAAGACTATCATAGTCTTTTGTCTTGCAGAGACAATCAAGGTCATTTGCTCTGTTCGCTTCCGGCAAGTGCACCGGATCGCACAAGTAGTATAAAACGGTAAGAACCGAGTATCGAACTCTCGGGGAACTTGTGTTATTTGGTAAGCTATTTCAGCAAATAGGTGTCTGATGTGTAAAGATATGTGTGAATATGAACAGGTGTGTAAACTATCTATGCAAAAAAGAAAATCACACGAGAGAAATGATGTGTAAAAACAGGTAGAAAACACGTTGGCCTTCCTAATAGGTGCCTGATGCTAAAAAGATATTCTCTATCTAATAATGCTCATGTGTTCCTATGGTGTCTCCTGAGATACTAAACCTGATTCCTCATGATAGTTTAGCCTAATTTTGATCAAGCATCGTCCGCAGATTCCTCTCGTTGGACTAAACTCAACCAGGACCGCATTAAGACACACATACACAACTAAATTATTGCACCCCGATTCCTCGTGATAGTACGACAGCTTAGCCTTGTACTATCAAGGACTTTAGAATCAGACCAGTTTCCACTGTTGAATGACCCTAACAAAGCATGCGTCTACGTAATCAAGGTAAAGGGAAGATCCAACAGAGGATTTATATTTACATCAGGTACCTACAGGGAAGATCCAACAGAGGATTTAGCTTTCCATAACCAAGAAGCCTTTTTTACAACAAAGAGAAGAACAAGATCAAAGATTGCAAAAATACAAGTGGTGAGGATGTCTCCTTCACCTCTAGGATCTCATAATCACTCACAAACTCATCTCAAGCTCTCAGAATGGCTCCTGCTTCAAGCTCTAGTCTCTGCAAATCTTCACACAGCAAAATCTCTCAAAACTCTCTGGAACTTGGACCTTTCTCTCTCTAGAATCTCTAGACATGCAAAGCTCTGAATCCCAACCCAAACTCCCTTCACAAAATCTAATTTCAGGCTTAAATAGGTGGCTTTGTTCGTGCTAGCGCGCTTAGCGAAATTATGATCCGCTTAGCGCACATTAGTGAATTTTCGCTTAGCGCTCTATTCTCGCTCAGCGGATGGGCTGAAGCAGTGCGCTTGATGAGATGAAGCGGTGCACTTAGCAAACCAGCACAGCTCATCTTCTTCTAGATTCTTCCTTGCGCTTAGCCAATGAGTTTTGCGCTTAGCGGACGCTCACTAAGCCAGCGGATTGGCTTAGCGAGAAGTTGAAAAATAGCACTTTTCAAAGCTTGCCTAATTAACCTGAAATTGAGAGAAAATGATTATTAAACACACAAAATGGAAGTACTGAGTATTTATTACCTATACTTAACAAAAAATACTTATAACACTACAAAATAACCATAAATTGGAGGAGTTTGATACAATTTACACAAGTTTTATGCACAAAAGTTAGCCGTATTCACCGACTAACAACTCCCCCAAATTTACAGTTTTGCTTGTCCTCAAGCAAATAAAGAATAGTTCACTGGTCCCCAAGTGACAATAACATGCAGTGATTATGTACAAAGGTGTATGCAACAAAAGTTACAGATTGCATGTGTCATACCCTAATTTCGTCCGGGGATCATCTGCTTGTTGGGATGCTACCCTCGCTTGACCACTTCGAGGTACTTGACACCCATCGTTAGGCAATCCGTGAAGTTCCACGACATGTCAGGAGTTGAAAGGAAGTGTTAATGTGCAATCCGTAAAGTTCCGTAACATTCCGGAAGCCAAAGAAGGGATAATTGCGTAATCCGTAAGGTTTTGTGACATTACGAAAAGAAAACAAGTATCGTTACGTAATTCATAAAGTTCCGTAACGTTACAGAAAAAGAATCAGCAAAAAAAGGCAGAGGGGGTTTATTTAGTAAACAAGGGTGTGCAACTAGCAATTAGGCCCACTTGGGCCTTCCAGGATCTTCCAACAGAAGGCGGTGCCTTCTGGTGGAAGCAACCCAGCTCGCCTAGGCGAGCTTGGCAGCAACCACCTCCCTCTTTTCCCCTATAAATAAGGGAAGGACGGCAGAACAAAAAGGTTCAACCCTCCTGGTATCTGAGAATCACTTAAAATTAGTGAGAAAAATTGTTTCCGTGAAGAAAATCCAAGCCGAGGCGCTTCCGTAACTCTTCTGAGACATTTCTGTGGGCAATTTCGCGGGGATTTTCCACCGTTCTTCATCGTTCTTCGTTCATTCTTCGTCGTTCTTCGGTCTTCAACTAGTAAGTTCCCGAAATCGAACTTTTCAATTCATTCTATGTACCCTTAGTGGTCCCCACATGTTTCGCATGCTTTTACTTTTATTTCATTTACTTTCCGTACCCCTTTTTGAAGTGCTTTAGTCATTTATTTAACTCATTTTCTCGCCTAATCAAAAATAAAATAAATTTCCACCGATCATTTGAATTATAACATCTTTTAATTTCTGTTAAAATGAAATTTGACCGTTCTGTCATGCCGTAACCACGTTTAACCAAAAAAAGAGGCAAAATAATAATATAACAAGCAAAAAATATCTTTTAACAAAATAATAAAAAAAATCAATTGGACATTTTTCTTTGGGATTTTTCTTTCTTAACCGAATTGACTAAATAACCAAAGTGAAACTAAGGCTAAAATCAATTCATAAACCAAGCTTTTGTCATCACCTAAAAAAACCATTTTTAAGGTCCAACGCCTTGAAATGGTCCTCTTCGCTTTTATTGGTTAAACGTGGATTTTAAAGACCTAAAACCAACACATAAGCTTTGTCACTTCTTTCTAAAAAAGCAAGAAATCATTAATGGTCCAATGCCTTAATGTTTTCTCTCCTTCCAAAAAGGAATCAAAGGATCGTTTAATGGTCCAACGCCTTAAATGACCTTTTATTCAATAAAAAATATATCTTGCAAAAATGATAAAAATAACTTAACCAACGTTTAGTTCTCGAAGAACTACGTAGGTCTGATTTCCTTACCACAATTGAGGAATACGTAGGAGCAAGGGAAACACCCTTGTCGACCACAAAAAGATAAAAAATATAAAAGGCACAAAAAGACATAAAGACGTAAAAGGGAACATAAAACAAATTGAAGTCATGCTTGCACACTTGATTAAAGGCTGCCCTTCCTCGTGACGAACGTGTGGGGTGCTAATACCTTCCCCGTGCGTAAATACAACTCCCGAACCTTTCACACTTAAAGTTCGTAGACCACGTCTTTTCTGGTTTTTCCGACGTTTTCCTCGAATAAACGTGGTGATAACTGCGCGCATCTTCCTCCCATGGAAGACGCACCCGTGAGCCACGCGTCGCCCTCCCGCTGAAGGGAAGGTTGCGACAGTTGGGGACTCCACTGGGGACTATTGTTAGAGAGTTAGGCCAATCAATCAATGTGCTTTCCTTACTATGACTTCCCTTTTGTTCTTTTTCTTTGTCTTTTTTCCTTATGTTCTTGTATATATAAACTCTTTTGATGCTTTTAGTGTGTTTTAAATGTATGCATGAGGTAAATATTTATTCATTTGATGTACACAAACACCAACACTATTTGCACACACGGTGAGTTGAAAAGGGGCCCTATACCCGTGTCCATGGGAACATAAGGAGTGGAGGTGAATCTGTGGTCATGCTAGGTCTCCGACTTGCTTGATAACAATGAACCCTCATCTAGAGTTTTTCTCTTTGATAACACATTGTTGCTAGTAGTCCCTACTGCCACAATATGTTCTTTGAAGGGGATGATACCTCTAGAGACCATCAAGAGAGATATGACCACCTTGGGAATTATCACTAAAAGCCCTTTTAGTTTCCTCCCGTGTAGGTCCCTAAAATAGGGGCACAAAGCAAACACTCTGCATGCCCTTTTAAACAGTGCCATGCATATAGCCTAAATGTCATGCACGCCTTTGCTGTATGATTATTTGTGGATATTGCCATACTGTGTGCATCCGCGTGTTGTGCTTTTGCGCGTCTGCATCATGTCATCACACACGCGTTGTATGTTGGTCTTCTCTTTTGTCATGGGAAGCCGGAAGATCCATATCACCTTCTTAACTACACACATGGGGCATTGCACCCCCAAATGTGCAAGTAAGAAGAGATGATTTTCCGGGCTCTCGTGTCCGTAAATGCATTCATATCATGCATCGCATAAGCATCTCTTCATGGCATCATAATGAACATATCGTTCCTGCATTTGTCCGTTGTCATATTCCAGCATCGAATTTTGCATGAGTCATTGCATCATCATGCATATGCGTTCAACATAATTTTGTTCTACAAACTGCATACCTTTTGTTTTCATGTTTGCTCATGCATGATCCTTGCATTTTCCTCTGCAAAATGAAAACAAAAAAGGGAAGCATGAAAATTCATGATGCATTATTAGTTGCATGTGTTAGGTACCATGAGCCAACCATGTTGGGATCATAAACCCATTTCTAAAAAAAAACAACAAAAAAAAATGATTAAACATGGTACCTAATGCATGGTTAACTAAGAAAAGATGTTTATTCGGGCATCTCAATTTCATAATTACATTTGCCATGCATAGCTTAAGTATGCTCGAGTCATTAATCCCTATGAAATGTTGTTGAAGTATTGGCGATCAGAATTGCCATTCCTTGGATTATAGGGTTGAACCAAGCTCATACTTTTACGAAAAGGTTCATCAAGTCAAGTTGAAATATGGAAGTAACCATGTTGCAAAAATTGGTGCAAAAGATGGATCGAGTTACATCACTGCTTCGTCTACTGCCAAACACATTTAGGATTGTTGATGTCCTTGTTACTTCCAGTTTCACCTTGACAAAGATGTCATGGACCATGTTAAAAATCTAAATTGATTCAACCCCATGTCCTGCATAAAAATTCGCAATACTGTGCATCATTCGCATACATCCATGCTTTTCATTGGTTACATTGCTCGTTGCATTCTTTCCTTGAAAAAAAAAGAACTTAATCATTGTTATCAAAAAGAAAAGAACATGCTTTATGGCGCCCTTACTGAACCCATGCTAGAGCTAGAGTAATGGGTGAAGTAGAGGAGGTGCAAGAGCAGATGAAGGCCGACATGGAGGCCATGAAAGAGAAAATGGCCATAATGATGGAGGCCATGATGAGCATGAAGAAGATAATGGAAGCCAATGCGGTTATAGTTGCCGCTACCAGCGTTGTTGCTAAAGTGAACCAGATGCCCCCATCTAGCCTCAACCAAATGAATCATCCAACCTTAGCTATGGTAGGCAAAGATTTGGGAAGTACGGGCGGCCCCTATTATGTGCAAATTCAAAACAAGCACGGCTTCCCGCCATATGGCTGGCCTCCCAACTATACGCCACCCAATGTGGCGTACACTCCCAATGAGATTGTCAATAACTCCACTTCCATACTCATTGAGAGCTAACAACCCCAAACTGATCATGCACATATGTCTCTTAAACCGTGGGGGAGACACATGAAATTCCCCACCACAATCTAGCCGACTTCGAGCCTTGCCTCGAATATGCCACTGAAGGGCAAGCAGTTCGTGGTATACCCTTGCAAAACACTTTGGAGGGCCCTCAGTATCACCCGCAACCACACCCCTTGCATTCCACACCGGGTAAAAACCCTCATGCTATGGCAAAAATGGGAGAGTTGGATCAGCTAGAGGAAAGGCTCAGGGACATTGAAGGAGGCGAAGATTATGCCTTTGCTAACCTAGAAGAGTTGTTCCCAGTACCCAATATCATCACCCCTCCCATGTTCAATGTGACATCCTTGAAATTTCTACCCAGAATTTTGTAAACGATGCATTTTGAATAATTATATATAAGTATTATTCAGTGTATATATATATATATATATATATATATATATATATATATATATATATATATATACTCCTGGGAGAAGTAGGTATATTGGGGGAAAGATACGCGGGTTAGGCTAATTAACGAAGAGAAATCCATAACTGGACAATTATAGATAAATTCTCAATTAATTAGTCTAAAAAAAATTATCGTTTTGCGTGCAACTTAAAATTTAACTAAACAACCTCTGAACCACGCTCGGGGTTTCATTCTGAGCGTTTTGATATATATATTGCTTACTTTCGAAAACGGGCCCCGACGGGTGCAGAGAAACGCGAGGGACTGGAACCAGAGAAATGACACGCAAATCGAGGCATGATTTTAGCATTTCAAAAGGTCAGATTTTTCTCTTCTTGTGGCTGAGTATGAGTCACATCAAGAGAAAAAGTGGGCCCCTTTTTGCTCCACTCAAAAGGAGACATGTGGCACAACTTTTTTTTTTTTTAAAAAAAAGAAAGTCTTTTTAAAACACAAAGCCACGTTCTCTCTCTCTTCACTCACTCAGCCAAAAAGTTCAGAAGCTTTTCCCTCACCCTCATGTTGCTTTTTCTCCCTTTCTCCTCCACCATTGAAGCCTCCATCAAAGCTCTAAACTTTGTTCACCATTTCTACTCCAAATCGCAAAAGGAAGCCATCTTCGGAGTCGTGAAGCACACCTCTACGTTGTGGGACTTCAAATTTCAGGTTTGGGTAGACTTCTTCTCACATGATTTTCGTGGGTATTGGGTTTTTGGGAGATATGATGGGTAGTTCTACTAGGTTTGTGCCTTAAGGTAGTTATTTGTGAAGGAATTTGTTGAAAGCATGCTAAAATTATCATGTTTGATGTGAGTCAAATTTACCCATTCTGTTTTAGGGTTTTATGATGATGCTTTGTGATGGTTGTGTGCTGAAATTGCTGATAGAAAACTGATAGAGATGAAGGGTAGAGCTAACCTAGGGTTAAAAAGTGAGAATGGTAGTGATAGGATTGGAAAAGTGTGAGGCTTTAAGGGTTTGAAAAGCTAAATCTGGATTTAGTGGTAATTGGAGGCTAAAGTGAGCTAATCCTAGTTTGAAATGTCATTTAGGACTTGTGGGGAAGTTTGGGCTGAGCAAATGAGGAAAATGAGTGACTAAGGTGAAAGCAAGAGCCATTTCTAGGGTAAATTGGGTGTTGAGGGGTCAAATTTTGATTCGGTGGAGTTTTTTTCATAAAACCAGTTTGAACAAGTTTAGATTAATGTTATAGACTTGTTTGAGATGAGAGTTTGCTCCAAAATTACCCCATTCTCATTTTCACTTCTCAAACCTTGAAAATCCACTAAACTGAGGGGTTTTAGATACCTAGATTTCGAATTGCTTTGGTCTGAAGTTTGTCTTTGGTTTAGATGTGATTTATACATGATTTAGGACTTGTAGGATCCAATTTGGGCAAAATTGGATGAGGGCAAGAGGGATTTCGAAATCTGCCCAATTTGTGCAGCAAAAAGCTGTCAAATTTTGTGCAGCAGAATTTGGCTTTTGTGCAGAAAATGTTTGTGTATTGCTGGTTGTGGAAAGAGTAGTACATATTTGGTTCTAAACGTTTTCTAGCAGATCCCAACGGTCAAAATGTAGATTTATGTACTAGGGACCTCTAGTGGAATGTTCGAGTCGATCCAACGGTGAACGAATCGGAATAAAGAGAATGTTACTGGGGTATTTGGGTAAGGAAAGCTGTGGTATTGGAATGTGTTTTGGGCAGAGTTTTCTGCCTCTGCCCTGTTTTTTTGGTTTTGGATGGTTCATGATGTTTGGATATTGAATTGCTTGGATGTTGTTGAAGCTTGGAGGGATTAATGGGGACCCGGTGCTGAGAGGAACGAGGATAAGGGCTACATGGGAGTACGTGAGCTTAGTTGAAGGTGGGCAACTGAGGATGGTGGGTTCATGTGTGATTTGTGGATGTGGAGAGTTGATTTGCACCATCGCCCGATCGCCACCTAGTACCACATATGACGGGTACCCCATAATCCTACAAGCTTGAAGTGAGAAAGTGTGGAAGAGTCAGTCTTCCTACTTTTATTCGTTGACCACAGAGTGGTACCTGGAGATATGTCGCGGGGGTCAGGAGACCTTGGGGACGTCAGGTGGGGTGCTATTTCCCAAAACCAAGCTTGACCAGTCCCGACCCAACCCGGGCATAGTCAGTCAGTGAGAACCTGTGACGTACCTAAACAGGCGAGCTCCTGGCAGTCAACCAATAAAAGAATAAAGACCACAAAGCAAGGAGGCTTGTGTGGTGGCTGGCTAGCTATGGATCTTGAGTGATATCTGGAATATGGCCTTTGGTTATCGATTACCAAGGGTATGTAATCGATTACAAGGCTTAAAAATGAAGACAGGAAGTTAAGATGGCCTCTGGTAATCGATTACCAAGGGTGTGTAATCGATTACAAGGCTTAGAAATGGATACAGGAAGTTGAGATGGCCTCTGGTAATCAATTACCAAGGGGGTGTAATCGATTACCAGGCTTAGAAATGAAATGGGATGTTGAGGTGGCCTCTGGTAATCGATTACCAATGATGTGTAATCGATTACATAGAGTAACAAGCCACTGGTAATCGATTACCAGTCATGTGTAATCGATTACACAGTGTATAGTGCAGGTTTCCATGTTCTGAAGTTGTGTAACTCGAGTTTGGCCTCTGGTAATCGATTACCAATGTTGTGTAATCGATTACCAGAGAGGAAAACCCTTGAGGCATACCTTTTAACTACATGTAGTGGTTATGGGACACATTGTGTTGTTACCCGTAGTTAGATTTCTCGTGAAAGAGTATACCCCTTTCATTTATTTCTTGTAGATCGCGATGGCAGCGCAATTAATCCATGACCGAGTGGAGATGGAGTGCCTAGAGGGAGTTTGGGAGACCCTCGAAGGCAATGCGAGGTGCCGATTCCGTGGCACGATTCGACTCACGGCTACTTCATTGGTACATCTAGAGGAACCCGCACGCACGCTTCAACGAATTGTGGAGTGGATATTACCTACACCTACTCCATATCGACTAGTGGAGCCCGTCCAAGTGATAGAGGTGTCGTCATCTGAAGAAGACCCTACCCAAAGGAGTTACCTCCTGAGCCTGCTGTGGATGCTCTTGACTTTCCAGAGGGTGATGAGGACCCATTTCCCGATGTGGATTCTCCAAAGGACGTCATGTCAACATCTGAGGCAGACTCTACGGAGGAGAGCGGCCCTGGAGGGATAACGACCAGTGGAGACTCTTCATCATAGTAGACGGCTCCTTAGACTAGGTTTACATACTTTTTGGGGGTGGGTGTATCTAGTACAGACTGTTAGGTTTACTCTTTTGGTTTTTGGATGGGTAGACCTATTGTATAGGAATTTGATGATTGTATATATGTGGCTGAAGCCACCACAGTGGATACCTTTGCTCTGGATGTCACTATGTATTTTGCAAACTCCCATATTTTGGACAGTTTTAGATGATGAATGTACTTATGTTTAATCTTGTTATTTGAAAAGAAAGCGTTAACAAACTTAATTTGAAAGAGAGTTCACCGACCGCATTTTATTTTATTATTTTTCACGTGATGACCTAAGGTAATGGCTGGCATACTTTTCTTTTTGAAAGAGCAAAATAGTTTAGTGGTTATGAGTGATCAGAAAGAAATGACTCTGAATAGAGTTGTGAGCTGGCCATTCAGGACTCTATAGTGATAATTTTCCTTCTGAACTTAATTACTGTGAAAAAGAGAGAGAAATGAAAAAGAAAAAGAGAGAAAAAAAAATTTCCCATGGTTTTTGATATTTAAATCATTACTATTAAACCAGTCATTATTTAGGGACGCCACAATTGGTGGTATCAGAGCAAAAGTTGGATTCTAGTGAACCTGTCCATGGTCTTGCTGTGTGAATGCTGTGTATCTCTGAAACTTGGGAGTAGGTTTCGGGGAGTGACGTTAAGTCACACATTGTATGTATTTCTACTTTCTTGTCTTAAGCAGGAATGTGAAATTAATTCAGTAGAATTGTTGTGTTTATATGTATGTATAGAGAGAAGGATATTGTTGTAACTGTCATAGCCTGTGTGGTACACTCTCTCAGTACAATTTCTTGGATACTAATAGCTTCCCTACAGGTTAGGTATGGCAGGACGTGGTAGGGATCAGAACCGTGATGTCCTGGACCGCATCATAGCTGTGCTGGAAACTCTAGTGCAGGAACGTGATGTGGAGCCGGCGGAGTATCGGGGACTCATGGCTTTCCGTAAGAACCACCCGCCGAAGTTCAGTGGGGACTATGATCCAGAAGGTGCTAGGTTGTGGTTAGCTGAGACTGAGAAGATTTTCGAGGCGATGGGTTGCCTCGAGGAGCATAAGGTCCCTTATGCGACATTCATGCTCCAAGGAGAAGCTGAGAATTGGTGGAAGTTCGTGAAGCCTACATTTGCTGCACCTGGAGGCGTGATTCCTTGGAATGCCTTCAAGGACAAATTTCTGGAAAATTATTTTCCACGAGATCTCAGGAAGCGAAAGGCGAGGGAATTTCTAGATTTGAAGCAAGGAAACATGTCCGTTGGGGAATACACGGCCAAATTTAATGAACTTCTACAGTATTGGCCTCAATACCAAGATGCTCGAAACAAAGAAGACTTATGTGCTCAGTTTGAGAATGGGCTTCGATTGGAGATTCAGCAGGCAGTTAGCTATATGTAGATCACGGATTTCAATCAACTGGTGACAAAGTGCAGAATATTTGAGGACAAGATGAAGGAGAGGCAAGCTAGAGGCTTTGGAGGACCACAGAGAAGTCATCCTTTTAGAGGAAACAGTAGTAAGAGGATGAAGCCATATTCTAGCAACAAGGGGAAACAACCTATGGCTACGTCCAACATGAGCCAGTCAAGGGGGACTAGGGTACAGTGCTTCCAGTGTGGAGGACTGCATCTTAGGAGGAATTGCCCACAACTCCAGCAGACATAGGAGAACCGTTGTTATGTTTGTGGCAAGGTAGGCCATTATGCTCGAGAATGTAGGGTGACCGGGAGACCGACGGTAACTGCCAATTCCAACACCGTCAATCGTGGACCCACTAATTCCACAAGGAGCGGTAATGTTAGCAACAACAACAACACTAGTGGTGGAAGACCAAAGGTACCCTCCCGGGTATATGCTATGAGTGGATCAGAAGCTGCTGCCTCCGATGATTTGATACAGGGTAAGTGTTTGGTTGTTGATAAACTACTAGATGTACTTTATGATTCGGGTGCCACGCATTCGTTCATATCTCATGCATGTGTGGAGAGGTTGGGGTTATGTGCGACGGAGTTGCCATATGATATGGTGGTGTCTACTCCGACTAACGAGCATGTAACCACCTCTCGGGTGTGTTTGAAGTGTCCTATAATTGTTGAGGGTCGATCTTTTATGGAGGATTTGATTTGCCTACCTTTAGCTCATCTAGATGTGATCTTGGGGATGGATTGGTTATCTACTAACCATATATTTCTAGACTGCAAAGAGAAGATGCTAGTATTTGGTGGAAATGTAGTTCCAAATGAACCATTGAAAGAGAATGCGGCCAACGATGGAGCGGGGGATGTTTGAACTTACATGGTGTTGTTCTCCATGAATGTGGAAGAGGTCACTGAAGTTAGCAGTATACCGGTGGTGTCAGAATTTCCAGAAGTTTTTCCTGATGACATTTATGAATTATCACCTGAGAGAGAAGTGGAATTCATTATTGACTTGATGCCTGGGGCAAATCCAGTGTCGATCGCGCCTTATAGAATGTCTCCAGTAGAACTAGCAAAGGTGAAGGCACAGGTGCAGGATCTTTTAAGTAAACAATTTGTTCGCCCAAGCGCATCACCATGGGGAGCGCCGGTCTTATTGGTTAAAAGGAAGGATGGAAGTATAAGGATGTGCGTAGACTACCGGCAGCTAAACAAGGTCACTATCAAGAACAAATATCCTCTACCAAGGATAGATGATTTGATTGACCAATTGAGGGGAGCGACGGTATTTTTGAAGATAGATTTGCGATCGGGGTATCATCAAATCCGAGTTAAGAAGGAAGATATCCCAAAGACTGTGTTTCAGACTCGGTATAGGCATTATGAGTATTTAGTCATGCCATTTGGAGTGACTAATGCTCCGACTATATTCATGGACTATATGAACCGTATATTCCATGATTACATAGATCAGTTTGTGGTTGTGTTCATTGATGATATTCTAGTGTATTCAAGGAATAAGGAGGAGCATGAGTAGCACTTGAGAATTGTGTTACATATCCTGAGGGATAGGAAATTGTTCACCAAATTGTCAAAATGTGAATTTTGGTTGGAGAAAGTGCAGTTCTTGGGACATGTGATTTCGAAAGATGGGGTTGCGGTGGATCCGATTAAAGTGGAGTCGGTTATGGAGTGATAGAGGTGTTGTCATCGGAAGAAGACCCTGAGGAGGACCCAGAGGAGTTACCTCTTGAGCCTGCTGTGGATGCTCTTGACTTTCCAGAGGGTGATGAGGACCCACTTCCCGATGTGGATTCTCCAGAGGATGTCATGTCAGCATCTGAGGCAGACTCTACGGAGGAGAGCGGCCCTAGAGAGATAGCGACCAGTGGAGACTCTTCATCATAGTAGACGGCTCCTTAGACTAGGTTTACATACTTTTTGGGGGTGGGTGTATCTAGTACAAACTGTTAGGTTTACTCTTTTGGTTTTTGGATGGGTAGACCTATTGTATAGGAATTTGATGATTGTATATATGTGGTTGAAACCACCACAGTGGATACCTTTGCTCTAGATGTCACTATGTATTTTGCAAATTCCCATATTTTAGACAGTTTTAGATGATGAATGTACTTATGTTTAATCTTGTTATTTGAAAAGAAAGCGTTAACAAACTTTATTTGAAAGAGAGTTCACCGACCGCATTTTATTTTATTATTTTTCACGTGACAACCTAAGGTAATGGCTGGCATACTTTTCTTTTTGAAAGAGCAAAATAGTTTAGAGGTTATGAGTGATTAGAAAGAAATGGCTCCGAATAGAGTTGTGAACTGGCCATTCAGGACTTTATAGTGATAATTTTCCTTCTGAACTTAATTACTGTGAAAAAGAGAGAGAAATGAAAAAGAAAAAGAGAAAAAAAAATTTCCCATGGTTTTTGCTATTTAAATCATTACTATTAAACCAGTCATTATTTAGGGACGCCACATTCAAGGTGTCGGACTTTGACAAGTACAAGGGGACTACTTGCCCCAAGAACCATCTATAGATGTATTGTCTGGAGGTGGGGGCATACGCAAAAGATGAGAAACTGCTGATACATTTTTCCCAAGAAAGTCTTACTAGGACAACTGTCACCTGGTATACTAACTTAGGAACCTTCCTGAGTCCATTCTTGAAAGGACCTAATGGTTGCCTTCGTTAGGCAGTGTCAGTACAATTTTGATATGGCTCCGGATAGCATGCAACTACAGAACATGTGCAAAAAGGGGGCACGGATCTTTCAAAGAATACGCTCAAAGATGGAGAGACCTGGCAACTCAAGTGGCAGCTACAATGACGGAGAAAGAGATGATCACAAATAATAGTAGACACATTACCAGTGTTTTACTATGAAAAATGGTGGGGTACGCACCTTCAAGCTTTGCGGATTTGGTCTTCGCCGGGGAAAGGATCGAAGCGGATCTGAAAAGAGGCAAATTTAATCATCCTGCTTGGACGAATGAGAAAACTGGGGCAAATGAAGAGGGTGAGGATGAGGGAGAAACCCATGCTGTGACTGCCATTCCTATACGGCCAAGTTTCCCACCAACCCAACAATGTCATTACTTAGCCAATAACAACCCTTCTCCTTACCTACCACCCAGTTATCCACAAAGGCCATCCCTAAATCAACCACAAAACCCACCTACCACACAACCAATGCTAAACACCACCTTTAGCACGAACCAAAACACCAACCAAGGAAGGAATCTTGCAGCAAAAAGCCTATAGAATTCACCCTAATTCCAGTGTCCTATGCTGACTTGCTCCCATATCCACTCGATAATTCAATGGTAGCCATAACCCCAACCAAGGTTCCTCAACCTCCATTTCTCCGAGGATACGACTCTAACGCAACATGTGCATATCATGCAGGAATTTTGGGACATTCCATTTAGCACTATATGACCTCAAAGCGTAAGGTGCAAAGTCTAATTGATGCGGGCTGACTGAAATTTGAGGAGAATCGCTTGTGAATCCTAACGTTGACAAGCGACACCACACATGGGGCGATTTTGAAAGCTGTTGTTAGATGTCTCTAATAATCCATCAGGATTTTCAAGTTTATGCCATTATTATAAACCACAGTTACAATGCTAAATAAAATGGATAAGTTTAACATTTTTGTCCCTCATCCTCTCACAAACACATCTTTGCTTATTCAACTTCCACTAGAATGTGAGTGCAAGCCATTGGTCTATTTGCTCAAGCGACCTGCGCTCCTGAGTGTTGACTTCCAAGATCGTTCAATCAGAGATTACTCGTCTTGCACATTGGTGGGGGTGCCGTAAAACAACGAGTAAAGTTCAAAACAAATAAGTTTCTAAATAAAAGAAAAAAAATATTTGATTGACTGTGTTTTCAAGTAAAAATATAGACATTCATGTGACCTCATTTTATCATTCCTAGAGAAGTGAGTTATCAAGAATAGGAGTCATTTGACTTAATCCATCAACTGAAAAAAAAATCCTTCAACTATTTCTCGTCCTTGGAAAACTCTTTTTGCAAGAATCAACTGCTTCTTTCATTCTTCCTTGCTACAAGTTTGTGAAAAATAAAACAACGATGGATACCTTACAGCCCTACACTGGGGCAATGAGAGGCACCATGCATAAACCTTAAGCGAACCTAGGGGCAGATTAGAAGTTCTCACCTTCAGAGGTCATGATGAAAGACAACGATTGGTACCTCAAAGCCTTACACTAGGGCAATGAGGGGGGCACCGTGCATGAGCCTCAAGCGAGCATAGGGGCAGATCAAAAGTTCTCATCCATCCATGTTTTTAAACAAAAAGGGGGGGGGGGGGGACAAATCCTGGAATTTCAATGGATTGATTAAACATCAAACGACTCCATTGCTGTCACTCCCAAATGGTCAAGTGACTAAATCAAACAGAACATACACTCTGAGGGAGTTCCCGGAGAGATTAGCAAAAGATAGGATAAGGTTGCATGAATTATCACCTATTTCAAAAGGACATCAATTTGTGTTTTCCAAAAAAAAAAATCAAAATAAAAATCACAAAATAGGGAAAGAATGTCATGAACATTGTACAACTTTCCATTACGTTGCATTGTTTCATATGAAGTCCGCATTTACCAAATTTCACGACAAAAGGATGCATGCATTTGCATCCCTAAAAATCATGTTAACTGCATTGATTGCCTACATCTAATTTCTAAATCTTTTGAATTTGCAATGACAGGCCCTCCCAATGAGTCAACCTCTTGCTTTCTCATAAGGACAGACCCTAGGGTACTAGAACCTAACGCCTTTAGAAGACTGCACGTCCTCGCCATTAGAGGGCTGCACACCCTCACCTTCAGAGGACTACACGTCCTCGCCATCAGAGGGCGGCGCACCCTCACCTTAAGAGGACTCCACGTCCTTGCCATCAGAGGGCTGCACGCCCTCACCTTCAGAGGACTAAACGTCCTCGCCTTTAGAGGACTGCACGTCCTCGTCTTCAGAGGGCTACACGCCCTCGCCTTTAGAGGACTAGACATCCTCGCCATCAGAGGACTAGAAGTCCTCGCCATCGGAGGGTTGCACGCCCTCACCTTTAGAGGACTACACGTCCTCGCCTTTAGAGGACTGCATGTCCTCGCCATCAGAGGGCGGCATGCTCTCACCTTAAGAGGACTACACGTCCTCGCCATCACAGGGCTGCACGCCCTCACCTTCAGAGGACTACACGTCCTCGCCTTTAGAGAACTGCACGTCCTCGTCTTCAGAGGGCTGCACGCCCTCACCTTCAGAGGGCTCACGCCCTCGCCTTTAGAGGACTACACGTCATCACCTTTAGAGGGCTACACGTTCTCACCATCAAAGGGTTGCACGCTCTCTCCTTTAGAGGACTAGACGTCCTCACCGGTAGAGGACTAGATGTCCTCACATTCAGAGGACTAGAAGTCATTACCATCAGAGGGCTGCACGCCCTCACCTCTAGAGGACTACACGTCCTCATCTTTAGAGGAATGCACGTCCTCGTCTTCAGAGGGTCGCACGCCCTCACCTTCAAAGGACTAGACGTCCTCGCCATTAGAGGGTGGCACGCCTTCACCTTAAGAGGACTACACATCCTCGCCATCAGAGGGTTGTACGCCCTCACCTTTAGAGGACTACACGTCCTCACGTTCAGAGGGCTACATGTCCTCACCTTCAAAGGACTACACGTCCTCGCCATCAGAGGGCTGCACGCCCTCACCTTCAGAGGACTACACGTCCTCGCCTTTAGAGGACTGCACGTCCTTGCCATCAGAGGGCGGCACACCCTCACCTTCAGAGGGCTACACGCCTTCGCCTTTAGAGGACTAGACGTCCTCGTCATCAGAGGACTAGAAGTCCTCGCCATCAGAGGACTAGAAGTCCACGCCATCAGAGGGCTGCACGCCCTTACCTTCGGAAGACTACACGTCCTCGTATTTAGAGGACTGCACGTCCTCGCCTTCAGCGGGCGGCACGCCCTCACCTTAAAAGGACTACACGCCTTCGCCATCAGAGGGCTGCACGCCCTCACTTTCAGAGGACTACACATCCTCGCCTTTAGAGAACTTCACGTCCTAGTCTTCAGAGGACTACACGTCCTCGTCATCTGAGGGCTGCACGCCCTCACCTTCAGAGGACTACACGTCCTCGCCTTTAGAGAACTGCACGCCCTCGTCTTCAGAGGACTACACGTTCTCCCCATCAGAGGGCTGCACGCCCTCACCTTCAGAGGACTACACGTCCTCGCCTTTAGAATACTGCGCGTCCTCGTCTTCAAAGGGCTGCACGCTCTCACCTTCAAAGGACTACACGTCCTCCCCATTAAAGGACTACACGTCCTCACCTTTAGAGGACTACAGGTCCTCACCTTCAAAGGGTTGCACGCCCTCTCCTATAGAGGACTAGACGTCCTCGCCTGCAGATGAGTAGAAGTCCTCGCCATCAGAGGACTGCACGCCGTCACCTTCAGAGGACTACACCTCCTCGCCTTTAGAGGACTGCACCTCCTCATCTTCAGAGGGCTGCACGACCTCACCTTTAGAGGGCTACACGCCCTCGCCTTTAGAGGACTTGACGTCCTCGCCTTCAGAGGACTAGATGTCCTCGTGATCGGAGGGCTGCATGCCCTCACCTTCAGCGGACTAAAGGTCCTCATCTTTAGAGGACTGCAAGTCCTCGCCATCAGAGGGCGGCACGCCCTCACCTTAAAAGGAGTACACATCCTCGGCATCAGAGGGCTGCGCGCCCTCAGCATCAGAGGACTACACATCCTCGCCTTTAGAAGACTTCTCGTCTTCAGAGGGCTGCACGCCCTCACCTTCAGAGGGCTACACGCCCTCCCTTTTAGAGGACTAGACGTCCTCGACTGTAGAGGAATAGACGTCCTCACCTTAAGAGGACTAGAAGTCCTCGCCATCAGAGTGCTGCACGCCCTCGCCTTCAAAGGACTACACATCCTCCTCTTTAGAGGACTGCACGTCCTCGTCTTCAGAGGGCTGCATGCCCTCACTTTCAGAGGACTACACATCCTCGCCATCAGAGGGTTGCATGCCCTCACCATCAGAGGACTACTCGTCCTCGCCTTTAGAGGACTACACGTCCTCGTCTTCAGAGGGCTGCACGCCCTCACCTGCAGAGGGCTACACGCCCTCCCCTTTAGAGGACTTGACTTCCTCGCCTGTAGAGGAATAGACGTCCTTACCTTAAGAGGACTAGAAGTCCTCGCCATTAGAGTGCTGCACGCCCTCGCCTTCAGAGGACTACACGGCCTCGTCTTTAGAGGACTGCACGTCCTTGTCTTCAGAGGGCTGCATGCCCTCACCTTCAGAGGACTACACGTCCTCGCCATCAGAGGGCTGCATGCCATCACCTTCAGAGGACTACACGTCCTCGACTTTAGAGTACTGCACGTCCTCTACTTCAGAGGGCTGCACGCCCTCACCTTCAGAGGGCTACACGCCCTCGCCTTTAGAGGACTACATGTCCTCGCCTATAGAGGACTGCACGTCCTCATCTTCAAAGGGCTGCACGCCCTCACCTTCAGAGGAGTACACGTCCTCTCCATTAGAGGACTACACGTCCTCACCTTCAGAGAGCTACACATCCTCACCTTCAGAGGGTTGCACGCCCGCTCGTTTAGAGGACTAGACGTCCTTGCCTGTAGAGGACTAGACGTCCTCACCTTCAGAGGACTAGAAGTCCTCGCCATCAGAGGGCTGCACACCCTCACCTTTAGAGGGCTACATGCCCTCACCATCAGAAGGCCGCATGCCATCTTCTTTAGAGGACTACACGTCCTTCACTTTAGAGGACTGCACATCCTCTCCTTCAGAGGGCTGCACGCCCATACCTTCAGAGGGCTACATGCCCTCGCCTTTAGAGGACTACATGTCCTCGCCTTTAGAGGATTGCACGTCCTCGTCCTCAAAAGGCTGCACGCCCTCACCTTCAGAGGATTATACGTCCTCGCCATCAGAGGGCGGCACGCCCTCACCTTTAGAGGACTACACGTCCTTGCCATCAGAAGGCTGCACCCCCTCACTGTCAGAGGACTACAGGTCCACGCCTTTAGAGGATTGCACGTTCTCTTCTTCAGAGGGCTGCACACCCTCACCTTCAGAGGACTACACATCCACGCCTTTAGAGGACTGCACGTCCTCGCCATCAAAGGGCGACACACCCTCACCTTAAGAGTACTACACATCCTCGCCATTAGAGGGCTGCACGCCCTCACCTTCAGAGGACTACACGTCCTCGCCTTTAAAGAACTGCACGTCCTCGTCTTCAGAGGGCGGCTCTCCTTCACCTTCAGAGGGCTACATGCCCTCGCATTCAGAGGACTACATGTCCTCGCCTTTAGAGGACTGCACGTCCTCGTCTTCAAAGGGCTGCACGCCCTCACCTTCTGAGGACTACACGTCCTCGCCATTAGAGGGCTACACGTCCTCACCTTCAGAGGGTTACGCATCCTCACCTTCAGAGGGCTGCACGCCCTCTGCTTTAGAGGACTAGACGTCTTCGCCTGTAGAGGACTAGTCGTCCTCAACTTTAGAGGACTAGAAGTCCTCGTCATTAGAGGGCTGCACGCCCTCACCTTCAGAGGACTACACGTCCTCGCCATTAGAGGACTACACGTCCTCACCTTCAGAGGGCTACACATCCTGACCTTCAGAAGGCTGCACACCCTCTCCTTTAGAGGACTTGATGTCCTTGCCTGTAGAGGACTAGAAGTCCTTGCCATCAGAGGGCTGCACGCCCTCACTTTCAGAGGACTACACATCCTCGCCTTTAGAGGACTGCACGTCCTCGTCTTTAGAGGGCTGCACACCCTCACCTTCAGAGGGCTACACGCCATCGCCTTTAGAGGACTAGACGTCCTCGCCTGCAGAGGACTTGACGTCCTCATCTTCAGAGGACTAGAAGTCCTCGCCATTAGAGTGCTGCACGCCCTCACCTTCAGAGGACTACACGTCCTTGCCTTTTGAGGACAACACGTCCTCGTCTTTCAGAGGGCTGCACGCCCTCACCTTTAGAGGGCTACACACCCTTGCCTTTAGAGGACTAGACGTCATCGCCATCAGAGGACTAGAAGTCCTCGCCATCAGAGGGCTGCACACCCTCACCTTCAGAGGACTACGCGTCCTCGCCTTTAGAGGACTGCACGTCCTCGCCATCAGAGGGCGGCACGCCCTCACCTTAAGAGGACTACACGTCATCGCCATCAGAGGGCTGCACGCCCTCACCTTCAGAGGACTACACGTCCTCGCCTTTAGAGAACTGCTCGTCCTCGTCTTCAGAGGGCTGCACGTCGTCACCTTTAGAGGGCTACACGCCCTCGCCTTTAGAGGACTAGACGTCCTCGGCTTCAGAGGACTAGATGTCCTCACCATTAGATGGCTACATGCCCTCACCTTAAGTGGAGTACAGGTCCTCGCCTTCAGAGCACTGCATGTCCTCGCCATCAGAGGGTGGCACGCCTTCACCTTAAGAGGACCACACATCCTCGCCATCAAGATGAATATGCTCGCAAACCATGGGGGATCGGTTGTGAATGCAATCGAGGCGTGCAGTTTGCAAAGGCCTAAGCATTTAAAGGAGGTAACAACCTCTAGATGGTTCATTTTTGAAGCCCTACAAGAGGCAGGCGTGGTTCCTCTCGGTGGGCATAAGGGGGATCCTTGCTTGATGCATCCGGGTGCACTGCATGATATAGAAAGATGTCTGGTGATAGAAGAGCTGTTGCAGCAGATGATAGACCAAGACCGACTCGAGGTCGGTGAAAAGGACGAGAAAGAGCAACATGTCTTCATGCTGCATGCAGTTGGCAGACAAGGAAAATCCCAGGAAGCCCAAGCCTTTGGTGATACATTTCACCAGAGATGCTGCTTCCCAAAAGTATCGGGGCCCTTCAATATTGTCAGATAGTAAAGTTGTCACCTTCCCCTATAAAAGCAGCAAGGCAGTCCCATGGAGGTATGCTCCTCAGAAGCCAAGCGAGAGAAGGGAGGAGTTCACTGAAATTGATTCACTTTCTGCCAAAGTGACCAATATCACCGGACTAAGCGGTGTGACCCGCAGCGATCGCATCTTTGTGGCACCTGACCTACCAATACAACTCGTGAACGCCAAAGGAAAAGCAAAAGTGGTCACGGAAGAGGCCAACAAAGCAAACCCCACCCTGGATGAGGATGTTCTAGCGGGGAGGTTCACTGAAAAAGGGGAAGGACTCGACAGAAAAGAGGTATCCTTGGAGGAGGCCAACGAGTTCCTCCGTATAATCCAACAGAGTGAGTTCAAGATAATCGAGCAACTCAGCAAGCCTTTGGCTAGGGTTTCTCTGTTAGAACTGCTCATGAGTTCCGAGCCTCACCGAGCATTGCTAGTTAAAAGTTTTGAATAAGGCCCATGTGTCCCAAGACTTCTCCGTAGAAGGCTTTGAGGGGATTGTCATCAATATCACAACCAATAACTACCTTACCTTCGTTGAGGAGGAGATTCCTGTCGAGGGACGAGGACATAAAAGGGCTCTGCATGTATCTGTCAAATGCATCGATCACATCATGGCCAAAGTGCTCATTAACAATAGCTCTAGCCTAAACGTGATGCCCAAAAGCACCTTGGAGAAACTGCCATTCAATGCCTTCCACCTGAAACCAAGCTCCATGATGGTCCAGGCTTTTGACAGGAGTCGCCGGGAAGTGATAGGGGAGATCGATCTCCCAGTTCAGATAGGACCACACACCTATCAGGTTACTTTTCAAGTAATGGATATTAACCCAGACTACAGTTGCTTATTGGGCCGACCATGGATTCACTCGGTGGGAGTTGTCCCCTCAACCCTCAACCAAAAACTGAAATTCATGGCGGAGGGGCACTTTGATGCAATCCTACCCACCAAGGGTATTGAATAGAAGACTCCAAGAGGATTGGGCTAGAGCTACTAAAGAAGGCCCTAGGGTTCTCATGAACCTTAGGGTAGATTTTTGAGCCCATGGGTCAAGGTTGGATTCACTCTTCTTTGTAAATGTTAGAATTGGTTTTTCCTTCTTTTGGACCTTGTATTTTGGCCATTCTAGTAGTATAGGGTTTTAGCCTTGTATTTCAGGGCATTTTGAGTAGTCTTTGTAATAGGGACTTTTTTTTATATTTTCATGTATTTTGCGTGGAGGTGAGCTTAGCTATTATAGGGGGTGTGTGTAGCTAAGCTCTAGCTTTTTTAGGAATCTTCTCAAGGAAGCTTCTCAAGGAGGTGAGCTTCGTTATTAGAGGGGTGTGTGTAGCTAAGCTCTAGCTTCTCAAGGAAGTTTTCTCAAAGAAGCTTCTCAAGGAAGCTTTCTCAAGAAAGCTTCTCAAGGAAGCTACCTAGTCTATAAATAGAAGCATGTGTAACACTTGTCGTAACTTTGATGAATGAGAGTCTTGTGAGACACAACTCAAAGTTCAACTTCTATCCCTTTTTTCTTCCTTCAATTTCGTTCTCCCCCCTCTCTCTTTCTCTCCCTCTTTCTTTTCCTCCATTGAAGCATCCTCTCTAAGCTTCTTATCCAAGGCTCATCTTGGTGGTGAAACTCCTTCTTCCATGGCTTATTTCCTAGTGGATGGCGCCTCCTCTCACCTCTTCTCCTTTGTCTTCCACTGCATCTCTATGGTGGAAAATCACCATTGAAGGACCTCATTGAAGCTCAAAGATCCAGCCTCCATAGAAGCTCCACAAGCAAGCTTCCATCAAGTACTTGATCATTGTTTCGGGGGAGGAAGATGTTCTGGTAAGCTGCCCCTCTTCTATGCCATATGTGGAGGCCACGGAAGAGTCCTTGGAAACGGCTTTCCAGTCCTTTGAGGTGGTAAGCAACACTTCCGTAGAATCCCTCCCGATGTGGCCCCGCATGTCTGGCATGGCAATGATGGTGGTCCGTGTGATGTTTGGGCACGACTATGAGCCCGGAATGGGCTTGGGAAAGAATAATGATGGCATGGCCAGCTTAGTGGACATCAAGGAAAACCGCGGAATGTTTGGGCTAGGCTATAAGCCCACGCAGACTGATTTAGGGGCTTTGGAAAGATTTAGGGGCTTACTGAGAAAGTTGCCTACTCATGGATTTTCAGAACCAATTCAACTCATTATTTTTATTGATGGGTTGAGACCACAGTCCAAGCAGCTTCTAGATGCTTCTGCAGGGGGAAAATCAAATTGAAGACCCTGGAAGAAGCTATGGAATTAATAGAGAACATGGTTGCTAGTGACCATGCAATTCTGCGTGATAGAGCCCACATTCCTACCGAAAGAAGCCTGCTAGAGCTTTCATCACAAGATGCATTGTTGGCACAAAACAAGCTGTTGTCTAAGCAACTGGAAGCATTGACTGAAACATTGAGTAAGTTGCCAACCCAATTACATTCTATACAACCTTCACCCTCTTCTATTTTGTAGGTTATAGGTTGTGTCATATGTGGTGGAGCACATGAATCTGGCTGTTTACATGGGGAACCAGCCAAGACAAAATTTCAATGTAGGTGGATATTCTGGATTTAAGCATGGCCATCAATATAATTCACAGTAGGGACAGTGGAGGAACCACCCTGGTAACCAATTCAACAAAGACCAGGGTGGTCCATCTAATAGGCCACAACAACAAGGGCCTAGTCTCTATGATCAAACAACGAAGTTGGAAGAGACTCTTGCTCAGTTCATTCAAGTATCCATGTCAAACCCAAAGAGCACAGAGTCAGCCATAAAGAATTTGGAAGTCCAGGTGAGACAGTTGGCAAAACAATTGGCAGACCGTCCATCTAGCAGCTTTGGAGCTAACACTGAGAAAAATCCAAAGGAGGAATGCAAAGCTGTGATGACTTGAAGCAGACTGGTGACCATGAATGCTAGTGAGAATGGAATAGGTGCAGAAGAATAACAGCTGGTGTCTAACCCAGCACTGGACCCTGTGGTAGAGTCTTTGAGTGAGTCTGAAGAAGAGTTGGAGGTAGAAGATGAGCAGAAGAAGGAGACAACAATAATTATAGGTGAGAAAGAAATAAATGAGGAGAAAAATAAAGAAAATGAGAATGAGAAAGAAGAAAAAGAAAAAAATGAAAAAAAAATGAGAAAATAGAAAAAGAAAAAGAGAGAAAAGAGGAGAAGAGAAAAAGCAAGAGTGAGTGTGCAAGAGAGAAAAAGAAGGAAGCATCCCCAGCTGAAGGGAAAGAAGTGCCATATCCCTTGGTACCTTCTAGAAAAGATAAAAAGAGACATCTAGCAAGATTTCTGGATATTTTTAAGAAGCTAGAGATTACAATGCCCTTTGGAGAAGCTTTACAACAGATGCCACTCTATGCTAAATTCCTGAAAGACATGCTAACTAAGAAGAACAACTACATCCTTAGTGACACCATAGTCATGGAGGGAAACTACAGCTCTGTTATTCAATATATCCTTCCACCTAAGCATAAGGATCCAGGCAGTGTCACTATACCTTGATCTATAGGTGAAGTTTCAGTGGGCAAGGCTCTGATTGATTTGGGAGCCAGCATTAATTTGATGCCGCTTTCCATGTGCCAGAGACTTGGAGAGTTGGAGATAATGCCTACTCGAATGACTTTATAGTTAGCTAATCGCTTCGTCACCAAACCCTATGGAGTGATTGAAGACGTTCTGGTTCGAGTAAGGCATCTTATCTTTCCTGCTGATTTTGTTGTAATGGACATCGAGGAAGATGCAGATATTCCCTTAATTTTGGGACATCCATTTATTTCTACTGCAAGCTATGTGGTGGACACGGGGAAGAAAAAGTTAGAAATGGGTATTAAAGACCAAAAAATCAGTTTTGATCTATTTAATGAAGAAAGAAAATTGTTGGACCAGGATGTGTGTTTACAGGTGAAGGAGTTGGATGAGAAGGTTCTGAAGGAGAGAACCAAGATTGATCTAGGATAACAGAATGATGCGTCAAGCTAATGACGTTAAACAAGCACTTGCTGGGAGGCAACCCAATCCTTTTTAATTTTGTTTTATTTGCATATAGTGTAGTTGATTGCTTGTGATTGTGTGTAAATTTCAGCTTGGTTAATTTTCAAAAAAAGGGTTCATAAGCTTTGGTGAAGAGGTGAACAGAAAAAGAACTTAGAAAAAAATTTCAGTTTTTCACTCGCTAAGCACACCTCTCGCGCTAAGCGCTAAGTCTTCACGCGCTACGCGCGCCCTTGCTTGTGCTAAGCACTTGGACCCCTGACTAGTGGTTGGATGGTAGCGCTTCACTGCGCTAAGCCCAATTACCTCTCTGGAATTTGAATTTCTTGAATTGGGCTTAGCGACGTGATGCGCTAAGCGCCAATCCTTCTCTGCTTTGAAAATTTGTGGAATCGTGCTAAGTGCGCGTCGCTACGCTAAGCCCAAATACCTCTCTGGATTTTAATTTCTCAAATTGGGCTTAACGAGGTGATGCGCTAAGTGTAATTCCCTCTCTATTGGATTTTAATTTCTCAAATTGGGAATTTCCTAGACAATTACCGTTTGACACTAAAAAGCATTTCTCCCCACACTTCTTGCATTGTGCCCAATTCTTGCATTCTGCGTTGTTCTGGGAAAAGTTCCTGCATTCCCTACATTTTTGCTTCTTCTTTGCAGTTCATACCTCACAATCCAAGTAAGCTTCATTTGTTTTATTTTCCAGTAAAGTTGCAAACTTTAGGATAGAAGACTTAGTGATTGTTAGGTTTAATTTCTATTTATGCTTAGTGTTTAGATTAGTTGTTAGTTAGAATAGCTTTAGGGTTGTACTATAGTCACAATGTGATTATTTTGAGTAGGGTTGATGGCCCAATAGGGGCCTGTGTGAAGGGGTGAGAACGCCTAGTTTTTTTGGAAATCATGATGAACACGCTGCGCCTTGCTGTGCTAAGCGAGTTCATCTCTTTTGTTGAAAATTTTGGATTTCCATATGAATGCGCTAAGCGCTGCTTTCGTGTTAAGCGCATTCATCTTCTCTATTGAGTTATGTGTTGAACTCGCTAAGCGCACCTGTGCGCTAAGCGAGGCCTGTGTATCAGACATTTAGGATTTTTGTGTTTTTTGTTGGGCGCTAAGTGTGCATGTCGTGCTAAGTGCAATTACCTCTCTATTTTTATATTTTGTAGAATTGGGCTTAGCGCGGTTGTGCGCTAAGCCTGTGTTGTATAATAATGTGCTTATGCTAAGCGTGCCTTGCCGCGCTAAGTGCTAATCTCTCTTTGTTTTGAAAATTTGTGGAATTGTGCTAAGCGCATCTGTCACGCTAAGCCTATTTTGAAGAAAAAAAAATATTTTTTGTGTTCTCACGCTAAGCGTGAGGCTGCCGTGCTTGGCCCATGAGTAATTTTTCATAAGGCGAGCTAAGCGCACCTGCTACGCTAAGCGCCCAGTTCAATTTCTGGTTTTATTTTCTGCTTTCGTATTTGAATAAATCCTGTTTAATCTTGTTTTATGCTTCTATTTTTTTCAAATGGCTTCAAGTAAGAGGAAGGAAACAGCTTCGGTACCCCAGGCCCGTTATGACAGATCTAAATTTTCATCCCAAAAGGCCTGGGACCGCTACTCAAGCAATGCACTCGGTTGGAAGATACTTCCGGAGAGAAATGTTCAGTTATATTTCACAGAATTTGATGAATTTAGGAGAGAGCTTGAAAGAAGAAATTGGCATAAGGAGCTTACAAATTTTGCAGATGGAAGCATAGACGTAGCAATAGTCAAGGAGTTCTACGCAAATCTCTATGACCCCGAAGATAAATCACCGAAGCAAGTAAGGGTTAGGGGCTATTTAGTAAAATTTGATGTTGATGCCCTTAACACTTTCTTCTGAACACCTGTGGTCATAGAGGAAGGGGAGAGCCTCCTAGCCTACTCCAGGTTTGCCTTGCTGAGGCCAGTTTCGCAAGAGCTGGCAGCCCGTCTAGGTCTCCCTGGAAAGGGATTTGAGTTAAATGCAGACGGGCTGCCTCTGAAGATTCTGAGGAAGAATCTGACTGGGCTAGCCCAAACTTGGAGTGTCCTTTCCTTTTCTAACTTGGCCCCTACCTCTCACACTTCAGACATCACTTTAGACAGGGCTAAGTTAATTTATGGCATCATTCAGAAGATGGATATGAACCTTGGGTACCTCATCTCGAGTCAGATCACACTCATTGCCTAGCATGACTCCTCGAGGCTAGGCTTTCCTGCCCTCATCACTGCCTTGTGCAAGGCCCGGGGAGTCACTTTTGATTCTTTGACTCTCGAGAGCCTGAGCCCAACCATTAATTTGGCGTATGTTAAAAAGAACTGCTGGAACCTGGATGACCCCTCGGTCACTTTTCCAGGAACCCGCAAGTCTAGGGACAAAGGATCCGAGGTACCATCTTCTTTTGTTCCCCCTTCTTCAGCTCCTTCTTCATCAGCTCCATTTGCATCTGTATCTGCTCTCCCACCTACAGCACCATCTCCAGTTCTCCCAGGTCTCTCCACTCCTAGCTCAGATTTTCTATAATCCATGCTGCAGAGCCTGCATCAAGGTCAGATCCTAATCATGCAAAGCTTGCAGAACTCAATCCATCAGAGGCCAGTGATGAGCGTGGAGGATTTTATTCAGTAGGTGGCTTGGCCAGGAGCCCAGCCTTCTCCTTTGGGAGGGGGTGAGGCCTCTGCGTCCCAGGAGCCTCAGCAGGATCAGCAAGAGGACATTCCAGAGGCCGCAGAGCCCACTACACCTCCTGAGCCATTGACATTTGAGACTGATCCACGTGTTGTACAGGTTCAAGAGGATGTCACAGCATCAAAGCCATCTCCTCAGCCTGAGCCTAAACCTGGGCCATCTACACCAGTGCAGGATATATGATGCGCCATTATTTTCTCCTATTTCTTAACCCTTTTTGCACCATTTTAAATACTGATTAGTCTTAATTGTCAAATTTATTAGGCAGTTTTATTATTTGGGCCCATTCAGCTAATTTGATGTTTTTAATCTAATTTCAGGAATTAGTGAAGCATTGGGCTTGAATCTAGAACTGGGCTTGGGCTTGAATCCAGCATTGGGCTTGGACTTCAAGAGGGCAGACTAATTTATTCTACAAAATTAGATCTTCTCTTATCTTATCTTATCTAAATATTATTTAGATTTGATCTCATCTAGATATTGTCGCAACATACCCTTCGGCGGAAGGGCAACGGGAGGGCTCGCGGGTGCGTCTTCCATGGGAGGAAAATGCGTTGAGTCACCACCAACGTTTATTTGAGGAAAACGTTGGAAAAACCGGAAAGGTGTGGTCTACGAACTTTAAGTGTGAAAGGTTCGGGAGTTGTATTTACGCACGGGGAAGGTATTAACACCCCACGCGTCCGTCACAAGGGACGACAGCCTTTAATCAAGTGTGCAAATATGACTTCAATTTGTTTTATCTTCCCTTTTTTATGCTTTTTATGTCTTTTTATGCCTTTTATATTTTTTATCTTTTTTTGTTCGAGAAGGGTGTTTCCCTTACTCCTACGTATTCCTCAATTGTGATAAGGAAATTAGACCTACGTAGTTCTTTGAGAACTAAACGTTGGTTAAGTTGTTTTTATCTTTTTTTGAAAGATAGATTTTAATTGAACAAAGGTCATTTTGGACCATTAAACGATCTTTTGATTTTGAAAGGAGAGAAACATTAAGGCATTGGACCATTAACGATCTCTTGTTTTTGAAAGGAGAGAAACGTTAAGGCGTTGGACCATTAACGACCTCTTAGGGTGGTCGACAAAAGCGGGGCTTTTGCTCTTACATATCCTCAATTGCGATGAGGAAATCAGACCTACGTAGTTCTCGCAAAAGCGGTAAAGTTACATGTTGATTTTATGCTTTTGAACGGTCCATGTTAACCGATAAAAGAAAAGAGGACCTTTTAAGGCGTTGGACCTTAAAACGGTTTTTAGTGATTTTTCGGACAAAACTTGATTTGTGAGTTGATTTTAGTCTTAATTTTACTTTGGTTATTAATCAATTCATTCAAGGAAACTTCCAAAGAAAAACGTCCGATTGATTTTTTTGATTATTTTATTTAAAGATATTTTGATTATTTTATTATTATTTTTCAAGATATTTTGATTATTTTATTATTATTTTGCTTTTTTGGTTTAACCGAGGTTACAACGTGAACGATCGGTTAGATTTTGTTTTAAGAGTGATTAAATGAGATTACAACACAAATGATCGGTTGAAATTCATTTTATCATTTATTAGGCGAGATAGCGGCTTAAACGATCGGTTAAAGCTCGTTAAAAACAGAAGAAAAGAAAACCGAAAATGAACGAAATAAAGATGAAAGCTAAAAAAACAAGAAATGAATTGAAAGTCTCGGATTCGAAAACTTACCCGTTGAAGAACGAAGAACGGATGAAGAACGACGGAAAACCTTCACGGCTGAGGGATATTTAGAACAGCCTCCTTTCGCCTATTTATAGGAAAAAAGGGGGAGGAAGTTGCCGCCCAACTTGCCCCGGCGAGCTGGATTGCTTCCTCCGGAAGCAACCCTGCTTCAAAAATATTCTGGAAGGGTCTAGATTCGAAATTTTGAAAATTGCTATTTGCACCCCGCTTTTGATAAGTTCACCCCCCTTCTTTCGTAATTTTATGAAAAAGTTACAGAAGTTTTACAGAAGCATATAGGACTTGACTTTCTTCTTTTTTCTCTTCCTTCTCACCCATATTAAGTGAAATATGTTTATTTAGGGTTTTAGGAATTTTATAGAAACTTTAAGCAAGCATATAGGACTTGATTTCCCTCTTTTTCCTCTTCTATTTCACCGATATTAAGTGAATTAGGCTTACTCAAAGTTTTAGGAATTTGACAGAAGCATTACGAAAGCTTCAGAAACTCCGGAAACCAATTTCTAACAAAACGTGGAGGATCTTGATAAGTTCACCCCTCCCCTTTGCTAAATGCACTCCTTTTTATTTACACATCCCTGTTTATTAAATACACTCCCTCTACCCTTTTTTTGTTGATTCTTTTTCCGTAACGTTACGAAACTTTATGAATTACGTAACGATACTTGTTTTCTTTTCGTAATGTCACGAAACCTTACGGATTACACAATCGTCCCTTCTTTGGCTTCCGGAATGTTACGGAACTTTACGGATTGCGCATTAACACTTCCTTTCAACTCCCAACATGTCGCGGAATTTCACGGATTGCCTAACGATGGGTGTCAAGTACCTCGAAGTTGATGCAATCCTACCCCGCAAGGGCATTGGACAGAAAACTCCAAGTAGATTGGGCCAGAGATGCAAGAGAAGGCCCTAGGGTTCTTATGAGCCTTAGGGTAGATTTCGGGCCCATGGGCTAAGTACGAGCCCACTTATCTTTGTAAATATTAGATTAAGGTTTCATTATTTTTGGGCCTTGTATTTAGGGCTCCATAATGTAGGTAGGGTACCCTAGAAATATAGGATTTTTCAGCCCTTGTATTTTAGGGCACCTAGACTAGTTTTTGTATTAGGGGTAGTTTTGTAATTTCACATGCACTAAGTGGATATTTGATGTGTGTGGTTGGAAATAAATTTAATTGAATTGGTAGAAGCCCAATCCAATTAAATTTTAGAGGGGGAGGTGAGCATTTGCTTACTACACCCCATTGCCACATCATATAGTCACACTTTGTGCATGTCCTTCATGCTTTTCATGCCTCATGACACCTAAGCACACTTAGTGGAGAATCTTGGAATTGATCTTGGATTAGTGGGCTGAACCATAACTAAAATTCACTAATCATAATTAGTGAAATTTTGGCTCCAAAGTTTGGCTCCACAAATTCAATTTCAAATTCAAGTGAAATTTGAATTTCCCTCCAATTTTGTGTGACACTTAGGCTATAAATAGAGGTCATGTGTGTGCATTTTTTTCAACTTTGATGATTTGAATATTAAACTTCAGATTTCAAAGCTCATTTAGAGCACAAAATTTCGTGCTCTTCTCTCCCTCTCCCTTCATTCATCTCCTTCTTCCTCCAAGCTCTTATCCATGGCCTCCTATGGTGGTGAGCTTCTTCTAGACTCATCTTCTCCTTGAAGTGGCGTCTCCTCTCTCTCTCCCTTTCTCCATTCCGCTGCCATTCATCTTCCAAGAAGCAAAGGAATCCATTGATGAAGAAGATCCTAGGCCTACAAGCTCCAATGGAGCTTGCATCAGAAGTGGTCAAGCAAGGGTCGCATCCAAAACAAACAGATGGTCCCCGGACAAAATTAGGGTATGACAGTTGCCCCTCTTTACTTGTCTTTTATTGCAGATAAAAGGGAAGTAAAGATAAGACACTAATTTCGTTCGAGTGGAACACCATTCGGCCGGTCAATCTCCCCGCCAACGAAACCTGCAAAAATTTTGAAAATGATCAGCACCGAACGACCAACATCATCCTGATACTGCCGAATTCGTTCCTCTTGGTTGACACAAGGCGCAGAATGACCATAATTTTTCTCTGAGTGCCATCAGACACGATTGTCTCCGAATGGCGGAAAGGTGTGCGGAATGACCATAATTTGTCTCTGCATGCCATCGGGATCGCCGCCTATGGATGACAAAAGGGCGCAGAATGACCATAATTTGTCTCTGCGTGCCATCGGACACGATTGTCTCTGAATGGTGAAAGGGTGTGCGGAATGACCATAATTTGTCTCCGCATGTCATTGGGCTCGCCGCCTCTGGATGACAAAAGGGCGCAGAATGACCATAATTTGTTTCTACGTGCCATCGGACACGATTGTCTCCGAATGGCGAAAAGGTGTGCAGAATGACCATAATTTATCTCTGCATGTCATCGGGCTCGCCGCCTCTGGATGACAAAAGGGCGTAGAATGACCATAATTTGTCTCTGCGTTGCATCGGACACGATTGTCTCCGAATGGCAAAAAGGTGTGCGGAATAACCATAATTTGTCTCCACATGTCACACGACCTCAAGGTCAGTATGACAGAGATTGTGGGGCGGCCGACAAAAGCGAAGCTCTTGCTCCTACGTATCCTCATTGAGGAACTCAGACCTACGTAGTTCTGGATAACTTGTGAGACTAAAATAGCCTCGGTGTTTTCCTTACTAAAAAATGTGAACATGCTTTAGTAAGGAGACAAAACTTCCAACTGATCAGAGCAACATATACTTTTTGGATGAAAAACAATGTGTCTACCGAGGAAGGAGAGTATGCTGATGAAATTTTCTCATAACCATAAATGAGATTTTGAATGTTAGCATTTAGAGGAAACACTGGGTCCAACAAAAATAGAAGGAAATCGCTCAAAGTGTATCAATGTCACACGGGTAAGTGTTTCATCCTAATTCTGAACCATAGATATGTCATGACTTGATTTTGCAAATTATTTCCTATCAAATCAAAGATTACACGTGATCAGGGATCAATAGGACTTTTCTTGGGAATGGGCTTTCTGGTGGGAAATGTGGCTTTGAGTGTTCTTGGCCTTTTCCTTTTCTGTTTTTGTTTAGTGTGAGGTGAACAAGCCACCGACGCATAGGATTTTGGTTGGCAATCAAAGGGAGAGAACCACTTTAGGTCGTGGTTTCCTTTCTTTTCTTGTTTACTTGGTGACAATCCCGTATCGTTCAGATATTGTCTAGTCCAAAGACCTTTCTGCATATTTCTGCTGTTTTCTTCCGATCCTTGATCGGGAATTTTCTTTCTTTTGTGTTCTTGCTTTCTCTCACTCCTTGATTGGGAATTTTCTTCTTTTGCTTTCTTTTTTTGTTTTCTTCCGAGGGCAAGGTTTTTTGGTAAGTTGGGATTTTGGCTCAAGGCTTGTAAAACGGCTGGACATGATATCTGTCAGGGTTTGGCCAGCGGTTTGGGGATAAAGGGAATGTCCTACATTATTTCCATGATACACATGCAATAATGATGATTAGGAAATTTTATGCAAAACTGGTCATGCATGCACCCATGTGGACACTCAAGCATCAAGTTTTTATGGTCATGTGATGCTAGGGCTCATGATTCATTTCCTCTATTTAAATCAACCCGATGTTTCCAAAATATGTTCTTTTTATCAATTTGTGCATTCATCCGAGTCCATTTTGGGTGTTCGGGAAAATTTTCACAGCATTCACCCTTCAGGTGTATACACATTTTTTTTCAAAAACTGGTTATGATCAGTGAATTTTTTCAAAGAAAAGTTGGAAGTTATCTCTTTTCAAAAGCATGTTAGTTTTTTAGCTAGACAACTTATTATTATTTTTTTTTCTTTTTTCTCTCTTTTTCTTTTTCCATGAGGTATTTTGCTACCTAAACATATGTATATTTTTGTGAGGTATTTTGCTATATACATGCGTGTCTAAGGTATCTTGCTACCTAAACATACATACATATATATATATATATATATATATATATATATATATATATATATATATACATATTGTGAGGTATGTTTGCTATATACATGTTGTCATACCCTAATTTCGTCCGGGGACCATCCGTTGTTGGATGCGACCCTCGCTCGACCACTTTGAGGTATTTGGCACCCATCGTTAGGCAATTTGTGAAGTTCCGAGGCATGCCGGAAGCCAAAAGAAAAGCGTTGTAGCACAATCCGTGAAGCTTCGTGACATGTCGGAAATTAAAAGGAAGTGTTAGTACGCAATCCGTAAAGTTCCGTAACGTTCCGGAAGGCAACAAAGGGATGATTACGTAATTCGTAAGGTTCCGCAACATTACGGAAAGAAAACAAGTATCATTACGAAATTCGTAAGTTTCCGTAACTTTACGGAAAAAAAATCACCAAAAAATGGCAGGGGGTGTATTTAGTAAAAATGGGGGTTCAAATAGCAACCAGGCCCACTTGGGCCTTCCAGGATGTTCCTCCAGAAGGCGGTTGCTTCTGGAGGAAGCAACCTAGCTCACCTGGGCGAGCTTGGTGGCAAACATCTCCTTCCTTCTCCTATAAATAGGGGAAAGAGGGAAGAACAAAAATGTTCAGCCCTTCTGGTATTTTGGGATCACTTAAAATTAGTGAGGAAAATTGTTTCCGTGAAGAAAATCTAAGTCGAGGCGCTTCCGTAACGTTTCCATGGGTGATTTCGCGAAGATTTTCAACCATTCTTCGACGTTCTTCATCGTTCTTCGATCTTCAACCGGTAAGTTCCCGAAATCGAATTTTTCAATTCATTGTATGTACCCTTAGTGGTTCTCATTTGTTTCACGTTCTTTTATTTTCATTTCATTTACTTTCCGTACCCCCTTTTGACTTGCTTTAGTCATTTTTTCGCCTAATAAAAAAATAAAATAAATTTCCACCGATCATTTGAATTGTAACATCCGTTAATTTCTGTTAAAATGAAATCCGATCGTTCGGTCATGTCGTAACCACGTTGGAAACCAAAAAGAGGTAAAATAATAATATAATAATCAAGAATATCTTTTAGTAAAATAAATATAAAAAAATCAATCGGATGTTTTTCTTTGGGATTTCTCTTTCTTAATCGAATCGACTAATAACCAAAGTGAAACTAAGGCTAAAATCAATTCATAAACCAAACTTTTGTCATCGCCTAAAAAAGCCATTTTCAAAAGTCCAACGCCTTGAAATGGTCTTTTCCGCTTTTATTGGTTAAGTGTAGATTTCTAAAAAACCTAAAATCAATATGTAACTTTGTTACCTCTTTCAAAAATAAAGAAATCATTAATGGTCCAATGCCTTAATGTTTTCTCACTTTTCAAAAGAATCGAAAGATTGTCTAATGGTCCAACGCCTTAAATGACCTTTCATTCAATAAAAACATATCTTGCAAAAAAGGATAAAAAAATAACTTAACCAAAACGCTTTGTTCACGAAAGAACTACGTAGGTCTGATTTTCTCATCACAATTGAGGAATACGTAGAAGCAAAGGGAAACGCCCTTGTCGACCACAAAAAGATAAAAATATAAAAAGGCATAAAAAAGACATAAGAACGTAAAAAGGGAAGATAGCATAAATTGAAGTCATATTTGCACATTTGATTAAAGACTGCCATCTCTTGTGACGGACGTGTGGGGTGCTAATACCTTCCCCATGCATAAATACAACTCCCAAACCTTTCACTTAAAGTTCGTAGATCACGTCTTTTCCGGTTTTTCCGACGTTTTCCTCAAATAAACGTTGGTGGCGACTCCGCGCGTATTCCTTTCTTGGAACACGCACCCGCGAGTCACGCGTCGCCCTTCCGCCGAAGAGTAGGTTGCGACACATGCATATCCAAGGTATCTTGCTACCTAAACATACATATATATATTTTGTGAGGTATGTTTTTGCTACATACATGCATATCCAAGGTATCTTGCTACCTAAACACACATACATATATTTTGTGAGGTATGACTACCTTCCGAGCTTGTGCTTGCTTTATTTAAATTCCTAGGATCATGAGCAACTAGGTGAGTCCTATTATGACTTGAGAAACAAAAGGTGATCAAATAAAAAGCAGAAATTTAAAAGGTACTAGGTTGCCTCCTACGAACGCTTCTTTAACGTCTTGAGCTGGACGCGTGATGACTTGTCGGTCACGGACCTAGTACTTTTGCTTATCTTTGGCTTTGGACTTGGTCGCCCGCTAGTCGGCAACGGGTCGTAGGCAACGCTCCGGCCTTTGTAGATGAGCTAAGGGGCCCTGGAGGTGGCGGCGGTGCGTTGGTTGCCCGCTGTCGGCCATCCCCGGGCTGCTGTGGTGTCTCGCCCTGCACCTGCCTGGGGGCGCAATACTTCTTGATGAAAGCTCGATTGGTAAGGGGTCTGATGACCTTGCTGGGGGTGACAGGCACTCCGTAGAACTGACAGAGGCCCGTAATCAGAGCTGGAAACCCCAGGACCCTGTTGGACTTCTTTGGGTCCATTGAGTGTCTTACGGGCATGATCCCTACAAACAATAGATGACATCAGAAATCAGTTGAGAGATGTGCATACTCACCTATGTCACGATGGCATGAACTTGCTGGGGGTACGGGCGCCCTGTAGGACTGACAGAGGCTCGTAACCAGAGCTGGAAACCCCAGGGCCCTGTTGGGCTCCTTCGGGTCCACTGGGTGTCTTGTGGTTGCGATCCCTATAAATAGTAGATGGCATTAGAAATCAGTTGAACCATATGCATACTTACCTATGTCGAGACGACACAGACCAACTGATACTTCCTCAAGGGGAGATCGACATTACGGTCGCTAGGCAGAATGTTGCTAAGCAACGTCATCCATATCTGTGTAAGAGTGGTCAAGTTGGTGCCCATGATCCGCACTTGTCTCTTTGCAGTGGAACGGGTGAAATCTTGCCCCGGTATGCATAGTAGTTGCGTGATAGCCTCCCTTTCTGGTTGTATTCGCACAGTCGGCGCCCTCCAATATCAAGGGGTGGCCCAGGAACTGATAAAAGGAAACTACTAGCCCCTTAACCGGGAGTGCAAGTCTCGGTTAAGCATTTAAGGGCAGAGGACCTTAAATTCTCTTAAGGTGCAGATGTGGATCCCTCTGAAAGCGAGAACGCGTAGGCCTCTAAAGGCGAGGGAATGTGTAGCCCTCCGACGATGAGGATGTGTCGCCCTCTAAAGGCGAGGGCGTGTAGCCCTATGAAAAGGGGGACATGTAGTCCTCTAAAGGCGAGGGCGTGTAGCCCTCCGAAGGCGAGGACGTGTAGTCCTCTCAAGGGGAGGACGTATAGTCCTCTGAAGACGAGGGCGTGTAGTCCTCTGAAGGTGAGGACGTACAGTCCTCTAATGGCGAGGACGTGTAGTCCTCTGAAGGTGAGGACGTGTAGTCCTCCAAAGGTGAGGGTGTGCAGCCCTACGAAGGCGAGGACGTGCAGTCCTCTGAAGGCGAGGACGTGCAGTCCTCTGATGGCGAGGGCGTGTAGCCCTCTGAAGGCGAGGACGCGTAGTCCTCTAAAGGTGAGGGTGTGTAGCCCTATGAAGGCGAGGGCGTGCAGCCCTTTGAAAACGAGGGCATGCAGCCCTCTGAAGGCGAGGACGTCTAGTCCTCTGAAGGTAAGGATGTGAAGTCCTCTAAAGGCGAGGACGTGTAGTTCTCTAAAGGTGAGGACATGTAGCCTTCTGAAGGCGAGGGTGTGTAGCCCTCTAAAGGGGAGGACGTGTAGTCCTATGATGGCGAGGGCGTGTAGTCCTCTGAAGGTGAGGATGTGCAGTCCTCTAATGGCGAGGACGTGTAGTCCTCCAAAGTTGAGGACGTGTAGCCCTATGAAGGCGAGGACATGCAGTCCTCTGAAAGCGAGGACGTGCAGTCCTCTGAAGGCGAGGACGTGTAGTCCTCTGATGGCGAGGGCGTGTAGCCCTCTGAAGGCGAGGAGGATGCGTAGTCCTCTAAAGGTGAGGGCGTGTAGTCCTCTAAAGGTGAGGGCATGTAGCCCTCTGATGGCGAGGGCGTGCAGCCCTCTGATGGCGAGGACGTGTAGTCCACTAAAGGCGAGGATGTGTAGCCCTCTGAAGGCGAGGACGTGTAGTCCTCTAAAGGTGAGGACGTGCAGTCCTCTGAAGGTGAGGATGTATAAACCTCTGAAGGCGAGGGCGTGCAGCCCTCTAAAGGGGAGGACGTGCAGTCCTCTGAAGGTGAGTACGTGCAATCCTCTAAAAGCGAGGACGTGTAGTCCTCTAAAGGCGAGGGCGTGTAGCCCTCAGAAGGTGAGGACGTGCAGTCCTCTGAAGGCGAGGACGTGTAGTCCTCTAAAGGTGAGGGCATGTAGCCCTACGAAGGTGAGGACATGCAGTCCTCTAAAGGTGAGGACGTGTAGTCCTCTGAAGGCGAGGACGTGTAGTCCTCTAAAGGCAAGGGCGTGTAGCCCTTTGAAGATGAGGGCGTGTAGCCCTCTGAAGGTGAGGACGTGCAGTCCTCTAAAGGTGAGGACGTGCAGTCCTCTGAAGGCGAGGACATGTAGTCCTCTAAAGGTGAGGGTGTGTAGCCCTACGAAGGTGAGGATGTGCAGTCCTCTGAAGGTGAGAGCGGGTAGTCCTCTATAGGTGAGGGCACGTAGCCCTACGAAGGTGAGGACGTGCAGTCCTCTGATGGCAAGGGTGTGTAGCCCTCTGAAGGGGAGGACGTGCAGTCCTCTGATGGCGAGGGCATGTAGCCCTCTGAAGGTGAGGACGTGTAGTCCTCTTAAGGCGAGGGCGTGTAGCCCTCTGAAGGCGAGGATGTGTAGTCCTCTAAAGGTGAGGGCGTGTAGCCCTCTGAAGGCGAGGACGTGCAGTCCTCTAATGGCGAGGGCATGTAGCCCTTTGAAGGGGAGGATGTGCAGTCCTCTGACGGCGAGGGCGTGTAGCCCTCTAATGGTGAGGGCATCTAGTCCTCTGAAGGCGAGGACGTCTAATCCTCTAAAGGCGAGGACGTGTAGCTCTCTAAAGGTGAGGGTACTAGTACCCAAGGGTCCACCCTTATGAGAAAGCAAGAGATTGACTCATTTAGAGGGTCGGTCATCCCAAATTCAAAAAGATTGGACAGTAGAGTTAGGAAATCTGTACAGTTAACATGATTTTAAGGGATGTAGATGCATGCAACCTTTGTCTTGAAATGTGGTAAATGCGGACTTCATATGCAACAATGCAATGTAATGGAAAGTTGTACAATGTTCATGACATTCTTTCCCTATTTTGTGATTTTGATTTGATTTGATTTTTTTTGGAAAACACAGATTGACTGTCCTTTTTAAAGAAGTGATAGTCCATGCAACCTCATCCTACCTTTTGCAAATCTCTCCGGGAACTCCCTCAGAGTGTATGTTCTGTTTGATTTAGTCACTTGACCATTTTGGAGTGACGGCAATGGAGTCGTTTGATGTTTAATCAATCCATTGAAATCCTAGGGTTTGTCCCTCTTTTTTGTTTTTGTTTAAAAACATCGATGGGTGAGAACTTTTGATCGGCCCCTATGTTCACTTGAGGCTCATGCACGGTGCCCCTCATTGCCCCAGTGTAAGGCTTTGAGGTACCAATCGTTGTCTTTCGTCATGACCTTGTAGTAGGGAACCTATTGGGTTAGAACTGCCTTGAGGTTTATGCATGGTGCCCCTCATTGCCCCAGTGTAGGGCTTTGAGTTATCAATTGATGTCTTGTTTTCACAACCTTATAGCAAGAAAGAATGAAAGAAGCGATTAATCCTCGCAAAAAGAATTTTCCAAGGACGAGAAATAGTTTGAAGGATTTTTTTTTCAGTTGATGGATTAAGTCAAATGACTCCTATTCTTGATAACTCACTTCTCTAGGAATGAGGTCATATGAATGTCTATATTTTTACTTGAAAACACAGTCAATCAAATGCTTTTTTTTCTTTTATTTTGAAACTTATTTGTTTTGAACTTTACTCGTTGTTTTACGGCACCCCTACCAACGTGCAAGATGAGTAATCACTGATTGAACAGTCTCGGAAGTCAACACTCAGGAACGCAGGTCGCTTGAGCAAACAGACCAATGGCTTGCACTCACATTCCGGTGGAAGTTGAATAAGCAAAGATGTGTTTGTGAGAGGATGAGGGACAAAGATGTCAAATTTATCCATTTTGTTTAGCATTGTAACTGTGGTTTACAATAATGGCATAAACTTGAAAATCTTGATGAGTCATTAGAGACATCTAACAACAGCTTTCAAAATTTCCCCATGTGTGGTGTCGTTTGTCAATGTTAGGATTCACAAGCGATTCTCCTCAAATTTCAGCCAGCCCGCATCAATTAGACTTTGCACCTTACGCTTCAGGGTCATACAATGCTCAATGGAATGCCCTGGGGCTCCTCCATGATAAGCACACATTGCGTTCGAGTCGTATCCTCAGAAAAATGGAGGTTGAGGAACCCTAGCAGGGGTTATGGCTACCATTGCAGTATCAAGTAGATAATGGAGCAAGTTAGCATAGGACACCAGAATTGGGGTGAATTCTACAGGCTTTTTGCTACAAAATTCCTTCCTTGGTTGGTGTTTTGATTCGTGCTAAAGGTGGTGTTTAGCATTGGTTGTGTGGAAGGTGGGTTTTGTGGTTGATTTAGGGATGGCCTTTGTGGATAATTGGGTGGTAGGTAAGGAGAAGGGTTGTTATTGGCTGAGTAATGACATTGTTAGGTTGGTGGGAAACTTGGTCGTATAGGAATGGCAGTCGCAGCATGGGTTTCTTCTTCATTCTCACCCTCTTCATTTGCCCCAGTTTTCTCACTCGTCCAAGCAGGATGATTAAATTTGCCTCTTTTCATACCCACTTCGATCTTTTCGTAAGCGAAAACTAAATCAGCAAAGCTTGAAGGTGTGTAGCCCACCATCTTTTCATAGTAGAACACTGGTAATGTGTCTACTATCATTGTTATCATTTCTTTCTCCGTCACTAAGGGAACCACTTAGGCTACCAGATCCCTCCACCTTTGGGCCTATTCTTTGAAAGATCCGTGCCCCCCTCTTTGCACATGTTTTTGTAGTTGCATCCTATCCGGAGCCATATCAGAATTGTATTGACACTGCCTAACGAAGGCAACCATTAGGTCCTTCCAAGAATGGACTCGGAAAGGTTCCAAGTTAGTGTACCAGGTAACAGCTACCCCAGTAAGACTTTCTTGGAAGAAATGTATTAGCAGTTCCTCATCTTTTGTGTATGCCCCCATCTTCCGACAATACATCTTTAGATGGTTCTTGGGGCAAGTAGTCCCCTTGTACTTGTCAAAGTCCGGCACCTTGAACTTGGGAGGGATGATGATATTGGGTACTAGGAACAACTCTTCTAGGTTAGCAAAGGCATAATCTTCACCTCCTTCAATGGCCCTGAGCCTTTCCTCTAGATGATCCAACTTTCCCATTTCTGCCATAGCATGAGGGTTTTTACTTGATGTGGAATGCAAGAGGTGTAGTTGTGGGTGATACTGAGGGCCCTCCAAAGTGTTTTGCAGGGGTATACCACCAACTGCTTGCCATTTAGTGGCATATCCGAGGCAAGGCTCGAAGTCAGCTAGATTATGGTGGGGAATTTCATGTGTCTCCCCCACGGTTTAAGAGACATGTGCATGATCAGTTTGGGGTTGTTGGCTCTCAATGGGCATAGGAGTGGAGTTATTGACATTCTCATTGGGAGTGTACGCCACAGTGGGTGGCGTATAGTTGGGAGGCAAGCCATATGGCGGGAAGGCGTGCTCGTTTTGAATTTGCACATCATGGGGTCGTCCGTACTTCCCAAATCTTTGCCCACCATATCTGAGGTTGATGAATCATTTGGTTGAGATCAGATGGGGGCATCAGGTTCACCTTAACAACAGCGCTGGTAGCGGCAACTACAATCGTATTAGCTTCCATTATCTTCTTCATGCTCATCATGGCCTCCACCATTGTGGCCATTTTCTCTTTCATGGCCTCCATGTCGGCCTTCATCTTCTCTTGCACCTCCTCTACTTCACTCATTACTCTAGCTCTAGCACGGGTTTGGTAAGCCGCACTAACCTCCATTATCTCCTTTATGCTCATAATGGCCTCCATCATTGTGGTCATTTTCTCTTTCAAGGCCTCCGTGTCGGCCTTCATTTGCTCTTGCGCCTCCTCTACTTCACCCATTACTCTAGCTCTAGCACAGGTTCGGTAAGGGTGCCGTAAAGCGTGTTTTTTTCTTTTTGATAATAATGATTAAGTTCGTTTTTTTTTCAAGGAAAGAATGCAATGAGCAATGCAACCTAATGAAAAGCATGGATGTATGCGAATGATGCATAGTTGAAGTATTGCAAATTTCTACGCAGGATATGGGGTTGAATCAATTTAGATTTTCAACATGGTCCATGACATCTTTGTCAAGGTGAAACTGGAAGTAACAAGGACATCAACAATCCTAAATGTGTTTGGCAGTAGACGAAGCGGCGATGTAACTCGATCCATCTTTTGCCCCAATTTTTTGCAAGATGGTTACTTCCATGCTTCCACTTGACTTGATGAACCTTTCTGTAAAAGCATGAGCTTGGTTCAACCCCATAATCCAAAGAATGACAATTTTGATCGCCAATACTTCGACACATTTCATAGAGATGAAAGACTCGGGAATACGTATGCTATGCATGGAAAATGTAATTATGAGATTTGAGATGCCCGAAGAAACATCATTTCCTAGTTAACCACACATTAGGTACCATGCTCAATCATTTTGTTTTGTTGTTTGTGTTTTTTTTAGAAATGGGTTTATGATCCCAACATGGTTGGCTCATGGCACCTAACACACGTAACTAAGAATGCATCATGAATTTTCATGCTTCCCTTTTTTTTGTTTTGCAAAGGAAAACACAAGGATCATGCATGAGCAAACATGAAAACAAAGGTATGCAGTTTGTAGAACAAAAAAGTATGTTGAACGCATATGCATGATGATACAATGACTCATGCAAAAATGTGATGCTGGATTATGATAACAGACAAATGCAGGAACGATATGTTCATTATGATGTCATGAAGAGATGCTTATGCGGTGCATGATATAAATGCATTTACGGACACGAGAGCCCAGAAAATTATCTCTTCTTACTTGCACATTTGGGGGCACAGTGCCCCATGTGTGTAGTTAAGAAGGTGATATGGACCTTCCGGCTTCCCGTGACAAAAGACGAGACCAACATACAATGCATGCGTGACGACATGCTGCAGATGCGCAAAAGCGCAACAGGGGGATGTACACAACATGGCAATATCCTCAAATAATCATACAGCAAAGGCGTACATGACATTTAGGTTATATGCATGGCAGTGTTTAAAACGCACGCAGCGTGTTCGCTTCGTGCCCCTATTTTAGGGACCTAAACGGGAGGAACTAAAAGGCTTTTAGTGATAATTCCCAAGGTGGTCATATCTCTCTTGATGGTTTCTAGAGGTATCATCCCCTTCGAAGAACATATTGCGGCAGTAGGGACTACTAGCAATAATGTGTTATCAAAGAGAAAAACTCTAGTTGAGGGTTCACTGTTATCAAGCAAGTCGGAGACCTAGCATGACCACAGATTCACCTCCACTCCTTATGTTCCCATGGACCCGGGTATAGGGCCCCTTTTCAACTCACCGTGTGTGCAAATAGTGTTGGTGTTTGTGTGCATCAAATGAATAAATATTTACCTCATGCATACAATTTAAAAACACACTAAAAGCATCAAAGAGTTATATACAAGAACGTAAGAGAAATAAAAGGAAACTGACAAAAGAGGAAGTCATGATATTGCACGAGATTAGAAGGCCTAACTCTCTAAAAACAGTCCCCAGTGGAGTCGCCAACTGTCGCAACCTACCCTTCGGCGGGAGGGCGACGCGAAGGCTCGCGGGTGCGTCTTCCATGGGAGGAAAATACACGGAGTCGCCACCAACGTTTATTCGAGGAAAACGTCGGAAAAACCAGAAAGGTGTGGTCTACGAACTTTAAGTGTGAAAGGTTCGAGAGTTGTATTTACGCACGGGGAAGGTATTAGCACCCCACATGTCCGTCACAAGGGACGACAACCTTTAATCAAGTGTGCAAATATGACTTCAATTTGTTTTATCTTCCCTTTTTATGCTTTTTATGTCTTTTTATGCCTTTTATATTTTATATCTTTTTGTGGTCGACAAGGGTGTCTCCCTTGCTCCTACGTATTCCTCAATTGTGATAAGGAAATCTGACCTACGTAGTTCTTTGAGAACTAAACGTTGGTTAAGTTTTTTTTACCTTTTTTTGAAAGATAGATTTTAATTGAAAAAAGGTCATTTTGGACCATTAAACGATCTTTTGATTTTGAAAGGAGAGAAACGTTAAGACGTTGGACCATTAACGATTTCTTGTTTTTGAAAGGAGAGAAACGTTAAGGCGTTGGACCATTAACGACCTCTTGGGGTGGTCGACAAAAGCGGGGCTTTTGCTCCTACATATCCTCAATTGCGATGAGGAAATCAGACCTATGTAGTTCTTGCAAAAGCGGTAAAGTTACATGTTGATTTTATGCTTTTGAACGGTCCATGTTAACCGATAAAAGAAAAGAGGACCGTTTAAGGCGTTGGACCTTAAAACGGTTTTTAGTGATTTTTCAGACAAAACTTGATTTGTGAGTTGATTTTAGCCTTAATTTTACTTTGGTTATTAATCAATTCATTCAAGGAAACTTCCAAAGAAAAATGTCCGATTGATTTTTTTGATTATTTTATTTAAAGATATTTTGATTATTTTATTATTATTTTTCAAGATATTTTGATTATTTTATTATTATTTTGCTTTTTTTGGTTTAACCGAGGTTACAACGTGAACGATCAGTTAGATTTTGTTTTAACAGTGATTAAACGAGATTACAACGCAAATGATCGGTTGAAATTCATTTTATCATTTATTAGGCGAGATAACGGCTTAAACGATCGGTTAAAGCTCGCTAAAAACAGAAGAAAAGAAAACCAAAAATGAACAAAATGAAGATGAAAGCTAAAAATACAAGAAATGAATTGAAAGTCTCGGATTCGAAAACTTACCCGTTGAAGAACGAAGAACGGTAAAGAACGACGAAAAACCTTCACGGATTTGCTCACGGAAACATCTCGGAAGCGTTACAGAAACACCTCGGCTTGGATTTTCTTCACGGAAACAATTTTTTTCACCCAAAACAGCTGAAATGCATAGCCAGGGGGCTGAGGGATATTTAGAACAACCTTTTTTCGCCTATGTATAGGAAAAAGGCGGAGGAAGTTGCCACCCGGCTCGCCCAGGCGAGCTGGGTTGCTTCCTCAGGAAGCAACCCTGCTTCAAAAATATTCTAGAAGGGTCCAAATTCGAAATTTTGAAAATTGTTATTTGCACCCCCCCTTTTGATAAGTTCACCCCCTTCTTTCGTAATTTTACGGAAAAGTTACGGAAGCTTTACAGAAGCATATAGGACTTGACTTTCTTCTTTTTTCTCTTCCTTCTCACCCATATGAAGTGAAATATGTTATTTAGGGTTTTAGGAATTTTACGAAAGCTTTAAGCAAGCATATAGGACTTGATTTCCCTCTTTTTCCTCTTCTATTTCACCAATATTAGGTGAAATAGGCTTACTCAAAGTTTTAGGAATTTTACGGAAGCATTACAAAAGCTTCGGAAGCTCCGGAAACCATTTTCCAACAAAACGTGGAGGATCTTGATAAGTTCACCCCCTCCCCTTTGCTAAATGTACTCCTTTTTATTTACACACCCATGTTTACTAAATACATCCCCTCTGCCCTTTTTTTCTGATTCTTTTTCTGTAACGTTACGGAACTTTACGAATTACGTAACGATACTTGTTTTATTTCCGTAATGTCATGAAACCTTACGGATTACGCAATCGTCCCTTCTTTGGCTTCTGGAATGTTACAAAACTTTACGGATTGCGCATTAACACTTCCTTTCAACTCCCAACATGTCGTGGAATTTCACGGATTGCCTAACGATGGGTGTCAAGTACCTCGAAGTGGTCAAGCGAGGGTCGCATCCCAACAAACAGATGGCCCCCAGACGAAATTAGCGTATGACAGACATTATTTCATCTAGATCTTATCTTATCTTATCTTATCTAGATTTGATTTGATTTTACTTATGGGCTTGGATTTAAAACAGATTTGTAAGCTTTGGGGCTGAAAAAAACTATATAACATCACCAAGGTTCTAGTTTAGCTCTTCTCTCTCTCCTTTCTCTCTTCTATTTTTCGTTTTTAGTTTTAGTCTCTCTTCTCTTTCTCTTTTATTTTCGGTTTTTTACAATTCCAGTTCAGACTTTTAGTTTTATCAATAAAATTTCGTTCTCTATTTGATCAATGGAAGGCTAAGTCCGAAGCGTTATTTTCTCTTGAGGATCAAGCACAGTTCTCTTTGAGGTTCTATTATTACTGTTAAATTCTGTTCAGTTTTTCCTCTTCACTAATTACTCTGAATTTGTTCCTATTAATTCATGCATGCTTAGTGCTTGATTAATTGTCTCTGCGCTTAATTTACATTCATGCTTAATGATCATTTATGAGTAATTGGTGTGTGTGATGCTTAATCACATAATGAATGCTTTATGTTAAATTTCGCTTAGTAATTTAATTTAGGGTTGGATTAAGTGGTTGAACTGATAAAGGATAAATTCTCACAACCTAGGATAAGAGACTTGCTTGTGAATCAAGGGGAAGCAACGTATTTTAATTTTGATAAATTCTAATTCAATTTTACTTGTTGTTTAATTTACAAAAGCAAACAACCCCCCCCCCCCCCCCAATTTGTTACTATTTCCTACTATCTGTTATGAACATTTGGTGTATCATTGCTCGTTGGGAAACGACCTAGGATCACTTCCTGGTTACTACATTTTAATATTTATTTGATTCGGGTACGGCCTCGATCAATAAACCCATTCCTCAGGAGCCACCATTTGCACCAGCACTGGACCTGAACGAGGATGCATAAGATCACTCACAAGATGATTGACAGGATCTTCTTGCATTTTGAACAGTTTATTATTATTATTATTATTATTATTATTATTATTATTATTATTATTATTCTGCTTTTAGTTCATTTTATGTTTATGTTTTAGTTTCTTTAAATTTTAGTCAGTTTAAATTTTAGTTTGTAGTTGTAGTTGTTTGGTAGCTTGTGCGAAAGCATGATTGTACAGTGAATTGATTATATGCAGTGGTTTGATGTTGATGTTGAAACTGAGTGTTTGTTGATTGGCCTGAATGATCAATTGTATGAATTGAGTGGATTGGAATGCGTAAATCATATGACTTGAATGAGCATGCTGATGTGAATCTGACTAGGAGCAGATCGCTTGATACAGGCTGTAGAGTTTTTTGGATGACGCCACTTCCAGTGAAGGAAGATAAGTCAGGGTAGACGCCACTTTCGGTGAAGGAAGATAAGTCAGAGTAGACGCCACAAGGATTACCTTGATAAGTCTGAGATTGGTTCAACAAGGAACCCAGAGAGAAGCTCTCACCAAATTTTATGAAAATGCCAAAAGTTTTTTTTTATTGAAAACAAAAACCAATACTTATAGTGTATCTGAACAAAAAGATAAAAATAAACATGGGCCTTCTAAACAGTTTGGGCCAAAATTACAATAAATAAAAATTATTAATAAAAATAGAACATATTTATTATGGGCCTTCAAATTAATCTGGGCCTTCAGCAACAATTAATAGTCTTGATAATGTCTCTGCCTCTAGGCCTTCATCCTTCTCCACTTGGGCCATCATCCTTCTCCACTTGGGGGCTTTGTCCTTCTGCACTTGGGCCTTCGTCCTTCTCCACTTGAGCCTTTAGCCTGTATTTGACCAGTTTTAGGATTCTCATCATTCCCTCCTTCTTGGAAAACATTTGCCCTCAAATGTCCAAGATCATCACTGGGTTCAAGTACCACTTCCTTCCTTTTCTTGTTGGCTTGCTTGGTATAGCTTTCATTCTTCTTTGCAATTTGCACCTTCACTTGGTCATACAATCTTTTCACATACTCAACTTTGGCATGTGCATCCTTATGTTGAGTCTCTTGGGGCTTGCTGTTGTAAGTTGGCTTGTTAGGCAATGAAGCTTCTGGAAGGAGATCAACTTGATGATCTATGCTTCTTGAAGGTGGCAGTCCATGAGGAATCTCCTTGGGAAAGACATCTTTAAATTCCTACAATAAGGGTTGAACACTAGGAGAAACATAAATAGTTAACTGATTAGAATTATCACTCTCTCTCTCTCTCTCTTGTGTATCACTCCATCTCTCAAGTGTATCACTCTTCCTTTTTCTATTTCTCTGTGATGCCTCACTATTGTCTCTCTCTTGTTCTCTCTTTTCTCTCCTTCTGATTTGGTCATCACACACTTCTCTGAGGGATAGAGGTTTATGAATAATTTTTTGGTCGTGGTGCTGGAAAGAAATCTTGTTGGTGAAGCCATCATGCACTGCTTTGGTGTCCTCTTCAATGTTAGCCCTCACTAGTGCCATCTCCATGTAGTACTCCTCAACAATCAAACTTCCCTGGGGTAACCTCTGGAGTTTTTGTCGCATGGTTCTACTGTAGCTAGTTGGAACATACCTCTTTCGCATAACCCTTCTCATCTCAGTCCATGTATCTATCTCCCGCCCTTCTTCTCTCTTCATCTCTCTTTGATTTTTCTTCCACCAAACAAGGGCATAGTCTGAGAATGTAGCTGCTGCTAACTTCACCTTCTGCTCTTCCGGATAATCATTGTAGGAGAATGCATGCTGAATCTTCATCTCCCAGGTAAGGTAGGCGTCTGGGTCACTCCTGCCTTTAAAAGAGGATACATTGAGTTTTAGTCCCTCAATTTTGTCTTGCCCCTCTATTCGGTTCGATCCATCATTGACCCTTCTGTTGCCACCATAAGGTCTCCCAACATTTGGATTCATTTGGTGCTCTAGTCCTTCTATTTTCCTGTAGAGCTCTTCATTGTTACGTTTCAACAAACGTTGCATTTGTGTAGTCATCGCGTCCAGTAATAAGCGTAGAAATCCGTCCAGTTGATGATATACACCACCATTGTCACCAACTCCTGCCATGATTATGGAACAAAGAATTTTGCAGTAATTTTAAAAAAAAATTCAGGACCTCACCACACTCTACTCACGTGTTTCTCTCTTTGATGGTAGTTCACTCGTGTTTGATGCTCTCAATATAGGCTTTTGTGTGATGTTTTCACTTTTGCCTTTTACCACTCACTCCCTCTTAAGTTCCTGGATGAATCAAATTTGACACACAAGGTATATAACAAGAAAGACAGTTTAATTATCACTGTGTAGCAGATTTAATTTGGATAATAAATCAGATTTGATTTTGGTTAACAGATTAGACTTGATTTGGATTTAGATTTGATTTGGATAACATATTAGACTTGATTTGGATAGCAGATTGGATTTGATTTGGATAACAAATTAGATTTGATTTGATTTGGATAACAAATCTGATTTGAATAACAAATTTTGATTTGATTTGATTTGGATAACAGATCAAATTTGGATAACAAATTAGATTTAATTTGGATTACAGATATGATAACAAATAAGATAACAGATAGGATAACATATAAGATAACATATATGACAAGTAAACTTCAAATGCTCATAACTTTTGCTACGGTTGTCTGTTTAAGACCCACTATATATCAAAACGCTCAAAATTCAGAGGAGAATCTAGATAAAGGGATTTGATCCACTATTTTCTTTCCAAAAGAACACCTCTAAATGCCTCAATTTCGTGTTCAAAGATCAAACACCCACTTATATTTTTCAAAATTTTTGCAACTTTTTTTTTTACACAAAGTGTGAAAGACACAAGAAACAAGAACAAGAACCTGACAAGAACAAGAACAAGAATGCAAATAACAGAACTAGGACAAAAACACAAACCTGAACATAATACAAAGAAAAAGATTTGGATAGGATAAAACCTGTATCAAGAGCCGAAGCTCTGATACCAGATGATGTGAACCTTACGGGACGGAACGTTTGATATAGGCTGTAGAGTTTTTTGGATGACGCCACTTCCAGTGAAGGAAGATAAGTCAGGGTAGATGCCACTTCCGGTGAAGGAAGATAAGTCAGAGTAGACGCCACAAGGATTACCTTGATAAGTCTGAGATTGGTTCAACAAGGAACCTAGAGAGAAGCTTTCACCAAATTTTATGAAAGTGCCAAAAGTTTTTTTTATTGAAAACAAAAACCAATACTTATAATGTATCTGAACAAAAAGATAAAAATAAACATGGGCCTTTTAAACAGTTTGGGCCAAAATTACAATAAATAAAAATTATTAATAAAAATAGAACATATTTATTATGGGCCTTCAAATTAATGTGGGCCTTCAGCAACAATTAATAGTCTTGATAATGTCTCTGCCTCTGGGCCTTCATCCTTCTCCACTTGGGCCATCATCCTTCTCCACTCGGAGGCTTTGTCCTTCTCCACTTGGGCCTTCGTCCTTCTCCACTTGGGCCTTTAGCCTGTATTTGGCCAGTTTTAGGATTCTCATCACATGCAGTCATTAGAAGATAAAGAACATGAAATTAGGATTATGACTGAAAATGCTAGTCAGCTTGTCATAATGATTGTGAAGGAATGCATTAATCGTAACCCGGTGAGAAGTGTGATCTTAATTGTGAGAGAAACGACCAACATTGGGTAATGATGTTTGCATGAGTCTCTGAAATATGGAATGAATGCATGAATTTGAGGATGATGAAGGCCATGTTTTGATTGTAAATAGCCACTTAGCCAAAAAGCTTACCTTGTGTATAAATGAATTAATCCCTTGCACCCAGTTTGAGCTGAAAGTATGTTTGATTGATTGAACCTTGAGCCTGTACATTTTATCTCCTGCTACCTTGTCTTAGATTGTAGGAAAGCATTATTCATAGAAAAGAATCTTGGTTCAAGGCAAATTTGTCCCAAATTTGGGGGAGTTACTAGGTGAAAGAGTGAAATGGAGACTTCACTGGGGAAGAAAAGAGCAACGCACACAGTCTGTTAATAAGCATGTGTTAAAAAAATTGTAATTATAAAATAAAAGTGTGAGTGTGCTGCCATCTAATATAAAGAAAGCTAAGTGTAAAGAAAGGGGCAAGTAATAGGATTGGGAATAAAAAGAAAAAGGTTGATCTATGGATGAATGCTCTCCTAGAATCGAAGCTTTTGCATCCTAGAAAAACCATGAATTGTTTGCAGCCCAGCCTCATTACAAGCCTAGAAAAGTCCTTCGGATTCAATTTGTGTGTTTATAATCGTATGGCATGAGATGACTTGCAAAGATTGAGACTTATGTTGGTTGTTGCTTGATGGATAAGCCTAAACACTTGTGCTTGAGTGAAACAGTGACCGTGAGGCTTTGGTTAATGATTCTTCCTTGATATTTGTCATTCTTACTAGTTTATTTCAGTTTTGAGGCTTAATAATTGTTCCTATCTTTGAAAGGCTGCATGTTTTGTGAAGGGCTGTTGATTGAAGCATTTTATGACATTCATTTCATGTGATTGAATTTTCTTGAGACAAACACAATTTTGAATAACCACTGTAGATATTATCACTTGAGGACAAGTGAGTTGTTCTTTCTTTGGGAGAGTTTGTTAGTCGTCTTATACGACTAACTTTTGTATAGAAAACTTTTACAAAATGTGTATATTTTTCCCCAATTTACAGTTCTTTTGTAGGATTGTACATAATGTTGGCTTTGCTTTGATCTTTGTTCATTAGGAGCCTCTTTGATTGGATTTAATGTTAAATTCTCTACAAGCATTGGGCTTAGCGCGCATCTTGGGCTAAGCGCAACATCAGCGTGCTTAGCATAAAGAAGGCATCTGGAAGAGCATCTGAATTGCAAGCTCGCGCTCAGCGCGAGATCAGCTCGCTAAGCGAGTCATTTGTCGCTTTCCAGGCTCAGCGCGAGATTGGCGCTAAGCTCAAATCCACTTACTCATGCTAAGCGCGACAATGGCGCTAAGTGCAATGGCGAATTCTGTGAGCCCTTTTTAAGCCTGAAATATCAGAAGAAAAAGAGAATTTGGAGGGTGAATTTTTAGAGAGAATAATCACCACAGAGAGCTTTGGAGTGTGGACTGCAAAGAACGAAGAAGCAGAGCAAGGAGCCAAGTTCTCAACTTTTAAAGAGATTAGGGAGTTTTTGAGTGATTATGAGGTGCCAAGAGGTAGAGGAGGCATCCCTCCTCTTCTATAAGCAAGCAATTTCTTCTGATTCCTTCTCTTTTGTGTAAAAGGTGTTTTCTTGCCATGGAAGGCTAAAACCCTCAGTTGGGGAATTCTATTGAACAATTGATGTAAACTCTTTCTCATATCTAATTAAATTTGTTTTATGTGTTCATTGCTTCTATCAGTGCTTGATTGTTACATGCTTTTGGTCTGATCACCCATTGGTGTGTGCTGTTAGGAACTTTAGCATTGAAAGATGTATTGTTTCCTTAGAACTGGATAGGTTAGGATTAGGTAACCGTAAGTCTAGACACGAAGTGCAGTAATTTAGTTTTCTATTATGTTGTGATTATAATGTTGTTCTGATTTTTCTAAGTTCAACAAGAGACATCTGCGAACGAAGTTTAATTAGAATTAGGCTAAACTCATGAGACATCGGTGTTTAGTACTGGAGCCTTCAGCATAGAACACAAAAACATTCTTAATTAGAGAAACATATTTAATTGCATCAACTTGTTCAGTAGGAAGACCCAACGCTTTTAGATAACTGTTTTAACACTTATTTGCTCATGTTTACTATTTTTCTAATTAGGATATATTACACTTTTACTTCAATTCACATTTATTAATTTCTGTTTACAAAATGCATGATTATTGAACAAAACGTGGCTAAATAAACAAGTTCCATGTGTTCGATACTCGGATCATTCCATTTTAATTAAATACTTGACGACCCGGTGCACTTGCCGGTTAAACCACTTCCGCATAAAACGAGTAATTACAAATTTTGGAAAAAGGAACTGTGGAAGTAGGTGAACAAAACCTCAACATTGAAAGCTTACTCAAGGTGGTGGCCCAATTTGCCGTCAAGGGTGTATTGCAATCATACCTTGATCCTCTTTGAAGGGGTTGACGTTTTTCCAGTTTGTGTCGCTTATCTGACTTATGTAGGTCGGTCCTTGGGCTACTTTCTCCTTTCTTGTGCTTTTGTCCAGCTTGTTGAACTTCGTTTCGGAATCTCGACATTTCTTCCATCTGAATGTAGCCCTTAGCTCATTCCCGTTACTTGTCCATGCTACTAGGAGGCTTCTTCCACAAACTGTCAACAAAATTTCCAAGTCATAGGGCCAACAACATAGAATGCAGTGCCATAAATTTGTAAAGTGGCTCGTCATCTACCTGGCATAGACTAGCTAGGGCGGTAGAAGTCATATGATGCGATCGGCTTGTTGGATATTGTTTCGCCCCTTGGTGATACTACTTGTTTGTGTGGATGCGAAATCTACCGGCAAGTGCACCGGGTCGTCAAGTAAATAATTAAAACAGTGTGAACTGAGTATCGAACACAGGGCACTTGTTTATTTGGTAAAGGTTTGTTCAATAAGCAGGCATTTGCAAATAGAAATCATGATGTTTAATGAAAGTAAATTATGTTTTATTCTAATTATAAAGCAATAAATGAGAGCAAGTAAGTGTGACAACAGATATCTAAAGGCATTGGGTCCTCTTACTGAGCAAATTGATGTAATTAAGGATGTTTCTCTAATTAAAGTTGTTTTTGTGTTCTATGTTGAAGGCTCAAGTACTTAACACCGATGTCTCATGAGTTTAGCCTAATTCTAATTAAATTTCGTTCGCAGATGTCTCTTGTTGAACTTAACTTAATTGAACAGCTTTATGATCACAGCATAATAAAAACTAGATTACCGCACTCCGTGTCCAGACATACGATAACCTAATCCTGCTCTATCAAGTTCTAAGGAGACAATACATCTTTCAATGCTAAAGCCCCTAACAATACATACATATGGGTGATCAAGCCACAAGCATTCTATAATAAAGTGCTGATAGAAACAATGAACACATAAAACAACCTTAATTAGATAAGGAAAGAATTTACATCAATTACTCAGCAAGAATCCCCAACTGAGGGTTTAGCCTTCCATAGCAAGGAAGCTCCTTTTACAATGAAGAAGAGGAATTAAGAGAAATTGCTTGCTTACAAAGGAGTCGGGATGTCTCCTCCACCTTTAGGAATCTCACAATCACTCAAAAACTCACAAATCTTCCTAAAAGATCAAAACTTGCTCTTTTGCTCTGTTCTTTGCCTTTGTGTATTTCACTCTTCAAGCTCTTACGGCTATTCAGCGCTTTCTCGTGAGACTCTTCAGACCTCTCTTCTCATTCTGCGCAAATTAGGCTTAAAAAGGGCTCGCTAACCTCGATGTCACGCTTAGCGTGAGTAAGTGAATTTTCACTCAGCACCAAACTCGCACTAAGCCTGGAAGGAGACAAACGACTCGCTGAGCAAGCTGATGACGCAATGAGCGCATGCCTGTATGATAGATTCCCTTCCAGATTCCTCATATCCGCTAAGCGCGTTGATGTCTCGCTTAGCGGATGACACTCGCTAAGCGCATTGAGCTCGCTTAGCGAGACATCAACTTTAGCACTTCTTCAAAATAACTCCTTTTTGCCTGAAATTGAAGAGAAATTTACATTAATTCCATGAGCAAGGCTTCTACTGAGCATAGATAAAAACAAAACAAAATTTATTTACAATCCTACAAAAAAAAACCATAAATTGGGGAAAATATATACATTTTGTAAAAGTTTTCTATACAAAAGTTAGTCATATAAGACGACTAACATATATTGAGAGCTAAAGCGATCGACTAGGGTGTCAAAACTATCACCGGGGAAGGATCCCTCCATACCATGTCAATGCAGCTCTCTTGAGGGACATAGGGAAGAATTGATATAAGATCATGTCGCCATTAGTGTAGAGGTTGGCCTTGGTGAGGAATGCATCTAAGTGCTCGTCCAAGTCGGTTGATGAGGACATGACCAAGAGCAAGGGCAAGGATCCACTTGAAGGACTTGGAGGACCTATGACAAGGGCTAGAGCAAGGAAAGCAAAGGAAGCTCTTCAACAAGTGTTGTCCGTACTATTTGAATACAAGCCCATGTTTCAAGGAGAAAAGTCCAAGGTTGTGAGTTGTATCATGGTCCAAATGGAGGAGGACTAAATGGTGCCACTTCGTCTCAATCCATGTAAAGTTGGCTGACCAAAAATATGTTTTGGGTTAATCAACTAAAGGGGCTTTATTTTGGTTTAGTTCAAGTTGTAATAAGGGCCCAATTGGTAGCTTAGGCATCAGCCTTTGGGAGACCAATTGGTGATTGGCTCGATGGCTTTTGGGGTGACTTTTGGTTGCCACAATTTCAGTTACACTCAGCCATTAAGTTCTTTTAATTCCCTAGATTAGTGGATCATTACTAAATTTAAGTGGATTGTAATTGCCTTTAATGAAGCATATGTAAAATTTGATGGTAAAGCTTCTTTATAAGCTGAACCATTTTATCAATAAAGACAAGTTGAGTTTTATTCAAAAAAATTAGAGTTTATCTCTTTTATCTTAGTGAGAGTGATTCTCCTAAGTTCTTGAGTGATTCAAGAACACCCTGGCTATATCAAAGGACTTTCACATCCTTTGTGTATTTCCCTCGCCGGAAAGAGTGATTCTTTCCTTCCACCATTTCATCTTCAACCTTATTCTTTCAAACCACAATTTCTGAAAATCCAATTCTGCACAGAATTGTCTCGTGACCATAATTCTCATTTTACTCGCTCAAATTAAGTGATTCTTGAGCCTAAATTGAAATTCAAAACGAGATCTTTCACCTCGTTCTGGAATCACATCATTTGGAACTATGTAGCTTGAGTTATAGCCATTTCTATATTTCTATCTAGCTGTCACTTCACCTACGTTTTTACCATCTCATTCATCCCTTTTATGCCAAGATCCACCTTATTAAGGCCCAAGAAATTAACCATTGTCCAACCCTTGAATCTTGCCAATTTCCCATCCTTTTCTTAATCAATTTCCGAATTTTCCATCAAGGTTTAATCCTAGATGATTCTAAGTCAGCCATTGTGCGATGAAGGTTCATATCATCGGTGGTTCCATCGTAACGTTACAGGTTGAGCGGTTTCCAACCTAGAGGTGGGTCGACCTCCATGATTCGGTCTATGAAAGGATGTCGATGAGTCATCCGCCCTTTGTATCAATGTGCGTGAGAGATGTTGTTGTCCATGGTGTTGCTAGTCTATTGAGGCTACGACTCTCACTGGGTGTATTTGTTAATCATGTGAGCGCAGTGCTCGTCTTCTTGGGGACGTCTAATGTGAGCTTTCAATTCATCATGATCGGTCTTCATTTTTCTATGTTCTTCCTTATGGCATCTTTCTATCTCTACGATGCGGGCTTGGAGTTGTTGGAGTGGTTCATTGTCCATCATGGTTGTCATCGGAGTAGGGTTGGAATTTTCCGGGGGTGTCTCTCTCTAGAGTCTGGATTGTGTGCTAACCATATGTGCAGGTGGTCATGGGGGGAGTTTAACTGCAACCCCATGGTGGACGCCAAATGTACTTGCTAAAATTTGGAGTCGATCTAACGTCAGAGTTGACCGCTATCAAGGTTGACTCTAATAAACTTTTTGGTGGTGAATTCGTTGATATCCTTCACTTGAAGAAAGGGAAGGGTACCTGCAAAAAAAAGGGACTCCAAAACCTAAGTAAATATTTGAGTAAGCAGTATATGAGTAAAAGATTGAGTTAAAGTGATACATAGGATAACTAATAATAGAATGAAATAATAAAATGAACTAACTTGTGGACTTCTTTGTCTAATAATAATGTTGATACTTTATATGTGCAATTGTGTCATATCGTGAGATTCACCTTATTTTAGTGGTAGGTAGGGATGGGGTATGGCAGCAATGATGCAAATCACTTGATCCTAAAAGAATAACATGTGCAAGTTGAGGGAAAATGTACAATCACTAGGAGAAAATCATCGCACTGAAGCCTAATGTTAGCTTTTACATATGGAAAGTTTACTAAAATTCTATCTTCTTTTATTCTCTTTTATTGCAATTCTTCTTCTTTTCTCTTCTTTTTTCTTCTTTCTCATTATTCTTATGTTTGTTATATTGGAATGACTTTTTTTAAATCAAATTAAGGAAATCTTTTTCCTGATTCTCATGTTTGTCATATTAAAGAGAATAATTTTTAGAAAATCAGATTAAGGATATACTTTTTTCTTATTTTTAAAAAATACTTTCATTTTAGAATTATTTTAAAATTATTTTTGTATTAAAATTTTATTTTATTTTTCTTATCTTATCATTTTGTTACTTTCTTTCATTTTTTTCCCTCTTCTATTAAGTCTTACGTTTGTCATTGAAGTGATTTTTGTCCTTCTGAAAAGCAAATTAAGGATATACCCTTATTTTCTAAAATCAGTTTTCATTTGAAAAAATTAAAAGCATTTTTCTTATCATCACCTTTCTGGTTAGTATGTTACAACAAACTATCAACCAATAAAATTGTTTTCAACAGATTGAAATTTCATTTTTTTAAACAACTTTTTTAATTAATTATGTTTTAAATAAAATAAAGAAGAGTAAGAAAGATAATTAATTCCAATTTTACTTCTTATACTTACTGTTTTCATTTTCTGAAATTTAAAACTGCCCACTACCAAATTCTTAATTAAAACTACCCATTTTTTTTTAATTTTAAAAATCTACCAATTTGTTACTTAAAACTGCTCATTTTGTTTTAGTTTTGAAACTTTACTAATTTTTTAATTTAAAATGTTGATTTTTCTATTTTAAAAAATATACCAATTGTTTAATCAAAACTCCTCATTTTGTTTAGTTTTAAAAACTGTACCAATTTGTTAACTTAAACGGTCTATTTTTCATTTCTTAAAATCTACCAATGTGTTTATTAAGTTTCCAAAAAAAAAAAAATCTTCTTTACAATTAAAATTATTTCAAATTATTGTTTTTCATTAAAATCCAATGTGTTTATTTATTTTTAAAAACTGCATTTTTATTTTGCTATTACATTTTTTTATTAAAATTATTGTTTTTACTATTTATTTCACATTGATGTATACATTAATTTTAATTTAATATATTTTCTGAATACATATTAGCACATTAAAATTATTATAAATATTTCCAATGAACATGTGTGTCAAAATTTCTATTTTGTCATCACAATTTCAGGCTTTAAATTTAATATTTTTTATAATTTATCTTATTATGTATTGACCCGTATACTAATTTAACTATTTATTTTAACGTCCATATGTTTACATTTTTATTGTGCAATCACAATTCTATCTGTTTACTATTTCTCATGAATTAATATTTGACTTTTTTTCTTTTAGATTTTATGTTATAGATAAATATTCTTTAAATAAATGTTATGAATAAATATTAATTTAATTCATCTTGAATTTAATGCAAATATCACTTTTAAAATATTATTGCTTGATAGTGCTAAAAATTATTATTGTGGTTGATATAAAAAATTTATAAAGGGTTTTTCTTAGAATATTTTTCATGCAATTATCACACTCTCTCACTTCATATTTATACATTTTTTTAGGCCCCATTGCAGCAGTTATTTATTCATATTTATACATTTACCCACATGTAGTTAATTAATCATTTTTATTTTGACTAAAATACAATTTTTGTTTTCCTATTTTTTAAAATTTATGATTTTAGTCCTTTAATCTTTTAATCGAGATATTTTATTCCTCTTTTTAAAAATCAATGATTTTAATCTCTTTATTTTTTAATTAAGACATTTTATCATACACTTTTAAAAAATATATAATTTTAATCCACTTTGCTAATTTAGACTTTACTATGTACTTTTTAATTCTTTTTTTTCAATAAATTAAGCTTCTTTTTTTTTTTTTTGCTGAGTTTCAATAAATTAAACTTGTTAGCAACACAAGTGTTTACAACATGACAAGTGTCAAATTGTAGTGCCTTAAGGTCTTTTTTTTGTAATTTTGAAATAAAAGCACTTGTATGCTTTATGATTTTACAACATTATTTCATTGCTTGAAAAAACCAGACGAGAAGTTTCATGAAATTCGAATGTTGATTTTTCTTGTTAGTACTTTTATAATTGACATACCCAAACAAGATAAAAAGCACTTTTAATTTTAAAAAAAAGTTCTCTTTATAATTATAACCAATCACAAAATAACTTTTGCTTATATAAGAATCACTTAAGAGTGCGTTTGGATAGAGAATTTTAACCGAGGAAAGTAATTTATCAAAGAATTTGAATTTCTGTAATTTAGAATTCATTGTTTGGATGCTTTTTATGAGAATTTAAAATTTTAGAATTTTAAAACAGAATTTTAAACAACTAAAAATCTAGAATTTCAATTTCTTTCTAAAAGGTGAGAAATTAAAATTCTTTTCTTATAGTCTTTTCCGTCTGAGCTCCTAAAACATCGATCGGGTGTGAGCATAGAGAAACATGTATAACTAGCACATCAACTATATTTTCTTTTTTTTTCATTCTCATAATTTTTTTTTATCCAAACACAAAATTTTGAAAATAAAAGAATTTCAATTGAAGTATTTGAAATTCTTAGAATTTAAAATTTCTCAAAATTTTTAATTTCTCCATCCAAACACATTCTAAAGATAAATTACTTTTTTTAAAAAAAACTGACTCATAATCAATATAGTCCACCTCATCTAGGAAAATAAATGAAGTGCTTGTTGAATGCCTACTACTCTAAATAACATGAAGGAACAAAATTAAGGGAGGAAATATACTTCAATTACTTTTGACAACAAAATCAAGCATCTCAATGAACAATGTTGGTGTTAGGTACTTGGCTACCACACCAAGTAACCAGCTTGGGACGTGAAGATAGAAAAGAGAGAGAGAGTTGTGATAATGCTTTTCTTATTATCCTTCACAAGCGCTTTCCTTACATTTATAGAGATTACTGTTACTACATGTGAGCCACAGGATACTAACGACATAACAGAAAGCTAACAGATTCAACAATAATATTCCTTATTCCCTAAGCTTCTAGAAGATACTAGTGTAGCTCCTACTAACTTGCATGTGCACGTGAACGATTATGCAACTAATACGTAATCCTTCAAATGACTGGGAGTGTGGCTTTGCCTTTGGGCCTTGCTGTTTGCAACTCCTTGCTATTACTCACATTGGGCTTTGCTACTTGTAGCTCTTCGTTGTTACTCGTATCATTCCCACGCGCTTCAAACAACACCTTGTCCTCAAGGTGATGAATATTTTTAAGGGTCGTCCACTCCTCCCAAGATGTTTCGTCAGGATGAAGACCCCTCCATTGCACCAACACGAGTTGTCTCGGACCTGTATCTGACGGAATGGTCTTGTGAGCCAGGATAGCTAATGGAATCGGAACTGGTTGATTATCTATTGCCACTGGTGGAAGATCCATAGTTTGCACTTGATGTGTCATTATTTTCTCCTATTTCTTAACCTTTTTTGTCACCATTTTAATTACTGATTAGCCTTAATTGTCAAATTAATTATGCAGTTTTATCATTTGGGCCTACTTAACAAATTTTGTGTTTTTAATTTAATTTCAGGAGAATTATAAGCAATTGAGCTTGAATCCAGAATTGGGCTTGGACTTGAAGAGAGCAGACAATTTTATTTTATCAAATCTTATCTTATCTAGATTTTATTTCATCTAGATTTTATTTTATCCCGATTTTATTTCATCCAATCTTATCTTATCTTGTCTAGATTTTATTTTATTTCGTGTATGGGCTTGGACTTAAGATAGATTTGTAAGCTTTGGGACTGAGAACCTATATAACAACACCAAGGTTTTGTAGATGCAATTGGCTTTGATGTTTTGATGATGATCATGATGATGTGTTGCAATTGATGCAAATGGGCCTTTCAAGATTAAAATTCAAGACAATACTTCAAGATTACAAGTCACAACATCAAGATGATCACTAGAATATTAGGAAGGGAATTCCTAATTGAATTAGCAAAGGTTTGGCCAAGTGATTTAAATTAAAAAGTGTTTCTCAAAGGTTTTACTCTCTGGTAATCGATTACCAGAGGATGTAATCGATTACCAGTGGCCAAATACGTTTTATAACAACTACAAAAATTTGAATTCGAAATTTTAGACTGTGTAATCGATTACACGATTTTGGTAATCGATTACCAGCAGTTAGTAAACGTTTTAATTCAAATTTTAAAAGCTGTAATCGATTACACAATTACTGTAATCGATTACCAGACAGGATTTTCAGAAAAATAATTTCAAGAGTCACAACTTTTCAAAGGCTTTATTCATGACCACCAATGGTCTATATATATGTGACTTAAACACGAAATTGCTCAGAGATTTTCAGAACAACAAAGTGTTTATCCTCTCAAAGAGCAAATTCATTTTATCCTCTTAAGAATTCCTTGGCCAATTCAATTGCAATTCATTAAGGAATTATTTGAGTGCTCAATCTGTAAAATCCATCTCTTTCTAGAGAGATTTGTTCTTCTTCTTCTTCTCATTCTCTAAGGGATTAAGAGACTGTGAGTCTCTTGTTGTAAAGAAATTCTAAACACAAAGGAAGGATTGTCCTTGTGTGTTTAGAACTTGTAAAAGGAATTTACAAGATAGTGGAACTCTCAAGCAGGTTGCTTGGGGACTGGACGTAGGCACAAGGGTGTGGCCGAACCAGTATAAAATTGAGTTTGCATTCTCTCTTCCCTTAATCTCCTTTATTTATTATTGCTTTATATTCATATTCAAATTGTTTTATTTGAATTAATATTTAAGAAGATTGTCATTAAGGGAATTCATAACTTGAATAAAAAGTGAAATAGATTTTTAATTAGGGGAAGTAGTTTGGAATATCTTAATTCAACCCCCCCTTCTTAAGATATCTGAGGCCACTTGTCTAACAGGTTTTAGTTTAGAGAGTTTGAGGAAGAGGAGAATAATTATAGGATTTTAGAATTCCAGTTTTTATTGTTCATGCACACTGTTCACGTAGAATAAAATTCGTTTTCTGCAATTTCGTTTCTGCTTCAATCTACAATTTTGTTTTCTACTGATTAATGGAAGGCTAAGTCTCAAGCGTTGTTTTTTCTTGAGGATCAAGCACAGCTCTCTTTGAGGTTTTGTTATTTCTATTGAATTCTGATCAGTTTTTCCTCTTCACCAATTACTCTGTGTTTGTTACTATTAATCCATGCATGCTTAGTGCTTGATTAATTGTCTCTGTGCTTAATTTACGTTCATGCTTAATGATCAGTTTCGTTCATGATTAATTGGTGTATGTGTTGCTTAATCACATAATGACAACCTTATGTTAATTTTCGCTTAGTAATTTAATTTAGGTTTGGATTAAGTGGTTGAACTGATTAAGGATAAATTCTCGTAACCTAGGATAAGAGACTTGCTTGTGAATCAAGGGGAAACAACATGTTTTAATTCTGTTATTTTCTAATTCAAATTTGCTTACTGTTTAATTTAAAAAAACAAACAACCCCCCAAATTCGTTACTGTTTTCTTACTATCTGTTATGAACGTTTGGTTGACCATTGCTCGTTGGGAGATGACCTAGGATCATTTCCTAGATACTTCATTTTTTATGTTTATTTGATTCGGGTACGACCTCGATCAAATTTGGCGCCGTTGCCGGGGAGCAGTGGGCCAAAGGTTCATAATAATGTTTAGTTGTTTTGAGTCTAGCTTTGTTGTTTAGTGTGTGAGCGTGTTGTTTTGTTTTGTGTAGTGTTCTGTTTCGCATTTTAGTCACGTCCCCTGTTTAGTGCTTCCCTATTTCAGTTGCTCACAAAATTGCAACTGATTTTGTGTAATGCTGATTTTTTTTTTTTTTGTGTAATGCTGTGAACAGTTTTAGTGACTGAACTAGCGATTGATTTTACAATTTAATTGGCAATTTTTGTTTTAATATTTAGAGTTGTTATTTTTGGCTGATTTTTTGTGTGGTAGTTTATTTTGGTCCATATTTTGTGTGAAAAATACCAGAAGCACTTGGTGTGGCTGAATTTGAGAGAGGCAAAAATTTTGGGGACTTGTGTTTAGCAAAACTTAAAACGGCCATAACTTTTGCTCCGATTATCAGAATGACTATTATTATATATGCATTTGGGGTAGAAGAAAATTTCCCATGCCATGGCAACTATGTTTTTTTTGTTTTTTTTTTAGTATTATTGTCTTATTTTTCTAAACTTTACTTAGGCAATTTTCATAGTTAGACTTTGAAATTTTTTGTGCTATCTTTTCATGATTTTAGGGTGTTGCTCACAAAATTTTAGCTCATTTGGATATCATTTGACTATAGTTATAGTTTTAACCCTCCCCTGGTGCTTGTTTGAGAACACAGTATTTGCTGCATATAGTGCATGACTAGGGGCAATCCAAGTGATTTACAACCCTTTGATCCTGAAATAGATAGAACATTTCATAGATTAGTTAGGCATAGTGTGCATCCTGGTCATTCTGTACATTTTGAGCATTCTAAGTACTCTGTTGCTGGTGATTCTGAATATTCTGATTTTGAGCATTCAACTATTAATTTTCATACTGAGAACATGGCTCAACCTCCACCTCGTGAGAGGACTCTTAGGGAGATGGCTGCACCTGATTTTACTTATGAAAGCTTGTGCATTCAATATCCTGATGAAGGTGTTCCATATGTTCTCAAGACTGGACTAATACATTTGCTGCCCAAGTTTCATGGTCTTGCAGGTGAAGATCCTCATAAGCATCTTAAGGAGTTCCATATTGTTTGTTCCACCATGAAGCCCCCTGATGTCCAAGAAGATCATATCTTTCTAAAGGTTTTTCCTCATTCTCTGGAGGGAGTGGCAAAAGATTGGCTATACTACCTTGCTCCCAGGTCCATTTTCAGCTGGGATGACCTTAAGAGGGTGTTCTTGGAGAAATTCTTCCCTGCATCTAGGACCACTGCCATCAGAAAAGACATTTCAGGCATCAGGCAACTTAGTGGAGAGAGCTTGTATGAGTACTGGGAAAGATTCAAGAAATTGTGTGCAAGCTGTCCTCACCACCACATTTCTGAGCAACTCCTTCTGCAATATTTCTATGAGGGATTTAGCAACATGGAGAGGAGTATGATTGATGCTGCCAATGGTGGAGCCCTTGGTGATATGACCCCTGCTGAGGCCAGGAATTTGATTGAGAAGATGGCTTCCAACTCCCAACAATTCAGTGCAAGAAATGATGCTATTGTCCTTAGAGGAGTTCATGAGGTGGCCACGGATTCATCTTCATCTATTAAAAATAAAAAGCTTGAGGGAAAATTTGATGCCTTGGTCAACCTAGTAACTCAGCTTGCCATGAATCAAAAATCTGCACCTGTTGCAAGAGTCTGTGGTCTATGTTCTTCTGCAGATCACCATACAGATCTTTGTCCTTCTTTGCAGCAATCTGGAGTCAAAGAGCAACCTAAAGCTTATGTTGCAAACATTTTATAATAGACCCCCTTAGCAGTAAAACCAACAACAACAGAATAATTATGATCTTTCAAGCAACAGATACAATCCAGGTTGGAGGAATCATCCAAATCTGAGATGGGCAAGTCCTCCACAACAACAACAGCCTGTCCCTACATTCCAGAATGCTGCTAGTCCAAGCAAGCCATATGTTCCTCCTCCAATGCAACAACAACAACAACAACAACAACAACAAAGACAACAAGTAACTGAGGCACCTTCTCAACCTTCCTTAGAAGAGTTAGTGAGACAAATGACAATCCAGAATATGCAATTTTAGAAAGAGACAAGAGCCTCCATTCAGAGTCTGACAAATCAGATGGGGCAGATGGCTACTCAGTTGAACCAAGCTCAGTCCCAAAATTCTGACAAATTGTCTTCACAAACTGTGCAGAATCCAAAAAATGTGAGTGTCATCACCTTGAGGTCTGACAACCAAATTCAAGTGCCTCCACCAGTAGCAGCACCTGGACCTGAACCTATCAAGCTTCATTCTACACCTGAAAAAGAGGATGAGATAGTTGCACAACAGAGAAAGCTTCCTAACAAAAATTTTCATGCAGGTGGACCTTCTTCTAGTAATTCTGACTTACAACAACCTCATATCCCTCTTCCATTCCCACCTAGAGCAATTCCATACAAAAAGATGAAAGAAGCAGAAAAGGAGATCTTGGAGACCTTCAGGAAAGTAGAGGTGAACATACCTCTGCTAGATGCCATCAAGCAGATTCCAAGATATGCCAAGTTTCTAAAGGAGTTGTGCACCCACAAAAGGAAGCTCAAAGGCAATGAAAGGATTAGCATGGGCAGAAATGTGTCAGCATTGATAGGTAAATCTGTTCCTCACATTCCTGAGAAATGTAAGGACCCAGGTACTTTCTGTATACCTTGCATTATTGAGAATAGTAAATTTGAGAATTCCATGCTAGATCTAGGAGCATCAGTTAGTGTCATGCCTCTGTTCATTTTCAATTCTTTATCTCTTGGACCTTTGCAATCTACAGATGTGGTGATTCATTTGGCAAATAGAAGTGTTGCTTACCCCGCAGGTTTCATAGAGGATGTGTTGGTTCGGGTTGGTGAACTTATTTTTCCTGTTGATTTTTATGTTCTTAATATGGAAGAGGGATTTTCCCATGGTTCAGTTCCAATTATTTTAGGCAGGCCATTTATGAAAACAGCCCAAACCAAGATAGATGTTTATGCTGGCACATTGTCTATGGAATTTGGTGATATTGTTGTTCATTTTAACATTCTTGATGCCATGAAACATCCATCTGAGGATCATTCTATTTTTCGTGCTGAGATAATTGATCAGATTGTTGATGATTATATGTTTGATTTTGATTTTGATTCTGTTCTTCATGGTAGGAAACATTCATTTTTATCTGATCTGCATACTTGCCATTCCTTATGCATTGAATCTGAATCTGAGTTTGAATTTGATCCTGTATCTGATTTTTATGCTGAGAGTGAATTTGAATTTGTCTGGTTTTGATTCTGATTCATTTTTATGTCTGGTTCTGATTTTCTGGGTGTTGTACCTCTTGATGTTGATTTTCTAGAGTCAGAATGCACTAACCATGTTGCAAGAAGTACATACACTTCTGACTTGCTTTATGAGGTACAGGCTGAGGAACCTTCCTCTTCTCCTACCTTGGTTCCTCCCACTGTTCAGCCACCACCCACACCAGAGTTGAAGCCCTTACCAACAACCCTCAAATATACTTACTTGGAGGACAAGGAAAATTTTCCAGTGATCATCTCTGCCTCCCTTATTGCTGAGCAAGAGGAGAAGTTGTTGCTAGTGCTCAAGAAGCACAAGAAAGCCATTGGATGGACTTTAGCAGACATTCCTGGTATTAGCCCATCTACCTGCATGCATAGGATACTTTTGGAGGTGGAGCTAAGCTAGTGAGGCAGCCATAGCGGCGACTCAACCCCGTCATTCTAGATGTGGTGAAAAAGGAAGTGACCAAGCTCTTACAAGCTCAAATCATCTACCCCATCTCTGACAGCCAGTGGGTGAGCCCAGTCCAAGTGGTTCCTAAGAAGACAGGCCTCACAGTGATTAAGAATGAAAGGGGTAAGCTTATCCCCACAAGAGTGCAAAACAGCTAGTGAGTCTGCATTGATTATAGGAGGCTGAACCAGGTAACCAGAAAAGATCATTTTCCCCTGCCATTCATTGACCAAATGCTTGAGCGCTTGGTAGGTAAGTCTCATTACTATTTTCTTGATGGTTTTTCTGGTTATTTACAAATTCATATTGCTCCTGAGGATCAAGAAAAGACCACATTCACTTGTCCCTTTGGCACTTTTGTCTATAGGAGGATGCCCTTTGGCCAATGCAACGCCCCTGGTACCTTCCAGCGGTGTATGCTTAGCATTTTCAATGATTTTTTAGAGAGTTGCATACAGGTGTTTATGGATGATTTTACTGTTTATGAATCCTCTTTTGATACATGTTTGGATAGTCTAGATAGAGTTCTTAGTAGATGTATTGAAACTAACCTTGTGCTGAATTTTGAAAAATGTCACTTCATGGTAGAACAAGGTATAGCTGTTATTTCACAATTGCCTTACCCCTCTTGCGTGCGAGAGGTTTGTTCTTTTCTTGGTCATGCAGGGTTTTATAGGCGCTTTATCAAGGATTTTAGCAAAGTGGCCCTTCCACTATCCAATCTGTTGCAAAAGGAGGTGGAGTTTTGATGGAAGCTTGCTTGTGGAGCTTCTATGGAGGCTGGATCTTTGAGCTTCATTGAGGTCCTTCAATGGTGATTTTTCACCATGGAGATGCAGCGGAAGGCAAAGGAGAAGAGGAGAGGGGAGGCACCATCCACTAGGGAATAAGCCAAGGAAGAAGGAGCTTCACCACCAAGATGAGCCTTGGATAAGAAGCTTGGAGAGGATGCTTCAATGGAGGAAAAGAAAGAGAGAAGGGGGGAGCACGAAATTGAAGGAATAAAAGAGGGAAAGAAGTGGAACTTTGAAGTGTATCTCATAAGACTTTCATTCATCAAAGTTACAACAAGTGTTACACATGTTTCTATTTATAGACTAGGTAGCTTCCTTGAGAAGTTTTCTTGAGAAAACTTCCTTGAGAAGCTAGAGCTTAGCTACACACACCCCTCTAATAACTAATCTCACCTCCTTGAGAAGCTTCCTTGAAAAGATTCCTAAAGAAGCTAGAGCTTAGCTACACACACCTCTCTAATAGCTAAGCTCACCTCCTTGAGATGAGAAGCTAGAACTTAGCTACACACCCCCTATAATAGCTAAGCTCACCCCCATGACAAAATACATGAAAATACAAAAAATGTCCCTACTACAAAGACTACTCAAAATGCCTTGAAATACAAGGGTAAAACCCTATACTACTAGAATGGCCAAAATACAAGGCCTAAATGAAGGAAAAAAACCTATTCTAATATTTACAAAGATAAGCGGGCTCATACTTAGCCCATGGGCTCAAAATATACCCTAAGGCTCGTGAGAACCCTAGGGCCTTCCCTTGGATCTCTGGCCCAATCTACTTTGAGTCTTCTATCCAATGCCCTTGCGGGGTAGGATTGCATCATTCCCTCCACCTTGGAAAGGATTTGACCTCAAATCCCAAGGTTCTTCATACTCTGGGCTCCTTCCCGCAACACCTGTAAAAAGAACAAAAACATATGTATTAGTGGTGTTTGGTATTTTGAAGTAAGGTAAGGTCTGAAAACCCATTTCCTGGGCATCTTCCCATGAAAGAACATGGTTTCTCACCAACTCAATGAGTGGTGCTACAAGTATATAAAAATATGGGACAAACCTTTTGTAAAAGTTTGTTAAGTCATGGAAGCCCCAAAGTTTTCTTATACTTGGTGGAGTGGGCCACTCAGGAATGACCTTTATTCTCTTAGGGTTCATGGGAACCCCTTGATCACTATTTGAAAAATTAAGAAAAGTAACGCAATAAAACATACCTTTTTCTGTATTTTCATAATGATTATTCCTACCAAAAAGTATGACAAACCTAAGGTGTCCCATATGAGTACCTAAGTTTGTATTGAAACTAAAAATAAGAACAAACCTACCTAATGGGTCCCTATGTACACAAATCATGAAGATGTTGGGTGCATGAGTGATTTTACAAAAGAGTGTTGCACCACTCAAAACATTCATCATACCACCTATTTTATGGACTTGGTGCCTAATAATACCTATTTTGGGCACCAACAAAACACAAGGATTTAAGCTCTTGCGAACCAAACCCTCATCCAACAACTTCTTTACTTGAGGAATAAACTCAAGCCCAAGAGGTGTGGCAATGCTAGCAAGTGTCTTTTTACAAAAGAGAAAATGTGGAGGTTGTCTAAGAGGGAAAGTTTCTTTAATGTTTGTCTTTATTGTAAAATGAGTTTCCTTCTTAGCTAACCTCTTGGAGGAGACATTTACCTCCTTACACTTCTCTTTAACCACTAATGGTTGTCCATCTTCTTGGGGGTAGATTTCTTCACTACATTCTTTCCCTTTTGCTTCTTCACTTTCACTAGAGGAAGGTGAAGTAGTAGCCTCATCTTGGCTACTATAAATGTCTTGGTCCCTCATAATCATGGTTTTTGTGGTGGGGCATTGAGAAGTAGTGTGTCCTCTTATAAGACATTTAAAGCACTTTATAGAGCTAGTTTTGTCTTGCATACTAGCCTTAGGGGCTTGCTTTTCTATTGTCTTCCCCTTATCATCTTTTGGCTTAGAAGGTGTCACCCCTAAGATGCCTTGACCTTGGTCTTTCTTTGGATAAGAGTGAGAGCCATAAGATTTTGAAGTAGACTTCTTTTTAAGTTGTTGCTCTACCCTTATTTCCCAATCTAAGTTAGCCTCTACATTGTCCTTCCCATGGAAGTATGAGAGGTTAATGTTAGCCTCTTGAGGCTTTCTTTCCTTTTCTCTTCTATGAGAGTGAGGTCTAAGATGTGACCTATGCCTTCCTTCGTAATAGTCATGAAGTTCTTCACTTAGGCTCTTGCAAGAGTTATGACTACTATAGGAGGCATGTTTTTCTCTTTTCATTTCTTTCATTATTTTTCTTCTTTCTTCCTCTCTTATTTTCTTTCTTTCATCTTGACTTATTTCTTCCACTCTTTTTTTCCTTTTTCTTTTCTCTCTTGTTTTTCTTTCCATGACTTGAGGGAACTCAACTCATCTAAGATTCTAGATAAAGGGTCTTTATGACTAGTACCCTCGCCATTAACACTAGATGAATGATGACTCATGTTGGTTCCTAAGTTATGGTTCTTTCTTGTTGGAGGTTTGAAAACAAAAGGTAAAAGAAACTATGGTTGAAACTAGCCAAAATAAACACTAAAAGAGGTGTGAAAGATAAGGTAAACAACTAATTGGTAAAAGGAAAGCTATCTAGGCAGTTTGGCAAGAAATGAAAACTAGGCGAATCCTAAGAGTGTTTGGATGACCACATTCAAGGTTCCCAACAAAACACTCACTATCCTAAGGAAAAATTGCCTAAAATTATTACACACAAATGGAAGTTTGGTAACCTATTGGAGGCTCCCAACACACTTCCAATGAAAGGCCTTTTTGTTACAAAACTTGAAAGCAATGAAGGTAAGTAAATTGCAAATTACAAAATTACAAAACGGTCCTCAATTTTGGTGGGTGTCTTTGGTGATTCACTCAATTTGGAATTCTTCTTAGTCCAATAGCTCTTAAGGTGGTTGGCCCTTTTTTCTTGACTCAAATTCTACAAGGGATGGCACCAATCCTCCTTCCAATTCCCTATATGGCAACCCACAAACAAGGAAACAAAGAGACAAGCAATAACCAAAGAAAAAAAAATGAAATGAAAGCTAAACCAATGGAGTTTTAACAAGACAATTTTTCAAGGATTATTCAACAATTAAAGCAATGAAAAGGACATAGAAGCAAGCTAGGACTCAAAGAGAAACTTAGAATGGCTCTAGAGTAGAGTAGAAAAACTGGAAAAAAAAAAGACTCAAAAAACCTCTAGCTTTGGCACTTGTCTTCACACTAATTTTCAATTGAAATTTCGGAACTAAGATTGGTATAACATAGGCACCAATTATAGAATAAATTTTGAGCCAAAACAACAAGCACACTTCCCTTTCACTTTTTTTTTCTTGGATACTGATTTTTTTGCCAACTTGTGTGATTTTTAGTATTTTTTTCCTTTTATCCAAATCACTTGGTTCTTTTTTATAACTTTTTTCCAGATGTCTAGCAAATTCAGTAAAACTTTCAGCTCAAAATTCGAAGTAACCAATTCTCAGTAATTTTTACAATTTTGTATGTCCAAGCTGCCAGCACCAGTGATTTTTTTTTAAGCATGATATATTGATTGCCTTGGGCTTACTTTCAACCTTCCTATGTATGTTGAACTCACTAGGATTGTTTAACACAGTTTTAGGAGTTCAATATTCACTTAGGATCAACATTTCAGCCAGCAATTCAATCACCAAAACTCAAATTCACAATAGACACAATCATAAGGAAACCTAAAAGTTCAAGAAAAGGTTCACAATCAAAGACTGTATAAGAATTTTGCATGAACATGTTAAGGACTAATTAACATGAAAGATTTGACTCAAATCAAATAATAGGCAAAAAGAATTTCATACACTCATGAAAAAATGAGTTAGACAAAGAAACAAGAAAATAAAATTCAGCACAACATAAGAAATCTTATGTGACAAGTTTCATGACTAGACATGACTTCTACGACAAAACTACAATAGGTGAACAAGTCACTCTAGATTTTTGAGGTTTTCTTCTACTTTAATATTTTTGTAAGAATTTTATGGTTTAGGTTTCATCCACAAAAAATAACAAGACAAAACTCAAAGGAACCTAAACTCAACACAATTCATGGTTCAAGAACATGAACAAGAAATTTGAACCATAGAAAATCAAATCTAGTTTCTATAGCAAGTTTAATCGGTGGAAACTCTAAAGAATCATGTTAACTACAGTTAGAACAAGACATGTGAGGAGATACATGGAGAAAAATGAAGAAAAAACAATGGAAGAGAAGGTAAAGAAAAAAAATTAATGGAGGTTAAAGGAGCACCTACTTGAAGCTCTTGTGCTCTGATTACCACTTGATGGAAACTTGCTTGTGGAGCTTCTATGGAGGCTAGATCTTTGAGCTTCAATGAGGTCCTTCAATGGTGATTTTTCACCATGGAGATGCTGCGGAAGGCAAAGGAGAAGAGGAGAGGGGAGACACCATCCACTAGGGAATAAGCCAAGGAAGAAGGAGCTTCACCACCAAGATGAGCCTTGGATAAGAAGCTTGGAGAGGATGCTTCAATGGAGGAAAAGAAAGAGAGAAGGGGGGAGCACGAAATTGAAGGAATAAAAGAGGGAAAGAAGTGGAACTTTGAAGTGTATCTCATAAGACTTTCATTCATCAAAGTTACAACAAGTGTTACACATGTTTCTATTTATAGACTAGGTAGCTTCCTTGAGAAGTTTTCTTGAGAAAACTTCCTTGAGAAGCTTCTTTGAGAAAACTTCCTTGAGAAGCTAGAGCTTAGCTACACACACCCCTCTAATAACCAAGCTCACCTCCTTGAGAAGCTTCCTTGAAAAGATTCCTAAAGAAGCTAGAGCTTAGCTACACACACCTCTCTAATAGCTAAGCTCACCTCCTTAAGATGAGAAGCTAGAACTTAGCTACACACCCCCTATAATACCTAAGCTCACCCGCATGACAAAATACATGAAAATACAAAAAAAGTCCCTACTACAAAGACTACTCAAAATGCCTCGAAATACAAGGGTAAAACCTTATACTACTAGAATGGCCCAAATACAAGGCCTAAATGAAGGGAAAAAAACTATTCTAATATTTACAAAGATAAGCGGGCTCATACTTAGCCCATGGGCTCAAAATATACCCTAAGGCTCGTGAGAACCCTAGGGCCTTCCCTTGGATCTCTGGCCCAATCTACTTGGAGTCTTCTATCCAATGCCCTTGCGGGGTAGGATTGCATCAAGTTTGATTTTGATGACCGGTGCAAAGAGGCTTTTGATTGCCTCAAGCATGCGGTGACTACCACCCATATCATTCAGGCACCTGATTGGATAGCCCCATTTGAGCTGATGTGTGATGCATCCAATTACACATTGGGGGGTGTCCTTGCTCAAAAGATTGATAAGCTGCCTTGGGTGACCTACTACGCTTCCAGAACTTTGGATGCCGCCCAAGCAAATTACACTACCACAGAGAAGGAGCTATTAGCGATAGTTTTTGCTCTTGAGAAATTTTGTTCATATTTACTTGGTACTCGTGTTATTGTTTATACTGACCATGCAGCTCTGAAGTACCTGTTGAAGAAGGCTGAATCAAAGCCTAAATTGATCAGGTGGATGCTTTGGCTCCAAGAGTTTGATTTGGAGATCCGTGATCGAAGCGATGCACAGAACCTCGTGGCTGACCATTTGAGTAGGATTGAGCGTGCGTCTGAGGACTCACCCATTCGGGATGATTTTCTGGATGACCATTTGTACATTTTGTATAGTATTTCTGATTCCTTCCCCACTCCCTGGTTTGCTAATATTGTGAATTATTTGGTTGCTTTTGTTTTTCCTCCCTTAGCATCTAAAGCTCAAAATGATACAATTAAGAGCGATGCTAAGCATTATATTTGGGATGACCCCTATTTGTGGAAGTTGGGCAGTGACCAGGTTATTAGGAGATGCATTCTAGACCATGAGATCGACTCAGTCCTGCAATTCTGTCATTCTTCCGCACCAGGTGGCCATCTTGGCATACAGAGGACAGCTCACAAGGTGCTTGACTGCAGTTTCTATTGGCCCACCATCTTCAGGGATGCGTGGAGAATCTGTAGTACTTATGAGCCTTGTTAGAGAGCAGGCAACTCACTTTCATGGAGACAACAAATGCCTCAACAACCCATGTTGTTCTATGAGGTGTTTGATGTCTGGGGTATAGACTTTATGGGGACGTTCCCTGTCTCTTTTGTTTTTGTTTATATTCTCCTTGCTGTTGATTATGTTTCAAAATGGGTGGAAGCCAAACCCACCAGAACTAACGATGATAAGGTTGTTGTGGATTTTGTTAGATCTAATCTGTTTTGCAGATTTGGAGTCCCTAAAGCCATCGTTAGTGATCAAGGCACCCATTTTTGTAACAAATCCATGTATGCCTTGCTCATAAAGTATGGGATCGTGCACAGAATTTTCACACCTTACTATTGGATCAAGTGGCCTCGGAATAATTAAGAAGGGGGGGTTGAATTAATTATTACTGAACCTTTACTAATTAAAAATTTACCCTTCTTAGGCTTTTACTATGTTGATAAGAAAATAAAGAATAGAAATAAAAACTTAACCAAAAGTAAAAGTGATTTATTAAAGTGCACAGCGGAAATTAAAGAGTGTAGGGAAGAAGAAGACAAACACAAGAGTTTTATACTGGCTCGGCAACAACCCGTGCCTACATCCAGTCCCCAAGCGACCTGCGGTCCTTGAGATTTCTTTTCAACCTTGTAAAAATCTTTTTACAAGCAAAGATCCACAAGGGATGTACCCTCCCTTGTTCTCTTTGAACAACCTAGTGGATGTACCCTCCACTAGAACTGATCCACAAGAGATGTACCCTCTCTTGTTCTCAGTCACAACAACCCAAGTAGATGTACCCTCTACTTGTACCACAAAGGATGTACCCTCCAATGTGTTAAGACAAAGTTCTCAGGCGGTTAGTCCTTTGAAACTTTGTGAAGGGGGAAACAAAAGAATTCTCAGGCGATTAGTCCTTTGAAATCTTTTGTTTATGAGAAAGGGAAGAATCAAAAGAATTCTCAGACTGTGTCGTTTTGAATTCTTTGACAAGGGAGAAGGGAGAAACAAAAGAATTCAAGCGGTTAGTCCTTTGTTCTTTCGGAAAAGGGAGAAAAGAGACACAAAAAGAATTCAGGCGGTTAATCCTTGGAGAATTCTTTTTGGCAAAGGGAGAAGGGAATGAAAAGATGAATAGCACAAGTTTTGTTTTCAAGGTTTGGAAAACCAGAAAACTTAAGAAAGCTTTTGAAAGGAAGAAGAAGAAGAAGTTCAAAGAGATTCAAGGGTTGTAATGATTGTTCTGAATGAATTGAATGAATTTATAAAATGCAAATCAAGGTCTTGCGTTTATAGACTTTTCATGTCTGGTCAAGAAAGCCATTAGAAGAGTTATGACCTTTAGAAAAACTTGAAAACCATTGGATGAGTTACATCTTTTGATTTCTATTCAAAACTTATCACTGGTAATCGATTACCAAATCATTGTAATCGATTATACAAAGCATTTTTGTGAAAGGATGTGACTCTTCATTTTGAAATTTGAAAATCTTAACGTTTTAAAACACTGGTAATCGATTATATGTTTATGGTAATCGATTACAGCTTTGTAAATCAGTTTGAAAAACAATGCTGGCTACTGGTAATTGATTACTACCTTCTGATAATCGATTACCAGAGAGTAAAACTCTTTGGTAAAAGATTTTGTGAAAACTTCATGTGCTACTCAATGTTTTGAAAATTTTTTTAATACTTATCTTGATTGATTCTTCTCTTGATTCTTGAATCTTAAGTCTAGAATCTTGATCTTGATTATTCTTGAATCTTGATTCTTGAAACTTGATTCTTGAACACTTCATTCTTGAATCTTTGGAATTTGCTTGACTCTTGATTCTTTGGCATCATCGAAAAAACCTTGGAAAACATTGCTTCTACACTTACCACCCCCAAACTAATGGGCATGCTGAGATTTCAAACAGGGAGATAAAAAGGATCTTGGAGAAGATTGTGCAGCCAAACAGAAAGGATTGGAGCACCAGGCTGGATGATGCTCTTTGGGCGCATAGGACTGCCTACAAAGCACCCATAGGAATGTCTCCTTATCGGGTTGTCTTTGGCAAGGCATGTCATCTTCCTATAGAGATAGAGCACAGAGCCTACTAGGCTGTAAAGACCTACAACTTCTCTATTGATCAGGCTGGAGAGGAAAGGAAGTTGCAAGTAAGTGATCTGGATGAGATCCGTTTAGGAGCCTATGAGAATTCCAAATTCTACAAGGAGAAGACCAAGAAGTTCCATGATAGTTTGATAGCTAAGAAGGACTTTGTGGTTGGACAGAAAGTTTTATTGTATAACTCTAGGCTCAGACTCATGAGAGGTAATGATGCAATCCTACCCTGCAAGGGCATTGGATAGAAGACTTCAAGAAGATTGAGCCAGAGATGCAAGAGAAGGCCCTAGGATTCTTATGAGCCCACTTATCTTAGTACATATTAGATTAAGGTTTCATTATTTTTGGGCCTTGTATTTAGGGCTCCATAATGTAGGTAAGGTACGCTAGAAATGTAGGATTTTTCAGCCCTTGTATTTTAGGACATCTAGACTAGTTTTTGTATTAGGGGTAGTTTTGTAATTTCACACGCATTAAGTGAATATTTGATGTGTGTGTTGGAAAATAAATTTAATTGAATTGGGAGAAGCCCAATCCAATTAAATTTTAGAGGGGGAGGTGAGCATTTGCTTGCTACACCTCATTGCCACATCATATAGTCACACTTTGTGCATGTGCTTCATGCTTTACATGCCTCATGCCACCTAAGCACACTTAGTGGAGAATCTTGGACTTGATCTTGAATTTAGTGGGCTGAACCATAGCTAAAATTCACTAATCATAATTAGTAAAATTTTGGCTCCAAAGTTTGGCTCCACAAATTCAATTTCAAATTCAAGTGAAATTTGAATAGAAATTCAAATTTCCCTCCAATTTTGTGTGACACTTAGGCTATAAATAGAGGCCTTGTGTGTGCATTTTTTTGAACTTTGATCATTTGAATATTAAACTTCAGATTTCAAAACTCATTTAGAGCACAAAATTTCGTGCTCTTCTCTTCCTCTCCCTTCATTCATCTCCTTCTTCCTCCAAGCTCTTATCCATGGCCTCCTATGGTGGTGAGCTTCTTCTAGAGTCATCTTCTCCTTGAAGTGGAATCTCATCTCTCCCTTCCTTTCTTCATTCCCTTGTCATTCATCTTCCAAGAAGCAAAGGAATCCATTAATGAAGAAGATCCTAGGCCTACAAGCTCCAATGGAGCTTACATCATGTGGTATCAGAGCATCTTCATCTAGGTGATGTTCTTTTGCTTCCTCTATCTTTTTGTTCGGTGAATTCTCTTTAATTCCTTGTTCTTCATCTTATTCTCCATGTATATCCTCCATTGTCTTGTGGTTTGGTGCTGTTTAGAGTAGATTAAAAAAAATAAACCTATTAAATCTTAAGATCTACACTTGTTCATGCATTTCTATGGTTCAAATTTTGTAGATCTACTCTTGAATCTTGTTTTTGTGTTGATTTTAGGTTCTATCATTTTTCATTCATAATATTCTTGTGCTGAACCTTAGATCTAAATGTTCTTCCAAAATATTGATTAAAAAAAACACAAAAATCTAAGTGTAAATCACTTAATCCATGTTGTCTTAGAGTCATGTTTAGTCATAGTAATTGTCACATTATGTTCTAAGTTTCTGTTGAATTTTATTTTGTTGATTGAATTATAGATGCATTTGTTCATGTATTCTTGTCATTCTTAGCCTATCTTTTAAATTTTGAGTCTAATTCATGCATGTTATTTAGTTCATAACATGTTCTAAATCAATTCCTAGAAGTAGTCTTGTTCTTGAACTTTTTTTTGTTTTCTAAGTTTCCTACATGATGTCTATGATGAAGTTGAGTTGTGGTGCTGAGTTGTGGCTGGATTTGTGAATCAAAATAAGTCTTAAGCTCTCTTGAATTGTGTTATTCAAGATAATTGAGCATCAGCAAACACAAATTGTAACTATCCAAGCCTTAAGCAACATAAACACTACTCTTGATTTCTAGGTTGAAATCGCTGGTGCTGGCAGCTTGAACATACGAACTTGTATAAATTACTGGGAATTGGTCACTACGTTTTTTGAGCTGAAAGTTTTACTGAATTTTCTAGACATCTGGACAAAAATTATAAAAAAAGAACCAAGTGATTTGGATTAAAGGAAAAAATAAGAAAAATCGCACAAGTTGGCAGAAAAATCAGTGTCCAGGAAAAAAAAAGTGAAAGGAAAGTGTGCTTGTTGTTTTGGCTCAAAATTTGCTCTATAATTGGTGCCTATTTTATACCAATCCTATTTCTGAAATTTCAATTGAAAATTATTGTGAAAACAAGTGCCAAAACTAGAGGTTTCTTGAGTCTTTTTTTTTAGTTTTTCTACTCAACTCTAGAGCCATTCTAGGTTTCTCTTTGAGTCCTAGCTTGCTTTTTTTTTTCCTTTTCATTGCTTTAATTGTTGAATAATCCTTGGAAATTTGTCTTGTTAAAACTCTATTGGTTTAGCTTTCATTTCATTTTTTTTGTCTTTGGTTATTGCTTGTCTCGTTGTTTCCTTGCTTGTGAGTTGCCATATAGGAAATTGGAAAGGAGTATTGGTGCCATATCTTGAAGAATTTGAATAAAGAAGCAAAGGGCCAACCACCTTAAGAGCTATTGGACTAAGAAGCACTCCAAATTGAGTGAAACACTAAAGAGATAATAGCCACCACAATTGAGGACTTTTTTGTTGTGATTTTGTAATTGGCAATTTGTTTTGCTTTCAAATTTTGTAACAAAAAGGCCTTTCATTGGAAGTAAGTTGGGAGCCTCCAATAGGTCACCCTACTTCCATTTGTGTGTAATAATTTTAGGCAATTTTCCCTTAGGATAGTGAATGTTTTGTTGGGAACCTTAAATGAGGTCATCCAAACACTCTTAGGATCCGCCTAGTTTGCATTTCTTGCACTTTAATTTCTTGCTTACTTTCATAGCTTATTTCCTTTACCCTCCATTGTCAAACCGCCTAGATAGCTTGCCTTTTACCAATTAGTTTTTACCTTATCTTTCACACCTCTTTTAGTGTTTATTTTGGCTAGTTTCAACCATAGTTTCTTTTACCTTTTTTTCAAACCCCCAACAAGAAAGAACCATAACTTAGGAACCAACATGAGTCTTCATTCATCATCTAGTGTTAATGGTGAGGGTTCTACTCCTAAGGACCCCTTGTATAACATATTAGATGAGTTGAGATCCCTTAAGTTGTGGAAAGAAAAACAAGAGAGAAAAGAAAAAGGAAAAAAAGAGCGAAAGAAATAAGTCAAGATGAAAAAAAGATAATAAGGGAAGAAGAAAGAAGGAAAATACTAAAAGAGTTAAGAAAAGAAAAACATGCCTCCTATAGTAGTCATAACTCTTGCAAGAGCCTAAGTGAAGAACTTCGTGACTATTACGAAGGAAGGCATAGGTCACATCTTAGACCTCACTCCCATATGAGAGAAAATGAAAGAAAGCTTCAAGAGGCTAACATTAACCTCCCATACTTCCATGGGAAGGACAATGTAGAGGCTTACTTAGATTGGGAAATAAGGATAGAGCAAAAACTTAAAAGAAAGTCTACTTTAAAATCTTATGGATCTCATTCTTATCCAAAGAAAGACCAAGGTCTAGGCATCTTAGGGGCAACACCTTCTAAGCCCAAAGATGATAAGGGAAAGACAATAGAAAAACAACCCCCTAAGGCTAGTATGCAAGAGAAAACTAGCTCTATAAAGTGCTTTAAATGTCTTAGAAGAGGACACATTACTTCTCAATGCCCCACCACAAAAACCATGATTATGAGGGGCCAAGAAATTTATAGTAGCCAAGATAAGGCTACTACTTCACCTTCCTCTAGTGAAAGTGAAAAAGCGAAAGGGGAAGAATCTAGTGAAGAAATCTACCCCCAAGAAGAAGGACAACCATTAGTGGTTAAAGAGAAGTGTAAGGAGGTAAGTGTCTCCTCCAAGAGGTTAGCTAAGAAGGAAACTCATTTTACAATAAAGACAAACATTAAAGAAACTTTCCCTCTTAGACAACCTCCACATTTTCTCTTTTGTAAAAAGACACTTGCTAGCATTGCCACACCTCTTGGGCTTGAGTTTATTCCTCAAGTAAAGAAGTTGTTGGATGAGGGTTTGGTTCGCAAGAGCTTAAATCCTTGTGTTTTGTTGGTGCTCAAAATAGGTATTATTAGGCACCAAGTCCATAAAATAGGTGGTATGATGAATGTTTTGAGTGGTGCAACACTCTTTTGTAAAATCACTCGTGCACCTAACATCTTCATGGTGTGTGTACATAAGGACCCATTAGGTAGGTTTGTTCTTATTTTTAGTTTCAATACAAACTTAGGTACTCAAATGGGACACCTTAGGTTTGTCATACTTTTTGGTATGAATAATCAACATGAAAATACAAAAAAAGGTATGTTTTATTGTATTACTTTTCTTAATTTTTTAAATAGTGATCAAGGGGTTCCCATGAACCCTAAGAGAATAAAGGTCATTCCTGAGTGGCCCTGATGCAATTCTCCCTAGGAAAGGACCAGTTACCAGAGCCATGAGCAAGAGACTCCAAGAGGATTGGGCTAGAGTTTATAAAGAAGGCCTTAGGGTTCTCATGAACCTTAGGGTAGATTTTTGAGCCCATGGGCCAAGGTTGGGTCCACTCTTCTTTGTAAATAGTAGAATAGGTTGTTTTCTTCTTTTGGGCCTTGTATTTTGGCCATTCTAGTAGTATAGGGTTTTAGCCTTGTATTTCAGGGCATTTTGAGTAGTCTTTGTAGTAGGATTTTTTTGTATTTTCATGTTTTTTTGTCATGGGGGTGAGCTTAGCTATGATAGGGGTGTGTAGCTAAGCTCTAGCTTCTCAAGGAAGCTTCTCAAGGAGGTGAGCTTAGTTTTTAGATGGGTGTGTGTAGCTAAACTCTAGCTTCTCAAGGAAGTTTTCTCAAAGAAGCTTCTCAAGAAAGCTTTCTTAAGAAAGCTTCTCAAGGAAGCTACCTAGTCTATAAATAGAAGCATGTGTAACACTTGTTGTAACTTTGATGAATGAGAGTCTTGTGAGACATACTTCAAAGTTCCACTTCTCTCCCTCTTTTATTCCTTCAATTTCGTGCTCCCCCATCTCTCTTTCTCTCCCTCTTTCTTTTCCTCCATTGAAGCATCCTTCCAAGCTTCTTATCCAAGGCTCATCTTGGTGGTGAAGCTCCTTCTTCCATGGCTTATTCCCTAGTGGATGGTGCCTCCTCTCACCTCTTCTCCTTTGTCTTCCGCTGGATCTCCATGGTGGAAAATCACCATTAAAGGACCTCATTGAAGCTCAAAGATCCAGCCTCCATAGAAGCCCCACAAGCAAGCTTCCATTAGGCCCACTCCACCAAGTATAAGAAAAATTTGGGACTTCCATAACTTAACAAACTTTTACAAAAGGTTTGTCCCAAATTTTTCTGTACTTGTAGCACCACTCATTGAGTTGGTGAGGAACCATGTTCCTTCATGGGAAGATGCCTAGAAAATGGGTTTTCAGACCGTATCTTACTTCAATATACCAAACACCACTAATATATATGCTTTTATTCTTTTTACAGGTGTTAAGGAAAAAAGCCCAGAGTTTCAAGAACCTCAGGATTTGAGGTCAAATCCTTTTCAAGGGGGAGGAAATGATGCAGTCCTATGACGTCAAAGTGGATTGGTCCTTTTGTGGTGACTAATGTTTTTCCTTATGGTACAGTTGAGATCAAAAGTGAATCCATAGATTAGAGCTTCAAGGTCAATGGACACCGGCTGAAACCATTCCTCACAAATCTCTCCTTAGTGGATGTAGTGGTGGAGGAGACCTCCTTACTTCATCCTACTTCTCTTCCGTCATGACTTCGGGATTTTTCTTTTTTTATCTTCTTCTTTACTTTTATTGCACTTGTCCAAATTTATTGATTGTTTTGATTGCTCTTGATCTTGTGATTGTGCTACATTGAGGACAATGTGTTGTTTAAGTATGGGGGGGGAGGGAGATTGTTCTTTAATTTTGTAGGGTATTCTAGATTAATTTTGTTGGGTTTTCTAGTTTATTTTTTTTTAGGTTTTCTAGGTTAATTTTGTTATTTTGGTTTTATGTTTTATGTACAACATTGCATGTTTCTCTTTGAATTATAGGTTATGTACAGGTAATGGGTAATTATTTTTTAAATAGGAGTTTCTTGGCATTTTGTGAATTGAAATCCTTGTATTTCTCTACATGTCAAGTTAGTTTTGAACGTTCGAATTGGAAGTGATAGATTTACCCTTGTGAGAATTTGAGTCATCATCATCTATTTTATTCGGTGTGTTTTGCCCCATTGATTGCTTGCACAATAGCCTTGGCTTGACTATTGTTGATACTTCTTGCTTCACATGCATGTTGGGAGACGATTTAGGCATTTTGTTCTTATAAGACTCTAGCCAAATGAGCCTACCTTGAATTAATTCCTTTGATAGCCCCTTTGAGCCTATGTTCCCCTTTCTTTGTTTTGAAGCTCATTACAAGCCTTAAGTGAAAAACGATCATCTCACCCTACCCTTAAAGGAATTTTGGAGATTTGGAATTGTTTTGGGAATAAGTGTGGGGGGTATGTTTCATTGGATGATATGTTTTTGTTGGGCATGCTTGATGATGTATTTTGGCCATACTTGTTGTATATACATATATTGCCTAATTGTTGCTTTATTTTTCAATTGCTTTCACTTGCTACTGTTCACGTTAAAAAAATGAAAAAAAAACAACAGAAAAAAAGGAAAAGGAATGAAGTTGAATAAATGAGGTCTTGGTTTGAAGACTTGGATTGGTTTGAGGACTTGGTTGATTTTGTTTTGGGTTTACTTTTTATGCTTAATTTTTAATTTTGGATTTGGGGTTTACTATTTTTTCTTACTTCCCACTTATTCCCCATTGCTCCTCTATTCCTTTGGGTTTTAGATACTTATCCCATACTTTCCTCTACCTTATCCTTGGCCCCATTACAACCTTAAAAGACCTTTTGATCCTCATATGCATGGGTTTGTGATGTGGTTGTCAATTTTAGAGTCTTGTCAAGTCTATGTGGTGTTTGTTTTCATGGGTGCACTGAGAGTAAACAGTAGCCTAGACACTTGAGAGATGGAGTGCATATCTTATGAGGCTTTATCACTTTTTATTCTTGAGCTGATTGACTATCTTGCCATGTTTGAGATGCTTGGATGATTTTCATGTAGAAGCAAAGACTTTGACTTTGATGTTTTGATGAAGCCATATGACCATGATGTTTTGATACCTTATGAAAATGTGCTTCTCGAATTTAATTCAAGACAAAAATCCAAGAATACAAGATACAACATCAAGAAGATCTCTAGTGATTTAGGAAGGGAATTCCAAATTGAAATAGCAAAAGGTTTGGCCAAGAAATTTAAGCTAAAATGTCTTTTTCAAGAGATTTACTCTCTGGTAATCGATTACCAGAGGATGTAATCGATTACCAGTGGCCAAAATGATTTATAACAGCCATTACAAATTTGAATTTAAATTTTACACTGTGTAATCGATTACACATGAATGGTAATCAATTACCAGCAGTTATTGAACGTTTTGATTCAAATTTTAAAGCCTGTAATCGATTACACAAGTCTTGTAATCGATTACCAGAGGAGATTTTCAGAAAATAATTTCTAAGAGTCACATCTGTTCAAATGGTTTATGAATGGCCATCAAAGGTCTATTTATATGTGACTTGGAAACACGAATTTGGAGAGAGTTTTCATTGCCCAAAAAGTTTTATCCTCTTAAAAGATTAAGAGAGTTTTTCTGAACTGAAATGTCTTATCCTCTCAAAAAGATTCCTTGGTCAAACGCATGCATATTCAATAAGCAATTTTGATTGATCTTCATTGTACAATCTATCTATTTCAAGAGAGATTTCTTCTTCTCTTCTTCTTACTTCTGAAAAGGGATTAAGAGACCGAGGGTCTCTTGTTGTAAAGGATTCCTGAACACAAGGGAAGAGTTGTCCCTGTGTGGTTCAGACTTTGTAAAAAGAGTTTTACAAAGAGAGTGAAAAATCTCAAGTGGGTTGCTTGAGGACTGGACGTAGGCACGGGAAGTGGCCGAACCAGTATAAATCAAGTTTGCATTTCTCTCTTTCCTTAAACTTCTTTTATTTATTGCTATTTATCTTTTGCTTTAAAGAAGTTTATTTTGAATTGTCTTTTGAGTAATTCATTTTAAGGGTGCATTGTTAATCCAAAAAGAGAGAGTGAATGTTTAATTAGGAAATAATCTTTGTATCTTAATTCAACCCCCCCTTCTTAAGATAACTGAGGCCATTTGTCTAACATTTCATGATTGTCTTGATTCTTTAACTCTCTATGTGTTGGATGTTGCTCATTCCTTTCATTCCTTGAGATTCATTAAGAAATATGTAATTGTTTTTGGTGTTTGTTTGTTTCTCTTTAATGTCTCTGGATTTGTTCCTTACTTTGTTTTTTTTTTAATTTTGCCCAGGAGTGCAAAAGGCTAAGTGTGGGGGGATATGATGTGTCATTATTTTCTCCTATTTCTTAACCCTTTTTGTCACCATTTTAATTACTTATTAGCCTTAATTGTCAAATTAATTGTGCAGTTTTATCATTTGGGTCTACTTAACTAATTTTGTGTTTTTAATTTAATTTCAGGAGAATTATAAGCAATTGGGCTTGAATCCAAAATTGGGTTTGGACTTAAAGAGAACAGACAATTTTATTTTATCAAATCTTATCTTATCCAGATTTTATTTCATCTAGATTTTATTTTATCTAGATTTTATTTCATCCAATCTTATCTTATCTTGTCCAAATTTTATTTTATTTCATTTATGGGCTTGGACTTAAGATAGATTTGTAAGCTTTGGGGCTGAAGACCTATATAACAGCACCAAGGTTTTAGTTTAGAGAGTTTGAGGAAGAGGAGAATAATTCTAGGATTTTAGAATTCCAGTTTTTACTGTTTATGCACACTGTTCACGTAGAATAAAATTTGTTTTCTGCAATTTCGTTTCTGCTTCAATCTACAATTTCGTTTTCTACTGATTAATGGAAGGCTACGTCTCGAGCGTTGTTTTCTCTTGAGGATCAAGCACAGCTCTCTGAGGTTTTGTTATTACTATTGAATTCTGGTCAGTTTTTCCTCTTCACCAATTACTCTGTGTTTGTTGCTATTAATCCATGCATGCTTAGTGCTTGATTAATTGTCTCTGCGCTTAATTTACGTTCATGTTTAATGATCAGTTTCGTTCATGATTAATTGGTGTATGTGTTGCTTAATCACATAATGACAGACTTATATTAATTTTTGCTTAGTAATTTAATTTAGGGTTGGATTAAGTGGTTGAACTAATTAAGGATAAATTCTCGTAACCTAGGATAAGAGACTTTCTTGTGAATCAAGGGGAAACATGTTTTAATTCTGTTATTTTCTAATTCAAATTTGTTTGTTGTTTAATTTACAAAAGCAAACAACCCCCCCAATTCGTTACTGTTTTCTTACTATCTGTTATGAACATTTGGTTGACCATTGCTGGTTGGGAGACGACCTAGGATCACTTCCTAGATACTACATTTTTTATGTTTATTTGATTCGAGTACGGCCTCGATCAGCGCTGCATGCAGAGGTCCAATGAAGGGCTTTAGAATAGAGCAGTGAAACACCGAATGAATGCGAGAGTCCTCTGATAACGCAAGCTTATAAGCAACTGGCCCTATCCTTGCAAGGATTTGAAATGGGCCATAAAAACGCTTTGAAAGTTTGGACTAGCTTGTACTTGAGGCTGTGGTCTGGCAATATGGGCAGAGTTTGACCAGGACCCGTTCTCCCACCTGGAACTCATGATCATGGCGGTGTTCGTCGGTGATAGCTTTCATGCGAGCCTGGGCTTTCTGTAATTTCTGACGGAGTAAGGCAAATATGAATTCCCGTTGACTAAGCAATTCGTCTACTGCCTCAATCTTTGAGGTACCCGTCAGGTACTGCAGAAAGCTCGGTGGTTTGCGGCCAAAGGTCACTTGGAGCGATGTTAACCCAGTGGTCGAGTGAATGAATGTATTGTATGACCACTCAGCCCATAATAGGAAACGCCCCCACGCATTGGCCGCCGGTGAACGAATGCACGCAAATATTGTTCAATGACTCTATTTGCTACTTCGGTCTGTCCATCTGTTTGAGGATGATAAGTAGAACTCATCCTGAGTTTAGTGCCACTTAGGGAGAATAGTGCCTGCCAGAATTTACTCATGAAAAGCGGGTCTCGATCGGAAGTGATGCTTTTGGGCATGCCGTGAAGTTTGCCCACTAATTCCATGAATAGTTGGGCCACACTTTGTGATGTGTGATGGAAAGGAAGCGTGCCGAGATGAACGCCCTTGGAAAAGCGGTCTACAACCATGAGAATGCAGGTGTTGTCGCGGTATGTCGGTAACCCAACTATGAAGTCCATTGAAAGGTCTTCCCACGGCAGTGATGGAACAGGTAATGGACACAATAAGCCTCTAGGTTTTGCAGGTTCATATTTCACGAGTTGACAATCCAAACAACTTGCAACAAATTTTTAAGTGTCAACCTTCATGGTGTTCCAAGTGAAGTTTTTAACGACACGATTCAAGGTCTTCTGAAGGCCCATGTGACCCCCAATTGGTGATTGATCAAATTCAGTGAGCAAGATCTTGATGAAAGAGCAATCGGAGTGCAGCCAAATGTGACCCTGATGTAAAATGAAATGGGAAGTCAACGAATGATGAGGATATGCTGCAGGATGGGTGCGGATCTTTTCCCTCAAAGACACAAATTCATCATGTGACTGCAGCTCCTTACATAAGTCTTCAAGGAAGACAAAATGTGGCATCGAAAGAATGAAGAATGAGGCATTAGCTGACCTCGATGAGCGTGACAACACGTCTGCAACCACATTGGTTTTGCCCGCCCTATACTGAATAACATAATCAAACCCTAGTAAGTGTGCTAAGTACATGTGTTGTTCAGGTGTTTGAACCACCTGACTCATAAGTTCCTTCAAGCTCCAGTGGTCAGTTAAGATGACAAAGTGATGACCTAATAGGTACTGCCGCCATTTCTTAATGGCGGTAGTGATGACGGCGAGCTCACGGACATAGGTGGAAGATCGGAGCAACTTGGGGCAAAATTGTTTACTAAAGAAGGCAATTGGGTGTCCTTCTTGAGAGAGTACCGCCCCCATACTTGAGCTCGAAGCATCGATTTCTACCATAAAGGGTTTATTGAAATTGGGAAGTGCTAGCACTGGGGACTTAGTAATTGCATCCTTAAGAGTTTGAAAGGCATCCCCAGCTTCTGGTGACCACACGAATTCTGCCTTGGTCAATAATTTTGAAAGGGGTGCGGCCATAGTAGCGTAACCCCTTATGAACCTGCGATAAAATCCCACAAGGCCAAGGAACCCACGCAGGGCTCGGGCAGTGCGTGATTGCGGCCACCGTTGAATGGCTTGAACCTTGTCCGGTATGGGTTGTACGCCATCGCCGGCAACAATGTGCCCCAAGTATTCTATATGCTTCTGTGCGAAGGAGCATTTAGCTATCTTAAGAGTGAATTTGTCGTCCATTACGACCTGAAATGCGGTCTCCAAATGATTCAAGTGTTCCTCGAAGTTTCGACTGTATATCAATATATCATCGAAGAAGACGATGATATATTTTCGCAGATACGACTGAAACAAGTGATTCATCATTGCCTGAAAGGATGAAGGCGCATTACAAAGTCCAAAAGGCATCACACAAAACTCATAGTGACCATGGTGAGTGCGGAAGGCGGTTTTGCTCGTATCGGACTCTTTCATCAGATAGAGCAAAACCAGACTGCGCCTCCAAGTTCATCCAATAGCTCGTCCACAGTAGGTATAGGGAAACGATCGTGTACCGTAATAGCATTGAGTGCCCTATAATCAACACAAAAATGCCACATTTCATCGTGTTTCTTCACTAACAAAACAGGAGAAGAGAAAGGGCTCGAACTATGTTGTATATGACCTTGTCAAAGCATAGATGCAACTTGGTTCTCAATCTCTTGCTTTTGATAGTAAAGATAGTGGTAGGGTCTAACTTTAACAGGGGCTGAGTTAAGGACAAGGTTGATGGTGTGGTCTGTGGGTCAAGATGGAGGTAAGGTCATCAATGGTTGGAATAGGGAGGAGTATTTGGCGAGGAGATTCTGAAATGTTGGTATAGGATGAGCCAAAGGCAACGATGTAGTGGTGTGGGGCTCCATTTGAATGTGAAAATAAATGCTAGTATTACTTGTATCCATGAGATGACGCAACTGTGATGGCGATATTTGATCAATAGTCATATCACGATCCCCTGTAAGCTCGATCAACTTGCCACCATAAATGAATTTCATAGTAAGAGATGTATAGTCCGTTAGGACAGGCCCCAGTGATTTGAGCCACTGCACTCCTAATACTACGTCGGCACCTCGAATTGGCAGCACATGAAAATCCACCATGAAATTATGCTTCTGAATGTATACTGAGACGTCCATACACACCTGGTTGCACTGCAGTTCCTCCCCATTGCCCACCATTACTCGCAACGTCGAAGTATTTTGAGGGAGTGAATTCAGGGAGGAGACCAACTCCTGTTGTAGGAAATTACGCGTACTCCCGCCATCAATGAGAATCTAGACGCGGTGATTCTCGATTAAGCCTGTGACGCGTAAGCTTTCCGGAGTTCCTTAGCCTGAGAGCACATGCGGACTGATCTACGCTGGTGACGTGTCTTGAGAGGAACAAAGAGGAATTGGCGACAAGGGTCCGGGATCGAGTTCCTAGGGACACTCATCCTCCTCGGTCACAAACAAGAACAAAGAGGAAGCACATTTATGACCTCGAGAGTATTTCTCGTCATAGTTAAAGCATAGGCCTTGTTCTCGACGAAGAGCTAATTCAGTCGGAGTCAACCGTTTGAAAGGAATGGTGGAGGAGTGAGGTTTGGTCACGAAAGGAAGTAGAGGTGATTCAGGAGAATTAATGGTTGGAAAGGGCAAAGGTCGTGAAGGAAGGGAGATATTGGTAGTAGTCGTAAGGGTTCGAACTGCCGATCGGCGACTATCTAACAACTTCTCCTCATGGAGTCTTGCGAACGAAACAGCTTGAGCCAAAGAGTGAGGCTACATGACTTGCACTTCCCGTCGAATAGCAGGGCTCAATCCCGATACAAAACAACTGAGCACAAACGACGCTGGAAGGCCGATGATTCGGTGAGCACGAGCTTCAAACTCCGAAAGGTAAGCAGAAATAGTTGACCGCTGCGTCAATTTACACAATACACCAGTAGGATCCTCATAAGCTGAAGATGAAAACCGCGCGTGGATCACATGTAGAAAAGCTGACCAAGATGACAATTAGCCATTGCGTTACATCCATTGAAACCATTCTAATGTAGGACCTTTCATGTAGAACGAAGCGATTGTGAGACGATCATGGTTTGGTGTTACGTGATATTCAAAGAATTGTGTGATCTTGAATATCCATCCCTCTAGATCGGATCCATCGAAGCGAGGAACCTCCAGTTTCAACCGATAGGCAGAGTTTGTAGTTGCGGCGAAGGAAGGGCCAACAAATGCTGATGGAACGTGAGGATTGGTATGTGAGGTCTCCAATTGATTCATACGATGGAGAAGCTCGTCGAACTTCGAAGTCATGGTGATGAGGACATGACCAAGAGCAAGGGCAAGGATCCACTTGAAGGACTTGGAGGACATATGACAAGGGCTAGAGCAAGGAAAGCCAAGCAAGCTCTTCAACAAATGTTGTCCATACTATTTGAATACAAGCCCAAGTTTCAAGGAGAAAAGTTCAAGGTTGTGAGTTGTATCATGTCCCAAATGGAGGAGGACTTCCACTTTGTCTCAATTTTAAAGTGTTTAGTTTGTCTAAATAATGGCCCAACATTCCTCCCTTTAAGGGAAAGAATGATCCGGAGGCCTACTTGGAGTGGGAGATGAAAATAGAGCATGTTTTCTCATGCAACAACTATGAGGAGGACCAAAAGGTGAAGCTTGCCGCCACGAAGTTTTCCGACTATGCTCTTGTGTGGTGGAACAATCTACAAAAGGAGAGAGCAAGAAATGAAGAGCCAATGGTTGATACATGGACGAAGATGAAAAAGATAATGAGGAAGCGGTATTTGCCTGCTAGTTACTCAAGGGACTTGAAATTCAAGCTCCAAAAACTAACCCAAGGCAACAAGGGGGTTGAGGAGTATTTCAAGGAAATTGATGTGCTCATGATTCAAGCAAAGATTGAAGAAGATGAGAAGGTAACTATGGCTCGATTTCTTAATGGTTTGACTAATGATATCTGTGATATTGTTGAGCTGCAGGAGTTTGTTGAAATGGATTATTTGCTCAACAAAGCAAACCAAGTATAGAGCAACAATTAAAAAGGAAAGGAGTGGCTAAGAGGAGTTTTACCAACTTTGGTTCTTCTAGTTGGAAAGACAAAGGTAAGAAAGATGGGGCTACTACTTCTAGTAGTTCCACACCTATCCCATCAAAAATTTGCTCAAAGTCCCAAGAGGAACCCTCTAAAAGGAGTAGAGATGTGAAGTGTTTCAAGTGCCAAGGCCTAGGACACTATGCTTATGAGTGCCCTAACAAAAGGTCCATGGTTCTTAGAGATGGAGAATATATAAGTGAATCTGATGTTGAAGAGGAAGAGGAGAGTGAGTACGTAGAGGAAGAGGAGACTCCGGAGGGAGATTTGTTCATGATTAGGCGGTTACTTGGTAGTCAATTGAAGCATGAGGAGAAGAGCCAAAGAGAAAACATCTTTCACACTAGATGTTTAATCAATGGCAAGGTGTGCATGGTGATCATTGATGGAGGTAGTTGCACCAATGTGGCTAGTGCTAGATTAGTGTCAAAGCTAAATTTAGCTACTAAACCACATCCTAGGCCATACAAACTTCAATGGCTTAGTAAGGGTGGGGAGGTGCAAGTGAGGCAGCAAGTTGAAGTGGACGTTTCCATTGGGAAATACAATGATAAGGTGCTTTGTGATGCTGTTCCTATGGAGGCCAGTCACTTACTTGGGAGACCATGGCAATTTGATAAAAGAGTCAATCATGACGGTTACACCAACAAGATCTCTTTCATGCACCAAGACAAAAAGATTGTGCTCAAGCCATTGAGTCCACAAGAAGTGTGTGAGGATCAAAAGAAAATGAGAAAAAAACTTCTTCAAGAGAAAAGAGAAAAAGAAAAAGTGAGCAAAACACTTGAGAGTGAGAAAAAGAGGGAAACACTTGAGAGGAAAAAGAGTGAACAAAAGAAGAGTGAAACACTTGAAGTGAGGGAGAGCTATTTAGCCACAAAAAGTGAGGTCAAGAGGTTGTTTCGTGCTAAACAGTCACTATATATCTTGTTTTGCAAAAATCAGATTCTGACCACTAACACTTTTGATGATTTTGAAGTGCCTTCTAGTGTTAAAACTCTTTTGCAGGATTTTCAAGACATGTTTCCACCAAATGTGCCAAGTGGACTACCACCTTTGAGGGGAATTGAGCATCAAATTGATCTCATTCCGGGAGCTTCTTAGCCCAATAGGCCAGCCTATAGAAGTAATCCACAAGAAACCAAAGAGATTCAAAGACAAGTGGATGAACTCATTAGCAAAGGTTGGGTAAGAGATAGTATGAGTCCTTGTGTTGTCCCAGTGATTTTGGTCCCTAAAAAGGATGGGACATGGCGCATGTGTTCCGATTGTAGAGCCCTTAATAACATCACCATTAAATATAGGCATCCTATACCTAGGCTTGATGATTTGCTTGATGAATTGCATGGTGCATGTTACTTCTCTAAAATCGATTTAAAAAGTGGATACAATCAAATTAGGATTAGAGAAGGGGATGAATGGAAAACTGCTTTTAAAACAAAATATGGTTTGTATGAATGGTTGGTTATGCCTTTTGGCCTAACTAACCCTCCTAGCACTTTCATGAGATTAATGAACCATATCTTGAGAGAGTTCATAGGAAAGTTCGTTGTGGTGTACTTTGATGATATTCTTATCTATAGCACTTCACTTGATTTGCATATTGATCATTTAAAATCTGTCTTGATTGTGCTTAGAGAAGAACAATTGTATGCCAATCTTGAAAAATGCATCTTTTGTACTAACCATGTTGTGTTTCTTGGTTTTGTTGTGAGTTCAAAAGGAGTGCAAGTTGATGAGGATAAGGTTAGGGCTATTCAAGAATGGCCTACACCTAAGTCTGTGACTGAGGTGAGGAGTTTTCATGGCTTAGCAAGTTTTTATAGACGATTTGTGAAGGATTTTAGCACATTGGCAGCACCTCTCAATGAAGTGCTCAAGAAAAATGTTGGTTTCAAATGGGGAGAGAAACAAGAAGAAGCTTTCAATGTTCTTAAGCAAAAGCTAACTAATGCCCCCATACTTTCGTTGCCAAACTTTCAAAAATCTTTTGAAATTAAGTGTGATGCTTCAAATGTTGGGATTGGGGCTGTGTTGATGCAAGAAGGCCATCCAATTGCTTATTTTAGTGAAAAGTTAAGTGGTCCTACCCTTAACTATTCAACTTATGATAAGGAGTTGTATGCCTTAGTACGGGCTTTGAAAACATGGCAACACTACCTTTATCCCAAGGAATTTGTCATTCATAGTGACCATGAGTCCCTCAAATATATCAAGGGGCAAGGCAAGCTTAACAAAAGGCATGCGAAGTGGGTGGAATTCCTAGAGCAATTCCCTTATGTTATCAAACATAAAAAGGGAAAAGGTAATATTGTAGCCGATGCTCTTTCTCGGCCTCATGCATTACTTTCTATGCTTGAAACAAAATTGATTGGTCTTGAATGTTTGAAAAGCATGTATTAAAATGATGAAACTTTTGGAGAAATTTTTAAAAATTGTGAAAAAATTTCAGAAAATGGTTTCTTTAGACATGAAGGCTTTCTTTTCAAAGAAAAAAAATTGTGTGTGCCTAAATGTTCTACTAGAAATTTTCTTGTTTGTGAAGCACATGAAGGAGGTTTAATGGGGCATTTTGGGGTCCAAAAGACTTTAGAAACATTCCAAGAACATTTTTATTGGCCTCATATGAAAAAGGATGTGCAGAAATTTTGTGAACATTGCATTGTATGTAAAAAGGCAAAGTCTAAGGTAAAGCCTCATGGATTGTATACTCCATTGCCAATTCCGGAGTATCCTTGGATTGATTTATCCATGGATTTTGTTTTGGGGCTGCCAATAACAAGCAATGGTAGAGATTCCATTTTTGTGGTTGTTGATAGGTTTTCTAAAATGGCTCATTTTATTCCATGTAAAAAAGTTGATGATGCTTCCCATGTGGCTGATTTGTTTTTCAAGGAGATTGTGAGACTCCATGGTTTGCCAAGGAGCATTGTTAGTGATAGGGACTCTAAGTTCCTAAGCCATTTTTGGAGGACTTTGTGGATCAAGTTGGGCACTAAATTGTTATTTTCAACCACTTGTCACCCACAAACCGATGGGCAAATGGAAGTTGTTAATAGGACTTTGAGAACTTTGCTTAGGACAGTTTTGAGGAAGAACTTAAAAACTTGGGAAGCTTGTTTACCCCTTGTTGAATTTGCTTACAATAGAGTTGTTCATAGCACCACTAATTGTTCTCCTTTTGAAGTTGTTTATGGTTTTAACCCACTAACTCCTCTTGATCTTTTGCCTATGCCTAATGTTTCTGTTTTTAAGCATAAAGAAGGTCAAGCAAAGGCGGACTATGTGAAGAAGCTTCATGAGAGAGTCAAAGATCAAATTGAGAGGAAAAATAAAAGCTATGCTAAACAAGCCAACAAAGGGAGAAAGAAGGTTGTCTTCGAACCCGGAGATTGGGTTTGGGTGCACATGAGAAAAGAAAGGTTTCCGGAACAAAGGAAATCAAAGCTTCAACCAAGGGGAGATGGACCATTTCAAGTGCTTGAAAGAATCAATGACAATGCTTACAAAGTTGAGCTGCCCGGTGAGTACAATGTTAGTTCCACCTTCAATGTCTCTGACTTATCTCTTTTTGATGCAGATGGAGAATCCGATTTGAGGACAAATCCTTCTTAAGCGGGAGAGAATGATGAGGACATGACCAAGAGCAAGGGCAAGGATCCACTTGAAGGACTTGGAGGACCTATGACAAGGGCTAGAGCAAGGAAAGCCAAGGAAGCTCTTCAACAAGTGTTGTCCATACTATTTGAATACAAGCCCAAGTTTCAAGGAGAAAAGTCCAAGGTTGTGAGTTGTATCATGGCCCAAATGGAGGAGGACTAAATGGCACCACTTTGTCTCAATTTTAGAGTGTTTAGTTTGTCTAAATAATGTCCCAATCCTTCTAAAGTTGGCTGACCAAAAATATGTTTTGGGTTAATCAACTAAAAGGGTTTTAGTTAGGTTAGTTCAAGTTGCAATAAGGGCCCAATTGGCAACCTAGACATCAGCCTTTTGGGAGACCAAATGGTGGCTGACTTGTTGGCTGTTGGGGGTGACTTTTGGTTGCCACAATTTCAGTTACACTCAGCCATTAAGTTCTTTTAATTCCCTAGGTTAATGGCATTAAGTTATTTTAATTCTAGGTTAGTGGGTCATTACTAAAATCTGTTGTAAAGCTTCTATATAAGCTGAACCATTTTATCAATAAACACAAGTTGAGTTTTATTCAAAAAATTAGAGTTTATCTCTTTTATCTTAGTGAGAGTGATTCTCCCAAGTTCTTGAGTGATTCAAGAACACCCTGCCTGTATCAAAGGACTTTCACAACCTTTGTGTGTTGCCCTCGCCGGAAAGAGTGATTTTTTCCTTCCTTTCATCTTTAACCTTGTTCTTTCAAACCACAATTCCAGAAAATTCACTTCTACCCAGAATTATCTCGTGGCCATAACTCTCGTTTTACGCACTCAAATTAAGTGATTCTTGAGCCTAAATTGAATTTCAAAACAAGACCTTTCACCTTGTTTTGGAATCATCTCATTTTGAGCCCTTTAGCTTGAGTTATTGTCATTTCTATATTTCTGTCCAGCCACCACTTAACCTACGTTTTCTCATCTCATTATTCCATTTTATGTCAAGAACCACCTTATTAAGACCCACGAAATTAACCACCTTATTTTCCATCCTTTCCTTAATCAATTTCCGCATTTTCTATCAAGGTTTAATCCTAGACGATCCTAAGTCAGCCTTTGTGCAATGAAGGTTCATATCACATGGACGAGGAAAGCTACACGAAGGCATCCTCCCAACGATCGACATTGGTTTTAGATTGCGTAGCGTCGGCATTGGCGGAAGAGAATGAAAGCACCAATGTTAGGTACTTGGCTACAAGACCAAGTAACCACCTTGTGACGTGAAGATAGAAAAGAGAGAGAGAGAGAGAGTTGTGATAATGCTTTTCTTAATATCCTTCACAAGCGCTTCCCTTACATTTATAGAGATTACTGTTACTACATGTGAGCCACAGGATACTAACGACCTAACAGAAAGCTAACAGATTCAACAATAATATTCCTTATTCCCTAAGCTTCTAGAAGATACAAGTGCAGCTCCTACTAACTTGCATGCGCACGTGAATGATTATGCAACTAATACGTAATCCTTCAAATGACTAGGAGTGTGGCTTTGCCTCTTGGGCCTTGCTGTTTGCAACTCCTTGCTGTTACTCACATTGGGCTTTGCTGCTTGTAGCTCTTTGTTGTTACTCATCAGTTGGTTAATTGTTTTCGTTCTGATCAAGAGAGTCATGCACATATTTTGTTTACACAAAATGCACTTGAGATAGAGTCATCACAAGTTTGATATTAGAGCAATCGAAACTCGAGTTCAATTCAAATTACCCTTGTGTTGTAAGATCCGCAAAACCCACACTTGTGGTATAGCCAATGAAATGGTGCAGTACCCTTCTCATGGCAGTCATTGCAAAGTATATCCTGTGATATAAAAAATCAGGTATCACAATTAAGTTTAGATCTTCAAATTGTACCAAGAAATTGATTCTTTTCATTTGTTTCTCTTCATCTTTCTGAATTGATTAATCCAACATTTCTGAAATGAAAATGCACTAAGATCTTTTTTTTTTTTAAAATGATATATCCAGCAACAGACCGGTTTTATAACCACCCATTTATCAGTTTTGACAGTCAAATTTAAGCCAAAAGTGTTTTTCTGAACAAACTTTGGGTTTGTAGTTTTAAAACTGATAAATGGGTTTTATATATCTTTGGCTCCAAATACCATAAGTTGCAGATTTTTTTGTGAAACAGCTTACTTTCAAACAAAACATTTAAGAAGACAAAAGTGATTATAAAAAGAGCAAATGTAATAATTAAAAAAATTCTAACAGATACCTTTAGGATATTATTGGTTAAGAAATTAAAAGAAATTTTTTATGAAAGTGCTATCAATGCACCCTAACTGTAATTTCCAATGTACTCCCACAGTAATTTTTATAAATAAAAAAACCTATTTATTAATTTCTTGACTAATTTCTTAACGTGCTTATCAAAATAACAAGATTAACTGAGTGAAACTTTTAAAAAGGTTTGAGTAATTTACTTTCAGCTTCAAGAGCTGTACTAGTAGTACTACTGTAAATATTTTTCACCTGACATTGATTCCGATATTCTTCTGGGAGTTCCTCAGAAGCCAGTAGAGCATCAAGCATGCCAAAGTAAACCTATAAATGATTATAGAAGCAACATAAAAAAATTTAAAAATTATAGCAGCTTCTGTAATACGCTAGCAGCATCTTAAACTAGAATTTTTGGAGACAGGAGACAGTTGTGTGGAAATGCCTAAATATCATATATATTTCAAAATAAATTTAAATAACAACAAATTTGTAATAGATTTTTCTTGATTTCATTGGGCTTATAGTATTTAGTACTTTAAAAGTATGTCTATTATGATAAAAAAAATATAGTAACTTAAATAAAAGTGTTCTCACCAGCTACAACTATTTATTTTAGGCGTGGTCATGAGTCGGATTGGTTCGGGTTTAGAGGATATTCAGTTCCAAACAGATCAATGTTAATTGGTTTGGGTTGTATTGGATTATTCAAAGCTTGATGGCAACTGTATCCGAACCAACCTTAATGATCAATGTTAATCAGTTTGGGTTCGATTAGATTCTTCACAAAAAATTGGCGACCCAAACTGTACCATCCTGATCACGTTCAGATTGGGTCATCAGATCACCTAATAAAATAATAATAATAACAAAGAAAAATATAGAAAATATAGGAAATCATAATAAAATGAAAGAAAACTAATGAATAATATCAAGAGTAGGAATTATAGAATTACACAACATAAAACTATAGAATTAAAATTAAACAATATAAAAATTCAAAATTTTGTAAAATAGTACAGATTGGGGTTGGTTCAGGTTCTTCATGTTCAAATCCAATACCTAAAGCCCTGAACCGACTTTGGGTTTGTTATTTTAAAATCCAAACTAAACCAATGATCCGAATCAACCTGGAATTTTCTCTTCTGCTTGATTCGGGTTGGTTGGGTTAATTTGGTTAGGAAACTTTCCCTTGTCTGGTGATGTTGACAATAATATCCTGTTGTCGGGTTCATGTCCAAGAAATTAAATTTCCCAAACAAGAGGCAATCAAAATGATACCAGATAATTGTCTTAATTGAAAACGTTTCTTTTACAAAAATATTCTACCAAGTACCATCATAATTTTATTCAACGATTTTTGTTAATTCAATGGTCCATGTGCAAATGAGTGTTGAGCTTGTTTCCCTTTGGGCTTTTAGAATGTAAAGTGAATATTATCTCCACACTCCTATCATGCGAGCAGTATTGAATTCTCAATGCAAATAAAAACAGTATTGAATTCTCAGGGATATAATTTAAAGTTAGATGGAATAAGCATTGTGGAGTTTTGTAAGTGAATCTCATACCGACATATCTCCCATAGATTTGCTACAAATTGGACAGATGTAGTGGCTACATGTGTATGCCTGAAACAGGGAAGAATGCATAACTTAAAGTTTTATGATAATTACATTCAACAATTTGACAGGAAAGAATAAAAGCATGACAATGACCTGAAAACAAGCAGAATGCATGAAATGTCCACAAGGGAGAGCTCTGACAGATTCACTGGATGTGAACAAAAAATCACAGCAGATGGGGCAGTTTGTTTCTAAACCCTTTTCCCGGCATATGTGATCAACCAATTTCTTTGACATGCAACAATTACACTGCATGCAGTGAAAGAAGTCAACACCAAGTCCCTTTCCCAGACGGCATAGATTGCAGAAAGGGCAATGATAAACAGTCCTGTAAAATTGAAGTGGATATAACATGATAAGAATTAAAGTAGTTCACCAGTGTCATTAAAAATAAACAAAGCAAGACCATCAATAAGGAACCAAACCTGTATACCAAAATGATTGGTGAATTAAGTACAAAAAGAAACCATTTATACAATTTCTTGAAGCATAAACTTGGATTCTATGAACTTTGTTAGACCAGTGTCTGAGTTTCCCAAACAGACCCTTCAGGTTTATTATAGGATGAAGGGCAAAAGGGGAAACAAATAGTTGTTTAGGAAAGTAATTAAGAGAAGCATATAAATAAGCCCTTGAGGTAGGAATAGAGAGCATGATTTTGTATTTGTTGACTGGAGTTCCAGTGTAAAAGGAGAATTGCTTCTTTTGGGTACCTGCGGGTACTTGGTTTCTTCTTCCCTTAATTGATAATGCAAGATTCATTCTTTCCCTTTTCTTTTCTCTCTCTCTGTCACTCTACGTTTTTGCTTGATTAGATTAGAGACCCAACCCATTATGAAAAGGGGTGGGTCCTAACAAACTTCATTTCGACTTTTCATTTTAGGATACTTAGAACACCTAGCTTAATCCATCATTTTGATTTGTAATAACTAATAAGTCTAGCATGTAACAATATGCACACATAAGGAAAATTAAGGATAAAGTTGTTCTTACAACATTAGCCTAAAGGTTTCATGATTTCATCGGCTCTCTTTTACCAAGCTATATAGACTAAATAATTATAAAAGAGTGACAGATTTTGATGATATCATATACCTTTCATCATCAAAAAGTTTGCAAATACTACAGTAGTACTTTGCCATCAAGAGACTGCCACAGGAAGGTGTTGCACAAACTGGTCCAGCAGGCTGTATTTTCTGGCACTGCATGCACATCATCTCAGTTGTAGCCTTCCTGCAAACACATTACTGATAAATTTTATGAACACCAACACAGGTCAATAACACATTCCGAAAAAATTACCTATCCATCAAATGGTCACTAACTTTGTCGTGACAGAACTGACACGTGAATAGTTTTCCACAGCAAGCAGCACGGAGTTTACAATTTCTTTTGTAATGCTCACATCCAAATATTTTTTTCTCTGGATCATGAAACGAAAGTGAAGTTTCCAATATATCTCCTTTTGAAGATTCAACTCCCAATGATTGAGACGACTTCTGCTGAGAAGCTATCCAGCGACTAAAATGACCAAACATTGAACAAAACAGAAGAAAAGCATATCAGTGTCACTTTGCATAATGTTTGTAAAATGTTAGAGAAGAAACAGACCTGGTCATTAGATTTTGAATAAGATATGCTTTTCTTCTTGGATCAAGAGTTGAATCTTGAGAAACTTTTCTTATTTCTGATTCAAGTTCATTCTGGTTCATCCTGAATATATCTTTCCATCCAGGTCGGAATGCAAGAAAGCTATGCTCTGAATCTTCATATGCATCAGTACCTAAATATTTATGAGTACATGAGACACATCCCATATTGTAGCATTCAAATATTGGAGTTGTAAAGTTTAAGTTCTAACTTCACTGCATATTTTCCAGCTTCAGAGTGAATTAGTTTGAGAATTTAGAAACAGTATTTTGAAGAAAGCATCAAACCTAGTGAGTAATCTCCTGGTGTAGTGATATTTAAAGATGAAGCAGGTCCTTTCCACCATTCATTAAGCCACTCACAGAACATAGTGTTTTTGGTAGCCTGTTTCAATGTATCTATCATTTTGTTTTGCTCGTCTTGTGCGAGAGCAGAAGTTACCCATGGCAGCATTGACTGGAGAACCTCTGCCCCTGTAGTACCAATTATATGACCAACAATTTTATCCTGTTCTTCCAGAGAAAAGTGTCTATCAAACAATGGCCATAACTCAAGTTCCTCCCTGAGAATATGTTGATCTAGTGTCACTCTGATAGATTTGCACATGCCCTGAATCTTTGTAGAGAGCTCGTTGTAATTTTGTACAGTATCAATATCATAGCAACCAGCATAATTAGAGAAACAATTAGTTATATGATCAGACCAATTCTTTTTATATAGCAATTCATGTAATTGAGTAAGCTGAGTGAGTCCAGAAGAGATATCTAAAAACAACTTCTCTTCCTGCTGGTGATCCAAAGTGTAAGAATGGCTCACATTGTGAAGATTATCTTTTGATTCTAATGCTGGAAATACTATATCATCCTCAGCGTTACTATGAGCTCTATACAAACCCCACAACAAGCAAAATCTACCAGTGAATTGCTGAATGAAAATTTCATCACAATCATTGAGTTTTACAGATTCAACATCTAAATACTCCAAGTCTTTCCGTATGGCTTTGTGAAATTTAAATATGTTATCAATAGGCCGTGCAATGCATTGATTGTCAGCCGAGACTAAATTGGTTTCCCACATAAAAAGACTGGAATTGAGGGAAGGTGCAGATGGGTAATCAGATAGTTCTCGCAGAGACTTTGTTAAGGCCAAAGAACCAAGCCCTAGATTACTTGCATTCACCCTTAATTCAGGGACACAGCAAGACTGATTAAGAGATGAGCTGAGGGTTTTTCCAGTTACCATCAGGTTAGCAACATCATTGTCTTGCTTTGATTCAGGCTTTCCATGCTTGACTGGTCCAATACAGCCATTTTCATCTTCTTGTTGAATGGCTGAAGATTTTTCATTGAGACCGAATGAAGGTTCACACATGCAAAATGGTATTTCCATCAATCTCCTATCAGGACATAAACCTGTTGTGCTTGAATAGAAGCAACTGTTCCTAGAATATCCATTGCATGCCCAACCAGAGAAAAGGGTAACCAATGCATGATCCGTAGCTGGGGCTGCATCACATAACTCTATGTCAGCAGCAGAATAAAAAAATGAAAAACCCCATCCATTAGTAAACAGATAATGAGAAGTACACGTTTATGTGAAGAATCAGTACTGCACCTGCCATATACATATTCTGAAGAAATGATCTAACTTCAGTTTGATTAAGTGATCCAACCAGCCATGGTAACACGCACTCAATCAATTTCAAGGGCATTGAGCACAAGCTTTCATAAAGTAATTCTCGTTGCCTTTGGGGACTAAATAATTTTCGTGCCAGTGGAAGAACCTACCAGCACAGTGTTCTTGTTAGATGTCTCACAAGGAAAGAGATGCTTAAGCACTAATGTAAATGTCCAAATGATATGGTGAAGTGATATATGACATTCTAGAAAAGAGTAGATGAATCCTGAGATTTAGGCAAACACGGAACAAGCATAAATAAAGCTTAGCCAATTATATATCACCACTCTCCAAGTAGGTCTAGCACTTTGTCACTTTTTAAATAAACATATTCTCACCTGAGCTTCCTCGTCTTCAAAGTGCTTCAATATAGTATCTGTGATTTGTTCGGTATGGGAGCTCAACTTAAAATAAAATTCAGCAGATGATGAGTCAGCTCCAGCACTTTGGATACTATCTATCAGACACCTAAGCTTGTCAAATTGGAGTTCTTCATCTGTGTGGTCTTGGAGAAAATGCAGCTCTGCTTTTATAGCAGGGAATATTACTCTGTCCTCAGCAATGCTTCAGTCAAAAAACCGAAAAGCTCATTTAGCATGTAGGCAGAAAGAGAGGTTAAATTAAGACACGAAACTAGTATTATGACAGAAAACAAAAGATAAATTGCTCCCATGTAAGGGAAGTTCCTTAGGACCCAAGTTATAAGCTAAGACCAGTTTTCTTTCTCCTCTAACTAACTTTTCTCCTATATTGCTGTATACATGCTAATTCTTGGAGCCTTTTCAGGCCCAGTATTAATAGTAAAAAATCTTAGACATAGTAAATAATATTTCACAAATCTGCACTGTCCTGATTCATAAACTTGAACTGTGGCTTACACATACATATATACAACTCTCTCTTTGCAACATATGCACACACACTCAAATCATTTCTGGTAACAGATTCTCCTTTTATGTGGTCCAAAGACCATTAATATGCAAAATGTAGTCACATCACACTTTCTCATGAAAAGGTAAAGGCGGGGATATACAGGGTAAATATATACACCTATGGGAGATGCAGACTTCAGTTATAAATTGCAGCCTCCCACTAAATGATGACAAATTAGAAAATTCTTCAGATAGCTGTATCTTTCTAGCTGTCTCAGCTAAATCACTCAATTCTTGCTTTATAGCCTTGTGCCAAAGTAACAATTCATCTAAAGGGCATGATATATTTGAATTAGTAGGATCTTCATTTAGCCCCACCCTTTTCCTTTTGACAGTTTTGGAAGATCCACAAATAGAATACACCTTTTCATTATGACTGAGTAAGTTGCTCATACCAACATCCTTCCATTGAACCTTGGTATCATGCGTGCACTTTCTATGTTTTATCTTTAGTCCTTCCATCCATCCAAAGATGACCTTGACATCAAGCAAATTGAAGTTGAAAACTTCATTCTGATTAAAGCATCCTGTTACATCATGCAATATAAAGAACACTTACCTGATGAAGAAGCTTCTCTTTGGGAATTATTGTGCACAAGCAACTAAGCAGACCTTGATACTCATCAGATGATATATATGAAGCAAGCCAGGGAAGAAATTCTGCCATCATTTTGACCGGTATGCTACAAAGAAATTGCCATACCAATGACCCCTGCTCTTCAGATGAAAATTTCTCAATAACCAAAGGGAAGACCTGTCAAATGAAATGACTGAACATTGGATTTTGTAGAACTTAGTATCATGTATCATGAACTCTGATTTGCAATTGGTGATTATTTGACTATAAACAAAATTTGCCGCCTAATATACCACATTGATTATGGATATTAATATATCCTCTTCATAACACCATTAGATTCAAATTTCAGCATATAAATGACATCATAAGGAATTGTTTGTTTATAGCTTACATATGTACATTCATTTGGAAGAAAAGATCCTTTGACACAAAATAGGAAATTACTGTATCTATTAAAGTTCTTTCTTTTCTTTTGGATTTAAGAATTTTTATATCAAAGTTTCTTCAATTGATCGGTGATTACAAAGTGAATAAAAATTACTCATTCCAACCCAAAGAAAATAAAATTAGCCATTTGTTAGAGCAAATACACGATACAAGAAAGTAACAGGTAGAGACATCACTTGGAACAATGTCTTGATTTTCCTTTATGTCCATGTATGACTCATTTAATTATTTTTCCCACAATAAATCATTGAGATATTTTCATTTGTTTATTTATTGGGAAAATGGAACAATCTAAGTGAAGACATGGAGAAAGAAAATAAATAATAAAATAAATGGTACAACAAGCATTGTTCTTTAATACTGAACCTAAATTAAACTAACTCACTAACTCACTAAACCTAAAAGTCTGGCACGTCTAAGCATGGGAAAGATGATACAAATTAATCAGGAAAATGATAAAATTATACCTGTTCCTTTTCCTTAAACATATGCTGGCAAATTGATGTTCGAAGGGCTCCAATGCAAGAAGCTAATTCTCTTCCATAGCTCTCTTCATTTAGCAAATTGGAATTTGGCAACTTAAACAATTGATCAAAAAGAAGACCCTCTCCCTCATGTTCCAAAAAATAGGTGTGTGCAACATTCTTCACTCGTTTATCTAAGGCAGGAAATATGACCTGTAAACCCCAGTTAGACATTGTAACAAGCTTGACAGGTTATAAAAAACCACACAATCTATGAATGACAAAGTAAAACAACTTAATAGTAAGTAAATGCACAGAATCCAGGACACCGATTAGAACCAGTGACTGCTTTTTCTTTTTTTTTTTTTATTTCAAAACTTGGTGAATCTTTCTATACAGAACAGAGATCCTTTCCAACAATTTTATCCAATCATTCTCTGTTGTTTCTTATATTATTTTCCCCTCATACATGAATCTGTTTTAAAAATGCATCAACGAAATTAAACATTTCTAAAGTTTATCACAAGCAAACCCAACTACTTAGCAAGGACAAGTGTCTTGCGTTGCATCTTCTGTGCTATAAATTCAGTCAACAGTTTACAACTTTACCATCATGGTTTATACAATTATCAAGGTGAAGAACACCTCAAATTTTAGAAAGAAAACAGAGAAAATAATTAAAAAAAATATTTTTCATCATTTTTTATATAAATTTTTAAAACCAAAAAATAAAATAAAATGGAATTTTTATATTATTTGTGAATTCCAGAAATAAAAGTCCTGACGGTATGTTAAGCCAACTTGGTAGTAACCATGATCAGTACACAAACTGTAAAATTAGGGCCAAAAAAGTTTTGTTAATATCAGCTTAGATTCAGTTCCTGTCATGTTATTGAGTAATATCATATGTCAATATTGAAGAGAATTAGGGCCAAAAAAATTTTGTTAATGTCGGCTTAGATTTAGTTTCTCTCGTGTTATTGAGTAATATCATATGTCAATGTTGAAGAGAAAGAGAAATTTGTTAAATATATATAATTGCTTGCACACTCGACATTTGAAACCAAAAGAGTTGGATACACTCGATCGACATTTACATGTGAAAAGTGTGGTCCCCTCTTCAATAAGTAACTATTGCTTGCACACACAACTTTCTCTCATGTATGCAACCCTATCTCTCTTCCAGTTTTAACTTTATCACTGAAACATAAGCGCATCCATTATTTTTATGCAGCTTGTACTAAAGTTGCTCTGGTGTGTTTTTCAACCAATCATGGTAGGCAACAGCACTTATTGATAAAAAAATTATCATCATTTTTTTATCAAACATAATCACCTCTAACAATATCATCTATAAAATGATCATCATAATACTGTTTGGATAAACTTTTCTATAATTACTTGTAGGAGAAAAAAATAAGAAGGTAAAGTAAATTGAATTTCTTGTATAAACTAAAATCAATTTAACTTTTCTAAAATCTAAGCTGCATAAGTTAATTTTAACTTATGAAAAGCTAAATCATTTTACCTTTTTCTTTTCTTCTATGAGTACTTATGAAAAATTTATCTAAATAGAAGCCATATCATGTTGCTAAATAACATGAAAGGATCCAAAGCCTTAGGATAAAATTTTCCATTATTTCCTATGGGATAAAATAGTCCTTCTAATCTAGAGATTAAACCCACATATTTATCGATGGCCACAGTATTTCAGTTTAGTGAGGGCTACAGTATTTCAGAAAGAGTGTTAAGAGTGTAATACAAATATCTCTCAAGTTTTATAATAATTGATTTTTGGTTAAATTGTAATTTTGTTCCTCCTAGTTTTAAAAATCATGATTTTGGATCTCTGATTTTTAATTATATAATATTTGATCTCCTAGTTTTATAAATTAGTGATTTTGGTGTCTCCCTGATAGATTATTAACAAATAATTCTGATTAATAGAATTATTAAGTTAATTATAAATTAATTAAAAATCATTAATTATTAAAAACTTTAATAAAATAATATTAACTCTAATCCTTCACAACATTATGTTCTTCCTCTTCTCTCTACAAACACCTTGCACATTCATCACCACACATGATTCCACCAGAAGCAAGCCACGATAGGGTTAATAATTTTTTATTAAATTTTTTTAATGATTAATAGTTTTTATTTAATTTATAATTACTTTAATATCTCTATTAATCACAGTTAATAGTTAATAATTTATCAAGGAACCAAAATCACCTATTTATAAAACTAAGGAGACCAAATGTTACAATTAAAAAGTAAGAAACCAAAATCATGAATTTGAAAAACTAGAAATTACAACTTAGTGTTGATTTTAAGCGCACAAACAATTAAAGTTTTATTTCAAAAACGTTTATTAGTTATTACAATAAAAATACAATTAAAAAACATTTTATTTCATTGAAAATGCAAATAAATGTAATAAACTTTTTTAAAAACTTTAGTTTAATTTCTCTTACCGTGAGTGTCACAACGTACAGTCAATTAGATATCATTTGTATGAGTTTTAATCTAATCATTGAGAAAGTCATTATTAGATTACATACTTAATTGCTCCTTTTATCCCAAGTTTTTAATTTTTAGTGACCAACAAATTAATTTGTGCATTTTACCTCTAACTTTTAAGTAACTTATAAATTTTATCCTCTTTCATTTTACTCCTAACATAATTACACTTTTTATTCACAATTTTTTGTTTTTTTACAAATTTTACATCAACTTTTTATTTTTTGTCAAATTTTAACCTCAACTTTTTTTTTTATTTTTTTATCAAATTTTACCCCTAATTTCTGTGTTTATTAATGAAAAAATGATTTGAGGTAAAATTCATAAGTTTTTAAGAGTCGAGATAAAATGTGTGAAATTAAAAAGTTGAAAGTAAAATTCCTCAATAATTAAATAATTGGGGGTAAAAAAAGAATCCTTTAAATAGACGGTGAATAATACACTATTTACCATTTCATATGCTTGAAATCAGATATGCCTATATAAAATTAAAATTAACTCTAACATCTTCCATTGACGAAGAGAAGAGTGTACCTGGTCCTCAGCATTGCAGTGGTGCTTGTAGAGAGTGCGAAGGAAGTGGCAGCGATGGGAGAAGGACATGATTTTGAGGGGAGAGTGTGGTTGTGAATGGCGGCGGTTGGAAACGAAATCGAAGGCGGTTGCGTGGAGGGACTGGAGCTCCGAGCTAATAGCTTTGTGGAATAAACAGAATATCAAAATCGGCGATTCGATGAGAGTGTCTTTGGAATTGGAAGAACACGCGCCGCCTCCGTAACTCGACGACGGAGTGGAGACAGTACAACTGCCTGCCATTACGGCCACGCAGCCACCACCACCGCCACCACCAGCCGTCGCCATATTCAAGAGTGAAAAAATGTGTTGTTTGCAAACAAACGAAGATTCAAGCGAAGTGAGAAAGCGTGGAACTGAGGAGCGTTTGTGTTTGTGTTGCGGAAAGAAGAAAAGTATGAGAGAGAGGCTCTGAAATTCTGATGCGTGGCATGCACTGTTGAAGAAGATAGAGCAAAGGAGAAGGGGACATTATTTATTGCTGCCACACCACACGTGGCTTCCAACATGTCATTCTTCGCGTGCCAAAACGTAGGTATTTTGCAATCAAATTCAAATCAAATCTTGCACTAAATAATAGGGTGTTTGCACGTGAATTTAAAGTTGATTTTGATCAAATTTTAAGATGTAATTAATTTGATTGATTTATTTTGATTTAGTTTTAAAAAAATTAAACATAACTCAATTCAATTTATTTATAAAGAGTTTAATTCAATTCGGAGGAATGAAATACTCATTTAAAGTTGATTTTTTTTATAATTATTATTTTATATCATAATTCATTTAAATATTCAATATAATTAATACAATATTAAAAAATATGTGAAAATTTAATATTATGAACATAATATGCATATTTTTACTGTAAAGTTGCTCTTTGGGTCTCTCGTAACTGGTCCATAACCTAAACGTATATTATAACAATAATTAAAATTGTATATGTAATATAAAGGTGGTATGCTAAGTGAAAATGGAGTAAACAATTTAATTATAGATGTTGGCGTAATTACTTACCATTAATTATCTTAAAGATGTATGTCAATCATTTATGATGAAATAGTTAATCTTATTTTTAATTAGTAGAAGTTATTTTTTACTGATTAATTAAAATAAGTTAGAGAAACCCACAAAATACTGTTGAATATTATAATTTTATCTATTAAACAATTCTACTTGAATTTTACATTAATAAATTAGTTAATGTTTCTTTATCAATTCATTCTTAATTAAGCATTGTTATGATAATATTATAATTAAAGTGATTAGTACTAATATATAAAAAAAAAAACAATTACAAATTCAAGAATATTGGCATATTTCACTTAGCAAAATCTAGGGCAATCCTAGCTCGTGACGTGAAATCCCATTATAAATCTTCACTAAAATTAATGATCTCTCCAAACCTAACTTAATTTGTAAGAAGGTGAAGCTTTTCCTAATCTACTTTTTCTGTTTGTTTAAAATAATAGTAATATTAATAATGATGCGCTTCGCACAATCGCACTAGGCTTGATAAATTTGTTTCAGTTTCCAACTTTCTAATTTATTCCATCCATAATCTGATTCAGAAATCCAAGTGTGTCACCCATAAACACAAAGTTGGAAGGCAAGGGTCAAACACTAAGTGGCACGTGACAAGTCGTGCTTGGCATGCCACAGATGCTGCTCATAATATTCTCACCTTTCGTTAAGCAAAGCAAAACCCAGATGCATTTCTCGTGATTCATGGAATCATGGGTCCACTGAATTCTTCTTCTCAAATTTTCAACTCCATACGATGAGTGGTTGGTCTCACTCGACAAAAAGAATAAATCAACAAACAACTCTGTGTGGGAGAAAAGGAAAGAGAATTTAATATTAAAGATCGTTGCCATTTTTTTAAAGAAAAAATCAATATTATACAATTTATTTTTTTATCAAGATATTGGTGTAAAATAATTTGTGTCATAAGTCATGATTAATCTTTATCCAAGATCATAAACGCAAATAAGATGAATAATTTCTCTCCCAGACTCCCAGCACAATTTATTTTATAGTCAAAATAAATCAAGATTCAAACCCTAAACTACATTGTTAAGAAAAACAAATTATTATCACTAATATTCATTCTTAGTCACCATTATATATTATATAAATAATTATTATTAATGTTTATTCAGTATTTATATTTAGCTTTTAGCTTTTTACAAATATGTTTTCTTATATTTTTTTATTGGATTAAAAAAAATATTCTTGTAAATACAACAATGTTTGATTTTAACTCTTTAAAGAAACTTTCTTTTAATTTTCTTGTAGAAATTAAAAATAAATACTAAAAAAAATTATTTATGATAACTCACACACCTTATTCAATAGAAACAATTCTTTAAAAAAATTCTGATTTATGTAATATGTTATGTGCAATTCCTATTTTTATAAATGAGAGATCAATAGAATCGATTTTTTTTAAAATCTTTAAAATTAAATTTAAATATAAATTAATATGATTTTAAGTAAATATTTAGATATGTAAAAAAATAGTAAGTATTTAAATATTGATTTTGAGTTAAAATAATTTTAAACAATTTTTATGATAGATACAAATTTTATATTCAGTTTTACTAGTAGCTTATTTTTAGAGTACAAAATTATTCAAAAAATAGTATTTCTGTTAATATTTTTTGAAAACCAATTTTATTTACAATCAATTTTTTTTAAAATTCACCCAAACACATATTAACACTCTATTTTTGATATATTTTTTCTTATTGTGTGAAACTCATATGGCTACTATTTCTCCTTAGGTAGGTCACATTTACATGAATTTAACAAATATGTATTCGAAAAAAAAAATCCACAAATAAGAGAATACATATCGGGAAAAAATGTTAAAAGAGCGTGTTAATTACTACGCTCTTCGTTAGTTATTGATAGATGAAGAAAAAAAAAACATCTTTACATTAAGTCATTAATCTTCCACAAAAATTAAACTCATTAATTAAAGTCATCATTGTGATTGTTGAGTATCCTACCAGGATTGATAAAACTCCTACCAAGAAAATGATGTAAATTAATATATAAAATTTAATTAAATAAAAAAAATAGATTGAATTAAATTTTAAATTTAATTTTAAGAATTGATCTAAACTTGAAAGTTCTGGTAAATAAGTAAGATCTCATATTTAAGTTTTTTAGGTGGAAAAAAATATGATTAGGAAAAGAAATTTCACTAAAAAATGGTCATTCATGTTTTTCAATGAAGATTAATCATCAGTAAAGTTGATGCATATTTCACACTAATATCATGATGAGAAAAAAATATTATTTTTAAATTTTTTTATTATTATCTTAAATCAAACTTGATTTCTATTTTATAGTAATACTAGTCAGTAATCCGTGCATGCGTACGGGTCACTTGATCATGCAAACTTCAAAGGTTGGTGTTCATGCAAATTTAACACAAAGATTCAGGATTAAATATATAGATGGATAATAATAATAACAAAGCAATTGTTCAGGTAACAAACTATTTGGACAAAAGTTGGCAAAATATCAAACAAAAACTACAAAATGGCCTTTAATCTGTGTTGCTATCCTCCCAGTCCTTTTGTCTCCTAATGGCCATTTCCAAAAAAATTTCATGGCGTCGATAGTAGAATGAGACTTTGTCTCCATGATCGAAGTCACTCTCGTTGAGAAAGTCATACCATGGTTGGACCAAACTTCTATCACCAATTCCAGCGTCCAGGGTGACGACTTTCCATTGTAAAGGAGGCTTATGTCTTCTTAAAATTGTCATGTGATTATCACATGCATTGAGATATGTCATTGCAGAGGACGAAATTTCCTGCATATTTAAAAAAATAAATCAATCGTGGAATTAAAATTGTGGTAAGAATCTAAATTGATGCAATGGTAACTTACCAAAGGTCGAGGGGTACCGAGGATGCACTGAGTTATTTCAACAGTCCAGATGTGTTTTCAGGATGAAAGTCGTGGTTTGTCACATGTCTGTTGGTGTAGGGGAGGAATGAAGTGTAGATCAAAGATGCAGTTATGATCGCAGGCAAAGAAGTAGATTAGGGTGGACTCGTAGATTTGTAACTTTTGTTCTGAAGTGTTTGAGTCCATCGGCAAAAAAATATTTGCCTCAGTGCTGTTAGACTTGTATTTGGTAGACTATTTAGTTGTATATGAACTGAACAAACTGTGGGTAATTTGGCGCCCATTGTTGATGATAGAATGATGGTATTTGTATAAAATCTTGCAAGAAAATATTGAGAGAGGAGATATTAGACCGGGAAGGAAAAATGGGAAAAGTGTATGATAATAGTGAGAGGAAGAAAATGTAAATGGAGGTATAGTAAAAGGTAACTTGATCGTTGTGGAAGACTGCCATAAATTGTATGATCAACGATGGCATCCAAGTTTGGCATGGCATTTGCATTAAGCCAGGCATTGAAAAATTAGCAGATCAAATGTTATGGTTGAAGGTAATAGGAAAAAAGATTGATAGCAAGAAAGTAATTTGTATAGAGAGGGCACTTACTATGGTTGACGCAATGGAGGATGCGATACTCATTTTGCTGCTGCTCTGGAGAAAAAGGTATGGGGCAAAAATGGTTAGATAAAATTTACAGAGGAAGGTAGGCTATAGTGTGCTCGAGTATATGTTAGCAGTAGGATGCAAATAATTGATTAATGCATGTTCTCAATGTTGTAAGTGACAGTAGATAGTTTTTTGGGAAATGTGCAATGTGAATTGGTGTCTTTGGAAAGCCAAAATTAGTGGGTATATGAGGAGTTGTGAAGGTGAATAGGTGCGGGAGGAAGTTATTGTTTTTGCAAGTGGTTTCTGGGGGTTTGGATGATTGGACTTCAGCATGTAATAACTGACACAGTGATTATCAGAATACCATTGCTCAATTTGTAAAAATGGTGTTATCATTGATAATAGATACATTGGATCTTACAATCTGAAATTACTGGGAAAATATCAAGTGCATGTAAATATCGAATGGTGTAATTGAAGTACTTTAATCAAGTATTTATTTAAATACATAAACAAAGTGCATGATAGAGTGACTGATGTTATGGTTTATGATATTTATTTGTAGCAGCAACATAGTATTATCAATTTATGTTGGAAGATTCTGATATAGGAACTGACATGATGTGCCTCATAATAGAAAGTTTAATTGTCGCTCGCATGATCTTGTATTTAGCTGCATATTAAGATGCATATGAGTAAGTTATCGGTTTAGTAAAATGTAAAATAAAGGATAAGAATTGGTGTCTTGTAGAGATCAAATTTACCTTGTGGCATTTCTAAAGACCTCTTTGTAAACTACATTGATAGTAGAAGTCATGTATTTCTGGTCTTTATCATGAATGAGGATTTTTAATCCTTTTGTTGAGTTGACTCTTGATAATGCAACATATAATTGACCATGGCTAAAAATAGGTTTTGGCAAATAAAGTCCAACCATAGACAGTGATTGTCCCTATGACTTGTTAATTGTCATTGCATAAGAGAGCATAATTGGAAATTGTCTCCTCAAAAGTTTAAATGGCCATGGTGATTGTGAAGGAGACATTGACATTCTGGGGATATAAACAATGTCGCCAAGATTCTTTCCGGAAATAATTTCAGCTGTAATAACATGTGTTTGCCAGTCTTGTTACTACCAATCTAGTACCACTGCAGAGCCCTTGATTTTGGTCTAGGTTTCTTAACAGCATTATAGGACTTCCAATTTTAAGCTTTATAGAATGATTTGGCAAACCAAATGTGGTCAATGAGTTAAGGAATTCAGTAGTAATTGATTGGAAATAGGAATCTTCGATGGTTTCTGATTTGTCAACAGAATTAGAGCTTAGTTATTCAATGTGCTCACCTATGATTTGCAAAATACCAATTTTAGCAGTCATACTCTAAACTTAAGTTATTTGAATTATATAAGTGATGCCATGATTACCTGAAATCAATGATAGTATATAATCATTGACTTGTTACACTATTTCATTGGTTGGAGCTAATATTGCCCTGGATTTGAAGAATTCAGGATTATTGTGGTGCTGGTATAAGTCTGAGAATGTTGATTTGACTATAGCATTGATTGGATCATCGTATTCAGTTATGAGCAGCTGGGAAGGGATTTGAACTTTAGCACAACCATCATTTTGATCACCAATAATTCCATCTCCAATGTCTAGAATCCATTTAGCAAATGCGGCAGTTTCTTGTTGATCAATTGATTCTACATTGCTTTGTAAATGCATGTTTTTTGTTAAGGTTAATATTTCACATGAATGCCATAGATACGATGAATTGATTGTTGCATTTATAATGTCTGAGCAGTTCCCTCTTGGAATGACTGGCAGTATTTGGCAAAAATCTCCACCAAATACGATAACTTTACCTCCAAAAATTTGATGGGAGTTTGGTTTTTTTCTAACAATGTCTCTTAAGCTTTGATCAAGTGCTTCAAAGCAAAATTTGTGAGCCATTGGCGCTTCATCCCAAATAATTAGACTTGTCTCATTTAGCAATTGTGCTAATTGACTGCCTTGATGTATGTTGCATGTTGAGTCTTCAAAAATTGGTATCAGAATCTTAAATTTGGAATGTGCAGTCCTGCCTCCTGGCAATAATAGAGAAGTTATGCCGCTAGAGGCAAGCCATAATAACTACAAAAAACATGCCACCTCTATTGTTGTTGAAAACTTGAATAATTCAGTTGTAAATTGATGCTTGTTCATCTACAATTTTGAATAAATTCAGGTTATATACAAATCAAGAATATTTTAATTGTCTATTAAAAGAAGCAGACGATGATTATATTTTGTCTATTTTAGTGAAGATATATGAATAGGTAGATTGCTTGTCACGGAGGCAAAAAGATGCTCAAATTATGATATGGTTTCATCATTGTTATAATCCAACTCTGATAATATCAAGTTGTTGTCTAGACAGGATGTCAAGTTAGTATTCTCAAGATATGACATTGGAGGATAGTCTTTGAGTGATCTTTGGTTTGTGTGCAATAGTTCTTCAATTTCCATCAATGTCAAATTTCTAAGAGTATGATCATCGATGTGTAATTCTAAGAAATAAAAAGCAAGTTGTTAAACAAAGATCATGATTAATGGTATTTGAAATAAAAAAGAGTTAAAACTAACCCGTGTTAACTGTGGATTTTCTATATCGATATTCAATGTCGTCAGCTAGCCAATGCCAACATTGATTCCAAACTTCTTCAGGTTTACTGATGGCACCTGTTAATAGCATTAACACAAATAATTTCCTTAAATAATTAATCGTGTCCCAATCCTTAGCCTCTTTAATTGCTTCAATATATTCTTTGTCATCTTGTAGAAAGTCCATGGCAAAACATGCTTCTCTATAGGTAGGATATGGAATATTAGCAACATTTCTAATATCCTCAAATGATGTAGGCCCTTTGCATGTACCAAGCATCATTCTTAAATAAAACAATTCTTTTGTGGTTGGTGGGACTCATATTAGTCTTCCAATGGTATAGCCTTTTTTTCTAAGCTGCCACGATCTGTTTTTTTTTATTATTATATACAAACTTTGAAACAAATTGTGAATAGGTAAGAGTTCTGCCTTCAGGAGTACATTTATTGGTGTCCATCCAAGCTAGAAATTTTAAATCGAAAATGGTTGGTTTCGATAGGACATCATCTATATCATCATAATCTTCGTAAAGGACGGTGTTGGCCTAGAAGATGGAAATGCAATCTCTCAACCGCGGGCTTTCTCCCATGGATTGGAAAAAGCAAAGATTCTCCAAGCGCTTCATAGGGAGAAATGTATCTAGCATAATAAAGATTGATTAATGAAAGTAACAATCAATAAATGAATTAATCATCTTAAGATAATATTACCTGTGGTCTACATATTCTTTAAGCTGTGGTCATTTTGAATGCTAGCATTCTGAACTAGATCATTCCCATCATGAACCATAACAGCAGTCACTCTGTCATATCTTTTGTTTATGTATTTAAATAAATATTTGATTGAAGTACTTTGATTACACCATTCAATGTTTACGTGCGCTTGATATTTTTTCACTATTTTTGCATTGTAAGGTACAATGTATCTATTATCAAAGATAACACCATTTTTTGAAATTGTACGACCATTATTTCTTCTACGATAGAGTGGAAAACCATTTGAATCCAAAAGAGTCTGAGGCTGAAATACTTTAGGTTAATAACAACCGCACTTGCCTTCTTTCATACACGGAGACTGAGGTTGTAGGATTCCACATGGACCATGTATCATATGATTTTGCACCAATGTGTACAGTTCTAGGTCATCTTCTTGGGAAGGTATTTCTGTCGATATTATCTGGTCAATCTCATCTGAATATGGGAATTTATTGTCTGGGTGTAAAAATAACAATAAATGGACGTGAGAAAGTCCTCACTTTTTGAAATTCTATTGTATGCATATCTGCGATCGGTAAATGATAGGATTAATAGCCAAAGTATAAGATATAAATATTTGAGTTTTGCATTGCATGATAAACAAAAATTTAAAACAGTCAACTGTTGTGTGAGTTAAGAAATGGGAAAAATAGCAAAGTTACACAAACAATGACATATAAGAATTTAGTATTTGTATTATAGCATAAGCAAAAGTCTGGAAATGATCAATTGATTTCTAACTTCAACAACAAAGATCATTCTAAACTTACGCGCAACAACAACTTTTCTGAGCAGCTGATGCTTTGGTAAGTCAGAAAGCATTTGTTCATATTTCAATCTGAAAATTCATGAGACAATGTCTGGCCTGTCTGTTGGTTTAAGATTCAAAGGTGAAAGTAATCTACGAATTTTAGGACAATTTGGATAACATGTTAGAGTTATAAAAAGATTTAGGAAACCAACATGACCACATATTGCCATACCATCAAAATAAAGTTGATCCATGTAACATGGGCTCCCAACAAAGGTTGAAGGTAAAATGACTCTTTTTCCTTTAGTCGAGCCTTTGTTTGTTCCAGTATCCAATGAACTTTGTAAGCTGCAATACTTGTCAACTCTAAGTTTCTTTTGGTTGTTTTTGATGTAGCTGAGCCGCTCTTATTCAACCATGGTATAAGCTTCAACAATGAGTTGTTGAAATAGTTTCCTAGAATGCAATAAAGTTTGTGCTTCATTTGGCCTGGACTGAAGCCTATAAGCGAACCACTGTCTCGTTGTCAGACGATTTCTCTTCCTTTTTTTGCCTGATGATTTAGAGTGGTGAAGTATGTTAGTTCTATATCCATCTTTACCATAAGGAAAGAGTAGAGGGTACTATAGAGCCAGATAGCTAGAGTGTAATTCATGGATTCTTTGTAGTTGTCCATTTTGAGTTTCAACAATAATATCTCTTTTTGAGCTTGGGTCAAAATCACCAACAATAAGTGCAACAACTTCAGGAACATTTGGGATATTGTATACACAACCATCTTTTTCACGATCAGCTATCAATTTCAATTTGATATTGTTGACTTGACCATCTGTCAATCTATCCCTGGCCATTCTAAAGCTTTTAGCATGGGCATTGTGTTCATCCAGCATGTGACTTAATCTTGAAACAATGTCGGGCTGAATTCCAGAATGTTGACTACAAAAATGAATATTAAAATACATTCATAACTGTAACAAAGTATTATGCGTCAATGATTACTTTTTTGGGGAATTCAAATAAAGGATTACTACCTCATGACATTAATTCTATTTTAAACTTCATTTTCTGTGTCAAAGATATATAGTTGTGCAAATTTAGGTTGTTTTCCAGGCATTGGTAATAGGTTGCCTATCCTGTGGCATGGTTGACCATGTATCCTAATTGTAGGAGGTCCTCTGGAATCATTAATTGATTTGTCTAGTTTAATACCAGTAGAAGTAAAGGCAAACATCATGTTATATGCTTGTATGTTATGTTGATAATTTTTACTATCAATCGTATTATCACCAAATAGAAGTCGTTAGAGATCTTTGGGTGAATTTTGTAATAATGGAAGTTCAATTTTGTCATCTCCATAGCATAAGCTAAACCTTGGAGTTGCACAAGTTTTATCTTTTGATATTCTTTCATTATACCACATTTTTGCATTGCAATATCTACATTGCATGAGTTGGTCACCAAGTTCAGAATATCCTAGAATTTTTTAATAGGATAGCAAAACATTATAGTAACAATTGTCAACATTAATTTAAGACGATGTAAACTGATATGTTTAACTATAAATCAGAATTGTAATTATCACCTTCAGAATGGATTGGAGGCTGATTAGGTGGCAATTCGCAATGCTCATGCTCAGTAAAAAAATTAGAATCAGAATCTGTAAAAATTGGAATTAGAGATAATGGAAATATTTTGGCCATAGCAAAAAAAAACGCATGAAAGGATTTTTTTAGTAGCACCTTCTGTGGATTCAGAATTGACACTGTCTGGTGAATGAGACGCAATCACTTAAAAATAGAGCGAAAAAAAAAAACAAAATGGGATTAAGTAATGTAATTAAATTCATTTGTTGTGAAATGTGTTGTATTAGATATCTTACCATCATATTCTATATATTATGAAGTGCGGTGGATAGTTGGCTGTGAAGGTGACTGAGTCTGAGGATGGTGCTTCTGCTACATGATATGTTTCATGTTGGTCCTGGCCTTTGCGGAATTAGATCTCTTTGCATGTTGGTAGTTCTGCATGTTGAAAATGGGTAATGATAGAGTTGAGTGAGTTATAAGTTAAATTGAAGATCTACTTTGAAATCAAGTAAGAGATGAGTTTTTTTGAATGTCCAGCACATGCAATTCATTTAGAAGATGAAAGAAATGATAGATGAGGGACCAAGACTATAATTCAATATTAAAAGCTAGCAAAATGGGTAATATAGGAATCATGACACTTGGTTGCACAAGCATCGGGTTCTGGGACTGGTGCCAAGCTTGCATTGAAAGATATTCTGTATATAGGACTCAACTGTCAATCTAGCAACACTATTTTTTTTTTGTACATTTAAACCTCAAACATTGGCAATTCAACTTGATATGTTGTATTTTTTATTTGGACAATGTTGAAGAAAAGATAGAACAAACAACCTAATAGAACCTTGTATCAGAAATGGGTCATTGCTTGTTTATATATTGTTGGTTTTCCTTTCTCTAAATTGTTTTCTATATTTATTTTGTCCATCAATTAGACTTGTTTATATAGCGCTCATTTCCTGTAGTTAAAATGCGTATTGATCCACGTGTGTGACTTATGTATTAATTAAGAAATGGTAATTGAAATGGAGGACTAGATGGTTTTCAAAAAGGGGGTATGTGGGAATGATTGCAGTTGGATCTAGAGAGATTTGTTGGTGACATCCATGAAAAAGTTAAAGTGAAACACGTTGCGCATGCAAGAATACAGTGTCAACATAGAGAACTAGATTTATTGGGAGCGCACGTGTATTGACATACTGATTCTATAATTTATTTATTCAAAATCTACAATAATGGGATTTATTTGGCCGATTTCATGGTTTGGACATTGGTAAAAATTCGCCATGGCCCGCAAATAATCAATTTGGTATAAATGAGTTGTGTTTAGTTAAACGGTTGGTATCGAATATAGTTATCATTGCAGAATATGGCCGTGCAAAATAAGCTTTGCTTGTAAATCAAACTCGTCATTATATGCCAGAGACATATTAGACATGCAATCGTTAAGTTAATAGCTACAGGAGGTTTAGCAAAAGCCATCGCACCAGGCAAAAGCCCAACCTTTTGCAAAAAGGAAAATGGAATCTCAGTTAATTTATTTGCTTTAATTTGGCATCTACTTCAGCAATTCACTAATAATTGGATAAATTTCAATCCACTAAAAACAGGGCAACAAACAAAATAACATGAATCCAAAGAAATGGAGTTTCCCATTCCACCTGAGGAATGCATAACACATGACAACGTTGCGCAAAAAATCTCATAGGCACACATAAGCAAAATCACATAATTGTTTGGGTAACTGTACAACTTGGCACCAGGCCGGTCAATTAGCTAAATTCATTTAATGTCAGAACGCCTTGCTAATTTGTTGGACAAAAGCTAAGCTGGTGAAATCTGTGAGCCTCCTGGTTCATCATCAATTTCATTGGATGATAGACGTTTCTTGGGCGTGAATGGCAATCCAGCAACTGGATCATGGTCCGCTATCACAGATACATATTGCTGCATAAAACAAAAACTGATAAATAAAATGGATGCAAAGTTTGCAACAGTGTATTATTTGTGTTGCTTCATTTAAAAATGTAGCAGCAACAGACATAACAACAATCCTAGCTTACAGATTCAGCTTGGGGAGTATCATTGCAGTCAAAGTTTGGGGTATCTACCTTGGAACATGCCTGCATGATATATATAAGTTTAGAATAGCCAAACGCATACATTATATCACTATGTGAAAAACAATAACAATGTACATTAGAAAATAGGACCTCAGTATCAGGCAACATGTCCAAGACAACATCGATCAAATCTAAGTCATTTGAGTATCTAAGAACAACTGATTTCTTGAAGTTTGGTTGAACCCTGATCCTAAAAGCAAGGAAATTACCCAATAGCTTATCAAGTGCTTGAGGAGAAGCATTTAGGTCAACATCGCCCTCCTTGTGAAAGGAGACAAAGCCATGACTCAGAAGCTAGTTTGAGGTTGCATACCAAAGAAACCAAATATTGCACATAAAATAAGAAGCATTGTATGGTAATACATTAACATACTTCTATTTTGACCTTGCTCACTTGATCCGCTGATTGACCATGAATGAGCATCCATGACTATTCTGGTAATTGTGCCCATCATAACACAAACAACATCCTGCAGGAAAAGCATAGCCATAAAATCCCCAACCAACAAACAACAAAATCGAATAAATAACAGGCGCCAGCCTTAACCTGCTGATCCTAACAAATCTAGACCAATCAGGTTTTTTTTTGTTGCAATGAATAAACAGGAAACATAAATAACAGGGCCACCTCAGAAATGGCGTCGAGCTCAGAAACTGTTTTTGCCTTAGCCTTTGCAAGAAATGCATCCTATGATGATAGTTGGCTCGACGCTGAAAGTTGAGAACTTCCTTGACCACGAGGCGTCAAAGTTGGCCTGACATCAAGTCCTAAATCTGAAAGTCTATGGGAATGGAATAAATTGCCAACAATTAAAAAAAAAGTCAACATAGCTGATGCAGGAATTCTACAGATACAGAGCAAACAGCATGAGGAAAATACCTCTCTCTGAAATCTTGCATTTCCAATACAGGTTCATTGATCAGTAACTTTGAGGCCTTGAACGAATTACTCATTGAAGCTAGATAGGATCCTGAAGGTGCGGCAAAAAAAAAAACAGAAGATGTTATCTAATGAGGACCAGAACTCGAGAATATGACATCAGACTTACCCTGGCCTTCTTTGATCCTCGCATGCATCAAAATGATAACCATGGGGCCATCATTTCCAGGTCCATTCAAGTACGCTAAGAACTACAAATAGTAATTTTCCCAAAGAGTGCAAGATAACTCTTAGCCACTATAGCAAAGAAACAACAATAAATGTATCAGTTAATGACTGGTGAATACAGATAAGAATCACCGAGGAACACAGGCAAAAACAGTAACAATCAATGGACAATGAGCAAATATAGAGTGCGGGAAAAAGATTGCTGCACAACATAACCTCAAATCCTTGATTTTAAAAACAACCTTTGTATTTTTGGATGAGACATGGCAGAAGAGCACCTCATCAATGACGCCAATGATGTCTTAAAGAAGCAGGAAACAATGATAGGTCATTTAAAAAAACATAAACGTGGCGACCAAAATGAGTGACAAATTGTGATTGAGCTTACCAACCAACAGGCCAGCCTCGAAACCGCCAGTAAGGATATTGGAAAATTCAACAAATCTAAATTCCTTAAAAGGCAGGTCATCTAAATTGGATTGCCTAGTAACAATAACTCCAGCAAAAACTAATTTATATTGATGCTGGCAGACTCTGAATTGACCATCATTCTTAATCACTTTAAAATTATGCATGACATAAGTTGAATTTTCCTTCAAATCAGCCTTCCAAGACTTTAGCTGATCTGCTTACAAACAGCTTGGAATTGATCTCCTTGTAACCAAATAAACGAAAAGAAGCATACATTCGAATCAACAATAACCATTTCAGCTTGCTCAGACTTGTTGGGAATCCCAACAAACCAAAGATCTGTGATCCTTACACTAAGTTTAAGGATCTCTCTTGACCCGTCAATACACTTAATCTTGTCAGGAGCATGAGCCATAATCCTACATAGAGTTGATACCCCTAAACGCATGGTGTAATAAATCCAAAAGTATGAAAAAAAATAGCCAAAAGGGCACAGAACCAATTACGGACTAAACATGCAGATACAAATGGCAACAATGGGAATGAACAGAACGCTAAAGTCACACCTTCACACGCGCAATTCAAACACAACAACATCAGAAACATAGTATAGTAAACAAAGGATACCCACCAAAAAGCAAAGCAAGAAAATAAACCGCAGAAGATAGAAACAACAACATAAAGCCTAACTACACATGCAACCACGGATGACACCCAAAAGGGGCCCAAAAGGTAACAACAAAGACCACACCAAATAAGCCCGAGAAGATAGAAACAACAACATAAAGCCTAACTACACATCCAACCACGGATGACACCCAAAAGGTAACAACAAAGACCACACCAAGAACTACATATGCACTAATATCAGCGCAAAAGTATTACCTCTACTCCTCGCAACCAAACCGAGAAACGAATCAACACAGACATCCACAACAGGCGTAAAAAGCTCGCACCTTGAACTGTAGAACCAACAAAAAAGGAAGAAAATGGGAAGGGAATAAAACCGGAAACCACTAACCCAAAACCACAACTCTAGACCAAGATGATAATCAACAAAACACGTGGGAGAAGCAAAGGAATGTAGGATCTACATGTCAACAAAATTAGAGCTTAAACATTACCACCGCGGGACCAAAAAATTGCAACTGAAAAATGAAGCTAAGTATCTAGAACGCAACGATAAGCAGAGCAAGCAAATCAACAAAAAATAAAAATAAAAACAGGAACATCAACCTTAACTACAAATGCAACAACATTTAAGTTCCCACAAAGTCAAGCTGACAATCTAGAATCTAGCCAAAAGCAAAGGAAGCAAATCAACGGGCAAAAAATCAAAACAAGAACATCAACCTTAATTACACATGTACATGGCAACAAAATTGCAACTGAAATGTTACCACTGTGTGACACCAAGATTGCAAGTGAAATGGCAGAACCAAGGCAACAAAAAACAACAAGCCACATGCAAGAAAACCAAGATGAGTATCTAGAACACAGTGAAAACCAGAGCAAGAAAATCAACAAAATAAATTGAAAACCGGAAGATCAACCTTAACTACACATGCAACATCATTTAATTCCCCGCAAAACCAAGATGAGTATCTATAACCCAACGAAAAGCAAAGCAAGAAAATGAACGAAAAAAGAAAAATAGGAACATCAAGCTTAACTACACATGCAACACCATTTAATTTACATATTAACATAGTGCCACAAAGACAACAAAAACAAAAACAGAAATATGAAGCTTAACTACACATGCAACACCATTTCATTCCTGTATTAAGATAGCAACAAAAAGAGTACTATGCTGCCTCTTCCAGACTTCAAGTTGGTCACTTTAACCACAACAATGCTCCAAGATTATTGGTTAAGCAAAAAATAAAGGAGGAAAGCCACCAAACAGCTAAAAAAATGCAGGAAAACAGAACAAGAAGGACAAATTTATAAAAGAATCATACAACATAACAATACAATAACAAACAGGGCAGGAAAACAGCAGCAGCCCCGCCAAACACAAACATGCACAACAGTCCACCTTGAACTGCAGAAGCAACGAAACAAGAAGAAAACAGCCAAGCGAATAAAACCCGGAATGACCAACCCAAAAGCACAACCTCACACCAAAAACAAAATCAGCAGAGCACGTGGCAATAGCAAAGAAATATACCATGGACGTGTCAAAAAAATTGCAACCGGGAAAATTGGAACTGCAATATCAGAACCAACACAACATAAAGCAGCAATCCACGTGCCAGAAAACCAAGCCCAAAGCTGGAGGGGTATAAAATGACCAAAAAGCCAAGAAAATTGCCACATGTCAATCTCCCATCCATGGGCACACCAATAATTTTACCATACTCCAGTTTTATAGAAGTATATAGGATTTTGTTTGACACAATAAAAATAACTAGGAAATTGAGAGAAAATAAAGGAGAAGTCTGAAATTGAGCTTATCTTGTAAAGAGAAAACATTAACTAGAAAAAAATTTAAAATCAGTGGGTCCCAGATCGATAAAAAAATCCACATTGTGGGAAATGAAATTGAAATTGTGCTATGGGAGGAGAGATATCCAAATTAACCATGTGTCTCTACTTAATTGATTGTTATAGCCATACAAATGATTGGCATGCACATGATAATTGATCATGTGTGGGAAAACAATTTTCAAAATTAAAAGTAGTTCAGGTAAAATTATTATTCTCAATTTACAGAACAATCTTTCACCATTGAGAATTGATTTTCATGGTTAAAAAAATTAATTCTAAAGTGTGGTATATGAGCTATTTGTTAGGGTAATTTAGTTTTATTATCTTAGTGTGACTATTTCACATCTATCTTTATACATTAAACCAATATTAGGTGGGAAGAAATTCAAATATTTTTTAGGTTCAAATATGTTTGAGATGTCTGGTATATAATTGAATTTATTTTAAGTCTTTCATAAACAATTATTATTTGAAGTTTTTGATATAATAAAAAATTTATTTTAAAATTTTATCGTCAATTAAATGATGACGTGACATTATTTCAATAATTCTTTCAATGTATATGAATCATTAAGATGTCGTCACATAATCATTTAATTAATTAGAACAAAATTTTTAATATATCATGGATTCAAAATAAAAAATATTTTACTAAAGACTCAAAATAAAAATTAAATATATATCAAACACCTATAAATTACTTAAGCCTTTTTTTTTCAATTTTACTCTTATTAACACAAAAATTCACATTATTTCTCTATGTAATTCCAAACACACCCTTAGATTACTTCCATATAATAAAATTGACAAATAATTTAGAATAATAATTATAAATTAATCACTTGGTACCTGCAAAAGTAAACATTTGTATCGCATCTGTATTGGGTGTGGTGAGGAGGATGAATCCGGGTCTCATTTATTCTATAATTGGCCTGGTTTCCTCAAGTATGGAATTTAAGTTGGACTTGGTTGGGAGTGGATTCGGTATATAGAACGGTCACAAAATAATAATATAGGAAGGCTTTAAGAATCCTAGAGACTTAATTTAAAAAAAAATTATATAATCAGAACCTAATTAAAAATAAAAACAATTTGGGAACCTAGTTAAAAATAAAAACAATCTGGGAACCTATTTCAAAGTTCACAAATAGTTTAGGAATTTATTGAGTAATTTAATTATTTTATTTGTGAGATAATTAAATTTTATATATTGCAATTCAAAAAATAATCTTATATTGTTGTGCTTTTTTATTTCATCTTATTTCACTATGAATCATATTAATTAGTTTTTAATAGTCTGTATTTTTTTTTTGTCTGCAAAGTCTGTATTCTTTTTGAAAAACACTTCTTGCTTGGTTATTCATGAATATAAAATTATAAAAAAGTATCATATATATTTATAATTCAAAAAATAGTATTTCTGTTGATATTTTTTGTGATAACTTCTTCACAAGTTCCATTTTGGTGAAAATTGTTTTATTTTTATGAAAAATATTCAATTTGGACAGTTTAGTATAATAATTAAATTGGATAGAAGTCTAAAACATTTAAAAAAAAATAAAATGAAAGATGTATATTCATATTAGATTTAAACACAAAATGATTTTAATTTAGTTGATTAAACAATCCATATGAATTATTTTACTCTCCAGTTGTTGTTGAGTTTGATTCTTACCAATAAAAAATTATGATTAAATAACCTTTTTGTTACATTACTTTATTTATTAGATTTAATTTGGTCTTTTAGTTTTTTTTTTTAAATTGAACTTGAGCCTCTAAGTTTTAAAAACTATTCAATATGAGTTTAGTATTTAAATTTGATGGTAATAAAAAATCGTACTTTATGATAAGTTTAAATTATCAATAATTTTAAACCATCACAAAATACATATTTTTTAATATTACCAATTTAATTTAGACAAAATGATTAAATAGAATCCATTCTAAAAATTAAAAGGCCAAATCAAACATGTATAATTAGAGGAAAAAAACCAATTTAACCAAAATTATAATATATTTAAACATTTAACTGTAGTTTCAGTACGATGACCAAAGTATTTTAACATTATCATGTTAGACTTCTTTATGTATAGAAAAATAAAACAATACACGAATACAACATTTTAAATGCAGGCATAATTTATTTTGGTACTAATAATTGTCTTTAAAATATATTAGAAAAAATATTTGTGAATATATATTAAACTAATTATTTAATTTCAATATATATTCATTTTATTTGAATTAAATAACAAAAAAATTCATAACCCGCATAAGGGATTAAAGCATGAAAGGATATCTCAAAGTTGCACCGAAAAGATAAAGACATCAATTATCTAATAGTTACAAAAATAAGAAAAATTAAGAAAAGTCTTTTAATTATATAAAAATGCCTTTTTTATGAGTAAAATAAATGTGTCATGCATCACACTGTTAGGAATTTTATAATTCCTAATTAATTAATATGGGTTACATATTATATTATAACATTTATATTAGTTATTTATATTTAAATGGGTTCAATATAAAGTGATCTATTTAAGTGAGCCCATTAGACTGCCAATAGATAATTGATATGGACTTAATGAGCGGAAACCAGTTTGGCCCATTAGGGGATAATGGGAACCCTAATAGGTTTAAAACATAAGGCATGGTTATGGTCCCCAATATACCAAATCAACAAACAGTTTCTCCTCTCCACATCTGAAGAGAAAACGAAGGTCCCATAAGGAGGAAGGTGATTTGGTTGAGGAAGGTCATTAAACCAATTGTTCGTGACCATTGCCAGATTCTGCTGCGTGTTAGTCAAGCTCTATGGATCCAGGTATTCCTGTTTGGCGTAATGTGTTTTGGTGCTCATTTGGTATTGTATATGGTTTATTGAAAATTCCCAACAAGTGGTATAAAGCCACCATTACTGTTAGATTATTGGGATTTAAAGCTCTATTTGATATGTATTATATTTGGATCATTTTAGTTATATGAACCCTAATTTTATTTTGGGGAGAAACTATTTGATCAATAAAATTGTAAAACCCCTAAATTCATGTGTTATGGCCATAAAGTTTTTCTCCTCTTTAGAATTAATAAAAGGCCTTTGCATTTGATTTACGGGGTTGTACAATTTTTTTGTGTTGCATCTGCTGACATATTATTCTATTTGGGATAAAGGTTCTACGTATCTGGTGTTGGCATTTAGTACGTGACACAATTTCATAAATATATATATATATATTTTGGGGCCAACAATTTTTTTTATGAAACGGTGATCAGCTGATAATTTATGTTATTCATGTGGTTGGTATAAATTTGTGATAGTATCGTGATATGTTTGTTTCGGGTGCGTAATTAGTTTACCATGATGTAGTTTTTCAAACATTTACTGCTATCACAATTGGGTGCAAATTTAACCATTACAGATCTTTTCCATTTGATTGTATGTCCAATAATTTTAATTAAATTGATTGAACCATTACGTTGCCAAAGTAACCTCTATTGTGTAAATTGATTTAATTAAATTGCATGGATGTTAGTATGAAATTATTTATGCGAATTGTGTTCGGCCCAAAGGAAGACGCAATTTGGCCAAATAATAACATACCTGCGATGATAAATATGTGACAATTATTAAGTTTTTTTTTCATGAGAATAAAAGTCGGTCCAAAGAAAGGCTATTATTTGTCAGAACTAATTGTCAATATCTGATCATTGCGTTGAGAGTACCAATTACAAATTAATTTCTCTGTCCAAAGACTAGAATTAATGTTGTGCTAGGTATCTTGTGATGGATCTGTTATGGGAAATATTTGCATGTCTTGTTATATATATTTTATATGACTTGCTTGATTATCTGTGAACATTTTTTTTTTGTGTTCTCTGTTTAGTTAATATTACCAGTACTGCAAATGTTACTGCCCAAGTGAATTCTATCCCAATGCTAAATGGGAAAAATTTTAAGGTCTGGAAGGAAGCCGTAGAAATTGTTCTTGGCTGTATGGATTTGGACTTGGCATTGAGGACGGAACGACCCATTTCCACTCCGGAAACCTCTAATGAGGTAAAAATTGAGAAGTGGGATCGGTCCAACCGAATATGCCTTATGATCATGAAGCGCTCTATTCCAGAGGCGTTTCGGGGCTCTATTTTTTAGGGTCAAAGTGCAAAGAAATTCCTTGAGGAAATTGAGTAATACTTTGCCAAAAATGAAAAGGCGGAGACGAGTAATCTTTTGGCCAAACTCATCTCCATGAAGTATAAAGGCAAAGGAAACATAAGGGAGTACATTATGGAGATGTCCAATCTCGCATCAAAAATCAAGTCACTTAAGTTAGAGCTTGGTGAAGACTTGCTCGTGCACTTGGTTTTGATCTCACTTCCTGCACACTTTGGGCAATTCAAAGTGAGGTATAACACTCAGAAGGACAAATGGTCCCTCAATGAGCTTATATCTCACTCTGTGCAAGAGGAGGAGAGGCTGTAGAGAGATAGGACTGAAAGTGCTCACTTGACTTCGACCTCTCAGAATAAGAAAAGGAAAAAGGCTAAGGGTGCTGCGAAAGGGACTTCTCAGCAAAAGAAGCAAAATAAGGATGAGAAATTTACCTGTTACTTCTGCAAGAAGTCGGGACACATGAAGAAAGAGTGTCCCAAGTATGCCGCATGGCATGTGAAGAAAGGTAAATTTCTTACTCTAGTTTGTTCAGAAGTTAATTTGACTTTTGTACCTAAAGATACTTGGTGGGTAGATTCTGGTGCTACTACTCACATAAGTATGACTATGCAGAGTTGCCTGTGGAGCCGACTACCAAGTGATGATGAAAGATTCATCTTTGTGGGTGATGACAATAAGGTTGCAGTGGAAGCTATTGGAACTTTTAGATTACAGTTAAAAACTGGATTTTATTTGGATTTGTTTGAGACTTTTGTTGTACCGTCTTTTAGACGAAATTTGATTTCTATTTCTAGTTTGGACAAATTTGGATTTTCTTGTTCATTTGGAAATAATAAAGTTAGTCTCTACCAAAATTCAAATATGATTGGTTCTAGTTCTTTAATTGATAATCTTCACATGCTTGATGTTGTTAGTTCCTATAATGAAATACTGCAAATAAGTTCACATGGTACAACACGAAAATTGAATGAGAATTCAGCCACCTTATGGCATAAGTGTTTGGGCCATATCTCTAAACAAAGAATTCAAAGACTTGTGTTGAATGAAATTCTTGACCCTTTGGATTTATCAGACTTTGAGGTCTGTATTGAATGCATAAAGGGAAAACGAACAAACATAAGGAAATTAGGTGCCGAAAGAGCTAAAGACGTCTTAGAACTAGTGCATACAGACATTTGTGGTCCTTTTCCTACAACTTCTTGGAATGGACAATATTTCATTACGTTCATAGATGACTACTCTAGATACGGTTACCTATATTTGTTACATGAGAAATCTCAATCCCTAGACGTTTTTAAAACTTTCAAGGCTGAGGTTGAACTTCAACTTGGAAAGAAAATTAAGGCTATCAAATCTGACCGTGGTGGTGAGTACTATGGCAGATATGATGGATCAGGAGAACAACGTCCAGGACCTTTTGCGCTGTTCCTCAAAGAGTGTGGAATTGTTCCGCAATACACTATGCCGGACAAACTCAGCATGAATGGTGTAGCAGAACGAAGAAACCGAACTCTTAAGGATATGGTGAGAAGTATGATTTGTCATTCCTCTTTGCCAGAGTCACTTTGGGGAGAAGCCTTAAAGACCGCAGTTTACATCCTTAATAGGGTGCCAAGTAAAGCAGTTAATAAAACCCCTTATGAACTTTGGACTGGTAAAAGGCCAAGCATTAAACATTTGCACATTTGGGGTTGTCTAGCTGAGGCATGGCCTTATAGGCCATATGAAAGAAAGCTGGACTCAAGAACAATTAGCTGTTATTTTGTTGGCTATGCTGAATGCTCTCGAGGCTATAAATTTTACAATCTCACCTTAAGATCCTTTTTCGAGACGAGAAATGCGAGATTTCTTGAGGAAGTTGAGTTTGGGAAGGAAGAGAACATAAGGAATGTTGTCTTTGAGGAAGAATCTGTTATTTACAGTGATCAAGTCCTCGTACCTATTGATATTCAAGACACAACTCCAGCAATAGAAGACAATGTTCAAACTGTTGACATTGTTCCAGAACAAGACAACAATGAGGTTCTCCCTCAAATACCTTTAGAGCAACCTCAACAACCTCAAGAAGTGCCATTAAGGAGATCCATTAGAGAGAGGAGAAGTGCAATCTCAAATGATTATATTATATTTCTCCAAGAACATGAGGATGGTGTTGGTTTAACAGAGGATGATCCAATCAACTTTTGTCAAGCTATGCGCAGTTCTAACTCTCAAAAATGGATTGACGCCATGAAAGATGAGATGAAGTCTATGAATGACAATGGATTTTGGAATCTAATCGAATTGCCTGAAGGTGTGAAACCTATTGGTTGTAAATGGATATTTAAAATCAAGAAGGATTCAAAGGGTAATATCGAGAGATATAAGGCTCGTCTAGTTGCTAAAGGCTTTTCTCAGAAGGAAGGCATTGACTATAAAGAAACCTTTTCTCTAGTATCTTTTAAGGATTCTTTTGGTTAAATTGTGTAATTTTAAGAAAATTTGTGTAATTTTAAGACCTCCCATTTATTGTATTAAATTGTCTTGTATTTTTGGTTAAATTGATTGAAACAGCATGTTGCCAAAGTAACCTCTGTTGCGTAAATTTATTTGATTGAATTTACATGGATGTTGCATGAAATTATTCATGTGAATTGTGTTCGGCCCAAAAGAAGACACAATTTGACAGAATAATTACATGCTTGCAATGGTAAACATGTGGTGATTAAAAATATTGTGATTTTCCATGTGAATAATGAAATGTTCAAAGACAATCATTATTTGACCGGAATAATCATCATATAAGTTTTCCATGTGAGCAATGGAGTGTCCAAAGACAACCTTTGTTTGACAAGACTTATCACTAATGTTTGATCAATGCATTGAGAGTACCGCTTGCAGTTAGTCTTTTTCAATCCAAAGATTGAGGAGTAATGATGCACTAGGTATCTTGTTTGGGTCTTGAAATTTACCATAAAGATTATTTATGCATTGCATGTTTGTTGTTCTCTTCTTTAATTGTTATTGCTGTTGTTACTACTATAGTTTAAATTACTCATATTATGTGAATCCCAAATCCGCATGTGTAAAATTTGGAGTTTGAAATTATTTTGTGGGAATCCTAAGGTGATATATGAGTAATCTTGGCATGTAACACTAGAAGTAGTAAAACGCATTATGCGTTAATTGAAGAGAACAAGAAACTACCTGTTTTCATATCGAAAGTCTAGAAGTTTAGAGATCATTGGGTATTCTGACTTCGATAATTTCATAATGTTTTAATAGCAAACACTTCACATAAGGATTCCCATTTGACCATGTTGGTGGAGCTAATATTTTGCTATGAGACATTATACTAGAATTTATGATTGTTAAATTATTGTAACTGGCTTGCTTGTTGTCACCAACATTAAGTAGTCATCCGGTGTTTATTGAGACAATATCTTAGCAGTCTTATTAAGGATTCAACCAAATAAAAGTTTGTTGACATAAAGTATTTGGTTGTTAAATAAAGAAGCCAGAAAATATAGATTTGTATAGAACATATGAGAACTTATTCCATGCTAGCTGATCCACTTACTAAAGGTATGACACTAAAGTTTTTTTTTTCACGAGCACACTGCTCATATGGGAATAATTCCTGACAGTACCTTAGTTTAGTGGGAGTCTTACTTATGTTCTATATCTTATGGTTTACAAACATATTTGTTATTTGGATTTTCTGCAGAAATAAAGTTGAAGTTTATCATTTTATTATATGTTTGTTTGTGTGCAATATTTGTTTTGCATTTTGGATTGATCTCTATAAAGAATAAAGTTTGGACTAGTTGGAAATAGACATGATTAATGATGCAATCCTATCCCGCAAGGGCATTGGGTAGAAGACTCCAAGTAGATTGGGCTAGAGATCCAAGGGAAGGCCCTAGGGTTCTCATAAGCCTTAGGGTATATTTTGAGCCCATGGGCTAAGTATGAGCCCACTTATCTTTGTAAATATTAGAATAGGTTTTTCCTTCATTTGGGCCTTGTATTTTGGCCATTCTAGTAGTATAGGGTTTTAGCCTTGTATTTCGGGGCATTTTGAGTAGTCTTTGTAGTAAGGACTTTTTTTTTGTATTTTCATCTTTTTTTGTCATGGGGGTGAACTTAGCTATTATAGGGGGTGTGTAGCTAAGCTCTAGCTTCTCATCTCAAGGAGGTGAGCTTAGCTATTAGAGATGTGTGTGTAGCTAAGCTCTAGCTTCTTTAGGAATCTTCTTAAGGAAGCTTCTCAAGGAGGTGAGCTTAGTTATGAGAGGGGTGTGTGTAGCTAAGCTCTAGCTTCTCAAGGAAGTTTTCTCAAAGAAGCTTCTCAAGGAAGTTTTCTCAAGAAAGCTTCTCAAGGAAGCTACCTAGTCTATAAATAGAAGCATGTGTAATACTTGTTGTAACTTTGATGAATGAAAGTCTTATGAGACACACTTCAAAGTTCTACTTCTCCCCCTCTTTTATTCCTTCAATTTCGTGCTCCCCCCTCTCTCTTTCTCTCCCTCTTTCTTTTCCTCCATTGAAGCATCCTTCCAAGCTTCTTATCCAAGGCTCATCTTGGTGGTGAAGCTCCTTCTTCCATGGCTTATTCCCTAGTGGATGGCGCCTCCCTTCTCCTCTTCTCCTTTGCCTTCCGCTGCATCTCCATGGTGAAAAATCACCATTGAAGGACCTCATTGAAGCTCAAAGATCCAGCCTCCATAGAAGCTCCACAAGCAAGCTTCCATCAAGTGGTAATCAGAGCACAAGAGCTTCAAGTAGGTGCTCCTTAAATCTCCATTAATTTTTTTTGCTTTACCTTCTCTTCCATTGTTGTTTCTTCATTTTTTCTCCATGTATCTCCTCATATGTCTTGTGCTAAATGTTGTTAACTTGATTCTTTAGAGTTTCCATTGATTAAACTTGCTATAGAAGCTACATTTGATTTTCTATGGTTCAAATTTCTTGTTCTTGTTCTTGAACCATGAATTGTGTTGAGTTTAGGTTCCTTTGAGTTTTGTCTTGTTATTTTTTGTGGCTGAAACCTAAATCATAAAATTCTTTAAAAAATATAAAAGTAGAAGAAAACCTCAAAAATCTAGAGTGACTTGTTCACCTGTTGTAGTTTTGTCATAGAAGTCATGTCTAGTCATGAAACTTGTCACATAAGATTTCTTATGTTGTGCTGAATTTTATTTTCTTGTTTCTTTGTCTAACTCATTTGTTCATGAGTGTATGAAATTATTTTAGCCTATTATTTGATTTGAGTCAAATCTTTCATGTTAATTATTCCTTAACATGTTCATGCAAAATTCTTAGAGAGTCTTTGATTGTGAACCTTTTCTTGAACTTTTAGGTTTCTTTATGATTGTGTCTATTGTGAATTTGAGTTTTGGTGATTGAATTGCTGGCTGAAATGTTGATCCTAAGTGAATATTGAACTCCTAAAACTGTGGTAAACAATACTAGTGAGTTCAACATACATAGGAAGGTTGAAAGTAAGCCCAAGGCAATCAATATACCATGCTTAAAAAAAAAATCGCTGGTGCTGGCAGCTTGGACATACAAACTTGTAAAAATTACTGAGAATTGGTTATTTCGAATTTTGAGCTGAAATTTTTACTGAATTTTCTAGACATCTGGAAAAAAGTTAGAAAAAAAGAAACAAGTGATTTGGATAAAATGAAAAAATACGAAAAATCACACAAGTTGGCAGGAAAATCAGTATCCAGAAAAAAAAAGGGTGAAAGGGAAGTGTGCTTGTTGTTTTGGCTCAAAATTTATTCTATAATTGGAAATTTCAATTGAAAATTAGTGTGAAGACAAGTGCCAAAGCTAGAGGTTTGTTGAGTCTTTTTTTTTTTAGTTTTTTTTTACTCTACTCTAGAGCCATTCTAAGTTTCTCTTTTAGTCCTAGCTTGCTTCTATGTCCTTTTCATTGCTTTAATTGTTGAATAATCCTTGAAAAATTGTCTTGTTAAAAACTCCATTGGTTTATCTTTCATTTCATTTTTTTTGGTCTTTGTTTATTGCTTGTCTCTTTGTTTCCTTGTTTGTGAGTTGCCATAGAGGGAATTGGAAAGGAGGATTGGTGTCATCCCTTGAAGAATCTGAGTCAAGAAGCAAGGGGCCAACCACCTTAAGAGCTATTGGACTAAGAAGCACTCCAAATTGAGTGAATCACCAAAGAGAGAACAACCACCAAAATTGAGGACCGTTTTTTAATTTTGTAATTTGCAATTTACTTACCTTCATTGCTTTCAAGTTTTGTAACAAAAAGGCCTTTCATTGGAAGTGTGTTGGGAGCCTCCAATAGGTTACCAAACTTCCATTTGTGTGTAATAATTTTAGGCAATTTTTTTCCCTAGGATAGTGAGTGTTTTGTTGGGAACCTTGAATTTGGTCATCCAAACACTCTTAGGATTCGCCTAGTTTACATTTCTTGCTTACTTTCATAGCTTATTTCCTTTACCTTCCATTGTCAAACCGCCTAGATAGGTTTCCTTTTACCAATTAGTTTTTTACCTTATCTTTCACACCTCTTTTAGTGTTTATTTTGGATAGTTTTAACCATAATTTCTTTTACCTTTTGTTTTCAAACCTCCAACAAGAAAGAACCGCAACTTAGGAACCAACATGAGTCATCATTCATCTAGTGTTAATGGCGAGGGTACTAGTCATACAGACCCTTTATCTAGAATCTTAGATGAGTTGAGTTCCCTAAAGTTATGGAAAGAAAAACAAGAGAGAAAAGAAAAAGGAAAAAAAAGAGTGGAAGAAATAAGTCAAGATGAAAGAAAGAAAATAAGAGAGGAAGAAAGAAGAAAAATAATGAAAGAAATGAAAAGAGAAAAACATGCCTCCTATAGAAGTCATAACTCTTGCAAAAGCCTAAGTGAAGAACTTCGTGACTATTACGAAGGAAGGCATAGGTCACATCTTAGACCTCACTCCCATAGAAGAGAAAAGGAAAGAAAGCCTCAAGAGGCTAACATTAAACTCTCATACTTCCATGGGAAGGACAATGTAGAGGCTAACATAGATTGGGAAATAAGGGTAGAGCAACAACTTAAAAAGATGTCTACTTCAAAATCTTATGTCTCTCACTCTTATCCAAAGAAAGACCAAGGTCAAGGCATCTTAGGGGTGACACCTTCTAAGCCCAAAGATGATAAGGGAAAGACAATAGAAAAGCAAGTCCCTAAGGCTAGTATGCAAGAGAAAACTAGCTCTATAAAGTGCTTTAAATGTCTTGGAAGAGGACACATTACTTCTCAATGCCCCACCACAAAAACCATGATTATGAGGGGCCAAGACATTTATAGTAGCCAAGATGAGGCTACTACTTCACCTTCCTCTAGTGAAAGTGAAAAAGCAAAAGGGGAAGAATCTAGTGAAGAAATCTACCCCCAAGAAGAAGGACAACCATTAGTGATTAAAGAGAAGTGTAAGGAGGTAAGTGTCTCCTCCAAGAGTTTAGCTAAGAAGGAAACTCATTTTACAATAAAGACAAACAATAAAGAAACTTTCCCTCTTAGACAACCTCCACATTTTCTCTTTTGTAAAAAGGCACTTGCTAGCATTGCCACACCTCTTGGGCTTGAGTTTATTCCTCAAGTAAAGAAGTTGTTGGATGAGGGTTTGGTTCGCAAGAGCTTAAATCCTTGTGCTTTGTTGGTGCCCAAAATAGGTATTATTAGGCACCAAGTCCCTAAAATAGGTGGTATGATGAATGTTTTGAGTGGTGCAACCCTCTTTTGTAAAATCACTCGTACACCTAACATCTTCATGGTGTGTGTACATAGGGACCCATTAGGTAGGTTTATTCTTATTTTTAGTTTCAATACAAACTTAGGTACTCATATGGGACACCTTAGGTTTGTCATACTTTTTGGTAGGAATAATCAATATGAAAATACAGAAAAAGGTATGTTTTATTGCCTTACTTTTCTTAATTTTTCAAATAGTGATCAAGGGGTTCCCATGAACCCTAAGAGAATAAAGGTCATTCCTGAGTGGCCCACTCCACCAAGTATAAGAAAAATTTGGGGCTTCCATGACTTAACAAACTTTTACAAAAGGTTTGTCCCATATTTTTCTTTACTTGTAGCACCACTCATTGAGTTGGTGAGAAACCATGTTCCTTCATGGGAAGATGCCCAGGAAATGGGTTTTCAAACCTTACCTTACTTCAACATACCAAACACCACTAATACATATGTTTTTTTTCTTTTTACAGGTGTTGAGGGAAGGAGCCCAGAGTATGAAGAACCTTGGGATTTGAGGTCAAATCCTTTCCAAGGTGGAGGGAATGATGCAATGCTATCCCGCAAGGGCATTGGGTAGAAGACTCCAAGTAGATTGGGCTAGAGATCCAAGGGAAGGCCCTAGGGTTCTCATAAGCCTTAGGGTATATTTTGAGCCCATGGGCTAAGTATGAGCCCGCTTATCTTTGTAAATATTAGAATAGGTTTTTCCTTCATTTGGGCCTTGTATTTTGGCCATTCTAGTAGTATAGGGTTTTAGCCTTGTATTTTGGGGCATTTTGAGTAGTCTTTGTAGTAAGGACTTTTTTTTTTTGTATTTTCATCTTTTTTTGTCATGGGGGTGAGCTTAGCTATTATAGGGGGTGTGTAGCTAAGCTCTAGCTTCTCATCTCAAGGAGGTGAGCTTAGCTATTAGAGATGTGTGTGTAGCTAAGCTCTAACTTCTTTAGGAATCTTCTTAAGGAAGCTTCTCAAGGAGGTGAGCTTAGTTATGAGAGGGGTGTGTGTAGCTAAGCTCTAGCTTCTCAAGGAAGTTTTCTCAAAGAAGCTTCTCAAGGAAGTTTTCTCAAGAAAGCTTCTCAAGGAAGCTACCTAGTCTATAAATAGAAGCATGTGTAATACTTGTTGTAACTTTGATGAATGAAAGTCTTATGAGACACACTTCAAAGTTCTACTTCTCCCCCTCTTTTATTCCTTCAATTTCGTGCTCCCCCCTCTCTCTTTCTCTCCCTCTTTCTTTTCCTCCATTGAAGCATCCTTCCAAGCTTCTTATCCAAGGCTCATCTTGGTGGTGAAGCTCCTTCTTCCATGGCTTATTCCCTAGTGGATGGCGCCTCCCTTCTCCTCTTCTCCTTTGCCTTCCGCTGCATCTCCATGGTGAAAAATCACCATTGAAGGACCTCATTGAAGCTCAAAGATCCAGCCTCCATAGAAGCTCCACAAGCAAGCTTCCATCAATTAAGATCACATTGTATGTAATTTCCATGCCGCTTATCCATATTTGATCTATGTCATCGAGTATGAGTAACAGTGATGATCATTGTGGCTTAGTCAAGCTAAATTATGATGAAAACTGCCGTGGTTTCCTGTTGCTATATGAGATGGACCAGATTGTATAAAAGGAGTCTAAAAGTAAATAACGTACGGTTGCGCGCCTAAAGAATTTTGTGATATAAATGTCTAAGGTTAATATGAAGCCCAAGTGGGAGATTGTTAGGAATTTTATAATTTCTAATTAATTAATATGGGCTACATATTATATTATAACATTTATATTAGTTATTTACATTTAAATGGGTTCAATATAAAGTGATCTATTTAAGTGAGCCCATTAGACTACCAACAGATAATTGATATGGGCTTAATGAGCGGAAACCAGTTTGGTCCATTAAGGGATAATGGGAACCCTAATAGGTTTAAAACATAAGGCATGGTTATGGTCCCCAATATAACAAATCAAAAAACAGTTTCTCCTCTCCCCATCTGAAGAGAAAACGAAGGTCCCATAAGGAAGAAGGTGATTTGGTTGAGGAAGGTCATTAAACCAATTGTTCGTGACCACTGCCAGATTTCGCTGCGTGTTAATCAAGCTCTATGGATCCAGGTATTCCTTAAAACCTCTTGATAATCTGACGTAATGTGTTTTGGTACTCATTTAGTATTGTATATGGTTTATTGAAAATTCTGAACACACACATCTTATAAAGTAGTTACAAAATAATGAGAAAAATATAGTTTTACTAAACTTGGTATTGAGTCTTGTATTTTCAAATTAATAAATCTCAGTCTTCCAAATTTTAGAAATATCTAAATTTAGTATCTCTCACTAACTCTGACAGCTGTTAGTGACCATATTAACATGACAGTAGTAGATTGACAAACAATTTATAACAGTCTAGGATATATTTTCTTGGCAGTTTAAAATTCCGTTGTTGCATTTGAAATTTGTTTGAACTTTATTAGAAGTTTTCGACCACCATAAAGAAATCAAGGCCAAAACTCCATCATATATAGAGAATGATGCAAACCAAAAAATGTTAACGCCCAATTAGGAGAGATCATGTAGCATCACTAACAAAACTCAGCTGATGAATTTTAGCAAAAAAGCACTTTCCTCCACCTCCATTCTTCTTCTCTCATCCTTCACCTTCCCGACTCTCTTCAAAGCATGCACCAAACTTTGTTTTCATGTCAGCACTTAGAATCACACATTGACCGATTCATAATATGTTTGAGATGTCTGATATATAATTGAAATTATTTTAAGTCTTTCATAAACAATTATTATTTTAAGTTTTTGATATAATAAAAAATTTATTTTAAAATTTTATCGTCAATTAAATGATGACGTGACATTATTTCAATAATTCTTTCAATGTATATGAATCATTAAGATGTCGTCACATAATCATTTAATTAATTAGAACAAAATTTTTAATATATCATGGATTCAAAATAAAAAATATTTTACTAAAGACTCAAAATAAAAATTAAATATATATCAAACACCTATAAATTACTTAAGCCTTTTTTTTTTTCAATTTTACTCTTATTAACACAAAAATTCACATTATTTCTCTATGTAATTCCAAACACACCCTTAGATTACTTCCATATAATAAAATTGACAAATAATTTAGAATAATAATTATAAATTAATCGCTGGGTACCTGCAAAAGTAAACATCTATATCGCATCTGTATTGGGTGTGGTGAGGAGGATGAATCCGGGTCTCATTTATTCTATAATTGGCCTGGTTTCCTCAAGTATGGAATTTAAGTTGGACTTGGTTGGGAGTGGATTCGGTATATAGAACGGTCACAAAATAATAATATGGGAAGGCTTTAAGAATCCTAGAGACTTAATTTTAAAAAAAAATTATATAATCAGAACCTAATTAAAAATAAAAACAATTTGGGAACCTAGTTAAAAATAAAAACAATCTGGGAACCTATTTCAAAGTTCACAAATAGTTTAGGAATTTATTGAGTAATTTAATTATTTTATTTGTGAGATAATTAAATTTTATATATTGCAATTCAAAAAATAATCTTATATTGTTTTAATGCTTTTTTATTTCATCTTATTTCACTATGAATCATATTAATTAGTTTTTAATAGTCTGTATTTTTTTTTTGTCTGCAAAGTCTGTATTCTTTTTAATACACGATAGATTTGTATTTTGAAAAACACTTCTTGCTTGGTTATTCATGAATATAAAATTATAAAAAAGTATCATATATATTTATAATTCAAAAAATAGTATTTATGGTGATATTTTTTGTGATAACTTCTTCACAAGTTCCATTTTGGTGAAAATTGTTTTATTTTTATGAAAAATATTCAATTTGGACAGTTTAGTATAATAATTAAATTGGATAGAAGTCTAAAATATTTAAAAAATAAATAAAATGAAAGATGTATATTCATATTAGATTTAAACAGAAAATGATTTTAATTTAGTTGATTAAACAATCCATATGAATTATTTTACTCTCTAGTTGTTGTTGAGTTTGATTCTTGCCAATAAAAAATTATGATTAAATAACTTTTTTGTCACATTACTTTATTTATTAGATTTAATTTGATCTTCTAGTTTTTTTTTAAATTGAACTTGATCCTCTAAGTTTAAAAAACTATTCAATATGAGTTTATTATTTAAATTTGATGGTAATAAGAAATCGTATTTTATGATAAGTTTAAATTATCAATAATTTTAAACCATCACAAAATACATATTTTTTAATATTAACAATTTAATTTAAACAAAATGATTAAATAGAATCTATTCTAAAAATTAAAAGGCCAAATCAAACATGTATAATTAGAGGAAAAAAACCAATTTAACCAAAATTATAATATATTTAAACATTTAACTGTAGTTTCAGTACGATGACCAAAGTATTTTAACATTATCATGTTAGACTTATTTATCTATAGAAAAATAAAACAATACACGAATACAACATTTTAAATGCAGGCATAATTTATTGTGGTACTAATAATTGTCTTTAAAATATATTAGAAAAAATATTTGTGAATATATATTAAACTAATTATTTAATTTCAATATATATTCATTTTATTTGAATTAAATAACAAAAAAAATACATAACCCGCATAAGGGATTAAAGCATGAAAGGATATCTCAAAGTTGCACCGAAAAGATAAAGACATCAATTATCTAATAGTTACAAAAATAAGAAAAATTAAGAAAAGTCTTTTAATTATATAAAAAATGCCTTTTTTATGAGTAAAATAAATGTGCCATGCATCACACATCTTATAAAGTAGTTACAAAATAATGAGAAAAATATAGTTTTGCTAAACTTAGTATTGAGCCTTGTATTTTCAAATTAATAAATCTCAGTCTTCCAAATTTTAGAAATATCTAAATTTAGTATCTCTCACTAACTCTGACAGCTGTTAGTGACCATATTAACATGACAGTAGTAGATTGACAAACAATTTATAACAGTCTAGAATATATTTTCTTGGCAGTTTAAAATTCCGTTGTTGCATTTGAAATTTGTTTGAACTTTATTAGAAGTTTTCGACCACCACAAAGAAATCAAGGCCAAAACTCCGCCATATATAGAGAATGATGCAAACCAAAAAAAGTTAACGCCCAATTAGGAGAGATCATGTAGCATCACTAACAAAACTCAGCTGATGAATTTTAGCAAAAAAGCACTTTCCTCCACCTCCATTCTTCTTCTCTCATCCTTCACCTTCCCGACTCTCTTCAAAGCATGCACCAAACTTTGTTTTCATGTCAGCACTTAGAATCACACATTGACCGATTCATAATTTTTTTTTAGTGGAAACAATAAATAATTTATAATATTTTTGTAAAATAAAAATATCGTAAGATTTTATAAAATATATAATATAATGACAAAAGAATAATCTAAAATGCTTGAACTAGTCCTTTATGCATTTTCCTTAAAAATGTTATGTGATCATTTCATTGTCAATATTATAAAAAAAAATATTTATATATGTATAACCATCTATCTTCTTTGTGATGATGTATTCTATTCTTCATAAAATTAATTAAAAAAAACATCTTAAATGAAAAACTCTCTTAATTCATTTTTACTCTATTAAAAAATTAGGATGAAATTTTAAATAAAAATATGTAGTATAAGTTATTAAATGAATTAGTGTGTTATGTTGAATGCTTATTAGAGAAGTTTGAGCATTAAAAATCAAGTTATCATTTTGATCCTTTATTTTTTTTTAGGTTTAATTTAATTCTTTAATTTATATATACAAGATTCACTTTTTTCCCTTTATTTTTAAATTTTCTAATTAGGTCTTTATTTTTTAGTCTTATTTTTGAAAATATTCGTTGATGATAGAAAAAAGAACTAATTAAACTTATTTTTTGAAAATAAAAACCTAATTGAACCTTTTAAAATTAAAGAGAAAAAATTAAACCTAAAAAATAAATTAAAGGACCAAAATGACAATTAAATCTAAAGATTAAAAAGGATAAAATAATAAAATTAGTATCAATTTATTTTCTTTTTTATTTCTTATAATTTTATATATTCTTTAAAAAATTATCTTATAAAAACAATACCTATATTTTTTTACAGGGATCAATTTTTTTGCTACACATATATAATTAAAATAAATAAATTTAGTGTGAACAATTGCCCCCACATAACATTAAGTGGGTTCATCTCTTCTTAAAATGATATTTCTTTTTATCCATAAAAATTAAAAATATTGAAGTTACAACATTCATGTATTCAACCAAGTGAACTAAATTCCTTCCTAGAATGATATAAATAATGGTGTCTCTGATATCTTCAAATTACAATACTTGAACAGGTATAAAGATATGCATGCCATATGTATGCGCAAATAAATTGATATAGCTAAAAATCCTTTGATATACATATCTTGGTTGAGATATTAAAGCATCAACTACATCAATATGATTCCAATGAAAGTAGATCTACTATATTAAAAAAACTTAATAGAATTAGAAACCAACGGCCCCTAATGCATTGTATTACCATCACCTCTGAAAACATGAACCTCAAGTGTTGCATCTTCTCTATTAACAAGCTCAAAGACACAAACATCTCCTGGTTCCAGTTTATTTTCTCTTGCAAATAATGGCCAGCCAGCAGAGAGTGTGCCTTGAGAATTGTATTAAAATAATAGAAACTTTACAGGCCACAATTTCTTTCTAAACTGTAACATCACCACATTCCAGTTCATCTTTACAAAATACTTCCTCACAGAATCCATCGGCACTTGCTGCATCAAGTATCATATATGTATATATGTTCATCACTTTCATAATAAAATCAAACAATCAACGAAAGATTAATATAACACTTGTTCATGAAAGATCAAAATCAAACATTTCATCTTGTTGTTATTTCTGTTTTCATAGAGTAATAAAAGCTACCTAAAAAATAAGCTACAAATTGCACTTGTTGAATACATAGAGGTCTAACATGTACCTGTTACCGATACTAATCTAGAAATAGACTTGCATTCAACATCAAGGATTTTCTTTCTCAAGAAGTTACTTTCTGTCTTAGGTCAAAGACTAATCCCGCTCTCAGTGCGTGACTCAAGGTAATTTTGCACACCATAGTTTGAGTCATCTAAAGTGTAGATATATAGCCAATGATTGATAAATTATCGGTTAAGATTGTTATTAACTGCATACATATATAAAATATATTATGAAATTGTTTAAATTTCAAGTTTTGATTTTTCAATTAACAGCTATACTCTTCACTTTATTCTCAAAAAGGAATCCCACGTGAAAAGTTAGGTCTAATTAACTGCATCACCTTGAACTGATTCTAAATCCTCATTGTGTAGATAAAAATGGAACAATAGATACCTTGTGAAATGGGGCAACTTGGTTCTTCTGCACCTCGAAAGATGGAAACCTTGAAGGCAAGGCCCTGGATCTTCTGGATCAGTTCAAAAACACAAACGTCCCCCACATTCAAATGATTTTCAGATGCAAATTTGTGCCATCCCCCAGTAATTGTAGGAGCAGAACAAATAACAGGCCATGTTCTCCCTTCCAAGACCTCAAGGATGACAACTGCATGTGTCTTCTTCAAATATATTTCTGCAAATTCAGGTGGTATTTCCTGGAATATTTTTTCACAATAAAAAAAAAATATAAGAACAAAGAATTATATTTCTTCTGCAGCTTCCTTATAAAAGAAGCTGAGTAGCTGACTCATGAATCACGACAATGCATATATTTAATCAAAGGCTCACCAGGTAGTCTCCATAAATAAAGGATGGATTCATGACAAGCTTGAAAGAGGGATTTTCAGATCTGAAAGCTGTGGCTCTGTTTAAAGCTGTAGAAGTTAATTGCTCCCCTTTTGGCCGTTCAGTGTGAAAAATGCCTCTACTTTCATCTTCTGAAAAATTGAACATGACATGATTAATTTATAAAAAATTGGCCTCCGAAAGCTAATTGGATCCACAGAATAATCTTATCATGACATATACATACCATCTAATTCATGCTTGACAAATTTTGCCTTTTGAGATTTAATGCTTCTAATTTGGACATGCCGATGCAAGTTCACCACATTGGGCCTTTTTTTAACATTTGTAGTTAGTCCAGCCTTCATTTTCTTGGTAGGTTGAGGAGAAGACACTGTGGATTTCTCTCTAGTCTTTTGGCATGAAAATTTCTCATCCAAAATTTCAACAGGATCGTCGCTAATCTCGACATGGCTGCTGTCCTTTCCATGATGAGTACCATTGGAAGGATAGTCTATTTCAACGGCACTGGTGTCGAATATGTGCACATTAAAATGAGAAGTTCCCTCATATTCAAAGAACAGCAGGTGACCATGATCTAGACCATAGTATGTGGCATACTCCTTCCAACCCTTTTGAAACCAAATCTCACCATCATGCTTGGTCCAATATATTTTCCATCTAGTACTATCTGGGGACTTTAGAGACACAGGGTTTGACATTCCATCTCCGTATTTTTTAGTGAAAATTGTTGGGAGCTTCTGCAAAGACTGTTGTTAGCATTCACAAGCATAACAGCGCAACATAAACCCCTAAGTAGCTATCTTATCAATTCAAACATATGAAATGGAGAAGTATTTTTAATAAGTATTAGGAAAAAACATATTTAATAAGTATTTTGATAAAATTTTGTGAAACAAGTGCAAAAATGTTGTGTATTTCCAACCAGGGGTTTAGCTCAATTGGTTGAACTGAGTGATGTAAACCGCTGGTATTGTGTTTAACAGATAAAAAAAAATTGTGTATATCCAGGTTCATGCATGCAGAGATAAGAAGAGACAAGTTTTTGTGAAGAACAATATCACATATAATACATTTCTATAAATATAGAACCCAAAAGATACAATTTTTTTTAAGAACTAAAAACAAAATCATCAAACTTCAAAGGACTCAGAAGTAAAAACACATGTAATATCCTACATTAATATTAGTAATAATCTGCTATAAATAGTGAAGTAGACTCATTTGATGCTGCTAAAGAGATGAACAACAGAACATGATCAAGTTCTCTGAAACAAGAAGTGTAATGCTTACAAGTAATCCATGTGCAAGACTTGCTCTGAAGATGTTTTTAAAGAAACGAACCGCAATGGGCTTGGGATTCTTATTGCATGCGGAAGTCATGTTATGGAATGGATGTTGAGATGAGATCTAAGGGTCAAAAACAAAATGGGATATTTCTAACTCAACAATTGCAACTAAGAAACAATGCTAGCTGCTTGAGATGATCAAGTATGAAACGCTACAAGTACAAAACTTAATGAAGGACCCTCGAATGTTGTTCTCCACATTTAAAGCGTAGTCAGAGTCATGTTTATTAGTATATTTTTTTGTATAACGTTATTTAATTAAATCTTAAATAAATAGCAAAATTTGTCTCTAAAAATTATCCAGATGAAAAATATAAATTTAATTATTGAATATGTAAAAAATACAACAAATTAGTTCTTCGTCAAATTTGTGAGATCATTTTATCATTAAGATATAATATTCAAGTATCAATTTGACAATAAATTGTATTTTTTATGACCAATTTGATATTAAGTTACAAGATTTAACAACCAACTTATCATTAAATTGTTTGCAAGATTAATTTATCATACATTTTACATTCATGGACTAAATTTGAATTTTTCATCTTCCAAGGACCAATTTGTCAACGTCTCACTTTTTAGAACAAATTTGACTATTTATCTTTAATTAGTATATTTAGAACATTGGTTAAAGAATTAAAATAACTTTTTTTATTAGAAAGTTCAAAACTGTGTTGTCCATGATTTATTTTAAGTCCTATGATCTTCACAATAAATATTTTTTTCTTTTAATTCTTTAACTAATGCCCTAAGCATAGTTTTAAAACCCAACCCGACCCGGACCAGTCCAACCGAGATTCGGTGGCATAACCGGGTCGGTTTGATTATTGGACCAGCCATGCATCTGGCCCAAGATGACTCGCCCAGACCCGACCAATTTGGGGTAAACCTAGTGATCCAGACCAGTTTTTAAAATCTGCTTCGCTTAAAAAAATAAACAAAAAATGCTTCAAAACGCTCCAAAAAAACAACCGCGACTTGTGTAATTGTGTTATTGAATTATTATATGTGGACTTGTGTCATCAATTTTAATATTTCAATTGTTATTTTGGATTTTGGAGTATGAATCAACTTTTCTTAATCAAATAATGTTAGTTACAAACTTATATATAATAGATACATATATAATTTTGAATATTTTAATATATACTGGGTCAAATCAGATCAATCACTGGATCACAGTTGGACCAATGACCTACTTTCTCAACCGAGTCACTAACTGGACTGGGTTTTATAACTTTGATCCTAAGTACACCAATTAGAACACCTATAATTAATTATAAACAATTTTGATAACAAAATTAAAATTTTAATTGTCAAATCAAATTAATATATTTAAATTGTCAATAGTTTTGTCTGGATATTTTTTAAAAGAAAAATAGAGAAATCAATAATCAATAACATTATACAAATGGAAGGAAGACAAATGCCAACTTTTAGCACGTGTCAACGTATAAGACTATTTGGAAAAATTAAGCTCAATCAGATTTAGGGACTTGCTTAGGGCATCCAGCATTTTTGCTGGGGCACCCAGCAATATCCAAAAATGCCAAAAATTCCCTTATGGTATTTTCGGTTGTAAATAGCAGGTCCAATTTTTCATTTCTGCAGTGCCATTTTTTTTCACAAAATTTCCGTGACTTAGTGTAAATTGCTTCCGTTAAGAGCGGTTTGAAAGCGTATTTGGTCTCCGGTGGTGTACATGCCTTTGTGAGTAGCATACGATGAATTTTGGTCGATTTCCATCGTCGGAGTGCAAGAAAAAAATTGACGTGCATACAGATTGGCAATCCGTATGCTCATACGTCAATCGTATGGTTCATAAGGATCAGCAATCCGTATGACAATCTGTATGGGCCATACGGATTGCCAATCCGTACGTGTTCGCTGGTTTCGGCAAGTGTACCGGATCACACAAGTAGTATAAAACAGTAAGAATCGAGTATCGAACACTCGGGGAACTTGTGTTATTTGGTAAGTTATTTCAGCAAATAGGTGTCTGGTGTGTAAAGGTAAGTGTGAATATGAACAGGTGTATAAACTATCTATGCAAAAAGAAAGAAAATCAGCTAGAGAAATGATGTGTAAAAACAAGTAGAGATATTCTTTATCTAACAATGCTCATGTGTTCTTATGGTGTCTCCTGAGATACTAAACCCTGATTCCTCATGATAGTTTAGCCTAATCCTGATCAAGCATCGTCTGCAAATTCCTCTTGTAAGACTAAACTCAACCAGGACCGCATTAAGACACACATACTCAACTAAATTATTGCACCCCGATTCCTCGTGAAAGCACGACAACTCAGCCCTGCAAGGACTTTAGAGTCAGACCAGTTTCCACTGTTGAATGACCCTAACAAAGCATGCATCTACATGATCAAGGTAAAGGCATACTGGAATGAAAAAAAGATAGCATAGAGAACACACAAAACATCATTAAATAGATATAAATATATTTACATCAGGTACCTACAGGGAAGATCCAATAAAGGATTTAGCTTTCTATACCAGGAAGCCTTCTTAACAACAAAGAGAAGAACAAGATGAAAGATTGCAAAAATACAAGTGGTGAGGATGTCTCCTTCAACTCTAGGATCTCACAATCACTCACAAACTCATCTCAAGCTCTCAAACCGGCTTAGCGAGAAGGTGAAACATAGCATTTTCCAAAGCTTGCCTAATTAACCTGAAATTGAGAGAAAATGATTATTAAACACACAAAATGAAAATACTAAGTATTTATTACCTATACTTAACAAAAAATACTTATAAAACTACAAAATAACCATAAATTGGGAGAGTTTGATATAATGTATACAAGTTTTATACACAAAAGTTAGTCGTTTTCACTAACTAACAACTACCCCAAATTTACAGTTTTGCTTGTCCTCAAGCAAAAAGAGAACAACTCACTTGTCCTCAAGTGACAATGACATGCAATGACTATGTACAAAGGTGTATGCTACAAAAGTTACTGATTGCATAATAAGAGAATGGAGTAAAATGCTCTCATCACTTGTCTTTCACAAAGTATGCAGTTATCCAAAGAGAAGAATAAAATGTAACCTGAACAGTTAAATGGAGTTAGGCATAAGACAGATATCAAGAAAAGTAGTTTAAACCACAGTCTCACGGCTACTGTTTCTCTCAAGTACAAGTGTTTAAGCTATTCATTAATGACAACTAGCAAGAGGTCCAATCTTTGAATTTCATCTCATGCCATAAAGTCATAAATGTATAAACAGAATCAGAAGGGCTTTCTCAGGCTTGTAGTGAGGCTTGGCTACAAAAATTCATTGGTTTTTATAGGATTCAAAGGTTTAGATTCTCATAAATCACAAATCGCAGACTTATCCCAATGGTCTTTTTAATACACTTAGCTTGCTCACTAGCTTTTTACTTTTATTTGCTTTTGACCTTGTTACATCAGCACACTTTATTCTTTTCTTTTCTTCTTCTTTTCTCTTTTTTTTAACATACAACTTATTTGTTGTGTGTGTTGATGCTTTCTCTTTTCTTTTGCATCCCAATTAGTTCCACTCCCCCAAATTTGGGGTAAATTTGCCTTGAACCATATGCTCTCCTAGAATCTAAACAAGGTATCAGGAGATACTTATTTAAGTTCAGGGTTCAAATTTTTGACAATATCATTCAGTTCAAAAAGGGTGCAAAGGATATAATTATCATTTAAGGTAAGCTTTTTGGTCAAAAGGCTTGTGTATGTACAATCATGGCCTTCATCATGTTCTAGTTTATACATTTCATTCTAAAATTTAGATATTCATGCAGAGATTATTACTCATAGTTAGTCGTACACTCACAGTTTAAGGTCACACTCTCACCGGTTTTGGTTCAAGCTTTTCTTTCACAATCAATCTGTCTCTGACTAACAATTCTAAATGCAAGTTCACATTCTTGTTCTTTCTTTGTCTAACATACATACTTGCTCAAACTCATGAAAAGAAACACAAACTCCATCACAATCATGCACTCAATTCAAAATAAAAGCATACAACCATTTTTCACAAAAAGATAAAAGTGTTTCACTGCCATGTCATCAAAAACCAAGTTAAACTGTTCAAAATACTTCATAATAAGCAAACTAACTACCCATAAATAAAACTAGCAGTGTATGTAGACCTAAAGGAAATACTGTACGAAAACCAAAATAATAATAATAATAATAATAATAATAATAATAATAATAATAATAATAATAATAATAAATCAAAAAGCAAAAAGTATCATCAGGAATCAAAATTCCTATGACTGAACATCCTCCTTATCTGTCAGATGCAATACTGGAGTAGCTGGAGGAGAAGTGTCCAGGGCCAGGACTGGTGTGGTCTGGCCCTCAGGTATCTCTAAGATAGGAGTAGAAGAGTATGTTGCATGCTGAGGTGAAGATGGATCCATCCCTGGAAATGGTACATCAGCTGGTACTAGCACTGGTCCAGGATGAGTAACCTCATTGGATCTCGTCTCTAATTTTATTTTTGAAAAGTCAACAGCTCCAGGGATGATGGCTTCAAATGAGTGATCATTTTCTAGTTCTAGCTCATGTTGTTGAGGTGCCTAGGCTGTAAAAATTTCATTATCCCCCACAAAAGAAGGTCGGGCTCCAGGCCAGGCCACCTTCCCAATGAACTGCTCTACACTCATAATTGGCCTTTGCTGAGGTAGTTCCTGCAAGCTTTGCATGATGAGAATCTGTCCTTCAAACAAGCTTTTCAATTTGGCATCTGAAGTCTGAGAGCTCTGGGCAGATAAGTCTGCTAAAGCTGGAAGTGGGGCTGAAGTAGAAGATGCAGGGATGCCATCTATTGGTGCAAAGGAAGAGGGAACATTAGTTGCTCTGAGCTTGGTCTTCCTTGCCTCTGGAAAATTAACTGTTTGGTCATTCGTATTCCAACAGTTCCTTATGATATAAGCTAAGTCAATGACCGGCCTTAGGTTTTCATAGGAGGTAAGAGCATCAGATCCAACTCCCCTCTGTCGCAACCTACCCTTCGGCGGGAGGGCGACGCGAGACTCGCGGGATGCGTGTTCCACGAAAGGAATACGCGCGGAGTCGCCACCAACGTTTATTTGAGGAAAATGTCGGAAAAACCGGAAAAGACGCGATCTACGAACTTTTAAGTGAAAGGTTCGGGAGTTGTATTTACGCACGGGGAAGGTATTAGCACCCCACACGTCCGCCCCAAGGGACGGCAGCCTTTAATCGAATGTGCAAACATGACTTTGATTTTTACGTTCCTTTTTATGTCCTTATATCCTTTTATACCCTTTTTATATTTTTCCCTTTTTTTGTGGTCGACAAGGGTGTTTCCCTTTGCTCCTACGTATTCCTCAATTTGGGATGAGAAAATCAGACCTACGTAGTTCTTTTTTATCAAGTGATTCTTTTTTACTTTAAGAGGTGATCATTTTAAGGCGTTGGACCTTAAAAATGATCCATTTTACTTAATGAGGAAATGAAATGACAAACTTCAAAAGCCTATTTTTTATGGACGAGCTTGACTAGGCGAATTGACTTTAGCCTTTTAGTTTCACTTTAGTTATTAATCAATTCGATTAAGAATGAGAAATCCCAAAGAGAAAACGTCCACTTGATTTTCCGCTTTATTTTACTAAAAGATGTCTTTTTGATTATTATATTATTTTTTACCTCTTTTTGATTTTCAACGTGGTTACGGCACGACCGAACGGTCGGAATTTATTTTAACCGAAGTTAATGGATAATACAATTCAAACGTTCGGTGGAAATTTATTTTATTTTTAAGTTAAGCGAGAAATGACTTAAGTAAAATGGCTTAAGCACGTCAACAGGGGGTATAAAAAGTAAACAAAACGAGAATAAAAATGCACGAAACACAATGTGGACCACTACGGGCACATAGAATGAATCGAAAAGCTTGGTTCGAGGTACTTACCCGTTGAAGATCGAAGAACGATGAAGAACGAATGAAGAACGTCGAAGAACGGTTGAAATCTTTGCGAAATTCCTCACGGAAAACGTTACGGAAACGTTTCGGAAGCGCCTCGGCTTAGATTTTCTTCACGGAAACAATTTTTCCAAGCAAATTCGAAAGAGAGAGAAGTGCCTAAGGGGCTGAACCCCTTCCTTCTTGCCTCCCTCCCCTATTTATAGCAAAATAGGGGAGGTGGTTGCCGCCCAGCTCGCCCAGGCGAGCAGGGTTGCTTCCTCCAGAAGCAACCGCCTTCTGGAGGAATATTCCGGAGGGCCCAAGTGGGCCTGGGTGCTATTTGCACCCCCATTTTTACTAAGTACACCCCCCTCTGCTGTTTTTTGGTGATTCTTTTTTCGTAAAGTTACGGAAACTTACGAATTTCGTAACGATACTTGTTTTCTTTCCGTAATGTTACGGAACCTTGCGGATTACATAATCATCCCCTTTTTGACTTACGGAATGTTACGGAACCTCACTTAATTATGCAACGATGCTTCCATTTGATTTCCGGTGTGTCACGGAAACTTACGGATTGTGCATCAATATTTTTTGGTTTTTCGGCATGTCCTGGAATTTCACAAATTGCCTAATGATGGGTGCCAAGCACCTCACAAGGACCAAAGAATGGTCGCACGTCGTGGAGCAAAGGTCCCCGGACGAAATTAGGGTATGACAGTTGCCCCTCTTTACTTGTCTTTTATTGGAGATAAAAGGAAAGTAAACATAAGACACTAATTTCGTTCCTCTCGATTTGACGAGAGTCGCAGGTGACCATAAAATCCCCACATGCAAATGACTTGTTGTTCCCAAAATTTCACAAATTGCCTAATGATGGGTGCCAAGCACCTCACAAGGACCAAAGAATGGTCGCTTGTCATCAAGCAAAGGTCCCCGAAAATCAGTGTATGACACTAATTTCGTTCCTCTCGGTTAACGAGAGTCGCGGGTGACCATGACTTGTCGCTCCTAGAATTTCACAAATTGCCTAATGATGGATGCCAAGCACCTCACAAGGACCAAAGAATGGTCGCATGTCATCAAGCAAAGGTCCCCGAAAATCAGTGTATGACACTAATTTCGCTCCTCTCGGTTGACGAGAGTCGCGGGCGACCATGAAATTTCCGCATGTAAATGACTTGTTGTTCCCGGAGGAACAAAAGGTGCAGAAGACTATGTCAGCCTCTGCATGCTATCAAGCGTTCTGTCTTATAGATAGCAAAAGAATGTTTATACGGATAACCACTCGGGTATTTCCGCGTATCATCGGGCCCGCCGCCTCTGGATGATACAAGGGTGCAGAATGACCAAACTTGGTCTCTGCTTGTCATCGGGCCCGCCGCCTCTGGATGACAAATGGGTGCGAATAACCGTAAGGTATCTCTGCGTATCATCGGGCCCGCCGCCTCTGGATGACAAAAGGGTGCGAATAACCGTAAGGTATCTCCGCGTATCATCGGGTCCGCCGCCTCTGGATGATACAAGGGTGCAGAATGACCAAACTTGGTCTCTGCTTGTCATCGGGCCCGCCGCCTCTGGATGACAAAAGGGTGCGAATAACCGTAAGGTATCTCCGCGTATCATCGGGCCCGCCGCCTCTGGATGATACAAGGGTGCAGAATGACCAAACTTGGTCTCTGCTTGTCATCGGGCTCGCCGCCTCTGGATGACAAAAGGGTGCAGAATGACCAAACTTGGTCTCTGCTTGTCATCGGGCCCGCCGCCTCTGGATGACAAAAGGGTGCGAATAACCGTAAGGTATCTCCGCGTATCATCGGGCCCGCCGCCTCTGGATGATACAAGGGTGCAGAATGACCAAACTTGGTCTCTGCTTGTCATCGGGCCCGCCGCCTCTGGATGACAAAAGGGTGCGAATAACCGTAAGGTATCTCCGCGGGCTACCAGCTCTTGAGTCATGGCAACAAAAGGCGGTATGGTCGACAAAAGCGAGGCTCTTGCTCCTACGTATCCTCCAATGAGGAACTCAGACCTACGTAGTTCTGGATAACTTGTGAGACTTGAAAGACTCTCAGTGTTTTCTTCGCTAAAATGCAAACATGCTTTAGCAAAGAGACAAATATTCCAACTGATTTAGAGCAGCATATGCTCTTTTTTTTTTTTTTTTGAGTGAAAAACAATGCGTCTACCGGGGAAGGAGAGTCTGCTGATGAAATCTCCCATAACCATAAATGAGATTTTGGATGTTAGCATTTCGTTTCTAAATGATCATTTAGAGGAAACACTGGGTTCGACAAAAATAGAAGAAATCCACTCAAAGTGTATCAATCTCGCACAGGTAAGTGTTTCATCCTAATTCCGAACCATAGATATGTCATGACTTGACTTTGCAAATTATTTCCTATCAAATCAAAAATTACACGCGATCATGGATCAACAGGGCTTCCCTTGGGAATGGGTTCTTTTGGTGGTTTCCTCTTTCGGCTTTTGTGTGTTTTTGGCTTTTGATTTTTCTGGCTTTTTTTCTTTTTCTGTTTTTGTTTAGTGCGGGGCGAGAAAAAAGGGTCGCTAGCGCACGGGATTTCGGTTGGTAATCAAAGGGAGAAGACCATTTTAGGTCGTGGATTCCTTTCCTTCTTTTTGTTCATTTGGTGACAATTCTGTATTGTTCAGATATTGTCTGGTTAAAAGACCTTTCTGCACATTTCTTCTAGTTTCTTTGATTAAGAACTTTCTTTCCTTCCTTTTTTACTTTCTCCCATTCTTTGGTTGGGAATTTTCTTTCTTTTCCTTTTGCTTTCTCCCACTCTTTGATTGGGAATTTCCTTTCTTTTCTTTTTGACTTTCTCTTTGATTGGAAATTTTCCTTCTTTTCTTTTTTGCTTCCGAGGGTAAGGATTATGGTGAGTCAGGATTTTGGCTCAAGGCTTGTAGAATGGCTAGACATGATACATGTCAGGGTTTGGTTTGGTTCAAGGATAAAAAGGGATGCCCCACATTATTTCCATGACACAAATGCAAAAATGATGATTTGGAAATTTTATGCAAAACTGGTCATGCATGCACCTATGCGGACACTCAAGTGTCAAATTTTTATGGTCATGTGATGCTAGGGCTTAGGATTCATTCCCTCTATTTTTAGATCAACCCAATGTTTCCAAAATATGTTCTTTTATCCATTTGTGCATTCATCCAAGTCCATTTCGGGCGTCCGAGAAAATTTTCACAGCATTCACCTTTCAGGTGTATACACATTTTTTCAAAAACTAGTTATGATCAATGAATTTTTTCAAAGAAAAGTTGGAAGTCATCTCTTTTCAAAAGCATATCGGTTTTTCAGCTAAACAACTTATTTTTCTTTTTTTTCTTTTTTTTTTCTTTTTTTTTTTTTATTTGTTTATTTCTTTTTCTTGTTTGTTTTTTTTTCTTCTCCTTTTTTTTTTTTCATGAGGTATTTTGCTATATACATGCATATCCAAGGTATCTTGCTACCTAACCATACATATATATGTTTTGTAAGGTATTTTTGCTATATACATGCATATCCAAGGTATCTTTCTACCTAAACATACATATATATTTTGTGAAGTATTTTTTGTTTACATACATGCATATCTAAGGTATCTTTCTACCTAAACATACATATATATATTTTGTGAAGTGTTTTTTGTTTACATACATGCATATCTAAGGTATTTTTCTACCTAAACATACATATATATATTTTGTGAAGTGTTTTTTTGTTTACATACATGCATATCTAAGGTATTTTCACTACCTAAACATACATATATATGTTTTGTAAGGTATGACTACCTTCCGAGCTTGTGCTTGTTTTATTTAAATTCCCAGGATCATGAGCAACTAGGTGCGTCCTACTATAAAAAATGATCAAATAGCAGGCAGAAATTTAAAAGGTACTAGGTTGCCTCCTAGTAGCGCTTCTTTAACGTCTTGAGCTGGACGCATGATGGCTTGTAGGTCATGGACCTAGTACTTTGCTTACCTTTGGCTTTGGACTTGGTCGCCTGCTGGTCGGCCATGTGTCGTAGGCAACACTCTAACCTTTTTGCGGATGAGCTGAGGTGAACTCTAGAGGTGGTGGCGGTGTGTCTATTGCCCGCTACCGGCCATCCCAATGCTGTTGTGGTGTTTCGCCCTGCGCCTGCCTGGGGGCGCAATACTTCTTGATGAAAGCTCGATTAGTAGGGGGCCTGATGCCCTTGCTTGAGGTGACAGGTACTCCGTAGAACTGACAGAGACCCGTAATTAGAGCTTGACAACTCCAAGACCCTGTTGGACTTCTTTGGGTCCACTGGGTGTCTTGCAGGCGCGATCCCTGCAAACAATAGATGAAATCAGAAATCAATTGAGCGATGTGCATACTTACCTATGATGACATAACCTTGCCGGGGGGTACGGGCACCCTATAGGACTGATAGAGGCCCGTAACCAGAGCTGGAAACCCCAGGGCCCTGTTGGACTTTTCCGGGTCCACTGGGTGTCTTGTGGGTGCGATCCCTGCAAACAATAGATGGTATCAGAAATCAGTTGAACCATATGCATACTTACCCATGTCGGGACGACACAGACCAACTGATACTTTTGCAGGGGGTGATTGGCATTGCGGTCGCTGGGCAGAATGTTGATAAGTAGCAACGTCATCTATATCTATGTAAGAGTGGTCATGTTGGTGCGCATGATCCGCACTCGTCTCTTTGCAGCGGCACAGGTGAAATCTTGCCTCGGTACGCATAGTAGTTGTGTGATAGCCTCCCTCTCTGGTTGTGCTTGCACAGTTGGCCCTCCTCCAATATCAGGGGGTGGCCCAGGAACCGTTAAAAGGAAACTACTGGCCCCTTAACCGGAAGTGCAAGTCTCGGTTAAGCATTTAAGGGCAAAGGACCTTAAATTCTTTTAAGGTGTGGATGTCGAGCACACTGAAAATGAGGACACGTAGCCCTCTAAAGGTGAGGGCGTGCAACCCTCTAAAGGTGAGGACGTGTAGTCCTCTGAAGGTGAGGGCGTGTAACCCTACAAAGGTGAAGGCACATGACCCTTTGACGGCGAGGACGTGTAGTCCTCTGAAGTTGAAGGTACATGACCCTTTGAAGGCGAGGACGTGTAGTTCTCTGAAGGTGAAGGTAACTAGTACCCAAGGTGAGGGCGTGTATCCCTCTCAAGGCGAGGACTTATAGTCCTATGGAGGTGAGGGCGTGCAGCCCTCTGATGGTGAGGACGTGTAGTCCTCTCAAGGCGAGGATGTGTAGTCCTCTCAACGGTGAGGGTAACTAGTACCCAAGGTGAGGGCGTGTAGCCCTCTCAAGGCGAGGACATGTAGTCCTCTGGAGGTGAGGGCGTGCAGCCCTCTGATGGTGAGGACGTGTAGTCCTCTCAAGGCGAGGACGTGTAGTCCTCTCAACGGTGAGGGTAACTAGTACCCAAGGTGAGGGCGTGTAGCCCTCTCAAGGCGAGGACATGTAGTCCTCTGGAGGTAAGGGCGTGCAGCCCTTTGATGGTGAGGACGTGTAGTCCTCTCAAGGCGAGGACGTGTAGTCCTCTGACGGTGAGGGTAACTAGTACCCAAGGTGAGGGCGTGTAGCCCTCTCAAGGCGAGGACATGTAGTCCTCTGGAGGTGAGGGCGTGCAGCCCTCTGATGGTGAGGACGTGTAGTCCTCTCAAGGCGAGGACGTGTAGTCCTCTCAACGGTGAGGGTAACTAGTACCCAAGGTGAGAGCGTGTAGCCCTCTCAAGGCGAGGACATGTAGTACTCTGGAGGTGAGGGCGTGCAGCCCTCTGATGGTGAGGACGTGTAGTCCTCTCAAGGCGAGGACGTGTAGTCCTCTCAACGGTGAGGGTAACTAGTACCCAAGGTGAGGGCGTGTAGCCCTCTCAAGGCGAGGACATGTAGTCCTTTGAAGGTGAGGGCGTGCAGCCCTCTGTTGGCGAGGACGTGTAGTCCTCTAAAAGGTGAGGGTAACTAGTACCCAAGGTGAGGGCGTGCAGCCCTCTCAAGGCGAGGACATGTAGTCCTCTGGAGGTGAGCCAATAGGTACAAGTACCAAAGGACTTTACAAGAAAGGAAGAGGTCGACTCTTTGAGAGGGCCTCTCATCTATTCACTTATTACCTAATATGAACATAATGATTTTTTTGGGGATGCAAATGTATGCAACCTTCATCTTGAAATGCAGTAAATGCAGGCTTTGTATGCAATAATGCAATGTTTATGGAAAATTGTACAATGTTCATGACATTCTTTCCTTGTTTTGTGATTTTGATTTTGATTTAATTTTTTTGGAAAACACAGATTGACTGTCCTTTTGAAAGAGGTGATAATTCATGCAACCTTATCCTATCTTTTGCAAATCTCTCCGGGAACCCCCCCAAAGTGTATGTTCTTTTTTATTTAGTCACTTGACCATTTTGGAGTGACGGCAATGGGGTCGTTTGATGTTTAATCAATCCATTGAAATTCTAGGGTTTGTCCCCTTTTTTTTTGTTAAAAACATCGATGGGTGAGAACTTTTGATCGGCCCCTATGTTCACTTAAGGCTCATGCACGGTGCCCCTCATTGCCCCAGTGTAAGGCTTTGAGGTACCAATCGTTGTCTTTCGTCATGACCTTGTAGCTGGGAACCTATTGAGTGAGAACTTCTAATCTGCCCCTAGGTTCACTTGAGGCTCATGCACAATGCCCCTCATTGCCCCAGTGTAGGGCTATGAGGTGACCATCGTCGTCTTGTTTTCACAACCTTGTAGCAAGGGAGAATGAAAGAAGCAGTTGATTCTTGCAAAAAAGAATTTTCCAAGGACGAGAAATAATTGAAGGATCTTTCAGTTGATGGATTAAGTCAAATGACTCCTATGTAGAAGCAAGATGTTTTGATGTCTTGATGATGCTAAAGGATCAAGTGCTTCTAAGTTTTATCCAAGAAAATCAAGATATATGATCAAGTTTGATCTCTTTAGAATCTTTAGGAAGAAGTTTCCAAATTGAAACAAACAAAGGTTTGACCAAAGAATTCTATCATTTCAATTTGAGATTTGCTCTCTGGTAATCGATTACCAGTAGTTAAAAATGTTTTTATTCAAATTTTTAAAACCTGTAATCGATTACGTAAGTCTTGTAATTGATTACCAGAGGGGATTTTCAGAAAATAATTTCCAAGAGACATATCTATTCAAATGTTTTATGAACGGCCATTCAAATGTTTTAAAGAGAGTTTTCATTGCCCAAACAGTTTTATCCTCTCGAAAGATCAAGAGTTTTTCTGAACTGAAATGTCTTATCCTCTCAAAAAGATTCCTTGGCCAACCACTTGCTTATTCAATAAGGAATTTTTGATTGATCTTTATTTTACAATCTACCTCTTTTACGAGAGACCTCTTCTTCTCTTCTTCTTATTTCTGAAAAAGGGATTAAGAGACCGTGGGTCTCTTGTTGTAGGGGATTCTTGAACACAAGGGAAGGGTTGTCCCTATGTGCATTGTTAATCCGAAAAGAGAGAGCGAAAGTTTAATTGGGGAATAATATTCGTATCTTAATTCAATCCCCTCTTCTTCTCAAGGTAACTGAGGCCATTTGTCCAACATCCTATTCTTGATAACTCACTTCTCTCTAAAAAGACAAACTTTCCAGGATGATAAAATGAGGTCACATGAACGTCTTGAAAGCACAGTCAATCAAATGTTTTTTTTTCTTTTGAACACTTTTATTTTATTTTATTTTGAAACTTGTTTGTTTTGAACTTTACTCGTTTTTTTACGGCACCCCCACCAACGTGCAAGACGAGTAATCTCTGATTGAACAGTCTTGGAAGTCAACACTCAGGAGCGCAGGTCGCTTGAGCAAACAGACCAATGGCTTGCACCCACATTCCGATGAAAGTTGAATAAGCAAACATGCGTTTGTGAGAGGATGAGGGACAAAGATATCAACTTTATCCATTTCATTTAACATTGTAGCTGTGGTTTACAATAATGGCATAAACTTGGAAACCCTGATGAGTCATTAGGGACACCTAACAACAGCTTTCAAAATTGCCCCATGTGTGGCATCTCTTTTCAATGTCAGGATTTACACGCAATTCTCCTCAAATTTCAGCCAGCCCGCATCAATTAGACCTTGCACCTTACGCTTCAGAGCCCTACCATGCTCAATGGAACGCCCCGGGGCTTCTCCGTGACAAGCACACGTTGCGTTCGAGTCGTATTCTCGGAGAAATGGAGGTTGATGAACCTTGGCTAGGGTTATGGCTACCATTGAATTATCAAGTAGATATGGGAGCAAGTCAGCATAGGACACTGGAATTGGGGTGAATTCTACAGGCTTTCTCGCTGCAAAATTCACTTCTTGGTTGGTGTTTTTGGTTTGTGCTAAAGGTGGTGTTCGTCATTGGAAGTGCGGTAGACAGACTTTGTGGTAGATTTAGGGATGGCCTTTGTGGATAACTGGGTGGTGGGTAAGGAGAAAGTTTGTTATTGGCTGAGTAAAGATATTGTTGGGTTGGTGGGAAATTTGGCCGTACAGGAATGGCAGTCACAGCATGGGTTTCTCCCTCATCCTCACCCTCTTTATTTGCCCCAGTTTTCTCAGTCGTCCTAGTAGGGTGATCAAATTTGCCTCTTTTTGGATCCACTTCGATCTTTTTGCTGGCGAAGACCAAATCTGTAAAACTTGAAGGTGTGTAACCCACCATTTTTTTCATAGTAGAACACCGGTCACGTGTCTACTATCATTGTGATAATCTCTTTCTCTGTTTTTGGGGGTGCTACTTGAGTTGCCAAGTCTCTCCATCTTTGGGCGTATTCTTTGAAAGATTCGTGCCCCCTTTTTGCACACTTTTTGTAGTTGCATCCTATCCGGAGCCATATCAGAATTGTACTGACACTGCCTAATGAAGGCAACCATTAGGTCCTTCCAAGAATGGACTCAAGAAGGTTCCTAAGTTAGTATACCAGGCGACAGTTGTCCTAGTAAGACTTTCTCAGGAAAAATGTATCAGCAGTTTCTCATCTTTTGCGTATGCCCCCATCTTCCGACAGTACATCTTTAGATGGTTCTTGGAGCGAGTAGTCCCCTTGTACTTGCCAAAGTCCGGCACCTTGAACTTGGGAATGACCATGTTTGGGTATTAGGAACAACTTTTCTAGGTTAGCAAAGGCATAATCCTCACCTCCTTCAATGGCCCTGAGCCTTTCCTTTGGATGATCCGCCTTTCCCTTTTCGGCCATAGCAAGAGGGGCTCTTCCCACCGCAAAATGCAATGGTTGTGGTTGTGGGCGAAACTGAGGGCCCTCCAAAGTGTTTTCAAAGGGTATACCACCAACTGCTTGCCCTTCAGTGGCATATCCGAGCCAAGGCTCGAAGTCAGCTAGATTGTGGTGGGGAATTTCATGTGTCTCCCCCATGGTTTGAGAGATATGTGCCTGATGAGGTTATTGGTTCTCAATGAGTATCGGAGTGGAGTTATTGAGATTTTCATTGAGAGTGTATGCCACATTGGGTGGTGTATAGTTGGGAGGCAAGCCATATGATGGGAAGGCGTGCTCGTTTTGAATTTACACATCATGGGGTCGTCCGTACTTCCCAAATCTTTGCCTACCATATTTGAGGTTGGATGATTCATTTGCTTGAGGCCAAATGGGAGCATCGGGTTCACCTTAGCGACAGCGCTAGTAGCGGCAACTATAACCGCATTTGGCTTCCATTATCTTCTTCATGCTCATCATGGCCTCCATCATGTGGCCATTTTCTCTTTCATGGCCTCCATGTCGGCCTTCATCTTCTCTTGCACCTCCTCTGCTTCACCCATTACTCTAGCTCTAGCACGAGTTCGGTAAGGGCGCCGTAAAGCGTGTCCTTTTCTTTTTGATAACAATGATTAAGATCATTTTTATTTTATTTTATTTATTTTTCAAGGAAAGAATGCAATGAGCAATGCAACCAATGAAAAGCATGGATGTATGCGAATGATGTACAGTTAAAGTATTGCGAATTTTTACGCAGGATATGGGGTTGAATCAATTTAGATTTTCAACATGGTCCATGACATCTTTGTCAAGGTGAAACTGGAAGTAACAAGGACATCAATAATCCTAAATATGTTTGGCAGTAGACGAAGCAGTGATGTGACTCGATTCGTCTTTTGCCCCAATTTTGCAAGACGGTTACTTCCATATTTCAACTTGACTTGATGAACCTTTTTGTAAAAGCATGAGCTTGGTTCAACCCTATAATCCAAGGAATGGCAATTCTGATCGCCAATACTTCAACAACATCTCATAGGGATGAATGACTCGGGCATACTTTAAGCTATGCATGGAAAATGTAATTATGAAATTGAGATGCCCGAAGAAACACCATTTCCTAGTTAACCATGCATTAGGTACCATGTTCAATTATTTTGTTTTGTTGTTGTGTGTTTTTTTTTTTAGAAATGGGTTTATGATCCCAACATGGTTGGCTCATGGTGCCTAACACATGCAACTAAGAATGTAGTGTGAAGTTTCACGCTTCCCCTTTTTTGTTTTTGTTTTGTAGAGGAAAACGCAAGGATGAGCAAACATGAAAACAAATGGTATGCAATTTTGCAGATCAAAAAGTTTGTTGAACGCATATGATGATGCCATGACTCATGCAAAATGTGAGGCTGGAATATGATAACGGACAAATGCAGGATATGTCCATTACGATGTTATGAAGAGATGCTTATGTGGTGCATGATATGAATGCATTTTACGGACACGAGAGCCCGGAAAATTATCTCTTCTTACTTGCGCATTTGGGGGCGGAGTTCCCCATGTGTACAATTAAGAAGGTGACATGGACCTTCCGGCTTCCCGTGACAAAGGACGAGACCAACATACAATGCATGCTAGAGATAAAATGTGGGAGTGACTTGATTCGCACTGATTTTTGGAGTAAAAACGTGGGATAAACTCATTTTTTTTTCTTTTCAAAAAGTTATAACTAGTCAAGATCTGAGTGACAATACAAACTTCCTAGCGGTTTCTAATCATATAGTCCATTAAGTCTATCATATGCTGACAATAGCTGAGAAGTCCGTGGATCTCCTTGGGGGCGGAGTAGGTGTCCGCCATTGCTTTGGCCTTGGCTAGCAATCGGGGAAGTTCTTGACTCCTGTTCAAAGTAAGAGCAAATCGGTCCGTCCACATTGTTGCCTCTTGGTGCAATGAATCAATTACCCTTTCCCTTGCTTCCCTTTCTACTGATATCTTGGTGTACTCATCCTCTAGCCTTTGCTCGTGAGTCGCCGCTAGATTTAGCTTCTCTTTGCACTTATCGATGATGGCCCACATATTCCCTTCAGTCTCGCTTTAACTGTTGGGACAAATTTCTTTTCGACCTAAGGCAAGCCTTTAGCTCGTCCTTCCAGATCATGCCTTTGACCCGTGATGATTCCTTTCACCTCTTCGGAGCTTGAGCTCACTATTGCTGCCCTATAAAGCCCCTCAAAACTTGTTTTGGTCGTGTTCTTCCTTTCGGGCCTTCTTGTTTTCTCGTTCCAAGGCTTCAGCTGTGGCCATATTGACGTCCCTTAGTTCATCATACTCTTTTCAGACTTTGATGGCTATGGACTTGAACTTCTCTTCGACTACCCGGGCTCTTTCAAGCTCTGCCTTTAGGGCTTATACCTCATCACTTTCTTCCGAAGCTTTAACCTCATCGTCTCTCACAGTCTTTAGATTTGGGAGCCAATCCAATCCTTGTGTTCGGACTCTCAGCCACTTATGATAGCCGCCGATGATCCCATTACTGCTTCCCCTAAGCTCTCTGTCCTTTCTTCACGCCGCATCACATGCCTTGCGAACTCCTTGGAGTACCCTCGCGTTGTGGTCACTGAAACCTCGTGCGATGAAAGGCGTGATGCTTTCGTCTGATGGCACTCCTCTCATGGGACATCCTTCGCATGAAGATAGAATCCTGATTCTTCCTTCCTTCTAGCGAGGGAACCATTTAACAGACGCCCCTCCATGCTAGCCAAGAGTTGGTGCACAACAAACAATTCTTGCGCCGCTCTTTTCACATCCCCGGTCGAACGTGTCATACATGGCCAAAATGGCGACGACCGGGCTTTCCTTGCCATGATGAAAGGCGAGGAAAGCGTCAATCGCTGCTAGGTCCACTAACCCTTCCATATTCGGAAAGAGGACAACTCCAAAGATCAAAAGCGCCAAGATGTCAATAAAAGAAAGCCCATTCGCCTTGATTTGCCAAGGCCTTTGCCCTTTCCTCCAAACACTTCCTTGGTACTCCGACTACCCCATTCCTGTTTTGCTTTACACGGTCCAACTCTTGTGCTGAGATTTTCACCACCTTGGCAACTCTTGTCGTGGAGGGATAGAACTCAGAGAAAAGATATGGCTTCCTTCCTCCCAGTGGGCATCCCAGGATTTCTTCAAACTCTTTCACAGTCGGCACTAGCTGGAAGTCCTCAAATGTGAAGCACCTTAGGGGCTGGTCATAATACTGGGAAAGGGATGCAATCGGTTCCATGGAGACTTCTACCCTAGCTAGGTCCCAAATCTTACCATAGGCTTTGCGGAAGGCTTGCCGTTGAAGTTGACCCATTAATTGCCCCAACTTCCGTAAACTGGTGACCTCTAAGCTCTTGATTTTGACTTGATAGAACCTCTTTTTAAGCAAAGGCTTTTGACTTGATCCCATGTTTTACTAAAGTGAAATAAAATCTAGTGCGAAACAAAACTCCTACATCTATCATAGGTGGAATGGATGAATGCATGAAGAAATGCATATGACACAGATGTAATTTAAGAATGCGGGTGCCCGGGACATTGTCTCCTTCTTAGACACAACGTCTAGGGGTAGCAAAGTGCCCCAACGTATGTATTTAAAACGGTGACCTGGACCCTCCGTTGATTTGTCTATAGAGGGGATCAAGACAGAACCCATATGTGATGCATATGCAAAAGACGCAATGCGGGAATGTACATAGCATGACAATATTTACTGAACATAAGCAAAAGGGTATATGATATTTATGCATGGCAGTGTGAAAAATGGCACGCAGCGTGTTTGCTCCGTGCCCCTATTTAAGGGACCTATAAGGGAGAGAACCAACTAGGCATTTAGCGATAACCCCCAAGGTAGTCATATCTCTTTTGATAGTTTCTAGAGGTATTATCCTCTTTGAAGAACATATTGTAGCAGTAGGGACTACTAGCAACAATAAGTTTTCAAAGAAAAAAGCTCTAGATGAGGGTTCACTGTAATCAAGCAAGTCGGAGACCTAGCATGATCACAGATTCACCTCCACTCCTTATGTTCCCACGAACCCGGGTATAGGGCCCTTTTTTCACTCACAGTGTGTGCAAATAGTGTTAGTGTTTGTGTGCATCAAATGAATAAATATTTACCTCATGCATACATTCTAAAACACACTAAAAGCAATAAATAGTTTATATACACAAGAACATAAAACAAATAAAGGGAAACCAACAAAGGAGAAAGTCATGATAAAACATTGCACAAGATTAAATGGCCTAACTCTCTAAAAAACAGTCCCCAGTGAAGTCGCCAACTGTCGCAACCTACCCTTCGGCGGGAGGGCGACGCGAGACTCGCGGGATGCGTGTTCCACGAAAGGAATACGCGCGGAGTCGCCACCAACGTTTATTTGAGGAAAACGTCGGAAAAACCGGAAAAGACGCGATCTACGAACTTTTAAGTGAAAGGTTCGGGAGTTGTATTTACGCACGGGGAAGGTATTAGCACCCCACACATCCGCCCCAAGGGACGGCAGCCTTTAATCGAATGTGCAAACATGACTTTGATTTTTACGTTCCTTTTTATGTCCTTATATCCTTTTATACCCTTTTTATATTTTTCCCTTTTTTTGTGGTCAACAAGGGTGTTTCCCTTTGCTCCTACGTATTCCTCAATTTGGGATGAGAAAATCAGACCTACGTAGTTCTTTTTTATTGGACCTTAAAAATGATCCATTTTACTTAGTGAGGAAATGAAATGACAAACTTCAAAAGCCTATTTTTTATGGACGAGCTTGACTAGGCGAATTGACTTTAGCCTTTTAGTTTCACTTTAGTTATTAATCAATTCGATTAAGAATGAGAAATCCCAAAGAGAAAACGTCCACTTGATTTTCCGCTTTATTTTACTAAAAGATGTCTTTTTGATTATTATATTATTTTTTACCTCTTTTTGATTTCCAACGTGGTTACGGCACGACCGAACGGTCGGAATTTATTTTAACCGAAGTTAATGGATAATACAATTCAAACGTTCGGTGGAAATTTATTTTATTTTTAAGTTAAGCGAGAAATGACTTAAGTAAAATGGCTTAAGCACGTCAACAGGGGGTATAAAAAGTAAACAAAACGAGAATAAAAATGCACGAAACACAATGTGGACCACTACGGGCACATAGAATGAATCGAAAAGCTTGGTTCGAGGTACTTACCCGTTGAAGATCGAAGAACGATGAAGAACGAATGAAGAACGTCGAAGAACGGTTGAAATCTTTGCGAAATTCCTCACGGAAAACGTTACGGAAACGTTTCGGAAGCGCCTCGGCTTAGATTTTCTTCACGGAAACAATTTTTCCAAGCAAATTCGAAAGAGAGAGAAGTGCCTAAGGGGCTGAACCCCTTCCTTCTTGCCTCCCTCCCCTATTTATAGCAAAATAGGGGAGGTGGTTGCCGCCCAGCTCGCCCAGGCGAGCTCAGCTCGCCCAGGCGAGCTCAGCTCGCCCAGGCGAGCAGGGTTGCTTCCTCCAGAAGCAACCGCCTTCTGGAGGAATATTCCGGAGGGCCCAAGTGGGCCTGGGTGCTATTTGCACCCCCATTTTTACTAAGTACACCCCCCTCTGCTGTTTTTTTGGTGATTCTTTTTTCGTAAAGTTACGGAAACTTACGAATTTCGCAACGATACTTGTTTTCTTTCCGTAATGTTACGGAACCTTGCGGATTACATAATCATCCCCTTTTTGACTTACGGAATGTTACGGAACCTCACTTAATTATGCAACGATGCTTCCATTTGATTTCCGGTGTGTCACGGAAACTTACAGATTGTGCATCAATATTTTTTGGTTTTTCGGCATGTCCTGGAATTTCACAAATTGCCTAATGATGGGTGCCAAGCACCTCACGAGGACCAAAGAATGGTCGCACGTCATCGAGCAAAGGTCCCCGGACGAAATTAGGGTATGATACCCTCGATCTACACAAGGTTGTGATTAAAGCTGGGAAGCCTAAGCGAGAAGAGTTAGACTGAGCCATCATGGTCATTTGTCCAGAGATCAAACCGCCAATGTTCATGTCCATCCTTGTGATTAAGCCATAGACCAACCTAGCTCTATTTGTGTTCAAATCTGAAGTGCGGGAGGTAGGAGCTAGGTTTGAGTACGAGAAGACGCTCCATGTCTGAGCTAGGGTGGTAAGATCTTTTCTGAGGAGTTTCCATGGTTGGCCCTCCATGTTTAGAATAAAGCCCTTGCCCAGAATGCACAGACTAGCCTCCATGTCTCTAGGATCAAATTTGGGGGAGTTGTTAGTTCTTTCCTAAGGATCTTCCCAGGATGGCCTTCAGCATTTAAAACAAACCCTCGGTCGGGTATACACAAAGCAGCCTTAATCTCCCTGATATCAGTGGGCAAGGATTCTCCCTCAGCCAGTACCACAGGTGTCTCCAGGAAGGTGTTGAGGCTGTCTGCATCAATTCTTATCAAGTGGCCTCGGATTCTGACTTGTATTGGTGAAGGCCCCTCGGGACTGTAGAGGTTGGCATAAAAATCCTTCACCAAGGCTAGGTCGATGTTGCTGTCAGCTAAATTGGTGAGGCACTTATGGAAGTTACGCCTCTCCAATTCAGCCTTGAACTCATCCAACTCTGTATGGTATATTTCTACCTTCCTCTCAGCTAGTATATGTCTTCCTAGCACATTATCTGTATATTTGGTCTAGACCTCGAAGGACTGGAACCTTCTTGTGTCATATTGAGCCGTGGGCCTTGCACAAATGCTCTTTCTTTTTCTGAAAGACATCTGCAGACAAAGGAATCAAACATTTGATCAGGACTCAATTTATTAAAAATCAAAAACTGGAAAATAAAACTGAAAAGGACATTGGCCGCTTAGCGAGACATGGTCCGCTTAGCTAGCCTTTGTAAAAAAACACTACCGCTTAGCGACATGTGGAGCCACTTAACGGAAGTTGCAGAAATTTAGATTCTGCAGAATTGGCTTAGCGGGATAGTGCCTGCTAAGCTGAACATCTGCCGCAAGGATATGCGCTAAGCTCCTTAAGGGTTGCGCTTAGCGGCACCAACTCTACAAAAATTTCACTAAGTGTTGGGAGCTTAGCGAGCGAAGCTCGCTTAGCTCAGCGGATGCCACAACCAATTGCGCTTGGCCCAGGAAGCTCGGCTTAGCGTGTGGCTATCAACAAAAAAAATTGATTAAGTTACCTAGGCTTAGCGATTCAGCCTCGCTTAGCCACAGGTAGTTCAACAAGAGGATGAGTGTTCATCCTCAAAAGATGAACTCGCTTAGCGCGGTGGGTGCGCTTAATGAGTTCTTCCGAGAACTCCTTTATACATGATGAGTATTGATGAACTTGCTTAGAGCATCATGCTCGCATAGCGAGTTCATCGCGTTTTCTAGAAAACGCAGAAAATGCAATTCATTTTCTTGCATTTTTCAAGCCTCTAAATGGCATATCAGACATGCAATGTGTGCATCATACTCAATTCAGTATACAAGCGTATATATCCCTAATCTTAAACTAATTCTAAGAAAACATAAAAACCCTAAAAATCTAAAACTACAGTGAAGTCTTCTACCCTAAAGTTAAGACAAGAAAAAGAGAAAAAGAATCAAGGAACTTACTTGGATGGTGTATGGTTGATGCTTCGAAGTTGAAAATGCACAAAGAAAGCACAGATGCAAAATGTGCAAATTTTTTGGAGAGAAAGAATGTAGAGACGAAGTTTCCATAATCTGGAAAATGTGAGTGTAACTTTTGTTACACTCACTTAAGCAGTTTTTCGATACTCTTGCTTAGCGGACCTCTGCGCTAAGTGAGCAAAAGAGACATTTGGTTTCTCAACAAGGCTCGCTTAGCGGACCTGTGCGCTTAGCCGACGTTTCAAATTCAAAATCATTTTTTTAAAATAGAGACTTAGCTTAGCGCGAGGGTAAGTCCGCTTAGCGAAGTTTGCAGATTAGAAAAGCTGCAACTCTCGCTAAGTCAGGCTCTGTCCAGCTTAGCTAAAATGATGCATCTTAAGTACAGAGGAGCATGCGCTTAGCTAAGAGGGACTCGCTTAGCACTCATATTGCCGCAATGAATCTCGCTTAGCTGCCATGACTGGCGCTTAGCTTCATGGACCTCAATTATGGCCGTAAGGAATTGCGCTTGGCAACAATAGGTCCGCTTAGCCACGGATAAGCTGTCGCTTAGCGATCAGGCTGAAGCTTAGCTGAATTCAGATCGAATTGAAGTTAGCTTAGCTCAACCTTGGCCAGCTTAGCGGACCAAATCAGCCTCAAATGCAAGGGTTGGGCGCTGAGCACTTGAGACTCGCAGCTTAGCGCATGAACAGAGATGCGCTTAGCACGAGGCTTGCGCTTAGCGAAAGGACTATTTTTGAGAAAAAAGTTTTCTAAGTTATTTTTCAGTTCTTTTTCCAAGAAATTGAAACCCTTATGTTAAGCATTCAAAGACAGGCTGATATACTCCTATGTACAGATCATACACCAAGTTCCAAATGATTAAATGCATGAAAAACAAAGTTAACAGAAATTAAAACTGGGTTGCCTCCCAAGAAGCGCTTCTTTAACGTCATTAGCTTGACGCTTTTACCTCACTGGGTAATCTTATGTTTTGGTTCTTACTTTCAGAACCTCTTGACCTCCTTCCATTACCTGTAAGCAAACATTGTGTTCTAGAGCAAACTTGTCTTCAACAAACAAATCAAAATCAATTTTTTGATCTTCAAAACCTAGCTCCAGCTTCCTCTTCCCCATATCAACTATGCAGCTTGCGATCAACATGAATGGCCTTCCCAATATTACAGGGATGTCAGTATCTTCAGAGATATCCATTACCACAAAGTTTTTCGGGAAGATAAAATGTTTTACTCTGACCAAAACATCTTCAATTACTCCATATGGCCTGGTAATGGAGCAGTTAGCAAATTGTAAAGTCATTCGAGTGGGCATTATTTCCAACTCTCCCAATCTTCTACACATGGAGAGTGGCATCAAATTGATACTGGCTCCCAGGTCAATAAGAGCTTTTCCCACATTGACTTCTCCAATTGAACAAGGAATAGTTATGACGTGAATCTTACGGGGCAGAATGTTTGACACAGGATTATTGACAGAGAGGGACGCCACTTCCAGAGATGGAAGATAAGTCGCGGTGATGCCACAAGGAATCAACCTTGATAAGTCAAAATTTGGTTCAACAGGAACCCTGAGAGAAGCTTTCTCACGTATTTGAAAAGAATGCCAAAAGTGCCTTAATTCATTTTGACAAAAATATATATAGTTCACCAAACCCTAAAAACAAAATAAATTGGTGCAACTAAAAAGGCATAGGTTTCAGCCACAACCACCAATTTATTTATTTAATTGCAATAATTAAATAATAAAATAAAAATAAAAATTATGGAAACATGGGCCTTCAATCATCATCAATGGCAGCTATACAAATGACCAGCCTTGTCTCTATGACGTGTTGGGCCTATTTAAGTTTGTCTCTAGTCATGGGCCCTTCAAGTGCTTCATGGTCCTTGCCCTTAGTTGTGTCCTCATCACTGTGTTGGGCCTTTTTAAGCATGCCTCTGGTCATGGGCCCTTCAAGTGCTTCATGGTCCTTGCCCTTAGTTGTGTCCTCATCAAGTTACACTCTCAAGATCTTAATGCTTGGGTGGAAGGATCTTCTGGATCACAACACTGCAATTTCCTTCCACTATGATGTTTTCCTGATGAATATATTTATGCTTCCTTGTTAACATATCTTTCAAAAATTTAGAGTAGAGTGGCATCTGCTGCAAAGCTTATCTAAAGGGCATGGTTATTTCCAGTTTCCTGAAAATATCTAAAAATCTCACCAGATGACAATCTTTTTCTTTCTTGGAAGGTACCACAGGATATGGCACTTCCGCACCTTCATCCACAGCTTTTTCACTCCTACTCTTCTTTGCATTCTTATTATTTTTTCTTCTTTTTCATTTTTTTCATTTTCTACTTCTTTTTCTTTTTCTTGGTCCTTCAATTCTTTATTCTTGACCATTATTTGTTTCTCTTTTTCTTGATTACTTTCACCTCTCACCTCATTTTTCTTGCCATCAATACTTTTTTTGTCAGCAGTTTTCTTCTTATGCACAACACTATCCTCATCCTCAGCCTCCACAAACCTTTTACTCCTTTTCATCACAACTTTGCATTCCTCCTTGGGATTCTGTTCTATATTTTCCACAAAACTGTTGGATGAATTGTCAGCTATCTGCTTGGCTAGTTGTCCCACTTGAACCTCAAGGTTCTTTAGTGCTGACTCAGTGCTTTTATGATTTGATATTTTTACCTGCATAAACTGTGTCAAGGTCTCCTCCAGCTTAGTAGTCCTATGGAATATGTTAGGTGATGTGATCCTGACTAGGAGCGGATCGCTTGATACAGGCTATGGGGATTTGGATGACGCCACTTCCAGTGAAGGAAGATAAGTCAGGGTAGACGCCACAAGGATTACCTTGATAAGTTTGAGATTGGTTCAACAAGGAACCCAGAGAGAAGCTCTCACCAAATTTTATGAAAATGCCAAAAAAATTTCTTATTGAAAAAAGAAAACCAATACTTATAGTGTATTTGACAAAATAAATAGACATGGGCCTTCAAAACAGTTTGGGCCAAAATTACAACAAAAATAATTATAAATTAAAAATAGAACATATTTATTATGGGCCTTCAAATTAATCTGAGCCTTCAGCAACAATTAATAGTCTTGATAGTGTCTCTACCTCTAGGCCTTCATCCTTCTCCACTTGGGCCTTCATCCTTCTCCACTCGGGGGCTTTGTCCTTTTCCACTTGGGCCTTCGTCCTTCTCCACTTGGGCCTTTAGCCTGTATTTGGCCAGTTTTAGGATTCTCATCATTCCCTCCTTCTTGGAAAACATTTGCCCTCAAATGTCCAGGATCATCACCAGGTCAAGTATCACTTTCTTCCTTTTCTTGTTGGCTTGCTTGGCATAGCTTTCATTCTTCTTTGCAATTTGCACCTTCACTTGGTCATACAATCTTTTCACATACTCAACTTTGGCCTGTGCATCCTTATGTTGAGTCTCTTGGGGCTAGCTGTTGTAAGTTAGCCTATTAGGCAATGAAGCTTCTGGAAGGAGATCAACTTGATGTTCTATGTTTCTTAAAGGTGGAAGTCCATGAGGAATCTCCTTGGGAAAAACATCTTTAAATTCCTGCAATAAGGGTTGAACACTAGGAGAAACATAAATAGTTAACTGATTAGAATTATCTCTCTCTCTCTCTTGTGTATCACTCCATCTCTCAAGTGTATCACTCTTCCTTTTTATATTCCTCTGTGGTGCCTCACTATTGTCTCTCTCTTGTTCTCTCTTTTCTCTCCTTTTGATTTGGTCATCACACACTTCTCTAAGGGATAGAGGTTTAAGAATAATTTTATGGTCATGGTGCTGGAAAGAAATCTTGTTGGTGAAGCCATCATGCATTGCTTTAGTGTCCTCTTCAATGTTGGCCCTCACTAGTGCCATCTCCATCTCCTTGTAGTACTCCTCAACAATCAAACTTTCCTGGGGTAACCTCTGGAGTTTTTGTCGCATGCTTCTACTGTAGCTAGTTGAAACATACCTCTTTCGCATAACCCTTCTCATCTCAGTCCATGTATCTATCTCCCGCCCTTCTTCTCTCTTTATCTCTCTTTGATTTTTCTTCCACCAAACAAGGGCATAGTCTGAGAATGTAGCTGCTGCTAACTTCACCTTCTGCTCTTCAGGATAATCATTGTATGAGAATGCATGCTGAATCTTCATCTCCCAGTCAACATAGGCGTCTGGGTCACTCCTGCCTTTAAAAGAGGATACATTGAGTTTTACTCCCTCAATTCTGTCTTGCCCCTCTATTCGGTTTGATCCATCATTGACCCTTTTGTTGCCACCATAAGGTCTCCCAGCATTTGGATTCATTTGGTGCTCTAGTCCTTCTAATCGCCTGTAGAGCTCTTCATTATTACGGTTCAACAAATGTTGCATTTGTGTAGTCATCGTGTCCCGTAATAAGCGTTGAGATCCGTCCAGTTGATGATATACACCACCATTGTCACCAGCTCCTGCCATGATTAAGGAACAAAGAATTTTGCAATAATTTTATAAAAAAAAATCAGGACCTCACCACACTCTACTCACGTGCTTCTCTCTTTGATGGTAGTTCACTCGTGTTTGATGCTCTCAATATAGGCTTTTGTGTGATGTTTTCACTCTTGCCTTTTACCACTCACTCCCTCTTAAGTTCCTGGATGAATCAAATTAGACACACAAGGTATATAACAGGAAAGACAATTTAATTATCACAGACTGTGTAGCAGATTTAATTTGGATAACAAATCATATTTGATTTTGGTTAACAGATTAGACTTGATTTGGATTTAGATTTGATTTGGATAACATATTAGACTTGATTTGGATAGCAGATTGGATTTGATTTGGATAACATATTAGACTTGATTTGGATAACAGATTAGATTTGATTTGGATAACAGATTAGATATGATTTGGATAGCAGATTAGATTTGATTTGATTTGGATAACAAATCTGATTTGGATAACAAATTTTGATTTGATTTGATTTGGATAACAGATCATATTTGGATAACAAATAGAATAAACAAGGAAGATAACAAATAAGATAATATATTAAGATAACAGATAGAATAAAAAAGATTTGAATAACAGAGATTCTGCAACTTTTTTTTAAAACTTGAAACAGAGTTCAAACAGATTTTTTTTTTACACAAAGTCTGAAAGAAACAAGAAACAAGAAAGAAAACGTGACAAGAACAAGAACAAGAACGAAACAAAGACACAAACAAGAACGCAACAAAACGCAAACAAGAAAACAAATAACAGAACAAGGACAAAACTCGAACCTGAACAAATTACAAAGAAAAAAATTGGATAGGATAGAACCTGTATCAAGAGCCAAAGCTCTGATACCAGATGATGTGATCCTGACTAGGAGCGGATCGCTTGATACAGGCTACGGAGATTTGGATGACGCCACTTCCAGTGAAGGAAGATAAGTCAGGGTAGACGTCACAAGGATTACCTTGATAAGTCTGAGATTGGTTCAACAAGGAACCCAGAGAGAAGCTCTCACCAAATTTTATGAAAATGCCAAAAGTTTTTCTTATTGAAAAAAGAAAACCAATACTTATAGTGTATCTGACAAAATAAATAGGCATGGGCCTTCAAAACAGTTTGGGCCAAAATTACAACAAAAATAATTATAAATTGAAAATAGAACATATTTATTATGGGCCTTCAAATTAATTTGAGCCTTCAGCAACAATTAATAGTCTTGATAGTGTCTCTGCCTCTGGGCCTTCATCCTTCTCCACTTGGGCCTTCATTTTTCTCCACTCGGGGGTTTTGTCCTTTTCCCCTTGGGCCTTCGTCCTTCTCCACTTGGGCCTTTAGCCTGTATTTGGCCAGTTTTAGGATTCTCATCATTAGGTCCTTGTTGGATTGGCCTGTTTGAAGGCCCACTCTGGTCTTTGTTGAACTGATTGTCAGGGTGTGTCCTTCACTGTCCTTGTTGATTATAGGGACCCTGCTGGAAGCCTGAAAATCCTCCTTGAGTATAGCCTTGTCGTTGTTGATTTCCCATATAATGAATTTCTTGTGTGTTTTCTTCAGTGGGAATACATTGGCCTGTTTCATGAGCCTCACCACAGATGGTACAACCTGTAACCTGCAAAATAGAAGAGTATGTAGGTTGACCCATAGACAACTTAGTTGGCAGCTTACCAAGTGTTTCTATTAAAATCTCAAGTTGCTTAGAAAGCAACTTGTTCTGTGCCAATAAAGTGTCATGAGATGATAGATCTATCAAGCTTTTCTTCATGGGTTAGTGGGTTCTGTCTCGTAGAATAACATGATCACTAGCTGACATGTTCTCAATTAGCTTAGTTGCTTCTTCCAGGGTCTTTAGTTTTATCTTCCCCCCTGTAGAAGCATCTAACAATTGCTTGGTTTGTGGTCTCAGCCCATCTATAAACATATTCAATTGGATTGGCTCGGAAAACCCATGAGTGAGAGTTCTTCTCAACAAGCCTCTGAATCTCTCCAAGGCTTCACTCAAAGATTCATCAGGAAACTGATGAAATGAAGAGATTGCAACTTTCCCTTCTGCAGTCTTGGACTCTGGGCAGTATTTCTTTAGGAACTTTTCAACAACTTATTCCCAGGTTTTTAGAATGTTGCCCTTGAATGAATGGAGCCACCTCTTGGCTTCTCCTGCCAATGAGAATGAGAAAAGGTTGAGCCTAATAGCTTCATCTGGTACACCGACAATCTTAACATTGTTACATATTTCAATGAACGTTGCCAAGTGTGCATAGGGATCTTCATTAGGTAATCCTTGAAATAAGTTCCCCTGTATTAAATGAATTAAGGAATGTGGATAGTTGATGTTGTTAGCTTGTACTTTAGGACGTGCAATGCTGGTGAAAAATTGTGGTACTGAACTACTTGAATAATCCTCAAAGGTAATCCTTTGGTCATGCTCTTCAGCCATGGTAATAGCTTTAGGTAATTAAGTCGCAGATTCCCTTGATGATGGTGAATCAGGTGATAATAAGTCAGAGAAATGAGTCTCCTCCTCAAGAATGAATGCAACTGTTTTGTCTTGCAGAAGTTTCCTTCTCCTCTCGGCCCTGTTCCTTCGCAATGTAGCTTCAATTTCTAAGTCCAAAGGAACTAAATTGCCTGTGGGAGATCTATGCATATACAATACTAACAGAACAACGGTTCTAGTTAAACAAGAAAAGACAAATAGGGATTAAGAACAAATATTCACAAAAAAAACAATCAAAGAATAACATGTTGGATCAAGTGGCCTCGGAATAATTAAGAAGGGGGGGTTGAATTAATTATGAATGTGTCTTGACTAATTAAAAATTTATTCTTCTTAATGTTACTAGATTCAACTAGGCTTTTACTACTAGGTTAAGAAAGTAAAGAACAGAAACAATAACTTAACCAAAAGTAAAGCGGCAATTAAAAGTATACAGCGGAAATTAAAGAGTGTAGGGAAGAAGAAGACAAACACAAGATTTATACTGGTTCGGCCACAACCCGTGCCTACATCCAGTCCCCAAGCAACCAACAGTTCTTGAGATTTCTTTCAACCTTGTAAAATCCTTTACAAGTCAAAGATCCACAAGGGATGTACCCTCCCTTGTTCTCTTTGAACAACCAAGTGGAGGCACAATTGAAGGAAATAAAATTCAGAATTTAGGAATTCAAGTAACAATCCTTCATACAACTAATATAATACCTTAAAGAGATTTTTTTTTTAAAGTTCTTCAAGCATGAACCATTCAGCCCAATTTTTTTTTTTTGTTAATTTTGCTTATACGAATTTCTGCTTTTTTTATTTTTCTATAACAAAGATATCAAAAGGCTTAACTTTTGCAATGGTTCAGCCTAAAAGAAAAAAAAAGAACATGAACAAGAAGGTAATATAAATGGTAAAGAAAAAAATAAAGAAGGATCTTACCCAATATTTCCAGCAAAGGAAGTGATGATCCTAGAACTAGAGCTCTGATACCAAATGATATTAACCCTCATGGCACAAGGGCTGACTTAGGATCGTCTAGGATTAAACATTATTGGAAAATCCAGAAAATTGATTAAGAAAAGGATGGGAAATTGACAAGATTCAAGGGTTGGCAGTGGCTAATTTCCTGGGACTTAATAAGGTGAATCTTGGCATAAAATGGATGAATGAGATGGTAAAAACGTAGGGGCAATGTTGTTAGCTTGCACTTCAGGACGTGCAATGCTAGTGAAAAATTGTGGTACTGAACTACTTGAGTAATCCTCAAGGGTAATCCTCTAGTCATGCTCTTCTGCCATTGTGATGGCTTCAGGAAATTGAGTGGCGGATTCCCTTGATGATGGTGAATCAGGTGATAATAAGTCAGAGAAATGAGTCTCCTCCTCAAGAATGGATGCAACTGTTCTGTCTTGCAGAAGTTTCCTTCTCCTCTCGTCCCTGTTCCTTCGCAATGTAGCTTTAATTTCTAAGTCCAGAGGAACTAAATTGCCTGTGGGAGATCTATGCATATACAGTCCTAACAGAACAGCGGTTATCCAATTAAACAAGAAAAGACAAATAGAAATTAAGAACAAATATTCACAAAAACAATCAAAAAATTACAAATAAAGAATAGACACCTAAAAATGAGCTAACTTCCAAAATAAAAAGAAGTTCCCCGAAAACGGCGCCAAAAACTTGTTCGTTGGTTCCGGCAAGTGTACCGGATCGCACAAGTAGTATAAAACGATAAGAACCGAGTATCGAACACTCGGGGAACTTGTGTTATTTGGTAAGCTATTTCAGCAAATAGGTGTCTGGTGTGTAAAGGTAAGTGTGAATATGAACATGTGTATAAACTATCTTCGCAAAAAGAAAGAAAATCACGCGAGAGAAATGACGTGTAAAAACAAGTAGAGAACATGTTGGTCTTCCTAATAGGTGTCTGATGCTAAAGAGATATTCTCTATCTAACAATGCTTATGTGTTCTTATGGTGTCTCCTGAGATACTAAACCCTGATTCCTGATGATAGTTTAGCCTAATCCTGATCAAGCATGGTCTGCAGATTCCTCTTGTGAGACTAAACTCAACCAGGACCGCATTAAGACACACATACTCAACTAAATTATTGCACCCCGATTCCTCGTGAAAGCACAACAACTCAACCTTGCACTATTAAGGACTTTAGAGTCAGACCAGTTTCCACTGTTGAATGACCCTAGCAAAGCATGCATCTATGTGATCAAGGTAAAGGCATACTGGAATGAAAAGCAGATAGCACAGAGAACACACAAAACATCATTGAATAGATATAAATATATTTACATCAGGTACCTACAAGGAAAATTCAACAAAGGATTTAGCTTTCCATACCTGGAAGCCTTCTTAACAACAAAGAGAAGAACAAGATAAAAGATTGCAAAAATACAAGTGGTGAGGATGTCTCCTTCACCTCTAGGATCTCACAATCACTCACAAACTCATCTCAAGCTCTCAAACTGGCTCCTGCTTCAAGCTCTGGTCTCTGTAGATCTTCACATAGCAAAATCTCTCAAAACTCTCTAGAACTTGGACCTTTCTCTCTCTAGAAACCCTAGACATGCAAAGCTCTGAATCCCAGTCCAAACTCCCTTCACAAAATCTGATTTCATGCTTAAATTGGTGGCCTTGTTCATGCTCGTGCGCTTAGCGCACATTAGTGATTTTTGGCTTAGTGCGCCTTTCTCGCTTAGCGGATGAAATGAAGCGGTGCGCTTAGCGAACCTGTACAACTCATCTTCTTCCAAAGTCTTCCTTGCGCTTAGCCCAGGAGTGTTGCGCTTAGCGGGTGCTCGCTAAGCCAGCATATTGGCTTAGCGAGAAGGTGAAAAACAAAACTTTCCAAAGCTTACTTAATTAACCTAAAATTTAGAGAAAATGATTATTAAACACACAAAATGAAAATACTAAGTATTTATTACCTATACTTAACAGAAAATACTTATAACACTACAAAATAACCATAAATTGGGAGAGTTTGATACAATTTATTCAAGTTTTATACATAAAAGTTGGTCGTTTTCACCGACTAACAATACGTACATCAAATTTTTTTTGCTTAATACCGGCCATTTTTTGTGATACGGATTAGAATTTTTTTTAAATTTTGCAATGATAAAACCAAACAATTAAAAAAAATATTTTAATGATTATTTTTAATTTAGTTATTGGTTAAATTTAGTTATTAATTTTAATTTAGTAATTGGTTAAATTTAACAATGATAGAAAAATTTCATTTAGTCATTAATAAAAAATAATTTATTTCAAAAGCATGACCAAATTTTTTCAAAAACAATGGGATAATATTAGACATGACAAAACAACTATTATATATAAGAACATTGTTGCAACAAATTTAGAATCAACACATGATAAAACAATTATTATAAAACAACTATTATATAAATAAATTGTTCAGAAGTAATTAAAATGTTTACAATAATTGAAATTTTCATAGTAATTAAAATGTTCAAAATCCTAAAATGTTCATAAACATGGCCAATAAAGCACACGGTTAACACTGGGATCAATGAATTCAAAAACTATTTCCATGTCAGCTGTCATGGACAAGGTTTTGCAAAAATGTTTCCATCCAGCTCCATTTTTAAGTGTCTTCCTCCAATGATTGAACACAAGCTGACATTCTGCAATGTCTTCCAAGTGCAAACGAGTCCAGCCTTTATCTTTAAGAAAATAATACATGCTACTTGGAACGTCCTGACAAATAAAGAAATGTTATCAACAATTTATGTTATGAAATTTAAAACTTGAAAAATAAAGAAATGCCAACTAAATTAGAAAGTTGCTTACCAAACTGCTACAGGTAAATTTCTGCTGAGTGAGATAAACTTGGAAGGTGACATAATTTGGCACTTGATAGTATAAAGAGTGTTATCTTGGCAATGACCTGGGTAGGCAACTGGTCTTGAATATGGTAATAAAAAATGCACTCTTACCATAATGAGTTAAGGATACTAGATGATCTTCGGTCAGCTGGTAAAAATCTCGTAGTGCTATCCACCCTGCTACAATGGCTAGTTGGTCCAAATCTTTGTTGTAGACAACGTTATGATAATTTTTGTCTTTGTCAACCAAATTCCATACGTCGTCAAGTACGTCCTTCCACCTGACAGCATATACCTTACTAACTTCACCGAAAATCTATATTTGATATCACAAAATAAGGTTGGTTAGTTACACGAAATAACAAAAAAATCATATGTTAATTAAATCAAAATGAACATGACCTGGTCCCTGGCGTGAACGGTCTGGAAAAAAGTCTTTGGTGGAACCGTGACATTTTGCATCATGTTTGTCATTTTCCCCCATTCTCCGTGCTCTTCAATTGTTAATTATGACATAATTAAAATTCAAGCAATTAACAGGCATTCAAGCAATTAACAGAATTAACATTCAAGCAACTGTATGTTAATTCTTACTAGGCACAGTCACAAGAAGTTGCTCCAGTTCCTCATTGAGGCTGGTCCAACGTGATGACGACGGACGAGAGTGTGACATTCTGAAATATATTTGACAAAGTAATATTTTACCATTTTTGTTCTACTAACATTTTTGTGTTTCTAATCTAATTTTTCTTTTTCAAATATAATGTTTATTTTAAAAATCTAATCTAAATTGTAATCCAATCCTACTAACATTTCTTAGATAAACTGAATAATAAATAAATCATTCATAAATCAATAATAAACAAACTAAAATCAATATAAATATTTTTCGTTTTTCCTACTTTTTTCTAATAAAAATCAATTTTTTTAAAAAAAAAACATACGGATTGGCAATCCTTATAAACCATATGAATTGTTGATCCGTATGGTTCATGCAGAATACCAATCCGTATGACAGAAAAAAATAATTTAAAAGAGTTATATGGATTGGTAATCCGTATGGTTCATATGGATTGTCAATCCTAATGACTTTTCACTAACAGAAAAATAATTTTTTTAAAAAAAAAAACCCATACAAATTGGCAATCCGTATGACTCATATAGATTGTGGGTTTTTCACAGAATTTCCATGGAGCAGAGAAGAATGGCAGGGAACAGAGAACAATACACATAACAATACATGGAGCAGAATTTTTGAGAATTTTCATGGAGCAAAGAACACTACACAGCAATACACAAAACACAAAACAAGCAACACCAATGCAAACCAAAACACAAAATAATACACAATACACAATATCTAACAGCAAGGAAGAACAAGCACCACAGGAGGAAGAAGATTCACTAACCTTGAAGACGGGAGAAGAAGAGGCCGCAATAGCAAGGAAGAAGCCGCAACACCGGCGAAGAAGAAGAGGCCGCAAACGACAGTTGAAAGGCCGTATGAGGAAGAAGAAGAAGAGGCAATGCAGACGAGGAGAAGAATTCTCGGAAGAAGAGCTTTCTCTCAAAGGAAGAAGAAGAAACATTTTCGAAAATGAACAATAACTTCTATAGACGAGTCACTGTGTCATTTTTATATTAAAGGGTGAAGGACATTTTTGTCCTTTCACCCACGTTGCTGGGTGCCCCAAGCAACTGCATCAGATTTAACTATTTTAAGGGCACACACACAAAAAACAGTTTGGATTAATGAAGAAAAAAAAGCCCATTTTCTATTGGTCTGTGTTTACCTTTCAAACCAACACAGAAGAAAGCTCCCATGTTTAAAAGCAAAAGGCACAGCCTTCAACACGTCAAAAAATAAATCAACAACAGACATTATTTTGTGAAATTGTTTATCAAAGTCACGGTAACTTCTTTCGAAGAGCAGCAAGAATAGAAAGCTTAGGGCAAAGTGGAGCAGCCAACAGCAGAGAAGCATGATGCAGCGGACAATGAGTTTCACAATTTCGAACCTTTCTTCCCCATTCCAACCTGCTTCACCAAGCTCTTTTTTAATGGTGGCCCTGCCGCAACGGACCACCAAGGACAATGAGTTTCTTGAGTTGGAATTGTCAGGGCAAACCCGAATGCAATTTAGATGATTCGTGACCTTGTCAGGACCCACCATTTGAACGTGATTTTCTTTTGTGAAACTTTTGTCCATAGTTACCGAATTGAAGAAATAAAAAAAAACCTTCAGGTTTTGACTGCATGTGGCAACAGTTTTTGCTTACCCTATCCAGTCCAAAGTCCGATGGGGTTAAAAATTTACCCCCCACCTACCTCCAGGGTTGACTTTTTCCCGTCCCACCCTCAAAATATAGTTAAATTTATATATAAACAATAATCATAGTATAAACAATAATATTTTTATGTTCTAAATTATGCCAAAACTGAGAACGCAAAAAGTCATTTTTAGAATTATCTTCCTAACTGTTGAAAATGAAACAAGTGAAAACATGATGCACACTGGCAATTAACATGAAAACTATTTCATTGTTCTATTTCCCTATCCAATGCTCAGAACCTGTATGTGGCCTCAAGTCCAGACTTTCTTGCTTCTTTCCCACTGTTCCTGCCGTGTGCATCCTAGATGTACAGGTTAACCATTTGTAGCTGACCAATCAAATCAATTCTTTGTTTGTATTGTTGTAAATTTCCAAGCAGTCAACAGAAAACATCTTTGTATTGCACCAGGAGTCCATCACTATACACAATTCATTTCATATTACATGTGCTGTTCTAATATATTCAATTGGTTTAGAAAAGAAACTTAACTGTTGGAGATCTTTATGCTTGGCTTCTTATTCTATGACTAAGATGCTCTGTCACCTTAAGCTCAATCAATTTTATGCCTGGTTTCTTTGTTTCTTTCACAAAATTGATTGCCATTTGGTTCAGTGGGGTGCAGTCACATGTTCCTAAATTCCTTCAAACTTTCACTAAAATAGTTTAAAAAGAGATTGGTTGTTTGAAAACAATTTGGGTCAATAATGACAGGCGCTGTATGCAAGCGTCGAAGGGAAACAAGGGACAGAGGAAATTTGGCATGAGCCTTGGTAAGCTAGGCTAAGGTAGACATGGTTGAGATTAGAAGGGTTTTCAAGTTATCACATAAGTGTGGATGTGGGTCTCTGCTTATCTACGAATGCTCTCAATTAGCTCCTCATATAGATAGCGTAGGGACTTCTAGTGAAATACATATCCTACGTGTTCAGTGAACTCAAGTCTGGAATCGTAATATAAAAAGAAGCAACTGAAAAGATATTTGCACAATTATTGTTATATGGTGGTTTCCACAGAAGTTCTTTAAAGATGGCGAAATTGCCTTGTTTCGTAGAGACATCGTTTTAACATTGTCACATTACATTATATAACTACATGCTACTACTACTACTTGCTAAGCTAAACGAGTTGTAAAGTTCATGACTTCATGCACTCACTAAAGAAACTCAGCAATTTCCCAACAAGTTGTGTGTTGCTACATATTGGGAGCAAATGCAGAAGCTACATAAGGAGCACACACGACATGGCGCTTGAGTTTTTTACATTTTTATTTTTCTTTTTAAGTAATCCTATTTGACATATTCTTAGACATTAAATTTGAACATCTTTCCTAGAGAGAATTTGAACTTAATTCATTATGTTATGATAGACTAATTTTTTTTACTAGACTTAATTTTAGTTGATACCCGAGATTTTAGTTATCACAAAGGGAAATAAAAATAAATTTACCTTTAGAATTTAGACTTATAGCTTAATTTAATCTCACAAAATCAACTTGTAAGATAAAAATTAGAGGGGTGTTGTTAGGTGCACCCAGCATTTTTGATTAATGCCCAAAATATCCCTGACTTATTGTTCCTTTTTAAGTTATTTTTTTGGCTGAGTGGTGATCTGTAAGTAGATTTTTCACATACGGATCAACTTGATCCATATGAATTATACGGATGAAGTTGATCCGTAAGTATGAAGTTCATCTGTATAAAGCATACGGATGAAGTTCATCCGTATTGGTTTTTAGTTTTTTTAATTCCTTAAATTTTTATATTTTTAATTATTAATATGTTAAATTACTCATTTGCGCATTAATTTTTTTTACTATTACAAAATTTAATATATATTAAATTTTGTAATAGTAAATATTTTTTATTTATAAAAAAAATATACGAATTAAATAATTCATACGAGTTATATCAAAATTAATTATCACAAAATTTATTATTTAAATTTTTATGCGCATTAAATATACATTAGAAATTTTAGTTTTATGTATAGCAACATTATGTATTTTATAATGTAATTGGCTCATCAACTCAGTTGGTTAGAGTGTTGTGCTAATAACCTGAAAGTCACAGATTTGATTCTTATTTGGACCATTAATTTTAAATTCATTTGTTACAAATATTTTTCAAAAAAAAATTAAAATCTTCAGTTCATACGGATGTACTCGTACTCATACGGTACGCCTTATTTGTTTTTAAATTTAAGTCAAGGGTATTTTTATCCATTCATGTAATAGTTGCTGGTGCACCTAACAACACCCATAAGAATATTATGTTAAATTGGCACGTGGGGGGTTCAAAAAGCCGTGTTGCCTAGTTGACAGCTCTGACTACTTTTTTTTTTTAATGATTAACTAGTTGAATGCCCGTGCGATGCACGAGGCAGCATTTTACTGTAAGTGACATAAACACTATGTAGATTGTTTGTAAAAAGGTTTGATTGTGTTGCAAACTTTTAAAAATTGCAGGAAATAATATGAAACAAACTTAGAAAATAGATAAAAATTGAAAACAAAGATGACCATCAAAAGAGATAGATTCAAACAATAAGTAAAAAAAGTTATAAAAAATGTTTCTGGATGTATAAACCAAGTTTGAGTGTGTATTAAAAGTTTCAGTCATCAATTGTATTGTTAAACAACAATCAATAGAATGAATGTGTAAAGATAAACATTAGTATTATCATATTTTCGTGCATCATTAAGGAATGGATAATGGGGAAAAAAGGAAAACAAAATTAACACGTTCACAAAGGTCACCCAACGGAAAAATAAAAACAAATGCAAGACAAAGAAGTGGAAGTTCAGATCCATGGATTTTCATTTAAAATCCCCAAAGTAGCAACGATTGGGCAAATAATAGGAAGTATGTATGAGAAAAAACATAATAAAGTAAATTGCATATCATCCGGGCTGACGTCTTACTGTAAATGGTATAAATATTGTGTAGATAGTTTTTTTAAAGGAATGAGTAATTGGTGATTGTAATTACAACAGATCGAGGATATATCAAATGTTTATTAAGAAGAAATTGTAAATTATGTAAGGAGGTAGTTAATATATTGTTGGATACGCATGTCAAACGTTGTTATCATGATTCCATGTAAATAACGTGGCAAGCAGTGCGGGTTTTAAAATGATATTGTAAGAGGGATAAAAATACTAACATTGTTGGATGATAACAAAAGAAAAGATTGTTCAATACCGTAAGGTATTTAAGTTTGATTGTTTAAAAATACAAAATAAATTTGTTCATTGAAGAGAAGTCAGTCGTCAAGGTGGATGTCCTCCTCGTCCTTTCGATATCTTTCCTGATCAAAAGCTCCCATGCATGGTCATCACACCGAAAGTAAAAGACAACCTCATCTCCGGCCATCAATTTTTTTTCATGAAGGCACTGGAACCATGGGTCAGCAATAGATGTCACACCATCATGGATGGTGACCTGCCATTGGGTGCGTTTTCCTAGGCCCTGCTGAAGCGTAATATATTTTTTGGAACCATATAAAATTTGAAAGCTGATGCTGGAAGAAACTGTATCAACACCGAAAAGAATAGTCATACAATTTGAACAATTTTTTCATTTCCCTTCGTTTCTCACACTGCAAAAAGCTTCTCCTCCCCCCTTTCCTATTTCCATTCCGGGCTGATGCACGGGCTGGAACTTTACTGTTAGTGGTATACATATTATGTGAACAAAAGACTCATATGCTTATTAAGAAAAAAATTTAAATCATGAAATTGATAAATTTAAAATCAAATGTATATGAATATATGAGGAGGTAGTTAATGTTGCTTCAATCCAAGTTTAATTTCAATAAATTTGTTATCACGATTCCATGCAGATGAAAAGAAGTCAGTCTTCAAGGTGGATGTCCTCCTCTTCCCATTCAATTTCTTTTCCGATCAAAAGCTTCCATGCATGGTCATAAAACCGGAAGTAGAAGACAACTTCATCTCCTTCCATTCACAGGGGTAAGAAAGTTATTGTTAAGAGAGAGAGAGAGAGAGAGAGAGACTATTTTTAGGCCACATTTCTCATCTTCTTTTCGATGTTCGTGTTGATAGAATACAACTAAAATTTTGCAAAAAGTGTTTTTCTACTGTTGAGACCAGGATAAGAAGGTGATCCATTGAGTAGCAGATAAATCCAAAGGCTGAGAAAAGTTTTCCACGGTACAGGACCTATGCCCCTTTCCCATGCTAGAAGGCACCCTACTTGTAGTTTTCTTATTCCTTTCCCTTTACTTCTTTTTGTCTTCAGAGTTAATTGCCAATTGAATACTTCTAATCTTTTCTTGTTTCAATATGTTTACTCCTCTTGGACCTGTGCGGACGCCTGGGCTGACATCTTACTGTAAGTGGTATAAATATTGTGTAGATAGTTTTTTTTAAAGGATTGAGTAATTGGTGATTGTAATTACAACAGAGGATATATCAATTGCTTATTAAGAAAAAATTGTAAATTATGTAAGGAGGTAGTTAATACATTGTTGGATATGCATGTCAAACATTGTTATCATGATTCCATGCAAATAACATGACAGACAGTGCGGGTTAAAAAATGATATTGTGAGAGGAATAAAAATACTAACGTTGTTGGATGATAACAAAAGAAAAGATTGTTCAATACCGTAAGGTATTTAAGTTTTTTTGTTTAAAAATACAAAATAAATTTGTTCATTGAAGAGAAGTCAGTCGTCAAAGTGGATGTCCTCCTCGTCCCATTCGATATCTTTCCTAATATGAAACTCTCATGCATGGTCATCAAACCGGAAGTAGAAGACAATCTCATCTCCGGCCATCAATTTTTTTTCATGCAGGTACTGGAACCATGAGTCAGCAATTGATGGCACACCATCATGGATGGGGACCTGCCATTGGGTGCATTTTCCTAGGCCCCACTGAAGCGTAATATATTTTTTGGAACCATATACAAATCTGGAAGCCGTTGCTGGAAGAAACTGTATCAACACCAAAAAAGAATGGTCATACAATTTGAACAATTTTTTTTTATTTCCTTTCATTTCTCGCACTGCAAAAAGCTTTTCCCCTTCCATTCCTATTTCCATCCCGTGCATCACTTCCATTCCTATTTCCATCTCGTGCTGATGCACGGGCTGGAACTGTACTGTTAGTGGTATAAATATTATGTGAACAAAAAGACTCAGATGCTTATTAAGAACAAATTTTAAATCACGAAACTGGTATATTTAAAATCAAATGTATATGAATATATGAGGGGGCAGTTAATGTTGCTTCAATCCAAGTTTAATTTCAGTAAATTTGCTATAACGATTCCATGCAGATGAAAAGAAGTCAGTCTTCAAGGTGGATGTCCTCCTCCTCCCATTCAATTTCTAGTCTTATCAAAAGCTCCCATGCATGGTCATAAAACCAGAAGTAGAAGACAACTTCATCTCCAGCCATCAATTTTTTTTTATCAAGATACTTGATGTGATCCTGACTAGGAACAGATCGTTTGATACAGGCTATGAAGATTTGGATGACGTCACTTCCAGTGAAGAAAGATAAGTCAGGGTAGACACCACTTCCGGTGAAGGAAAATAAGTCAGGGTAGACGCCACAAGGATTACCTTGATAAGTCTGAGATTGGTTAAATATGGAACCCAGAGAGAAGCTCTCACCAAATTTTATCAAATGCCAAAAGTCTTTTTATTGAAAACAAAAACCAATACTTATAGTGTATCTGAACAAAAGATAAAAATAGACATGGACCTTCTAAACAGTTTGGGCCAAAATTGCAATAAATAAAAATTATAACTAAAAAACATATTTAACTTGGGCCTTCAAATTAGTTTGGGCCTTCAACAACAATTATTAGTTTTGATAGTGTCTCTGCCTCTGGGCCTTCATCCTTCTCCACTTGGGCCTTCATCCTTCTCCACTCGGGGGCTTTGTCCTTCTCCACTTGGGCCTTCATCCTTCTCCACTTGGGCCTTTAGCCTGTATTTGGCCAGTTTCATGATTCTCATCATTCCCTCCTTCTTGGAAAACATTTGTCCTCAAATGTCCAGGATCATCACCGGGTTCAAGTACCACTTCCTTCCTTTTCTTGTGGGCTTGCTTGGCATAGCTTTCATTCTTCTTTGCAATTTTCACCTTCACTTGGTCATACAATTTTTTTCACATACTCAACTTTGGCCTGTGCATCCTTATGCTGAGTCTCTTGGGGCTTGCTGTTGTAAGTTGGCCTGTTAGGCAATGAAGCTCTAGGAAGGAGATCAACTTGATGTTCTATGCCTCTTGAAGGTGGCAATCCATGAGGAATCTCCTTAGGAAAGACATTTTTAAATTCCTGCAATAAGGGTTGAACATTAGGAGAAATAGAAATAGTAAACTCATTAGAATTATCAGTAGAAATTTTACTGTCTTTGCAATACTGTAGACAGAGTGGTTCATGAGCAGGTAACACTTTCCTCACTTCACTCGCCTCTGCAAAATAATTAAATTTTCTCTCATGTGTATCACTCTCTCTCATATGTGTATCACTCTTTCCCTCGGGTGTATCACTCTTATTTTTCCTATTCCTCTGTGGTGCTTCACTATTTTCTTTTTCTTGTTCTCTTTTTTCTCTCATTCTGATTTGGTCATCACACACTTCTCTAGAGGTTAGAGGTTTAAGAATAAACAAGGAAGATTTGGCTATTCGCCTGTAGAGCTCTTCATTGTTACGGTTCAACAAACGTTGCATTTGTGTAGTCATTGCATCCAATAATAAGCGCTGAGATTCGTCCAGTTGATGATATACACCACCATTGTCACCCGCTCCTGCCATGATTAAGGAGCAAAGAATTTTGCAGTAATTTAAAAAAAGATTCAGGACCTCACCACACTCTACTCACATGTTTCTCTCTTTGATGGTAGTTCACTCGTGTTTGATGCTCTCAATATAGGCTTTTGTGTGATGTTTTCACTCTTGCCTTTTACCACTCGTGTTCCCTCTTAAGTTCCTAGATGGACCAAATTAGACACACAAGGTAATATAAAATAAAAGGAAAGACAATATAATTATCACAGACTGAGTAACAGATTTGATTTGGGATAACAACTTGGACTTGATTTGGATAACAGATTGGATTTGATTTGGATAAAAGATTAGATTTGATTTGGATAACAGATATGATAACAGATAAGATAACAGATAAAATAACAGATATGACCAGTAAACTTCAAATGCTCATAACTTTTGCTACGGTTGAGATCCACTATATATCAAAACGCTCAGAATTCAGAGGAGAATCTAGAATAGGGGATTTGATCCACGATTTTCTTTCCAAAAAAATACCTCTAAATGCCTCAATTTTGTATTCAAAGAACAAACACCCACTTTTTTTTTCAAAATTTCTGCAACTTTTTTTTCTTTTTTTTTTTGACACAAAGTGTGAAAGACATAAGCAACAAGAACAAGAATGTGACAAGAACAAGAACAAGAACGCAAATAACAAAACACAAGACACAAACAAGAACGAAACAAGATGTAAACAAGAACGCAAATAACTGAACAAGGACAAAAACACAAACCTGGACAGAATACAAAGAAAAAGATTTGGATAGGATAAAGCCTGTATCAAGAGCCGAAGCTCTGGTACCAGATGATGTGATCCTGACTAGGAGTGGATCTCTTGATACAGGCTATGGAGATTTGGGTGACGCCACTTCCAATGAAGGAAGATAAGTCAGGGTAGACGCCACAAGGATTACCTTGATAAGTCTAAGATTGGTTCAATAAGGAACCCAGAGAGAAGCTCTCACCAAATTTTATCAAATGCCAAAAGTCTTTTTATTGAAAACAAAAACCAATACTTATAGTGTATCTGAACAAAAGATAAAAATAGACATGGCCCTTCTAAACAGTTTGGGCCAAAATTACAATAAATAAAAATTATAACTAAAAAACATATTTAACTTGGGCCTTCAAATTAGTTTGGGCCTTCAGCAACAATTAGTAGTCTTGATAGTGTCTCTGCCTCTGGGCCTTCATCCTTCTCCACTTGGGCCTTCATCCTTCTCCACTCAGGGGCTTTGTCCTTTTCCACTTGGGCCTTCGTCCTTCTCCACTTGGGCCTTTAGCCTGTATTTGGCCAGTTTCATGATTCTCATCATTGTGATACCAGATGATGTGATCCTGACTAGGAGCGGATCGCTTGATACAGACTATGGAGATTTGGATGACGCCATTTCCAATGAAGGAAGATAAGTCAGGGTAGACGCCACTTCCGATGAAGGAAGATAAGTCAGGGTGGACGCCACAAGGATTACCTTGATAAGTCTGAGATTGGTTCAACAAGGAACCCAGAGAGAAGCTCTCACCAAATTTTATCAAATGCCAAAAGTTTTTTTATTGAAAACAAAAACCAATACTTATAGTGTATCTGAACAAAAGATAAAAATAGACATGGGCCTTCCAAACAGTTTGGGCCAAAATTACAACAAATAAAAATTATAACTAAAAACATATTTAACTTGGGCCTTCAAATTAGTTTGGGCCTTCGGCAAAAATTAGTAGTCTTGATAGTGTCTCTGCCTCTGGGCCTTCATCCTTCTCCACTTGGGCCTTCATCCTTCCCCACTCGGGGCTTTGTCCTTCTCCACTTGGGTCTTTAGCCTGTATTTGGCCAGTTTCATGATTCTCATCAATACTGGAACCATGGGTCAGCAATTGATGGCACACCATCGTGGATGGTGACCTGCTGTTGGGTGCATTTTCCTAGTCCCCGATGAAGCGTAATATATTTTTTGGAACCATATACAAATTTGGAAGCCGCTGCTGGAAGAAACTGTATCAACATCGAAAAGAATGGTCATACAATTTGAACTACTATTTTATTTCCCTTCATTTCTCGCACTACAAAAAGCTTCTCCCCCCCCCCCCCTTCCTATTTCCATTTCGGGCTGATGCACGGGCTGGAACTTTACTGTTAGTGGTATACATATTATGTGAACAAAAGACTCAAATGCTTATTAAGAACAAAATTTAAATCATGAAATTGATAAATTTAAAATCAAATGTATATGAATATATGAGGAGGTAGTTAATGTTGCTTCAATCCAAATTTAATTTCAGTAAATTTGTTATCACGATTCCATGCAGATGAAAAGAAGTCAGTCTTCAAGGTGGATGTCCTCCTCCTCCCATTCAATTTCTTTTCTGATCAAAAGCTTCCATGCATGGTCATAAAACCGGAAGTAGAAGACAACTTCATCTCCTTCCAATCACAGGGGTAAGAATGTTATTGTTAAGAGAGAGAGAGAGAGAGAGAGAGAAAGAGAGAGACTATTTTTAGGCCACATTTCTCGTCTTCTTTTTGATGTTCGTGTTGATAGAATACAACTAAAATTTTGCAAAAAGTGTTTTTCTACTGTTGAGACCAAGATAAGAAGGCGATCCATTGAGTAGTAGATAAATCCAAAGGCTGAGAAAAGTTTCCCACGGTGCACGACCTATGCCCCTTTCCCATGCTAGAAGGCACCCTACTTGTAGTTTTCTTATTCCTTTCCCTTTACTTCTTTTTGTCTACAGAGTTAATTGTCAATTGAACACTTCTAATCTTTTCTTGTTTCAATATGTTTACTCCTCTTGGACCTATGCGGACGCCCGGGCTGACATCTTACTGTAAGTGGTATAAATATTGTGTAGATAGTTTTTTTTTTAAAGGATTGAGTAATTGGTGATTGTAATTACAACAGAGGATATATCAATTGCTTATTAAGAACAAATTGTAAATTATGTAAGGAGGTAGTTAATATATTGTTGGATATGCATGTCAAACATTGTTATCATGATTCCATGCAAATAACGTGACAAGCAGTGCGGGTTAAAAAATGATATTGTCAGAGGGATAAAAATACTAGCATTGTTGGATGATAACAAAAGAAAAGATTGTTCAATACCATAAGGTATTTAAGTTTGTTTGCTTAAAAATACAAAATAAATTTGTTCATTGAAGAAAAGTCAATCATCAAGGTGGTTGTCCTCCTCGTCCCATTCGATATCTTTCCTGATCAAAAACTCTCATGCATGGTCATCAAATCGGAAGTAGAAGACAACCTCATCTCCGGCCATCAATTTTTTTTCATGAAGGTACTGGAACCATGATTCAGCAATTGATGGCACACCATCATGGATGGGGACCTGCCATTGGGTGCGTTTTCCTAGGCCCCGTTGAAGCGTAATATATTTTTTGGAACCATATACAAATCTGTAAGCCGTTGCTGGAAGAAACTGTATCAACACCAAAAAGAATGATCATACAATTTGAACAATTTTTTTATTTCCCTTCATTTCTCGCACTGCAAAAAGCTTCTCCCCTTCCATTCCTATTTCCATCCCGTGCTGATGCACGGGCTGGAACTGTACTGTTAGTGGTATAAATATTATGTGAACAAAAAGACTCAGATGCTTATTAAGAACAAATTTTAAATCACGAAACTGGTATATTTAAAATCAAATGTATATGAATATATGAGGAGGCAGTTAATGTTTCTTCAATCCAAGTTTAATTTCAGTAAATTTGCTATCACGATTCCATGCAGATGAAAAGAAGTCAGTCTTCAAGGTGGATGTCCTCCTCCTCCCATTCAATTTCTATTCTGATCAAAAGCTCCCATGCATGGTCATAAAACCGAAAGTAGAAGACAACTTCATCTCCAGCCATCAATTTTTTTTTATCAAGATACTGGAACCATGGGTCAGCAATTGATGGCACACCATCGTGGATGGTGACCTGCCGTTGGGTGCATTTTCCTAGTCCCCGATGAAGCGTAATATATTTTTTGGAACCATATACAAATTTGGAAGCCACTGCAGGAAGAATCTGTATCGACACCGAAAAGAATGGTCATACAATTTGAACTATTGTTTTATTTCCCTTCATTTCTCGCACAGTAAAAAGCTTCTTCCCTTCCCTTTCTATTTCCATTTTTTTCATTTTTCGTCGTTTCTTCGTGCATTAATTGTGGCATAGTTATCACCGCACCAAATACGCGCATTCCTTATTTTATTTTCATTCCGGTCATTTCTACCTGTTGTGCATTAATTGTGGCACAATTATCGACGCATACACAGTAGGGACCTTCTGTTTGTGGAAAAAAAATTCCCGTGGGAAAAAAAACCAAAGCTCTATATAAAGAAGAGAGAGTTTTTTTTATAAAAAAAGAAAAAAGGTCTGTCGCGTGTCACATTGACCTTAAACAGGCAGTTAAGGTCTTGTTTATAAGGGAAAAAATTCCCGTGGAAAAAAAAACCAAAGCTCTGCATAGAGAAGACAAAGTTTTTTTTTAATTAAAAAAGAAAAAAGGTTTGGTACTCCAATTTGAGTATTAGAAAGTTGGAATAGTTAATGTCGAGCAACATGAAGGTAATAAAGTTTGATTTTAAGGTAACGTGTTAATATTATACATTGTTTGATATTGTTAGGAATAAAAGAAAGGATGAAAAATTAAAATATGTGAATTAAACAATTACGTGATTGGATAATATAAACCTCACTAAGTCATGAAACATGAAAACACTAAGGCATGAAACAACAAGATGCAGAAAAAAGATATGAGATAAATATAAGTGTTGGCTGTTAGCCCGTGCATTTAAAGTGTTGGCTATGTTTTTTTTTTTTTTTGTCTCCTTTTTTATTGAATCCCCTCTATCATAAATTAAAGAAAGCAATTCTTGTTGCATGAAGAAAACATTGAGATTCCTTAAATGTTTTTTAATTATTTATAAATCACCTTTCTAATACTCTCCCATACACTTGAACAAATATTCACAGGAAAGACACACCTAATACATGAATAAATAAATAATAAGTATGTAGCAAAAATGATAATCAATAAGTAAAGATACATATTAAAAATAGAACATTTTTAGTACAAATAAAGATATTAATCATATTTTTAGCCTAGACACTATAAAAATAGACCAAAAAAGATAGAATATTTAAAATTGATTGTTAAGTACATATCAATGGAAAGACCTATTTAATATTTCTAACATTTTGTTTCATTGCCAGTTTTATAAAATAAACTTTTATACTTTTAGAACTCAACGTGCTAATAACCTAACCAAAAGATTTTTTCAAATCAGTAATTCAAATCGTGCTTCATAACTAATATAAAAAATGTGTATATTTTGAGAGTACAAAGCATTAATGACTCAGTATAATGAAATATTATTTTATTATGTATTAAAATTGAACCATTGGGATCAACGTGTATATATGGAAAAAAAAGATAACAACGATGCAATATCATTTTATTATGTATTAAAATAGAATCATTGTGGTCAGCATGTATATATGTTAGAAAAAAAAACAGCTTCTAGTGACTTTCCTAATAGCGATTCAATTAATTTAGCATATACAAAATTAATTCAAATGGGAAGATGACATGTGGTAACCTCATATTAATCATGTAATTAACTAAATCGTGATTAGTTAATCCAAAGAATATGTTTGATTCAAAATATACAATGATTCAATTTTGATTAATTCCAAATAATTTTGATTTTGTAATGTTTAAATTGATAGTATATTAGGAATAATTCAACGGCTAAATTATGAGTATTTTCCTATACTAACAGAATATGATAATTAATTTGAAGATTATGATTATTCCCATATCTGAACAAAATATTTAAAAATGATTGTTAAGGACATGTTAATGGTTTTTATACATTTTTCTAACTTTGTGTTTGATTTGCAGTTGTATAAAATATATATACTTTAAAATATAAATTTGATTGATTCAAAAATATATTGTGATTCAATTTTGATTGTTTCAAAAAATTTGATTGATTCCAGATAATTTGTAATTAATCGAAATAATTTTTAAAAGGGAAGATGACATGTGATAACCGCATGTTTTAATTTTGATTGATTCCAAATAATAAATAATAAATACAATTAATTTTTTTGTATTCATAGTAACATATCATTATATTGAATTTGATTATATAATAAATCAAATGTAATAATGACAAAAATATAATACAATGATTCATCAATTAATTATGTGTATATTAATATTTAATTAATTGTTATATATAGTAATTATATATTAACCTTAATGATATCATAATTCAAATTAAAAATTTGAAATTTTAAAATTTTACTTGATGAGTTTCAATTTTATAGAGACATTAAACATAAAATGTAGAGAAAAAATCTTTAAAATTGCAACCATTGCATTTCAGAAAACCATCAATTTGCAAGCTTCTTTTACTTCCAAAATCCCGAAATTGCTATAAATTAAAATAGAGAAAGAACAAAATGTGATAAACAAAATACTCTTCACTAAATGTGTCTCTCCTTCATAAATCGGGTTTATAATACTAGAATCAATTTTTGTAACTTCGTTATTATCAAAACGAAAAGATCATATCATACTTTTAATGGAAAAATAATTTCATACGAAAGTGAAATGAATAAAATTACTAATATTAAATAACACAGTGTAACTAATATAAAAAATGTGTTTTCAATTACGTTTTTCAGCAAATTATAAACAATAAAATGCATTATCTGAAAATCATAATGATTAAATTACAACTTTAAACTGTTAAAACAAAGTAACATAAAAATTTCTCCATCAATCAAAATGGGGTCATCATCACTCTATTTTTCTCAGAACATGGTAACTCTTTTTCACCTCCTCAGTTGCAGCTTCACCACCATCTTGTCAAAACAGAAATATTGAATGATATAAGAAACAATTTAAGGCTATCATAAAAACTATAAGAAAAATAAAACTTTAATAAAAGAAAATCACAACTGATAAAATCCAAATATACTCAATTTTGTTTATGAATTGATAACAAAAAAAGAGCACTCGATATCATAAAAATATATCAACTTCGTGAAAATGTCTTTGATCACATGGGTACAATAAAAATGACTTCAAGAAGACATTTTTATGATATCTACTTCCAGGTCCATATATTTTATTTATGGCATTCAAATGTTTTTTGATGGAAAGTATCAAATCAAAATACAAATTTAGATAATAATAATAATAATAATTAAACAAAAAAAGCACTGGGTAGCGTTACTCACACATCCTTACCCCATAGCTGCAGCTCTACAAATTGCTCACAGCATCTAGACAAAACAAATGAAATATATAATAGATATTAGCATTCAGAAGGAAAAGTATCAACTTTGATGACAATGATTTAACAAAATACCAAAAAAATAAGATACCATAAAATTGGAGATACCATAAAAATATAGCAACTCTGCCTTGAAAATGTCTTTAGCATCGCCATTATCACTTTAGTAGCAAAAATAAATCAACAATAACTCTTGCAGCAAAAATGACATAAGATAATTTAATAAAAAAAGGGGGGAAATATAAAAATGACACCTTTATTCTTCAACACATTCAACACCGTCGTTAGTCTGTCCTAAAAATCAAACAATACAAAATCATACCACAAAAAATTAGACAAAAAGAAATGGGCAAAAAATAGATAAAAATGGAACTTTTATTCATCAACACCGCTCTGTGAATCATATTGTTGCAAAACATCAGCAACAACTCTTGTAGCAAAAATGGTAGAAGATCATTTTTTTAAAAAAATGAAAAAGAATAGAAGAGAAAAAAAAAAGAAATCAACAACAACTCTTGTAGCAAAAATGACAAAAGATAATTTTTTTTAAAAAGGAAATTAGGAAAAAAAGGAAAAAATGACACCTTTATTCTTCAACACTTTTAGCACTATCGTTAGCCTGTCTCAAAAATCAAATCACAAAATCATAACTCTTGTAGCAAAAATGGCAGAAGATAATTTTTTTAAAAAAGGAAATTAGGAAAATGGGGAAAAAAATAACACCTTTATTCTTCAACACCATCAGCACTGTCCCAAAAATCAAACCACAAAATCATACCACAAAAAATTAGACAAAAAGAACGGGAAAAAAATAAATAAAAAAGGAACATTTATTCTTTAACTCTGCTATGTGAATCATATTGTTGCAAAAAATCAGCAACAACTCTTCTAGCAAAAATGGCAGAACATCATTTTTTAAAAAATAAGCGAAAAAGAATAGAACAGAAACAAAAAGAAATCTGCAACAACTCTTGTAGCAAAAATGACAGAAGATAAATTTTTTTAAAAAGGAAATTAGGAAAAAAAGCAAAAAAAAATGACACATTTATTCTTCAACACCTTCAGCACTGTCGTTATGAACCTGTACTCATGTAGAAAACAAAATAAAGGTAGAACGCCCAAAAAAATTTAAGCTTTTGTGTTTACGAACATGTACTCATGAAGTTTTTGGGATAAAAATCGCAACTTTAATATGTTCTTCCACCTTCTCTGCATACAACATGCCAAAAAAATATATTGAACCATTACACCACCAAAAAAGGACAAAAACACAAAAAGCTGGGTATAGGAAGCAATGAGCATAGTGGAGAAGGTTAAGTAACACAAAAAAAAAAAAACTTTTGTATTGCGAGAAGTCAGAAAACAAAATAAAGGCAGAACACCAAAAAAAATTTAAGTTTTTGTGTTTTCGAACCTGTAGTCATGGAGTTTTTGAGATAAAAATGACATATTTAATGTGTTCTTCCAACTTCTCTGCATACAACATGACAAAAAATATATTGAACCATTACACCACCAAAAAAGGACGAAAACACAAAAAGCTGGGCATATGAAGCAATGGGCACGTTGGAGAAAGCTCAGGAACACAAAAAAATTTAAACTTTTGTATTGCGAGAAATCAGAAAACAAAATAAAGGTAGAACACCCAAAAAAATTTAAGCTTTTGTGTTTACGAACCTGAACTCATGGAGTTTTTGAGATAAAAATCGCAGCTTTAATATGTTCTTCCACCTTCTGTGCATACAACATGCAAAAAAATATATTGAACCATTACACAACACAAAAAGATGGACATAGGAAGCAATGAGCACGTTGGAGAAGGCTCAGGAACACAAAAAAATTTAAACTTTTGTATTGCGAGAAGTCAGAAAATAAAATAAAGGCAGAACACCCAAAAAAATTTAAGTTTTTGTGTTTACGAACTTGTATTCTTGGATTTTTTGAGATAAAAATCACAACTTTAATGTGTTCTTCCACAAGAAGAAGAAGAAGAAGGAGGATGAGGAGAAGAAGAAGAAGAAGAAGAAGTGAGAAGTGAGAGAAAGGGGTTAGCACACAAATGAAAAAAAAAAAAACATACGGGTTTGACAGTAAAAAGGAGCAATAAGGAAGTAGAAAGGAAGTACCTTGTAAAGGAAACACATGTCTTTTACCATTGTAGTTCAAGAGAGAGTAAGAAAAGAATAGAGGACGAGGAAGAAATGAGGAGTGAGAGAAAGGGATCAGAAGAGAATGAGAATGGGGAAGGGTGAACAGAGTGAGAATGAGAATGGAATGGGAATGGGAAAAGAAGAGATGAAAAAACCGAGCAGGACACGTGGAGGGAGGGGCAAAATAATGGGAAGAGGAAAAGAAAAAAAAAACAAAAACGGACAGAATACGTGGATTGAATTGGGAAAAGAAGGATTGAAGGGTTTATTATTTTTTTATTGGACAGGTGTCGACAGAAGATATAACAAGCCATCAGGACCTTATTTATATATAAGATAGAGATACAAGTCTATATTCCTAGGCTGCACATATGACTATAATATATATTTCGTGTAACATGTATAGGATCCCTATACAACTCTCGTTAAATTGCTAAAAATGTTTCTACACAAATGAAAAATAAAATCGTTAAATGAATTTAGAGGTGATCACGATTATTTGTGTCTAAATATTTATAAGAGTGAGTGTTATTACAAAGTTAATAATGTCTTCATAATTTTCTCACCAAGTCTATTCATATTTAATGTAATAGAGCATTCATTATTAATAATGAAAATGTCTAATATAGATTCTCTTTAATTCAATCTATTTATATATTTTACTTAAATTTAAAAATATTCGTGAAATCCGTGAAAATTTACTAATTGTTTTATAAGTTTCTTACATATTGGAATCGAATTTTGTTTGTTATAAGTACTACTCATGCACAAAATGTTTTGTCATTAATTATATTATTATGTTTGATTTGAATTTTGTTAAATGCATTATTTTTTATATTTTTTGTAGTTAAAACTTTTGTTTAACTAAAATACGGAAAATAAATTTTGGTATGAGAAAATATTTGTGTGCGTATTAACTATTAAGTGACCATAAAATACGAAGAGACACTGAAATTATTATTCTCATAGATATAGGTCTGGTGACCAATACAAACTTTAATATGATGTAAAAGTAGAATCACTTAGATTGGATGGAGGAACATGATAGAATGGCAAAATATGCCAAAATGCATTGGAGATGTAAATCCATTTTTCAATGTATGAAATGAAATTAAGGATATACCATGCCCATGTTTATATATATTGTAGAGAGAGCATGCAGCTAGCAGTCAAGAGCACCATGACCATGCTATATCAATATAGCTATATGCGCCATACAATATTGCAGCATATACTTCAACAATATATCTAACAATCAAAATTATGATTCTTTAACCATGCGAGTTAATTAGTTGCATATCCAATTATTAATTAGCTGAAACCAAAACTTTTTAAAATCCAGAAGGTTTATTTTTATTCAAGATATTTACATTTAATTAGTTTTAAATACTCATAGATACCATCTAAAAAAACAAAAAAAAAAAACTCATAGATACAATAATTACTGCAAGATAATAACCATAATTTAAAGGGGAAAAGGGTGATAACTATTTTACTTTATTAAGAAAAAATTAAACACTTTTATAACTCATCATGTTTGTTTGAGCTTAAATTCTGAAAAATAGTTATTATATCGAATAAATCAAACTAAAATTGAACTCTTTGAAAATAGCTGAATCAACTAATAAACTTCTGGGTTTCGACGTATTCGTTGCAGCACTACCCCCAGCTAGAAACTGCCACGAGAGAAAATAATTTATCAATGGTAATTGAGATGGTGGACAGAATCTAACAAGTTTTTTATCACTTCCATTTAGAAATTAAACAACACAATTGGACCCACGACTGTATAGTGTAATTTGTTGTCTTTCAATAAAAATATTTTTATTTTAAATTTTTTAATCATTGTTCTAACATTTTTCAAAATGATATTGCTAGTGCTGTACCTTGTACTGTGCAGTGTGCACATTGCACACCTAGTGCAGGAAACAGAAAATAATAATCCATATTCACGATCTGTTGCGGTACACTGTACAGTGTACACCTACGAAATAATAATGTATAAAGTTAGAGAACAATTAATAGTATCGACGGAGCCAGGAATGGACAACTGGGAACCAAATTTCGTTCATCAAATATGCAAGTATACATCAAATTTTGTATAAAATATTCTAAATATTAATTATAATAGCTAGTAATTTATCAAAATATTACAGATATCGATCATTAGTATCATAAGATAAATTAAACATTTTTTAAGAGATAAAATGAAAGTTATAATAAACTAATTTCTTATACAATTTAAACAACATTCCATGACTGGACTCAGCACTTCCATGGGATGCGTAATTCGATAAAGGGAAATGATTGTTTTATTTTATGTTTACCCATTTATAGTAAATTTTCTCACATTATTAACACTTTGTTTTATAGAAAATTCGTAAAAGAATCGTTATGTTATAACTATCAATAAAATAAAAATATTACCTAAAACAAAACGAACTTTATTTTTTTATTCTTTCCCAAAAATAATAAGGGGCGGTAGATCAAGTTGGTGCAGGTTGTTTCTGCTTACCCCCATTAGGGGTCTGTAATTCTGTATAATATTAAGCTTATACTAGTACTATCTTTTAAATAGAGTTTGAGCCTTACAAATAAAAAAATAACATAATTAAAAGGAGAGAATCCATATCAAAGATAATTAACCAGGCTTTGGCTTTGGAGTAAAAATTAGCTATCAACAATATCCATAAAAAATTTAAATAATGGTTTTAAGTTTGATAGTTGAATATGTAATTTCATCTTAATTAATGGTGCTTAACTAATGTTTCAAGTATATTAGCTACTTAAATTACAGAGCAATTAATAGTTTTAAATCCAATTCCTGATTATACAATTAGTAGAAATATTTAGAATATGAACTTTATTGTCTAATTTCATGGGTGTGTTGAACCTAGGGCGCAATAATGACACTCAAAGAACAAATATATATATATATATGAATTTGAGTTTAAAGTGTGATGTACAAATTTCAAAATAAATATAATAATCAACAAGTTTAATTTTATAAAAGAAAGAGTTTGTATGTTTTCACAAATTCCATTTTGTTCCAAGCGTTATGTAACCGAAAACCACTAAACAAGGCTAAGAGAGACTTATGATCAACCTATGTTCTACTTAATTTAAATAATATTGTCGTTTATATATAAATAAAAACTACACGTATTATCGTGAAACAAAAAATAAGATATAATAAAAGGAGCGAGCAGAGTATGGACGAGGGAGATGCAAGGCAAGGCAAGGAATGGAGGAAAAAGAAACAAATAAAGCACAAAATTCACGATTCCAACCTTAGTCGTCTCCGTTTTTCAGGTCAATAAAAAAGACCGCGCTCTTCAATGGTCAGTGATCACTTAGTGGTATATATATAATACCAATACCCCTCTCCCTTTCCATTCCATCATCATTATTCCCCAAAAATGGCATCCTCAGCCTCCACCACGCTCTCCTCTCCCTTCCTTCGACTAGAATTACCCTCCACAACAATAAAACCATGTTCATCAATTATTTCTGTTCCCTCCATCAGAGCCTCTGTCTCCGAGAAACCACCGCTACCAGCTGTGTCGGTTACCTCCCTTGAGCCCAATCCACAAAATTCCCGGCGACTGCGGCTTCCCGCTGATCGGTCCTAACAAGACTATTTCTACAACCAGGGCCGTGACGAGTTCTGCAAGTCCTGCATCCAAAAGTACCAGTCAACTGTCTTCCGTACCAACATGCCACCTGGCCCCTTCCTCGCCCCCAACCCAAATGTTATCGTTCTCCTCGACGTGAAAACCTTCCCCATCCTCTTCGACAACTCCAAGATCGACAAAAAAGATGTTTTCACTTGCACCTGTTAGAATTTTCAATAAACCTTATAAAATACCAAATGAGCACCATAACACATTACGTCCGATTATCAAGAGGTTTTATAGAATACTTGGATCCATAAAGCTTGATTAACACGCAGTGGAATCTAACAACGATCACGAACAATTGGTTTAATGACCTTCCTCAACCAAATCACCTTCTTCCTTATGGGACATTCGTTTTCTCTTCAGATGAGAAGAGGAGAAACTATTTATTGATTTGGTGTGTTGAAGACCATAATCATGCCTTAGGTTTTAACCTATTAGGGTTCCCATTATCCCCTAATGGGCCAAACTGGTTTTCACTCATTAAGCTCATATCAATTTTTTGTTGGTAGTCTAATGGGCTCATTGAATTAGATAACTTTATATTAAATCCATCTAAATGTAAATAATTAATATAAATGTTATAATATAATATGTAGTCCATATTAATTAATTAGGAATTATAAAATTCTTAACAATCTTCCACTTGAGCTTCATATTAACCTTAGACATTTATATCACCAAATTCTTTAGGCGCGCAACCGTGTGTTATTTACTTTTAGACTCCTTTTATACAACCTGGTCCATTTCATATAGTAACAGGAAACCACTACAATTTTCATCACAATTTAGCGTGATTAAGTCACAATGATCACCACTGTTACTCATACTCGATGACATAGATCAAATATGGATAAGCGGCATGGAAATTACATCCAATGTGATCTTAATAATGTTTATTTCCAACTAGTCCAAACTTTATTCTTTATAGAGATCAATCCAAAATGCAATACAAATATTGCACACAAAACAAACTCAAAATAGAATGATAAACATCAACTTTATTTCTGTAGAAAATCCAAATAACAAAATGTTTGTAAACCGTGAAATATAGAACATGAGTAAGACTCTCACTAAACTAAGGTACTATAAGGAATTACACTCATATGAGCAGTGTGCTCGTGAAAAAATTTAGTGTCATACCTTTAGTAAGTGAATAAGCTAACATGGAATGAGTTCCTATATGTTCTATACAAATTTGTATTTTCTAAATTTTTTTATTTAATAACCAAATACTTTATGTTAGCAAAAAAAACTTTTACTTAGTTGAATTCTTAATAAGCCTGCTAAGATTTTGTCTCAATAAACACCTGATGACTACTTAATGTTGGCGATAACAGGCAAGCCAGTTACAATAATTTAGCAATCATAAATTCTAATGTGATGTCTCATAGCAAAATATTAGCTCCACCAACATGGTTAAATGTGAATCCTTATGTGAAGTGATTGCTATTAAGACATTCCAAAAAAATTGAAGTCAAAATACCCAATGATCTCTAAACTTCTAGACTTTTGATATGAAAACATATAATTTCTTGTTCTCTTCAATTAACACATAATGCACTTTACTACTTTCTAGTGTTGCATACCTAGATTACTCATATATCACCTTATGACTCCCACAAAAAATAATTTCAAACTCTAAATTTTATACATGCAGATTTGGAATTCACATAATATGAGTAATTTAAACCATAGTAGTAACAACAACAACAATTAAAGAAGAGAACAATAAACATGCAATGCACAAATAATCTTTATGGTAAATTTCAAGACCCAAACAAGATACCTACTACACCATTATTCCTCAATCTTTGGATTGAAAAAGACTAACTGCAAGTGGTACTCTCAACGCATTGATCAAACATTGGTGATAAGTCCTGTCAAATAAAGGTTGTCTTCGGACACTCCATTGCTCACATGAAAAACTTATATGATGATTATTCCGATCAAATAATGATTGTCTTTGAACATTTCATTATTCACATGAAAAATCACACTATTTATAATCGCCACATGTTTACCATCGCAAGCATGTAATTATTTTGCCAAATTATGTCTTCGTTTGGGCCGAGCACAATTCGCATGAATAATTCCATGCAGCATCCATATAAATTCAATCAAATTAACTTACGCCACAGAAGCTACTTTGGCAACATGTTATTTCAATCAATTTAACCAAAAAATACAAGACAATTTAATGGGAGGTCTAAAACTTATACAAATTTAACCAAAAGAAACCTTTGAAGATACTGGAGAAAAAGTTTCTTTATAGTCAATGTCTTCCTTCTGAGTAAATCCTATAGCAACTAGACGAGCCTTATATCTCTCGATATTACCCTTTGAATCCTTTTTGATTTTAAATATCCATTTACAACCAATAGGTTGCACACCTTCAAGCAATTCGACTAGATCCCAAACTTCATTGTCATTCATAGACTTCATCTCATCCTTCATGGCGTCAATCCAATTTTGAAAGTTAGAATTGTGCATAGCTTGACAGAAGTTGATTGGATCATCCTCTGTTAAACCAACACCATCCTCATGTTCTTGGAGAAATATAATATAATCATTTGACATTGCACTTCTCCTCTCTCTAATGGGTCTCCTTAATGACATTTCTTGATGTTTTTGAGGTTGCTCTAAAGGTATTTAAAGGAGAACCTCATTGTTGTCTTGTTCTAGAACAATGTCAATAGTTTAAACATTGTCTTCTATTACTAGAGTTGTGTCTTGAATAGTAATAAGTACGAGAACTTGATCACTGTAAATAACAGGTTCTTCCTTAAAGACAACATTCCTTATGTTCTTATATGTATAAAACAAAATACCAACGCCGGACACGTACAAAATACCAACACTGGACACGTACAAAACACCAGCTTTATACAAGAACTTATGTTCTATTCCTTCCCAAACTCAACTTCCTTAAGAAATCTCGCATTTCTCGTCTCGAAAAAAGATCTTAAGGTGGGATTGTAAAATTTATAGCCCTGAGAGCGTTTAGCATATCCAACAAAATAGCAGCTAATTGTTCTTGAGTCCAGTTTTCTTTCATGTGGCCTATAAGACCGTGCTTCAGTCGGGCAACCCCAAATGTGCAAATATTTAACGCTTGACCTTTTACCAGTCCAAAGTTCATAAGGGGTTTTGTTAACTGCTTTACTTGGCACCCTATTAAGGATGTAAACTGCGGTCTTTAAGGCTTCTCCCCAAAGTGACTCTGACAAAGAGGAATGATTAATCATACTTCTCACTATATCCTTAAGAGTTTGGTTTCTTCGTTCTGCTACATCATTCATGCTAGGTTTGCCCAGCATAGTGTATTGTGGAACAATTCCAAATTCTTTGAGGAAAAGTGCAAAAGGTCTTGGACATTGTTCTCCTCTGATCAATCATATCTACCATAGTACTCACCACCACAGTCAGATTTGATAGCCTTAATTTTTTTTCCAAGTTGAAGTTCAACCTCAATCTTGAAAGTCTTAAAAACGTCTAGGGATTGGGATTTCTCATGTATCAAATATAGATAACCGTATTTAAAGTAATCATCTATGAACATAATGAAATATTGTTGTCCATTCTAAGAAGTTGTAGGAAAAAGACCACAAATGTCTGTATGCACTAATTCTAAGACGTCTTTAGCTCTTTCGACACCTAATTTCCTTATGTTTGTTCGTTTTCCCTTTATGCATTCAATATAGACCTCAAAGTCTGTTAAATCCAAATGGTCAAGAATTTCATCCAACACAAGTCTCTGAATTCTTTGTTTAGAGATATGACCTAAACGCTTATGCCATAAGGTGGTTGAATTCTCATTCAACTTTCATTTTGTACCACGTGAACTTATTTGCAGTATTTCATTATAGGAACTAACAACACCGAGCATGTAAAGATTATCAATTAAAGAACTAGAACCAACCATATTTGAATTTTGGTAGATACTAACTTTATTATTTCCAAATGAAAAAGAAAATTCAAATTTGTCCAAATTAGAAATAGAAATCAAATTCCGTCTAAAAGACAGTACAACAAAAGTCTCAAATAAATCCAAATAAAATCCAGTTTTTAACTGTAATCTAAAAGTTCCAATAACTTCCACTGTAACCTTCTTGTCATCGCCTACAAAAATGAATCTTTCATCATTACTTGGCGGTCGGCTCCACAAGCAACCATGCATAGTCATACTTATTATATAAAACTGTGAACGCCATTTACCAAGAAATTCTATTTTAAAAAAAAAAAAGAAATTCTAGGCAAACGTTGCCTATTTTTTCTGAATCCAAACTATTTTAGAATTTACTCATTTTTAAGTCATGTCCTTTATCTTCTTTCTCTTTCAATCATATATACTTAATTCTTTCTTACTTCTTCACATATCCAAAGTGTAAAATAGCATTTCTCTTTATCAAACATCTTGGTCCTTCTCATAATTGTCTATGCTCCATGAAAACTTAGAAACTCCACTACAAAATAAATCATGACCATAATGAAAAAGGCTAATTTCAACAATTAACTTCTTTTTTATTCCTCTAAAAGCTAACACAAACCTGCCTGCTAACAATTATATCAACTGCCAAATCTTCATTCATGGAACATAATATGCTTGACTCAACAACAATTAATTAAATGAAATGTTAGCTAGATATCTGGATTTTTTGCACAATGAATTGGCATGCTTATTGACTCTAGCTACATGTGGTTCAAGTCCCTATAACAACCACCATTAGATGTATAGCTGAATTCTGATTAATTTTTTCTGGGTGTACATGAAACTCTCAAGTAAATGCGTTAATTAGTACGACAATTACACAAACAATCGTAACTCGTAAAACTTGAAATTTTTTACCACCCTTTAAGTGCAAACCACTGCCCTTATATATCAACCTTGAACAAACATAACACATTCACATTAGGTTTGACATACTTTTGTGTTATTTTATTACAACCGTTGGCCTATCATGTATGCATTTGATCATCCAAGTTTAAATCAGTTTTAGTCTATCAATGTGAAAATTATTATACAGAAAAACCCAGCAACTCTCCTCTCTTTCAGTCAATTTATTGTAAGGATGTTATAGTAATTTTTTACTATTAAATTTAATTTTAAAAAATAAACCTAGTTTACTTTTCTTGCTTACTTTCATACTTATTTCCTTTACCTTCCATTGTCAAACCACCTAGATAGCTTGCCTTTTACCAATTAGTTTTTATCTTATCTTTCACACCTCTTTAAGTGTTTATTTTGGTTAGTTTCAACCATAGTTTCTTTTACCTTTTGTTTTCAAACCCCCAACAAGAAAGAATCACAACTTAAAAACCAACATGAGTCTTCATTCTTCATCTAGTGTTAATGGTGAGGGTTAACTCCTAAGGACCCCTTGTATAAGACATTAGATGAGTTGAGATCCCTTAAGTTGTGGAAAGAAAAACAAGAGAGAAAAGAAAAGGGAAAAAAAGAGTGGAAGAAATAAGTCAAGATGAAAAAGAGAAAATAAGGAAAGAAGAAAGAAGGAAAATACTAAAAGAGTTAAGAAAGCCTCAAGAGGCTAACATTAACCTCTTATACTTCCATGGGAAGGAAAATGTAGAGGCTAACCTAGATTGGGAAATAAGGGTAGAGCAACAACTTAAAAGGAAGTCTACTTCAAAATCTAATGACTCTCACTCTTATCCAAAGAAATACCAAGGGCAAGACATTTTAGGGGTGACACCTTCTAAGCCCAAAGATGATAAGAGAAAGACAATAGAAAAGCAACCCTTTAAGGATAGTATGCAAGAGAATACTAACTCCATAAAGTGCTTTAAATGTCTTGGAAAAGAAATCAAATAGATTATATTCATATTATATAAACAAATCCAAAAATGTTGGCCTTCTAAAGGCTTAAGTTTTATTTTAAATGTTTCTTTGTATACCAGACTTAGTGCATTCTACTATTTTAGCACCTAGATACTATTACGAGCCTCTGCTTTGCCTACATTTTCTGCTTATGTGCAGACATCTTATCATTTGAGAACTCTTTCCTTCTATAAACCTGTCAAGTAAGCATAAGTACACAAACATATGAAGTTCACGCTGCTGCTAAGGGGAAAAGTTGAGAATTAGAACACATTGAGCTTCAACAATTTATCTTCAATTTACCCTGGATTCAGTTTCTTGTGGAACAAAATAGTTATGTTAGAGAGAGAGTGACAAAACAATATACATGTATCCCCCTTTACCAGTATGATTTATATTCTTAGCCACTTGGTATCTACAACTGATAGACTGGTTCTTCAAAATTTATTTGACAGGGTTTATTCTCCTTTCCCTCACTTCAGGTGATAATTTTCATATCAAATTTTGAAATGATACTTCGGTTGTATCTATTAAAAATGGACTAAATCTAAGTCAATCCCAAAATAACTCATGAAAGGCAGATTGTCCAAGTCTTCTAAGAACTGCTTTGGCCAAATTCCTAGCCGACTTGAGACATCTTACCATGCACACATCTCACACCAGAACTGGGCATCTATAGATAGCTCAACATATAGGGACTAGATAGGTTCTAATACCATATTAGAAATGGGCAGCACCTTACAGAACCCCGAAAGCTAGTTTAAGGGTGGAGGCGTGAAGGATCACCAAGTCTAGTAAAGAGTAGTTTGGCCATATATTCCTAGTTGATGTGATGTGGAACATCTTAACAGGTTGAATTTTTTCCTTATTCAAAGGCCTTTCCAAGGCTCTTTCACCTTTGGAAAGATTCCCTTCATAATGTCTCTTTCACAGTTTACTTTTCATGATCTCCTGGAATTTTCATTTCTTCAGAAAATTGCATGAGTCTTGTTACTTCACTTGCTTCTAGAACAATTTATCTTCAATTTACCCTGGATTCGGTTTCTTGTGGAACAAAATAGTTATGTTAGAGAGAGAGTGACAAAACAATATACATGTATCCCCCTTTACCAGTATGATTTATATTCTTAGCCACTTGGTATCTACAACTGATAGACTGGTTCTTCAAAATTTATTTGACAGGGTTTATTCCCTTTTACAGTTTACTTTTCATGATCTACTGGAATTTTCATTTCTTCAGAAACTTGCATTAGTCTTGTTACTTCACTTGATTCTGTTAATGTCCATTGTTCTTTCAAATGATAATTGATAAAAGAATTTGGTCTCTTGACTCAGGGTGGTTTCCTCTTGTTTCAAATCTCCCAATCTTTTGTCTAGACTGCTGGTCTAGACAAGGATCAACATTAATTACATGCTACAAAAGCACATACCTTCCACTACTTTGTCTCCTAGTATGGGGAAATTTGAAGTTCTAGTTCAGAATCTGGGACTCATCTTTTTTTCTGCATTGTTGTGCAGCAAATTTTATTTGGAATAAGTTTTTTGGATTTCCAGAGAGAATCGAGTTTGCCTTAAGGATCTGCATCTGTTAATTTAGAGATTAGGGCTTCCATAAAGAAACTAAGATTCTGTGGCAGTGGTCTGACTTTGCTGCTTGGTGGTGTCTTTGGATGGAAAGGAATGCTGAATTTTTCAAAGGAACTTCTCCAGCCAACATTTGGAACAAAGTAATTTTTTAAGTTTGTCTGTGATGTTCTTCTCATGGATTTTATACGCAGGGAGATTGGCATGCCTTGCTACATGACTCAATCTATTAGTTTCTAAATTTTTTCTTCTGTAAGTTTCTTGTTAGGATGCCTTATTCTCTCCATTTCTTCCTTAAATAAATTTCTTTTTCAATCACAAAAAACCAATAAGCCTAAATCTTATCTAGTCTCTCGCTACTATGCTTATGATTGAGAAGATCCAGATCCCTTCATCTCACAAATATCAGAAGCACACAAGCAGATTCAAAGTGATAAAGAGCATTGTTATGCATACTTGTATTCCATCAAGTAAATCCTTAAGTGATTTATTCAAAGCTTCAAGCTCCGCAGAATTTTTACCTACAAAAAAGGAAGAAATGGTAAAAGTCCTGAAAAATTGATACAAAGGGAACTAAACTATAATAGATCAAATATAAACTTGACTGTACAGAAAGGCTATTTGCGGAAAGTCAGGTATGAGTACCAGATTTGCTGTCATTCTCATCAATGTCCATAATTCCCAAATCATCATCATCATCATATCCAGCTTTGTTGCCATTAACAACACCTCCTGGAGGAACAAGTGTAGGAACTTCAAAGCACATGAAGTGTGCAAAAAAAGAACTCTGCAATTTATGCCATGATGAATTATATACATTTGAAATATTTGTGTAGAAAATGAATGAATATCAAACGACCACCTCATCCACCAGAAGTGGGATAAAAATTGTAAGCATCTTTGCATAAGCATCAGAGACTGTCGAAGTGTCAGTAGCATTTACATTCTGACCAGAACCTGTGGAACCTTCAAGCCAAACAGTTGGATTTCTAGATGCTTTAGTACTAGCACGAAGTTCATTTGCAAACTCACGGGCCTGTAAAAGGATGTCTGAAACTTTAGACTTCATATGCATAATGTAGCATAAAATGAAGTAGGGGTAGAATGTGCTTTAGGTCCCTCAATTTTCGGTCAAAATTGATTTTAGTTCCTATACTTTAACAATGGTGATTTTGGTCCCTGTATTTGCTATAATTGATGAATTTTTTCCCTCACACTACTATAGTAAGTTCCATAAAGGGACAATATTCACCAATTTTCAATACAAGAATCAAAATCATCATTTTTATAGAACGGGGAGTTAGGGACTAAAACCAATTTTGACCAAAAATTGAGACCTAAAACACATTTTGCCCAAGAACAGTATATATGACCCAGACACATCTTCAGGTCAAACACCAAATTGCAATCACAACTCAATGATCATACAACAGATCATGCAGAACTAATGGTGGAGGATCTGGCTATTCAAATGTTAACAAAATTAATCCTAGTTGTAAAAGTGCATCCCCTCGTCAACTAGTTAAGCAACGATAGATGTAAAAGAATTGTTCACTGTCGAAACCTTTTTTAAAAGATACTTGTTGAGAAAATTGTTGAAATAATAGGACTTTAGGTATAGAGAGAGAGGAAAAGGAGATAAGAGAGCCTGGATATATTGAGATTGTTATTGACTTGATATGACATGATGTCTTGCAACATGATGAAAAAACATATATCACCCACCCTCATTTATAATAATACTAGATAGATTATAATTCTAATTAAATAAGGAAATAAATCATGAGATAATAAGCAAATAAGGAAACTAATCCTAAGATAATTTAACTCTAAAATATTCTGATATAATATAGATATTATGAGATATTTTTTATATATTCTAACAAAAACATTTGATAATTTTCTTTGTAATGCATTAGAGAATTATTTTCTAACAGGAACAAATAAAAAGTTCCTTTTGCCCACTCCTGGTTATGTCAACCATAAGAGCAAACAGTCCAGGTAACCCAGCTCCTTCAAATACCAACAAGGTAAGATTAAGAAAAAAATCTTGAAGTTTAACAGGGCCTGGGTTGCAGCAGGCTTGAGTGCTGAGTCTGAGAGGGTAAACAAGTTACATGCACGCAAAGGCTTAACAAGCACTCTACCTGAAACACAGTTACATGATTTATTTCCCATTATGTTTGAATCCAGAAATAGCCCACCTAAAATTATGCCTGGTTAGGCAGATTTTAAAAATAAACAGGTTACAACATTAAACATGCCAGCTGGTTCAACAACTAAATCTGGAATGAGTTACACTTCAATGTTCTATCACTCAGAAAATACTCAGTGAGGAAAAGATTTAAAATTTGGGAATTTATTCTCTCTAGGAAGTTTATAATCCTCCCTGCCAATAATTGACTTTTTTTTCAATTTATTTTTTATATTTTGATTAGGTAAGTAATCACATTAATTAATAATTTTTCACATGTATAATGGTTACTTCTCAATTCATACAAAGATAAAGGAGTGTGTCATAATAAGAAAACCAGACAATTAAGAAACAAATAAAACCAACATGAAGTGCAACAGACCTCCCTGCGAAGAAGCAAGTTCAGAAAACTGCAATAAGCTTTTCTCAGTGGACCCAAACAATTCTTGTCAAGACTCTGCAAGTGCCCAGGAAGATAATTTAGGTATAAAAACAAAGAAAATCACTGAACAAATATATGTATCCAAAACAAATTTAATGCAGGAATAGGAAGGACTGTTTGATTTGAGAAAACGTTTTCTAATTTCATTCTGTTTTTACTTTTATGTACCACAACGCGACAATTTTTTAATTTGGTTCATACTTTAAAATTTTCAAATATTTGTATAAGAAACAGGGAAATCAACTTTTCTCAAAGCTTTCAAAATAGGAAACAAAGTGAAAACAATGTGACATTTTTGTACTCAAAAGTAACAGAAAACATTTTCTAAAAGTAAACAGGTCCTGAATACCAAATTTTAACCTTCAAATGTTGCAGAAGACGTGCATATGTCCTGCACTTGTACCGCAGGTCAGCATGATCAGGCCTCTTTAACTGTCCCCACTGTTCAGAGGAAGAAGAAAAAGTGATACCAATAAATTCCTCCATAATTCAAAAGACCTCAAAAGTGATAATTCTAAAACAAATTTACAGAAAATACCTGAGAAAAGTAACTTTTATCACTTATCATGAAGTCCACCAAACTAGCAAAATAATTTCTCAAGAATTCAGAGGCTCTCCTGACAAAAGTAGATTTTAATTTTTCAAGTTCTGCACGCTTCTCTTTAACCTGTAACAGGTAGCAGGAACCGCCATCGGAACAGATAATTTTTAGATCCAACACATTTTTGACATATCAACCAAAGCCAGAATACTTTCACTTGGCTTTGTGATTCCAAATTCATAGTACTCACAATTCTCTCCAACCAATCCAAAATGAACGAAACTAATGAATGAAAAATCATATCTATCACCTTAAAAAGATTTCCATTAATATTTTTCTAAAATAAATACAACAAGCACTCTATGTCTCATTGATAATTTTGTTTTATAAATGGCCAAATCATGATCGGTTTATTTTACCAGATGATTTTTAAGAGAAAAGTAAAGAAAGGAACATAAAGCTCTCATGTTTGCATAACTAGGATCTAGATTAGGCAAAACCAAGACCATGCAAGGCACTGGTCAACCATTCACATGCTTCTACATTTTGAAGCATTCGAGCTTCATCAAATGAACCTCCAGTCAAATTTGTGGCATACTACACCCAACAAAACATCATTAAAATAAATAAAAGCTAGGAAGTTATCTGGCTTAAATTAGGATGCGAGGCATACTTCAGAAGGGACACGTGATCGCTCAAGAAGCTTATCAAACTCTTCAATGAGAGATTTGTAATTTACTGATTGCATTTCCATGTTGTTATTGCGTGTTTCTATCTGGACATAAGAAAAGTTATTAAGACCAAACAAAGTAAGAATCCAGTGCTTTGAAAGAACTCCTACACCTGAAATTATATCACCTAGAAAAGCAAATAGAACTGAAATAGTGAAATCTCATTAAGCAGAAAGCAACTTCGACAGCACCACAAAATGGTCACTGTAGAAATAATTGTGACCATAATTCAACTTTACAAAGGTAAAATCCAATTCATATTAATATCATTTTAAACTCAATGAAAATATTTGGCATGAACCAACTGTCCCAAAACCTATTTTATATTTTATTTTTAGAGAAAATAAGAAAACTTAGGAAAGAGAAGACAGTGAGTATATACAATGGGAGAAGGACAAACTATCCTCCATGACAAATTGACTCGAGAGGAAGGGAGAGGGAGAGAGAAGTTGAAGTTTAGTATTCCATACAAAGTAACAAATACCAATCAATTATTTATTAAGCAGGAAAAGGAAAAAGTATTCACTAGATCAGAATGATGGCTACTTGATTGTAAAGAAGCACTACAATTAAGAGACTAGAAGATTGTCATATGCACCTTAGCCCAAAGAGCCATCTCCACAACATCTATACCAACAACCTTAGGAAGGCAACCCAAAACATCTTTACAGATGTTCAAGAAGCAAAGAAGGAGGCGATTCCTACAAGAAAAGTGATCGGCACGATGAGAAAACTTTCATCCCCTCACATAGAACTCAACAACTAATTAACTCTCCATGAACAGATTAATATTTCTCTCAACAATATTACCTATCATCAATATTGCGCATGGTCCATTGAGGGAGCCACACTCTGGCTTCTAAGGTTATCAAATCCCTGCAAGATACACATGCATCAGCCCAACAAGCAAATGATTGGGAAGACATAAAAAAAAAAAAACTCCAAAACAGGAACGGTAGGATGCTTCGCATATTGCTTCAGTGCCAGAAACTGAGTACATGTCTGGAACTAGAACATAAAGATCTCTTCCATCATGGAACTTTACCAGAGTAAATGTACATCCACAGGGATCATTTGCTACAACTTCCACTTTTGACAGGTGCTTTAGCTTGTATAGCTTTGCAGGCTGCAAGCACAATAGCTTTACAAAGTTGGAAATACTAAACAGGACCGCAAAGAAATGCCACGCAAAAAAAAAAAAAAAAAAAAAAAACATACAAACAACGATCCCAAAAAATAGAAGAGAAAAAAAAACAAATTACTTCAAGAACTCCTCCTGTAGAATACATCATAACTCAAAGAAAAGCCGATGTCCTCAGCCCCTTCGATTTCGCTGCAGGAAACACCACGTCATCACCAACAACTACACAAATGTAGAGTTCAACAAACAATTAAAACAGCAACACACGCTGATGAAACCACAAACAAACACTTCCGCCTTAAGATCAGTTGAAGATAGATCCAACTAGCTACATATCACAAAAAGCACACAAAATGAATCAAGCATTATTGCATAAACCATAGCTAATCCTAACACGAAGTCAGTGCGGAAACTTCAAAGTGTAGTTATAAGAAGCCAATGTTCACATCAGAGTAGTTAATTTAATTTCTTAAAAGCTAAAACATGATGGAATCTCATGCAAGCAAAATTGAAGTAGTGGCGAGTATAGGAATTCAAAAACCCAGAGAGGCATCGCCAAATCATGCACGGGGCTCAATGCAACGCAAGACCTCACACAAAACAATTCCAAACATTACACTGCAGAAAACAAAGGTTCACAATTCAATCCTTATGTTTCGCGATCAAGTCCAGATGAAAAAAATAATACAAAGGAAACTCATGAAAGAAACTAATTCATCCATAGCTGTTGGCCATTCTAATTTGCTGTATCAAGAACACAGAATTCTATTATGATTTAATCATCAATTCAACACAGAAATCTCATATGAAGGCGCAGCTTGCTGCAAACAAATAAACTGAAACTGTTTAACACTTAGATATATCTTTATAAAAAAAATTATCTAGAAAATGGTGAAGGAGTTGCAGAGTTCTCCAAACCCAAATGCAACAAACAAAAACTTCAGTGCCTCCAATACTCTTATCATTCCTGTTAGAAAAATAAACAATAACTCTGACACTACCCATTACTTTAATCTGTCAAATTCGACCAACATGCTAGCATATAGCCAGTCCAGAACAAACACAAGAGAATAAAATTATGGAGAAATAAAACCTCAGACTTCACAGGAAGTCCACCCAATAGTCTAAAATTCAAATACATGTTGAAAATTTTCAAGTTCTTCACTATTGGTACAACTTAATAGAGTCTCTGCCTAATTCTCCACTATGATAAAAAGTCATCATTGATCATACGCAATTGCTCCTCCCCACTTTTTCACGCGGCTCTCTGCTTCTACAGCCTGTGAAAATCCATTGGCAACAAATTAAATTTGAACTAAAAACAGGTTACTAATTTGTAAATTGTAAAAAAGAAAATTGGTAATTCCCATCACCCTAGCTCTAAATTAAAATATGTTGAAATACAAGTGTGAGATGAAATCTTAGTTCAAGTAAAAATAAAATAATTAAACATCATATAAATAAATAAAATACTCATAAATGTTGAGCATGTAGTTCATTGAGCACAGATTAGCACGTAGGAACCAACCAACCTAACGCTGAATGTTGAGCATGTCCTTGGCCTCAGTCTGCTCCTCCACGAGCCCCTCACTCGCGTACCTACTCAACAGATCCTTCTTCTTCTTCTCCAGCACCCTCCTCTCAATCTCCTTCTCATCCGGCAGCGGCACGTGCACCACAAACTCCCTCCTCTCCCTCTCCTCCTCTCTCTCCCTCGCCCTCTCCTCCTCCACCACCTCCTCCTCATCCTCCTTCAGCACCTCCCTCGCCACCGCGGTAACCTCCGCCACCTCCCCGCTCACCACCCACTTCCTCGCCTCCCTCCTCACCTCATCCAACCTCCTCCACTCCTCCGCCGCCTCCCGCCTCATCGCCTCCTCCGCCGGCCCCTCCAGCCGCGCCAGCACACCGTCCTCCTCATCACGGTAACCATAATAACTCGCATCAATTCTCTTATAAATATCATATCGAGTACGCCGCCTTCGAAGCTCGGGGGGTTTTTCGAAGAGCTCCTTGACGCCGGGGAGCTTCTTGGCAGCCCCGAAGTAGCGGTATCCCGGGCCACGGCCACCCGGGTTCGGGACGTCGACGATGTTTCCATCGAGGTCCGTCATCTTCGCGGAGTGCTTCGAGTAATTCGGCCCGCCGAGCTCCACGATGCGGCGTTCCCAGTGGGATTTTTCGCGGATGAGCTTGTTGATCTCGTCGTTGAGATCGCGGAGGCGGTGCTCGCCGAGACCCTCGTTCTGGATCTCGGCAACTTTCCGGCCGATCTCCCGCATGATCTGCTGCCGCCACTTGTCGGCCTCCGAGAGGTCGCGGCACTCTGAGGCGAGGAAGGGGCGGCGCTCCTTCGGCTTCTTCTTCTCCTCCGCCTTCATCGTGATGAAGCGGTTGAGCATCGACTGGGCCTTCTCCTCGTTACGAGCCATCTTCCGAGAAAGAAACCCCAACTGGATGTGACTGGAGAAGAATTTGAATGAGAAAAAGAAACCCTAAATGGAGAACAATGGATTCCTAAACCATCGTGGTTCTTAATTAGAAGAAATTGAGCATTTAACCCACTGGCGCGCGGCTCTTGCTCTTGTTTTTGCCTTGCACTGTCTTTCAATTTTTGGGAGATTGCTTCATCACGTTGATGTTTGTTTTTTTTTTTTTTTTTCTTGTTAAATTCATGAGTGGGTCATATCTAAGATTTCATGAAAATATGGATTAATAAATAAATTTTAAATCTTAAATTTTAGTTTTAATATTTTTTATAATTATCAAATTTAATATATTTTTAAATTTGATTTCAATCATTATCTTAAATTAATAATTTTATCATATTTTTTATTTTTAATTTTGGTTTTAATATTTTTTCTAACTGCAAAAATTAAATATATTTTTAAATTTAATTCCAATCATTACCTTAAACAAATAATCTTATCATATCTTAAATTTTGATTTTGATATTTTTTATAACTAACAAATTTAATATATTTTTAAATTTAATTTCAATCATTACCTTAACTAAATAATCTTATCATATCTTAAATTTTGATTTTCATATTTTCTATAATTAACAAACTTAATATATTTTAAATTTAATTTCAATCATTATCTTAAACTAACAATCTTATCATATTTTAAATTTTAGTTTTCATATTTCTTATCACTAACAAATTTAATATATTTTTTAAGTTGAGTTCAACATTATCTTAAACTGATAATTTTATCATATTTTAAATATTAAATTTTAGTTTCAATATTTCTTATAACTGCTAAATCAAATATATTTTTAAATTTAATTTTAATCATTATCTTAAAGTAACAATCTTATCATATTTTAAATTTAAAGTTTGGTTTCAATATTTCTTATAACTACTAAATCAAATATATTTTTAAATTTGATTTTAATCATTATCTTAAACTAACAATATTATCATATTTTAAATTTTAAATTTTGGTTTCAATATTTTTTATAACTACTAAATCAAATATATTTTTAAATTTGATTTCAATCATTATCTTAAACTAACAATCTTATCATATTTTTAATTTTTAATTTTGATTTTAATATTTTTTATAACTGCAAAATCAAATATATTTTTTAATTTAATTTCAATCATTACCTTAAACAAATAATGTTATCATATCTTAAATTTTGGTTTTATAACTAAAAAATTGAATATATTTTTAAATTTAATTTTAATCATTACCTTAAACTAAACCATCTTATCGTATTTTAAATTTTGGTTTCCATATTTCTTATAACTAACAAAAATTTAATATATTTTTAAATTTGAGTTCAATGTTATCTTAAACTAAAAATTTTATCATATTTTAAATTTTAAATTTTAAATTTTGGTTTCAATATTTCTTATAAATACTAAATCAAATATATTTTTAAATTTGATTTTAATCATTATCTTAAACTAACAATATTATCATATTTTAAAATTTTGGTTTCAATATTTCTTATAACTACTAAATCAAATATATTTTTAAATTTGATTTCAATCATTATCTTAAACTAACAATCTTATCATATCTTAAATTTTAAATTTTAGTTTCAATATTTTTTATAACTACTAAATCAAATGTTTTTAAATTTGATTTCAATCATTATCTTAAACTAACAATCTTATCATATTTTAAATTTTGGTTTAATATATTTTATAACTACTAAATCAAATATATTTTAAATTTGATTTCAATCATTATCTTAACCTAAAATTCTTATCATATCTTAAATTTTAAATTTTGGTTTCATAATTTTTATAATTAAGAGATTTTGTACAATTAAAAATTATGTTTCAATATTTTTATAACAAATTTTAATTATTAGAAATTTTCGTTTAGATATTTTTTGTAACTAAAAAATTTAAATTATTATTAATTATGATTTCAATATTTTTCATAAGTAATAAATTTAATATCTTTTAAATATTTGTTTCGATTTTTTTAAAAAGTTAGACAAATATAATATAACAATATTAAAAATTAATTGTTTCACCAATCTAATCTTAATTTTAAACAATCTAATAAAAAATTTCCAAAAAACAAATTTAGAAGAAGAAAAATTGAAAAAAAAATTTATCCAACAAAAAAAAACTCTTACAGATTGGATTGACAATCTGTATGAACCATACGAATTGGCAATCCGTATGGGGTTTTTCTAGAAAAATGCCAAGTTTTTTTTATTGGAGATGAAGAAGAATCACAGCAGCGTGAGAAGTAGAGGAAGAAGAAGAACCGCAAGGAACCACCACGAACACGAATGGTGACAAGAAGACGAACCGCCGTAGGAAAGGAAGATGAAGGGTCGTAGGAAGAGGAAGAGGAAGAAAAAGGCCGTAGGAAGAGGAAGAATGATGTGCACGATGGTCTGGTCATAGGAAGAGGAAGAGGAAGAGGAAGAGGAAGAAGGATGTGCATGATGGTCATAGGAAGAGGAAGAAGAAGGATGCGCACAACGACAACAATAAGAAGAGAAAGAAGAAGGATGACATGACGGCTATGCAGACTTTGTGTGGGGTATTTTTAGGGTGAAAGACATTTTTGCCATTTCATCCTTTGGTTTGGGTGTCTCACCAAAAATGCTGGATACACCAAACAACACCATTACAGGAAAATGGGTTAGGGACATTTTTGCATAAATAATTTATTTTTCTAAAAACGCATTTAACTCCTTAATTTTATAATTCTTATTTATATTTACTTTTAACTCACCAATAGAATATTTATTTACTAACACTTTCTTGGGACTCATCTACTTTTTGCATAAATATTTATTAAAATCGTTAAACAAGTCTATATTTTACTTTTGCTATAATAATAATTCTTATGCATTTTTATTTACTAACTCTAAAAATATATTTAACTCCTTAGTTTTGTAATTCTTAATCTATACTTACTTTTAACTCACCAATAGTTTATCGGTGCAAAAATGTCTTTAACTCTTTAAATTCACAACTCTCAATCTATGTATAGTATCTTTTTATTTATTTTTAATCTTGCAACATAAGACTTGCTCTCCAACATATTCTGAATTGTGTTTTTTTCTTTCTCTTTTCAAATTAATTTAAGATCGTCATGCAGTGTAATTTAATAATATCTTCGAGCAACGTCCAGTGTAAATGTTCTTCTAACAGAGCTCATATGTTGTTTGTTAATTTTCGGTTGCACTTAATCTGTTATTGTTAGTTGTTGTAAGTTGTAACAGCAGCTAACCTGCATAGGTCACTTCTATAAATAGCCTCTCATATCCCATTATCTTTGGCTCATATGACACCAAAGTGCTTCAATCCATCACCCATGGATGATGAGAGGTTGGGTCCATTACTACTGAGAAAAACGTAAATGCAAAAAAAGACAAAATGCTTGTGAATGAGACCACCGCCATCTCTGACATCTTTGGCAACCTTAAGAATGAGACCAGCCATGTGATTATTATCATGAATGGAGTTACTGTTCTAACAAACACAAAAGGCTTGACAATGGAGCAAACACTTTTACCAGCATCGTTGAGTCCATAACCCATGCAACGTTTTAAATTGCAGTTGTAGTTACGTCATAACTCTTTATGTTGCAATTTTTTTAAAGAAAATGAGGTTGCATTTGTGATCGTCTCAAAAATACAATTTGCAAAATAAGAGAGATGGGTGAAGAGTAACAAGTTGTGGAAGAATGGATTCCTAAACCATCGTGGTTCTTAATTAGAAGCAATCTTGCAACAACTAGGAGTTGCAACACGCCTTTGAAAAACTAACCTTAGAAACTAATTCCTCTGGACTGAAAATATAAAAAATAAAATAAAATTAACTCATACACGTCAAAAAATTAATTAAAATCATTTAATGTTTATATTCTCCATAAAAAATGTTAATTCATTTTCTAAAATATACTTTACATTAATTGCATATGACAAAAAGAGAGAATGCTATAAATAAAACTCTAATTAAATGAAAAATAATTTAAAAATATTATCCTTAAATAAGAAAGAATTAGTTCAAATTTATTTATATTTTAATCCAACACACATTGATTTTTTGTTGCATATATTTTGGTCCAAAGAAATTATGTTTCATGATGAGTATGGTATAAATATTAGGTATAAATACGAGATATGAGATTTTTAAAAAATCTAAGATATGGGTATATTAGCATAATTTTTTTTTAAAATATGCATATATAAAAAACTTTAATTGTTTATAAATACGAATAAATTGTTTAAAAACTACAAAGAAAAATAACTTATAACATATAAGGAGATTAAATTCTTTAACATGACAAAGAAAATAAATTACTACTTTTTTTTGTGAAAAAAACAAAATACTACCTAAAATATAAGCAACAAAAATAATGTGTGTTGAATTAAAACATAAACAAATTTTAACTATTTTTTTCTATTTAATGATAATACCTCCAAAATACCCTTCATTTAATTAGAGTTTTATTTACAACATTTTTTCTTTTTGTCCAGTGAAATATATTGCCTTAAAAAAACTACTATTATTGATTCTATGTGTAGTAAACAAATAGCTAATTCATCAAAACTAATTAAAATAATTTAGTTAATTTTAAATAATATTTTCATAAATTTAAATTTTGTTCTAAAAATACCCACAAAATTAAAAAAAATAAGTCATGATTATATCTAATAACATTATTTGTAAGTCAAGAAATAATTTTTTTCACCATTGAGCGTGGTTTAAACTGTTAATAAGTCAGTGGATTCATTCACATACAAAATCAATAAGTTTATCTTTAATAGAATTCATAATAAATTGAGTATAGAAAAGAATTAGTAATTGATAATTTAAAAACGAGTTCACATTTCTTTTACTTAGGCAAAAAAAAAAAATACACTAATTTGTTTCTTATATAATTTCTTAGAGGTAAATATCTCATAATAAAAAACTATAATACGTTATCACATCTTAACAATTCCATCTTATTGTTTCGTTATCCATTATGTGTTAAAAAAAATCACCTTTAAATTTAGCTAATCAACAGAAAGGATAGCAACTTAGAAAAAGTTAATCCCTTTAAATGAATCTCATTCATTTTCAAATGATTTACAATGACAAATTTTAAACAAATTCTATTCAATATTCATTGATAGATTTAGGAGATTAAGACCAAGGAGTTATGTTCTTAGTCACTTGTCCTCACCATACACAAATAGGGACACATAACATGAATGAAAACAAGAAAATCAAAGATTTTTTTTATTCTTTTCACTAAAAAATAATGTTTTTATCTTTTAAACCGGAAGATAAACCTAATACATAGCATGTACATTAGATACCCAATTATTTAAAAGAGAAATGTACCCACAAGTATCTAACGTATACCGGATACGAGTACATACTCAGATGTGTTCAACATGACTTTAGATGTACCATTTTCAGCATTGAAGCAAAGCAACGTGTTCTGTTTAACAACTCACTCCTTACTCTATAAAGTTCAAAAATTGAGATTATTATATATGAAATTATCTACAACTCATACTTGTAGAATAATTTTTTGATAAAGCTCTGAAAATCGATTTAATTTTTCAAAAGAAGCTAAAATGAAGATGCAGTGCTAAGCTGATACGTTATTACTACTCGTAAATCTTGAAAATGCTTACACATAAGTAAGATACTCGTTCATCCGATTCGTTCAAAGATAAAAATGCTTGTTTCAAACAATTAAAACTACAAAGATACACTTTATTGAATAAATAAAATTAAATAGAGCACAAGAAAGATTATACCTTACATAAGATGGAAAAAACAAAAAGATATATACATACATAAACCTCTACATGGAAGCTAAAAGGTCTCTCATCTCCGCTACAGACGGGATTGTCTCAGTAGGATAAATCTTAGCCACAAGTTGGGCAAAACTTTCGTACTTATCAAGAAACTCCTTCTGCAAAGTTTTAAAAAACGATTAATTTGCATGCATCTTCTACTTAGTTTAAACCCGCATTCTAGAGGGTATGTGAATGAAAGAAAATGTTCACACAACATATCAAAATTAAATCCAATTTAATTTCCGTTCACATGTATCTTAAAGTTTGCAAAATTACACTAGCTATCGACCAAACTGGCAAAAGACTTGTTAGACACTTCACTGACTTCAATGTTGGCCTTGGAAATATTTAGTGCAAAAGCCTCGAGTCTTTCTTTCTTACTGATTTAATGTTATATTATAGGAGGTATCTTTGTTGGTCAATAGGGAAGGAATAAGTACAGCTTACCTTGCATTTGTCCCATAAGGAGGGTAACAATTCCTCCGAAGTCAAATTCTTTTGCAGTTTCTTATACATTGCAGCAATAGACTTGTCAACCTAAGTAGAAGAGCAAAGACATAAGTTCAAAAGCAGGCATACAACAGTGAGAAGGATCTTTAAAGAAGATCAGAATCACCATACCCCAGATAAACTGGATTTTAACATCTTCCGAAGATCCATTTTTGACAGTCCAAGCTGAAAAGGAATCTGAAATGGATGCAAAACATGGAAGTTTGTGAATGTTCAAAGTCAAATTCAATGTGAAATTTGTCTAACTATTTAATTCACAGTTTCATTCATCCAGGAAAATAGGGAGAAGAAAAGACAATTTAAGAGATGCATCATCATACATAATTCTTTAAGCCCATTTATAATGACAGGCACTCAATCTGACACTACTTTTGGAAAAGAATACTAAGAGCTTAGCTCTTACACAAAGTTATAAATGCCTATACTTTTGTGTACAATATTACTTTTGCCACATTTTCTGCAATCATTTGTAATTTATTGTGTTAATATTACTTTTGTGTTAATAAATACCTATATAAGTGGGGTAGCCCCTCACTTATATATTCAATCTTGGTATTATCTCTAGTTGATATGGGACTTGGATTTTTCCCAATAATTATTTATCTACATATTATGCTATTGTGTCAACCTTGTCTTGTGCTCCAATTCCTAAAATCTACAAATGAACCCCTTACTCATCCAGGATGGACACAAGCCATGATTGATGAGATGTGCTCTTGAACACAGTGACAGGTGACTTAGTTTCTCTATTGATGGGTGAACGGTGTAGGGGAAGGCCCATGTTGGGCATATGGTAAAACTATTACCTTAAAAACATTTAGTTGTTAAGCAGTACACACAGACCTATGGTCTCACATTAATAATACCTCTTCTTTAGTAGCTAAAATTGCTTCTGTATATTTCTCTCTAGGCAGCCAATAGGTCATTGACCATTATATTAATTGTTATTAAAAATGCCTGCCTTCATGATGACCTCGATGAAGAATATATGGAGCAACCACTTGGTTTTGATGCTTAGGGTGATTCTGGTTTGGTTTTGCTGGTTAGGGGAAGCAACAATGTTAATGTATATCAGACAGAATTTCCCTCATCAGAGGAACTACTCTAGGTATGGACTTTTATGATTCAAAATAAGTACCAAAAGACAACTAGCTATATTTTGATAAAGAGATTTTGTTTGCCACTCAAACAGGGAAACAACGAAAATTAGGGCTAGAATCTACTATAAATTAACTTTCCCATTACTTATAACCATGATGCTAAGAAAGGATTGTGAAAGTCTGTTGGAATAGATGAAAATATTTTTTGTATCATATCTTAGAATATCATCAATTATTCTCAAGGTTTAGTTTTCATATTCCTCACTATCTCTTACGATTGATTATCATATTTTCTTATCATGGTTTGTTTCCATAATTGGTCAGGATTATGATTATTATAAATAAGGGGTCAGTGCTCTGTTTTATGAACATATCAATACATTGTAATACATCTCAACTAATATCAATTCAATGTTTCATTCTCTTTTATCCCTCACCCCATCTATATCTAGAACCTCATAATTTCAACCAGAGAAACTAAGAAACATTGCAACCATATTGTTTGATAAGTAGAATTCTAGACATGACTAGATGCTGTATAGCAGGAACCTTTGGAAGATTAAAAATACAGCATTATACACACAAACCTCTTCAGGTGCAACAGTGAACATCAAGTCCTCAATCCTTCGGGTAAACTGGAAAAGGCGTTCAAATTGCTTTGCAAGGCAAAAGAAAAGGGATAATTAGTGGGGTCCTAAGGATATCAATTCATGAGTGTTGACAAGAAAAATGGAAAATAGAAAATAAATTACTCACATAGTAGATAATCATGCTAATATGGCGTGTACAAGCTTGTTCATAGGCTTCACTGGCCTGATGATAAAACTTGGCCAATGTGGGCACAATGTTGGCGAGGTCATACAAACTGAGTAAAACGAACAAAATAATTGAAAAATGGCAAATATCTTTCTTGCAAAATCAACTTAATAAGAATTTGAAACAGCCTTTTGGCAGAGAAATTACCTATTCTGAAAAGCAGCATAGTTCTCAAAAAGAAAAATATCTGCATACTTTGGATCTGTTTGTGCAATTTTTTCTAAAGTTGCAAACATTATGCTAACCTGTAAAGCAACATTCCCGCCAGCAAATTACGGTAACAATTACATAGTAAATTGAAAGAAACAATTAAGGACTCATTTCCTCCTATGTGGGTTACAGACAAAAAGGGTAATCAGTAAACCAATGAAATTGCTCAAATCCACACAGTGCATAAGATTTATAATTATTCTTCACCAAGGATTCAACATCATTTATAGAAAATGAAGAACAAAGACATTGTTTGTTGTTGACCCAGGGAGTATAAGATGAACAACATTTATCAACCAAATGAATAATTCAATTTACAGAAAACTTAGGAAGAACTCATTATTGAATATCTCCTTCCTACAAGATGGCATCGAGACATGCCACATCATATCTTCAAGAAAAAAAAATTATTGCTAGTATGATTCCACTGAATTTTGTCTATTGTATATTCATTGAACGTATTTCTAATTTCTGATACTCCTTTCTTACTGTAATTAGAAATGGAAATATGCTCTATTTGATCCAAGCACCTGACAATTAAAATCTATAAAGTCTAATCCCTTCCTCTTATTTTAATCTCATTATTTTTTGGAAAGCATGTGCTTAAGTTGTCAGCAAAATCATGAGACACCATAAAACTGGATAGAGTTCTTAAAGAATCACTTACAAATTTTGTATATGCTTGGTCAACCAAATCCCTAGACTGACCCTGGATGTACTGCTCCATCCGAGTTGCAAGGGTTGCAAATCTATGCAAAACAATTAACAAAGTATTTAACATCGATCACAAAGAGACTTGACAGTTGAAATAAATACATACTAGCAAGAAACAGTCGCAGCTGTAACTTCTAATTGCTTGCTAAACAAAAACCATTATTTCATATATATCCGGATCCATTGAAATGATGATTTTAACCAATCTGACTAAAGAACCGTACCTAATTATTGTGTTGATATTATACTAACTTCTGTACAATTTGAACAACTATAAATATGTGATCAAGAAGCAGATATTTTTATTTGCTTGAAAATCATACTGCATACATTCATTTTAATTGAAGATGAAGGAGTAGAAAACAATCCTGGATTGCCATGGAAACAATCTTGGATATAAACTTTATGAAGTATATGTTACATATACTATGCCTATGAAGTTTCCTGGTAATCCAAGATTGTTTTCTACTCCATCCATTTATATTAACACTAAATAATAAAATTACTCTCAAGAGGAAACATTTATTAGTTGATCACATACTTGTAGTTGTTTAAATATTACGAAGGTGTAAAAAGAACATCATGATTAGGTATAATTCACTCAACAGATTTGTTAAAATAATTTTATATATAGATATAAGTATCAATCTTTTCTTTTGGGAAAAACCTATGTCTCACATTAACTAGAAATAGTGTTTGATAAGAGCTTATAAAGCTTAGGCATCCCTCACCTTACATGCCAATTTTGTAGGATTGAGTTAGGTCCAAAATCCCGCATGATATCAAAGCCTGTCCTTAAACCCATTATTGAATCACCTACCATACTATTCATGCACCAAGCCCATTGACTAGAGATAGTGCTTAATAAGAGCTTATAAAGCTAAGGCACATTTCAACTTACAAGACGGTTTCGTAGGATTGAGTTAGACCCAAATCCAACATTATGGATGAATCCTAGTTTATATATGGGTTTGCTAATGCACTCATACCTTTTTTTAGTATGAGTGCATTAGCAACCAACACCAAAATTATTAGACAGAAAAACCCAGCAACTCTCCTCTCTTTCAGTCAATTTATTGTAAGGATGTTATAGTAATTTTTTACTATTAAATTTAATTTTTTTTAAAAAAAAATGTTTCTCTTTCCTCCCCCACTTTCCTCACTCCTTCCCCAGTTGGTGCTCCCTCTCCAGAACCCAATTTCGGCCTCAACTCCACCATGCTTACATGGTTCGTGAAGCTACAGAAACAAATTACTCATTTATTGAAGCAGCAATTTGTAAGCATTGCATCCATAGCCAGTTTAGAATGGAATAAAAAAACAATGAAGCTTAGATCGAGAATTCTAAGAACTTAAAAGTGAGTCCATTAAAAAGGCAAGAATGGTGCAAATAAAAGGACTTTCGTGCGTGCTTCCCGTTACAATGACCATGGATTTAATTAGATTAAATCATACTTTATAAGCACCTAATCAGAGTGGCCATGAAGTTTGATGACGGATCATCAATAACAATGTTAGTAGAGTGTTATGCGAGATTGGGGAGGAGAGGAGAGAAAAGAGAGTTTTTTTTGTTTAAAAAAAAACAATTAATTACTATAATAGCCCTGATGTAACTGCTTAAAATAGAAGAGATCAAATTAGGTGTTGGTTGTTAATGAACTCATAATGAAAAATAGGTGCGAGCGCATTAGTAAACTCCTATATATATATATATAAGGAAGGATCAAATTACACCAGTGTAACTTTGACAACTATTACATCATTCTATAACTTTCAACTGAATAATATTTTCTTAAAACTCACCGTTGGATTGAAAATTCATTTCACACAGATCACATATACAAAATTTCATATTAATCCAAAATCATTTGTTATCTCGTTTGAATAAATTAAAATCGACATAATATAAACATTTCTAAAAATCACATTCTATATCAAGTTATAAAAATAGTGTAATAGTTGTTAAAGTTACACCAGTGTAATTTGATCCCTTCTATACATACATACACACATGCATATATATATATATATATATATATATATATATATATATATATATATATATATATTTGTGGTAAAGTTGAGTTTATTTTGTACTTGGGTTCAACTTTAGATGGAATCATTAAAAAAGTTACGGATGTATGCGCATATTTGCTCTCATGGAAATCAAACGGAATGTTTATATCAACTTATTCTGCATGAGTACTAATATATGCTAATTTCTATTATTCACATCCAAATTTTGACCCATTTCAAAATTAAATATTTTGGGCTCTCAAATATGTATGTTCTTCTACTTGCTGCTACGAGAATGGTTTCTCATGCTTTCTAGAATCAAACTGATGTTCAGGAATCACAAATCAATTAACATTATAGATCTTAAATGCATTTAGTCACCTAATATTTGTATGATCTTTGCTTTGTGAGATTTAAGCTTTCAAATTTATATATTTGTACTTACTGCTTTGAAAAATGGTTTATCTTGTCTTTTGAAATCAAAAGTAATTTTTAGGAATCACAAAACAATTAATATTATTAGATCTTAAGTGCATATAATTCAATTAATATTATTAGATCTTAAGTGCATTTAGCCTCCTGGGGTGGAACAAAAAGTGGGCTGGTTTCATATAGCTCATAATTGTAATCTTTTATGTACCTTGTTAGTACCTCTGGTACTCATCTAATATAATTATATTTTATTTTGGCTGATCAAAAAAAAAAAAAAGTGCATTTAGCCTCCTAATATTTCTAAGGTATTTGCTTGATATTTTCTAACTATTTGATTTTCCAATAGACTTTCTACTCTTATATTTCAGTTGGTAAGTAGGATATGAAATTTACAACCATGGATTTTATTAAATTTCTTCATCCTCAATAAGTGCAAAGACTATATCTATACAATATACATTTTATGTACACCATAGTAACCTCTACACTTCAGATAGTCTTTTAGATATTTTGTTTCAATGGTTTAAGTTGCCGTCATCATGTACTAGATGTGAGCACATGTTTGTACATAGAAGTATTGGGGTGGAGAGAGAGAACGGGGTTAGAGGAAAAGTGGTGGAGGTAGCTAAAGGTTGGAGAAAATTGCATGATATTAAATTTATAAAATATTTAATTTGATGTTAACATTTATAGCCCTATGTTTAGTTTATTCATCAAGCATGTGAATAAAGTAAAAAATATTTTAATGTACAAAAAATGAAGATAGAAAGCTCAAAGCTGTGAACTTAGTTTCTTTAGCTATATATATGTGTGTGTGTGTGTGTGGAAAAATTAATTGTCAAGCATGAATTAGAAAAATCATGTAAATTAAAGAATCCAAAATGAACTTTAGTGCAGTCTGCAAAAAGTTGGGTATCGGAATAGAACAATTTTTAATTTAACGTCGTTAATAGAGCTAAAATATGGTGTTCGGAGCCTTTCATGCAATAAGAGATACTACTCTACTCTTTCTCTGTCTGTTCCAAACTTTGTATACCTGGCTGAAAAGGTATCAGACAACTGCACTATCATTATCAAAAAGAACTTCCTATTTCTTTGGAGAAGGGAGACAAGTAGAAAACAAGGATTCATTTCACCTGGGAATGTAGGATAGGACACCCATTTGGCGAACATTGCGTTCATTTCTTTCAATTTGATGGCAAGCTTCATCAACAAACTGCAAAAAGATTTCCAATAAAATGAATCAGGTTAGCAATTCAATTTTCCAAATGCATTGGCAAAATGTCTTCTTCATGGTGCTAGTCACCTACTCGGTTGAACTGCATAGATATCCGAGACTCCAGGTCACGAAGCAAATCACGTACAAATCCTGCTGCATCAGCTTTCTGACCAGAGAGATAGCGTTCTGTTATTCCATGCATTGATATACAGCGTAAAGGGTCAATCTTATATGCCCAATCCACAACAGCATAGAAGTCTTCCTGAAATCATATAAAGCAGTTTGGTAGCTGTAAATGCTGGATTTTTAAATATACTAAATCGCTGCCAACAACACAACAAAACCTGACCAATTATAAGGAACAGTTTAATGTTCAGTCATAGTCCCTAAAATCAAATAGATTATATTCATATTATATAAACAAATCCAAAAATGTTGGCCTTCTAAAGGCTTAGGTTTTATTTTAAATGTTTCCTTGTATACCGGAGTTAGTGCATTCTTCTATTTTAGCACCTAGATACTATTATGAGCCTCTGCTTTGCCTACATTTTCTGCTTATGTGCAGACATCTTATCATTTGAGAACTCTTTCCTTCTATAAACCTGTCAAGTAAGCATAAGTACACAAACATATGAAGTTCACGCTGCTGCTAAGGGGAAAAGTTGAGAATTAAAACGCATTGAGCTTCAACAATTTATCTTCAATTTACCCTGGATTCGGTTTCTTGTGGAACAAAATAGTTATGTTAGAGAGAGAGTGACAAAACAATATACATGTATCCCCCTTTACCAGTATGATTTATATTCTTAGCCACTTGGTATCTACAACTGATAGACTGGTTCTTCAAAATTTATTTGACAGGGTTTATTCCCTTTTACAGTTTACTTTTCATGATCTACTGGAATTTTCATTTCTTCAGAAACTTGCATTAGTCTTTTTACTTCACTTGATTCTGTTAATGTCCATTGTTCTTTCAAATGATAATTGATAAAAGAATTTGGTCTCTTGACTCAGGGTGTTTTCCTCTTGTTTCAAATCTCCCAATCTTTTGTCTAGACTGCTGGTCTAGACAAGGATCAACATTAATTACATGCTACAAAAGCACATACCTTCCACTACTTTGTCTCCTAGTATGGGGAAATTTGAAGTTCTAGTTCAGAATCTGGGACTCATCTTTTTTTCTGCATTGTTGTGCAGCAAATTTTATTTGGAATAAGCTTTTTTGGATTTCCAGAGAGAATCGAGTTTGCCTTAAGGATCTGCATCTGTTAATTTAGAGATTTGGGCTTCCATAAAGAAACTAAGATTCTGTGGCAGTGGTCTGACTTTGCTGCTTGGTGGTGTCTTTGGATGGAAAGGAATGCTGAATTTTTTAAAGGAACTTCTCCATCCAACACTTGGAACATAGTTATTCTCATGGATTTTATATGCAGGGAGATTGGCATGCCTTGCTACATGACTCAATCTATTAGTTTCTAAATTTTTTCTTCTGTAAGTTTCTTGTTAGGATGCCTTATTCTCTACTTTTGTTCTCTCCATTTCTTCCTTAAATAAATTTCTTTTTCAATCACAAAAACCAATAAGCCTAAATCTTATCTAGTCTCTCGCTACTATGCTTATGATTGAGAAGATCCAGATCCCTTCATCTCACAAATATCAGAAGCACACAAGCAGATTCATAGTGATAAAGAGCATTGTTATGCATACTTGTATTCCATCAAGTAAATCCTTAAGTGATTTATTCAAAGCTTCAAGCTCCGCAGAATTTTTACCTACAAAAAAGGAAGAAATGGTAAAAGTCCTGAAAAATTGATACAAAGGGAACTAAACTATAATAGATTAAATATAAACTTGACTGTACAGAAAGGCTATTTGCGGAAAGTCAGGTATGAGTACCAGATTTGCTGTCATTCTCATCAATGTCCATAATTCCCAAATCATCATCATCATCATATCCAGCTTTGTTGCCATTAACAACACCTCCAGGAGGAACAAGTGTAGGAACTTCAAAGCACATGAAGTGTGCAAAAAAAGAACTCTGCAATTTATGCCATGATGAATTATATACATTTGAAATATTAAAGAGAAATTTGTGTAGAAAATGAATGAATATCAAACGACCACCTCATCCACCAGAAGTGGGATAAAAATTGTAAGCATCTTTGCATAAGCATCAGAGACTGTCGAAGTGTCAGTAGCATTTACATTCTGACCAGAACCTGTGGAACCTTCAAGCCAAACAGTTGGATTTCTAGATGCTTTAGTACTAGCACGAAGTTCATTTGCAAACTCACGGGCCTGTAAAAGGATGTCTGAAACTTTAGACTCCATATGCATAATGTAGCATAAAATGAAGTAGGGGTAGAATGTGCTTTAGGTCCCTCAATTTTCGGTCAAAATTGATTTTAGTTCCTATACTTTAACAATGGTGATTTTGGTCCCCGTGTTTGCCATAATTGATGAATTTTTTCCCTCACACTACTATAGTAAGTTCCATAAAGGGACAATATTCACCAATTATCAATACAAGAATCAAAATCATCATTTTTATAGTACAGGGAGTTAGGGACTAAAACGAATTTTGATCAAAAATTGAGACCTAAAGCACATTTTACCCAAGAACAGTATATATGACCCAGACACATCTTCAGGTCAAACACCAAATTGCAATCACAACTCAATGATCATACAACAGATCATGCAGAACTAATGGTGGAGGATCTGGCTATTCAAATGTTAACAAAATTAATCCTAGTTGTAAAAGTGCATCCCCTCGTCAACTAGTTAAGCAACGATAGATGTAAAAAAATTGTTCACTGTTGAAACCTTTTTTAAAAGATAGTTGTTGAGAAAATTGTTGAAATTATAGGACTTTAGGTATAGAGAGAGAGGAAAAGGAGATATGAGAGCCTGGATATATTGGAGATTGTTATTGACTTGATATGACCTGATGTCTTGCAACATGATGAAAAAACATATATCACCCACCCTCAGTTAAAATATTGATAGATATAATGTTAATTAAATAAGGAAATAAATCATGAGATAATAAGCAAATAAGGAAACTAATCCTAAGATAATTTAACTCTAAAATATTCTGATATAATATAGATATTATGAGATATTTTTTATATATTCTAACAAAAACATTTGATAATTTTCTTTGTAATGCATTAGACAATTATTTTCTAACAGGAACAAATAAAAAGTTCCTTTTGCCCACTCCTGGTTATGTCAACCATAAGAGCAAACAGTCCAGGTAACCCAGCTCCTTCAAATACCAACAAGGTAAGATTAAGAAAAAAATCTTGAAGTTTAACAGGGCCTGGGTTGCAGCAGGCTTGAGTGCTGAGTCTGAGAGGGTAAAAAAGTTACATGCACGCAAAGGCTTAACAAGCACTCTACCTGAAACACAGTTACATGATTTATTTCCCATTATGTTTGAATCCAGAAATAGCCCACCTAAACTTATGCCTGGTTAGGCAGATTTTAAAAATAAACGGGTTACAACATTAAACATGCCAGCTGGTTCAACAACTAAATCTGGAATGAGTTACACTTCAATGTTCTATCACTCAGAAAATACTCAGTGAGGAAAAGATTTAAAATTTGGGAATTTATTCTCTCTAGGAAGTTTATAATCCTCCCTGCCAATAATTGACTTTTTTTTCAATTTATTTTTTATATTTTGATTAGGTAAGTAATCACATTAATTAATAATTTTTCACATGTATAATGGTTACTTCTCAGTTCATACAAAGATAAAGGAGTGTGTCATAATAAGAAAACCAGACAATTAAGAAACAAATAAAACCAACATGAAGTGCAACAGACCTCCCTGCGAAGAAGCAAGTTCAGAGAACTGCAATAAGCTTTTCTCAGTGGACCCAAACAATTCTTGTCAAGACTCTGCAAGTGCCCAGGAAGATAATTTAGGTATAAAAACAAAGAAAATCACTGAACAAATATATGTATCCAAAACAAAATTAATGCAGGAATAGTAAGGACTGTTTGATTTGAGAAAACGTTTTCTAATTTCATTCTGTTTTTACTTTTATGTACCACAACGCGACAATTTTTTAATTTGGTTTATACTTTAAGATTTTCAAATATTTGTATAAGAAACAGGGAAATCAACTTTTCTCAAAGCTTTCAAAATAGGAAACAAAGTGAAAACAATGTGACATTTTTGTACTCAAAAGTAACAGAAAACATTTTCTAAAAGTAAACAGCTCCTGAATCCCAAATTTTAACCTTCAAATGTTGCAGAAGACGTGCATATGTCCTGCACTTGTACCGCAGGTCAGCATGATCAGGCCTCTTTAACTGTCCCCGCTGTTCAGAGGAAGAAGAAAAAGTGATACCAATAAATTCCTTCAAAATTCAAAAGTCCTCAAAAGTGACAATTCTAAAACAAATTTACAGAAAATACCTGAGAAAAGTAACTTTTATCACTTATCATGAAGTCCACCAAACTAGCAAAATAATTTCTCAAGAATTCAGAGGCTCTCCTGACAAAAGTAGATTTTAATTTTTCAAGTTCTGCACGCTTCTCTTTAACCTGTAACAGGTAGCAGGAACCGCCATCGGAACAGATAATTTTTATGTCCAACACATTTTTGACATATCAACCAAAGCCAGAATACTTTCACTTGGCTTTGTGATTCCAAATTCATAGTACTCACAATTCTCTCCAACCAATCCAAAATGGACGAAACTAATGAATGAAAAATCATATCTATCACCTTAAAAAGATTTCCATTAATATTTTTCTAAAATAAATACAACAAGCACTCTATGTCTCATTGATAATTTTGTTTCATAAATGGCCAAATCATGATCGGTTTATTTTACCAGATGATTTTTAAGAGAAAAGTAAAGAAAGGAACATACAGCTCTCATGTTTGCATAACTAGGATCTAGATTAGGCACTCCAAGACCACGCAAGGCACTGGTCAACCATTCACATGCTTCTACATTTTGAAGCATTCGAGCTTCATCAAATGAACCTCCAGTCAAATTTGTGGCATACTACACCCAACAAAACATCATTAAAATAAATAAAAGCTAGGAAGTTATCTGGCCTAAATTAGTATACAAGGCATACCTCAGAAGGGACACGCAATCGCTCAAGAAGCTTATCAAGCTCTTCAATGAGAGATTTGTTATTTACTGATTGCATTTCCAGGTTGTTATTGCGGGTTTCTATCTGGACATAAGAAAAGTTATTAAGACAAAACAAAGTAAGAGGCCAGTGCTTTTCAAGAACTCCTACACCTGAAATTATATCACCTAGAAAAGCAAATAGAACTGAAATAGTGAAATCTCATAAAGCAGAAAGCAACTTCCACAGCAGCACAAAATGGTCACTGTAGAAATAATTGTGACCATAATTCAACTTTACAAAGGTAAAATCCAATTCATATTAATATCATTTTAAACTCACTGAAAATATTTGGCATGAACCAACTGTCCCAAAATATTTGGCGTGAGGGTGCGGGTGTGTCGCTGCCGTTCGCCGTCACTGCCATTCCTCGCTGCTGGTTGCCGTTGTGTGCTGTGTTCTGTGGGTTCTCCCCATTGTGTGCTGCGCGTTTGCAATATGTTCTCGGGTAGGGTTGGGTCGGGTCAGCCCAACACCTATCGCGCAAAAAACAAAAAAAAAGGCGCTATTTCCACCATTACCGCATTTCTGCCATCCGCAACCCGCAACGCCACCACTATTTGGTGGCGTTTTTTCAAATTTCCACAACGCTACTCCGCCATGGCGCCGCCATTGCCGCTATTTGATAACACTGATTTATATTAATATCATTTTAAACACACTGAAAATATTTGGCATGAACCAACTGTCCCAAAACCTGTTTTATATTTTATTTTTAGAGAAAATAAGAAAACTTAGGAAAGAGAAGACAGTGAGTATATACAATGGGAGAAGGACAAACTATCCTCCATGAAAAATTCACTCGAGAGGAAGGGAGAGGGAGAGAGAAGTAGAAGTTTAGTAGTACAATAGCCTCGAGTTTAGATGGGTGTATTTAAGAAGGAAGGAAATGGAGAGGATGAAATAATTTTCTCTATGGTTTTTTTTTGGTACCTATGACATTGGGGTGGAGTATCCACCAACCTTGTTGATGACTAATCCCTGCAGGGAAACCTGGCTGGCCAACTTTAATGGGATCTCTTCTCCTAACCATGTTTTTTTCCATCCATAAGACTCGAATCCGAGACCTTGCTTAAGGGAAACAAGTCCAGTACCACTTGGACCAACGACTTGTTGGTTTTCTCTATGGTTTGGATGGGTGGAAATTAAAGGGGAGGAGAATTAAATTTGTGGGACCCACTACAAAAATAATTCTCCCCTCATAAGCCATGAAATGGAGAAGAAACAGTCTGTTTTTCTTGAGTTATAAATATGTAAAAAAAAATTATAACATAAAAAATGGAAGGAAAAAAAACTAATATAATAAAAAGTTCATATATTATTAAGTTAAATTTAATTTATTAATTAATATAAAAATAACAATGTTTATTTATTTATTTACGCTCTCTTTTTCACTCATCCAAATAAGCAGAGACAAATTCCCCTACCTCTTTCCTTCCTATTTCTATTTAATCAAACAAAACATTGTTTCTACTATATTTCTCTTATATTTCTATCCTTATTTCTTTCCTCTCTATTTAACTCCTAATCAAACAAAGCATAAAGCTTCCCCATGGCTCCATCCCTCTCTAATGAAAACCCCCTGATGGAAGCTATGGTACAAACACAAAAGAGATTCCATATATACACTTCTATGTCAATTGACAGATCAAGAGGTAGCATAATATCTTTAAACCACATAATTGCATTTTACATAAAGTTTTTCCCTTCTTACTCTAGCCAAATCCAAAAAAAATATATAAAAACTGCTCCAAATTAAGACCCGAGATTCACCAAAGCTTCTAATTATTCCGTTTCTGATTAAACTAAAAATTGAGTAATGTAAAAATATCGGGGCAACTGTTTCCAAGCTAACACAAATATCAGGATATAGATATTTTATTTTCACTGGTTTACCTTCTATATAACTATGTTATTTTCCATTGTTCTTAATAATGACTTTGGGAAGTGAATTTTAAGATGCAAATAAATATGAGCTATTATATTACAGAGAAAACAAAAGAAGTAACACAAACATCATGAACAACTTCGCTTCATAACTGGAGGAAAAGAGAATTGAGGTTGCACCACATAAACTAAATACAATGTACTAGACTAATGCATAAATTGCCTTGCCTTAACAAAGGAACAAAGAAAACTAAACATATGAATCATGCTTCCAGCAAACACAGCCATTACAACCAGAGAGTAAATTGTATCTAGGAAATTTATATTCTTAAACTGACGGGCACAGGTCCTTACTGATGCAATATCCTCCCTCATGTGCCGGAGTTTTACATTGAATATGCTTAACCATTCATCCATATCTTCCACACAACTGGTTGCAGCATCAAGCCCTTGCAACACCTACAAGGCACAAAGTAGTATGAACCACTCTATGAGAACAACCTAATTTATTATAAATAACTAAAAAGAAAAATGGAGATTTGTGAAATTGATTTGCATTATAATCGCCACTCTATCACTCAAATGGATGAAATGACAATAATGAGATACTGTTACAACTCAGCATGTTTAAATAATTAACTCATAGCTTAGACAACACAAAATCCTAGTTCACTCTATCATTTAAAACATAAAAAGGTAGAAAATTAAGCTTCCATAAAACATGCGAACCAAGGGGCCTGTTTACAAGAACATATAGCAAACAAGAAGGCAATACCCAACAAAGAAAGATCTTAGAATTGGGGCTCAAGGCCTAACTCAACCTCACAAAATCAGCTTGTAAAGTGAGAATAGACCAAGCTTTATGAACTCTATTTAAACCACATCTCTTGTCGATTTGGGACTAAACAACCACCCCCCTAGGTTGCAATTCAGGCAATCCAAAGAGGCCCCAATTAAGATGGGCAATGGATGATTGCAACTAAGGTGGCTTTCCAACACACACCCTCATGCCTAGGTCTATGGGCCTGAAGCATGACAATTCAGGTGGCCCAACAATGGATCCAGAAAAAGCTCCAATAACATCCTAAATTTTGGGTTCAAGGCCTAACTCAACCTCACAAACCAGCTTGTAAGGTGAGGATTGCACAAGCTTTAGAAACTCTATTTAAGCATATCTCTAGTCTACGTGGGACTAAATGCACCTCCTCAAGGTTACACTTAAGGCAACCTAAAGAGGCTGCAATTAAGGCAGAGCAGGGGAAACCAAAACTTCCAACAAAAGGTCATCAACTCAGAGAATGGTAATACCTCATCCATCAAAGGTTCACTTTCTAAAAGAGCATGCACATTTGCTGCTTCCAGAGCCTGGAGCTCCCTCTTCAACCTTTCAGAAAATTCCTCTGCTTCACCAATACCCATGACATAACTGCACAATTCAAAAAGAAAAAAATCAATTCTGAAATTCACATAACATACCTTTTTTTGTCAAATTGACACTGAAATATGTTACAAGATATGACTTAGCAGACCTGAATTATATATGTATCTAACCAGCATAGTATTTTCATTTGAACTTTGACAAATATGTTACAATTATTATGTACCACACTTTCTAATCATTTATGAATTCCCTATATCAATGTGAATCATAAAATGTGGCCAGAAATTTTGTAAGAGAACACAGAGGGACTCCGTGTAACCCTAGGATTTAAAGAACTCAATTCTGCAATTTACCAAACAGAGGTCATTACTTCAAGAACATGCTTACTCATCATAAATATCTAACTCAATACCATTTAAGACAAAGAAGAATAGCACCTACGTTCCCAAAAGAGCCTCCATGTCCTCTTCCTCTGCCTGCGAGACAAGTTCCTTTTCAACGTTGACTTTCAATTCTGTGATTTCTGTCTCAGTCACAACAGATGCAGCAGGACCACCATCTCGCACTTTATTCTGGGAAGAAACAGATGGCGTATTTTCCTATTTCACAGTTTGTGAAAATATATAATTAGAGAAGACAACTAACATACAATAATTAACTGCATTTCATCACTGTAATAAGAAGTTTGGATAGAGACAATCCAACTTGCACGGTCCTACACTATGTTTGGATGGAAAGTCAGAAGGGAAAGGAATAGAAAAGGAAAAGGAAAATTGGACTTTAATCCTTGTATAGGAGATTTTTAAGGCGAGGAAGGAGTGAAACGTATTCCCCTTCAGCAGGCCCCATCCCCCTCAAATTGGCAAGCAAACAGGGAAAATTATTAATTTTAAATTAAATAAGTAACTCTCATCTTCTCTGCTTAACTTTGAAGAGAAAGGGAATTTCCCTCCTTTCTTACTCCTTCTACTCAACGTCCAAACAGAGTTTAACATCTCCAGCTTGAAGTCATAGACTTGATACCCACAGATGAGATAAGTCGCATTCCATACAAAGTAACAAATACCAATCAATTATTTATTAAGCAGGAAAAGGAAAAAGTATTCACTAGATCAGAATGATGGGTACTTGATTGTAAAGAAGCACTACAATTAAGAGACTAGAAGATTGTCATATGCACCTTAGCCCAAAGAGCCATCTCCACAACATCTATACCAACAACCTTAGGAAGGCGACCCAAAACATCTTTACAGATGTTCAAGATGCAAAGAAGGAGGCGATTCCTACAAGAAAAGTGATCGGCACGATGAGAAAACTTTCATCCCCTCACATAGAACTCAACAACTAATTAACTCCGTGAACAGATTAATATTTCTCTCAACAATATTACCTATCATCAATATTGCGCATGGTCCATTGAGGAGGAGCCACACTCTGGCTTCTAAGGTTATCAAATCCCTGCAAGATACGCATGCATCAGCCCAACAAGCAAATGATTGGGAAGACATACAAAAAAAAAAAAAAAAAACTCCAAAACAGGGAACGGTAGGATGCTTCGCATATTGCTTCAGTGCCAGAAACTGAGAACATGTCTAGAACTAGAACATAAAGATCTCTTCTATCATGGAACTTTACCAGAGTAAATGTACATCCACTGGGATCATTTGCTACAACTTCCACTTTTGACAGGTGCTTTAGCTTGTATAGTTTTGCAGGCTGCAAGCACAATAGCTTTACAAAGTTGGAAATACTAAAAAGGACCACAAAGAAATGCCACGCAAAAAAAAAAAAAAAAAAACAACGATCCCAAAATATAGAAGAGAAAAAAAAAACAAATTACTTCAAGAACTCCTCCCGTAGAATACTTCAAAACTCGAAGAAAAGCCGATGTCCTCAGCCCCTTCGATTTCGCTGCAGGAAACACCACGTCGTCACCAACAACTACACAAATGTAGAGTTCAACAAACAATTAAAACAGCAACACACGCTGATGAAACCACACACAAACACTTCCGCCTTAAGATCAGTTGAAGATAGATCCAACTAGCTACATATCACAAAAAGCAAACGAAACGAATCAAGCATTATTGCATAAACCATAGCTAATCCTAACACGAAGTCAGTGCGGAACCTTCAAAGTGTAGTTATAAGAAGCCAATGTTCACATCAGAGTAGTTAATTTAATTTCTTAAAAGCTAAAACATGATGGAATCTCGAGCAAGCAAAATCGAAGTAGCGGCGAGTATAGGTAATAATAGTTGAATGGCGAATGGAAGAGAGAGATTTAGGAAGAGTTAGGTAACTGGAGAGAGCGAGAACCCTGGGCTTGGCCATGCGACCAAGCTTAGAGGAAGATTTTCCAAAGATGCCGTGACTCTTGGCGACGCGCAGCGCCATCACGATCTTCTGCCTCGGGTCCTCAATTGCGGCGTCGCAAGCTCGCCGGAGCTCGCCGTCGTCGGCGCTTGATTTCGCCATCGCTGGCTCGTCCCCGATCTCGAAGCTGCGAAAGAGAGAGAGAAAAAAAGAAGAAGAAAAAGAAGCAGCAGCAAAGTGCAAATGTTGGTAGGAGTCACATTTAAAAAAAATGAAAGAAAAAAAAACTTTTTTCCATATCTGTGCTGAGTCTTGTCTGTGTTCTTCAATTGCTTACTTTTCTTTTACTTGCGGTAAAACCTAGACAACCTGTAGTCAATTTTGGCACTTCACCCCTCAGAGTGTGCGAACATAATTATCCAAAAAGGTTATAATTTTTTTTATATATATCTATGAAAAGGAAAATGAAGGATAGAGATATGCTTTCATTCTCTTCAACTGCCAGTAATACAATGTTTACTTACTTACTTTTACTGTTTTGCAGTTTTAATAGGAACCACTTTTCCCGATTCTTGTCCGAATTGGATTCCAACTTCCAAGGACTTAGAAAAAATTAATTAAAAAATAAGAAGACAAAATTTATAAATTAATTTAATCAAGAACTAAATTTAAACTAAATTTATAATTTTATCTTATAGTTATAATAAAATATAGTTAAAAGGTGTATTGAATAGAGAGATTTAGGAAGAATAATAGGATCACTTTCTCAAACATTCTTCCTCATTGGACCACATCAATTAATTTTTCAAAAGTTTGGCTTGCTCACTTGTTGCTCATTTTTATGAGAATTTCATATTCACTCTTTTTTATTGATTAAAATACTTTGTTAAAATGACTTGACATTTAATTTTCTTTTAAATTTTTATCTAAACATTAAATTTTAAATGATAGATATTCAATATCCATATTGAAAATGAATTACTTATTAAAATAGGAATAATTTCATATTTAGTAAGATGGATATTTCCTTTTTAAGTTAGCAAAGTTTCCATTTTATTTTGTTCTTTGAAATCATCACCATCAGCAAAAATTTTATTTTTGGAAATATTAGGAGTGAGAAAATTTTGTTTGATTTACCATAAAAATGTTTAAATAAATTTCATAACAATCGAAGAGTTACGTGTTATTTTTATTAATTAATTATTTATCATATTATCAAGAATAACATAATATTTTAATGTAGTAAGAAAAAATTAAATTCGAAAAAATAAGATTCCTATTTTTAGCCATGAAAATATTTTCATAGAATTGTTAAAAAAATATTTCCAAAAATCTTATTTACTTTAAACGGACATCAAAAGTGAAAAACTAAGATTCCCAAAAAAAAAAAAAAAAAAACTGAAACACCTCGTAGGATAATTCAGAAAGTGATAGCGTATGATGTTACTTCTTTTGGCTTATAGGTTTGTTTGTTTGTCTGCGCATATATCTCAGTCTATGCACAAAAGGTAACTTCTTGTTAATATTATTTAACTTAATACATTAATCAACCACATTCGTATTGAAATATTCATTCAAGTGATGGCAATGCATAAAAAAGAATTCAAATCCTGAATTTTCAAACAGAGATATTTAGAGAAATCAATAATTCTTGTTATTTTTAGATTCATAATTCCAATTCAATAAGGGAAATTTTTTATTTATATTTTTTTATAAAGAATTTTATAATCCCAATAAGAAAGCAAAAAAATAAAAATAGAGACGAGAACTTACGTGGTTCGGTCATATAGACCTACATCCACGGGCATAATAACAAACAAATTTCACTATGATGAAAATTGAGTACAATCTACTTACAATTTAGAAAAACATAACCAAGTAAAGAAAAATAATGAACGAAATAACAACAAACAAGTAAAGCAAAAAGGCATCTGTGATGCATAGCTGCTGCTGATTTGTTGGTTCCTTCTGGATTCGACTTTGTTAACCTGATGAATGATCTTTCAGCGTAAAATTGCTCCTGATGCTCGTGACAATTGACCAATTTCAGAATTCATTTTTGCCCACTAAATAAAAAAAAGGCATGATTCATTTCTCTAAGCCTTGCTAAAGTACCTGTATACATTTCACACCTAAATTGGCTGATCTGATCTTTGTACTTGTGCACAGCTAAACTTATAATTTAATAATTCAATTTACAAATTAACTCTTGCAATACAAATTATGCCAACACATTATTCCTCAAATAATTAGCAAATGGAAGTTTTAATAAAGAGTCTAACAGGTTTTTAGGTTTATTAAAATTATTTTCATCTAAAAATTTACCAAAATTATAATACAGAATTAAAATTCATCTTTACATTCAAGTAGAAGTAATATTTTTAAATTTCAATAACAGTACAAAATTACTTACAAGAATTGTTCAGTTACTACATTAAAGAACAATAAGAATAACTTAAAATTTAATACAGTACCCAAAAATTACTAAAAAAAACCACAAACTATTACCAATTACATTATCATCATTCTAATAGAAGTCGCCCAAAAATATAATTTCTACAATAATAATTAAAAACCAATAACTTATCAACATGACTTGAATCAAAGTATCAACAATTCAGCATGGTCATTTTAACATTATCAGCATTCTAATGAGAGGTCGTAAATATTTCACTATCGAACATTTTAAAGGAATTTTTAGGAAATAATCGAAGGTATACTAAAAATTTAAAAACACGCTGCAATTCTACTAAAAAGACAGCTATCAGGATAAACAAAATAATATCTATATATTTCAGTACAAGTATAAAACTAATTTGATCCTTCAAAAAAAATTATATTCCTAGGAAATATCACCATTAATGTCAATTCAAACTTCTACATGCCTTTAACTAATGAAGTCGTGGAGCAACACCTAGATCAAGAATCCTAAAATCTGCTTCTACTTTTCACTGTCCTCAATGTGCTGTTTTGAACTGACAAATGATATCCAATTTTAAGAGGATATACTTAAAGATCATATAAAAGAGCAGCATAGTTCTTCAGACCACCAAAGATGAAGATAACAAAAATTGACCTGACAAAGGCTGTCCAATATTCTCTCTCCAATATACTAGTAGTCCATTGAGAAGACAAAATAACAAAGTCTTATAGCCACAATTCATGACACAGAATCAATTGAGAAGTAAATAAGTAACTAAACACATAGAAATCCAACATCACCAAATCATACGGGCCAATCCTATAAAGAACCAGTTATCCTCCTACATTTCCCAAAAAGAATCATCAAGTCTAACTCTGACAGAACCCTACACTGTCAAAAACAATAAATCCAAAACCCACAATAAGGAAAGCCAGTCCATAATGAACATGAGATAATGATTGTATCGAGGGTAATAAAAACCAGAACCTAAATAGTACTCTCCCACCGCTGCAGAAGAAACAGGCTCACAATTCAATCCATATTCACTGTGAACAAATCCAGAAAATGAAACATCTAAGACATTAAGTTTATCTGTAGCCAGATTCTAATCCACGGTTTCAAAAGAAAGGCATAATAATTTATTGATTCAATCTTCAATCAGCAACATCAGGAAATAAAACTCATCTGGAATCTAGCATACGGCAAATGAATAAATGCAAGTAGATGATTCGAGCCTTCAACAGCCATCCCACACCACAAGACCCAAGACGAAACAACAGAGAAGTAATTCAAGAAATGCCCTCATACTAGACCATTGAAAAGTAGAAGCAAAAGACAATCCAAGAATTCTAAATTCAGGGTAGAGATCACCAAATCATGTAAATAAGATAGCCACTGCCTTTCACAACCAACCACATTTACTGATTTCCACTACTTGACTTCCCTGTGAGACCCAAAGCAGAAATCATGGAGAAGAAATCAAGAAAAGCGCATACACTAAAAGCAAAATGAAGACACATCTGAGAGATTGGAATCCAGGGTAGACATCACCAAATCATGCTGAGGCTCAATGCTACGCAGAATGCAACACAAAACTTCTACTCTACATTGCAACAGTTTTAAAACTCAATCCATATGCCTCATGATCAAATTCAGAAACTAACAATAATGAATATCCCATTGAAGAAAAACCAAATTCATCTAGACTTGTTAGCCATTCTAATTTGCTGCTTGCAGAACGGATGGAAACTTGATACACACCAAAATCTTGTGAACATACTTCAGCACATGCTGCAAACGAAGGAACTTGAGCAGAGAAAAGCCAAAATCTCCTTGATCAACAGAAGATAACATTAAAATGATTTTTATACAATAGAGTAGAAATAGAAAGTCAAAAGAAATATCAGTTTCTAGAGATCTTCAATCCAAAGCACAACATAAAATTAAGAAAAACAAGCTTAAAAATCGGAAGAGCAAAATCATACAACCACTAATAGATCCTAAAAATAAGAATAGCAAAAGCCAAAAATCATGAAATTGAAATCAACTCAAATAGAAATGAGACCTCCAAATATAGGAACTAACTAAATAATGAAATGGTATAAAAATTCATTATTGTTCTCTGTAAATGAGAAATCAAGTTCCTGAATGCAATATAAAAAACAGATTGAGTAATATGGAAAATTTAAGATAAGCAAATTTTGAAATCAAAGATAAGTTGATGATAAAGATAATTAATTTTCAAGCACAAGTTGAACACCAAACTTTTCATAAGAATTAACAAAAAGTAGACCTCGTGAACAGATGACATAAAAATCTAATCCACATAGGAATGGCAAATGAAAGTGATACCAAACCCAGCACATATTCATTGATTAATCTCTACACTATTCAAAAGTTGACACTTGTCATGAAAAGTCTAAAAATGAAAAGATAAACCATGAATTCTGACTGAATTATGCAAGAGCTTTATTGATTTTGCAGAAATCAAACACTAAACAGCATAAAACAAGTTCAAAATTCAATTCAAGTGTGCTATGATCTATCGTACAGGAAACAAAAACAAAGTTATCACAGATTTAATGCAGTGAAAAAAAGATCCCAATTAAACCAAATAGTCCGGAGCTCTTTGCTCATATGGTAAAATCAAATGCCATTCTCAAAGATCCTGTCTTCAATTTGGCTACACCTGGGGGGGGGGGGGGGATCATTTTTCCGAACTACAGAACACAGGTTACCTAGATAAATAGTCATCAACTAAGAAACTAGATAGATCAAGCTCATGAAAGAAATTACATCTTGCAGATATCATCTGGTAAAACCAAAGGACATAAAAATCATTTTCAGACTCAACGCATGGAAACACAAGACAGACCAGCAACCCTCATCTAAGAAACAAGAAAACAAACTCATGTGAGATTATGTATCAAATGTTCCTCAATTCTTGCTGATATAATCGGGTAAGTTGAACAGTTCCAGGAAACTTGGTGTCTCATCTATGAAGAAATTAACACTACCCATATTCCTCCAGTAGAAGAAACAAAGTATACAAATTCTCTTGCCTCCTCATTACTCTCTCTTATGGTTCCTATTAGAAACAACAATTAAGAAAACAAAGATAATGTAAGGATAATAAAACCTAAGGCTTCACAGTGAGTACGTCAATAATCTCCACCACCACTGCTTCCACATCCTACCAACATCCATTGTCAATCTTCCCTGTAAGGCCCCAATTGGAAATCAAGGAGAATAAAATTGAAAAACTAATGGCTCATAACTATAAACAAAGAATGATAGAAACAAAAAGAAAATCCAAGAATTCAAAAACAGTGAGAAACATCACCAAATTACGCATGAGGCTCGATGAGATGAAGGGTACTACACAAAATTATTCAAAACACTATATGCTGCAGAGAAAACAGGCTCACAATTCAATTCAATGTTTCGTGATCAAATCCAGAGAAATAAATAATACAGAAAGAAGAAACTCATCAATGAAATTAATTCATCCAGAGCTGTTATCTGTTCTAATTTTATGATTTATTCTTCAACAATCGGCAACAGAAATCTCATATCAGGACTTGGCATGCTGCATACAAATGAACACAAACAGTTCAACACCTAGAAATATCTTTCATATTAAAAATTTGTGAAAAAAATTGTGAAATCAGAGTTCTCCAAACCCAAATGAAACAAACAAATTGTCCGCAAAAACTCCAGTGCCTCCCAATACTTATAGTTCCTGTTAGGATCTCACACAATAACTGACACTACCAGGTGACCGTACACCAATAAACGCAGAACAAACACATAAGAAAATAATTAATGTGAGGGTAATAAAACCTAAGGCTTCACAGGAAGTCCATCAATAATCTCCAGCCACTGCCTTCCACAGCCTGCTGAACATCGTCGAAGAGTTCTCCAAAAACCTAAATGCTAACAAATTGTCCGCAAAAACTCCAGTGCCTCCCAATACTCTTATAGTGCCTGTTAGAATCACACACAATAACTCTGACACTACCAGGTTACCGTACACCATCAAACGCAGAGCAAACACATAAGAAAATAATGAATGCGAGGGTAATAAAACCTAAGGCTTCACAGGAAGTCCATCAATAATTTCCAGCCACTGCCTTCCACAACCTGCTGAACAAATCCATTTGCTTATCTGCCCAGTAAGACCCAATGGGAAGTCATGGAGAATAAAATCTAAAATCTTAAATGCTCATAATAAACATCAAAAGATAAAAACGAAAAGAAAATATAAGAATTCAAAAACCCAGAGAGGCATCGCCAAATCATGCACGGGGCTCAATGCAACGCAAGACCTCACACAAATCATGTCCCCACGTGATTAGTGAGAAATTATGTCCCAATGTGATTCATGGAAAATCAATCCAAATTTCAAAATCAACTATTCATTAGGTTATAGGAACATAGGGGTTTTCTATATATGTAGTGACTAGAACTGTATTGTGAAAAGGAACAGACAGAAAGATGGTAAAAGATTTTGATAGCAGCATTGAACCCAATTGCAATCATGGCATCCCAACCATTTATGTTCATACTGCAAACATGGAAACAAGTATTAGTAATCGATTTTTATCTTAGATTTTGTTATGTTCACTCAATATAGTGGCACTTGGGATGATATGTTGGCATTGACTAAGCAAAGCATTACAATTCACTAGCTCGGTTATGAAATTGCAACTTGCAAGCACAGAAAAACAGTAGATGAGTGACATGCCCATAAGCCCAAACTAGAAAATGAATAGAGTCTTGTTAGGTGTACCCAACATTCTTAAAAATTAACTTACGAATCAACTTGTCTTACGGATCAACTTGATCCATGAGTACACCTAGAGGCACTCAAGTGAATATCACCTTCTCATGACCCACTAAATTGAAAGTTAATCCTTGATTTAACAAAATTAAAAAAAAAAAAAAAGACTCTCAAATTATAATGTTCCATTTAAGTTCCTAATTTTAACCATCATTTTGGTCCCTAACTTTTGTTTAAGTTAATTTAATCATCATTTTAATTATTAAAAAGTCTCTAATATTAGACTTAATCATTTGCTACATGTAACTTTAGACTAAGTGACATACAATAGTTTTAGAAACGTTTTTTTAGTTTCGTTAATTTTGAGGATTACACTAACAACAAATCACAATATCAAAAATTAAATTTATCATTTATTCTATATTTTTGCTATATGAAATTATGAATGTTTGTTATTTTCTTCATTTGTTTTATTCCTTATTTATTTTTTAATCTTTATATTGAATAAAAAAACGATGCATTTTTAATCTCTAATCAAGGACTCAAAACATAACATTTTTGTAATCTTTGAAGACTAAAAACAAATAAAATTTAATAAATAGGAACTAACGGTAAAAAAAACTTTTAACCCGTTATATTTTCAAGTTTCAACTTCTCCAACACAAAGTGAATTGGGAGGGACTGAAGAGGGAGGGTAGAGAAATTTTTACCAGATAGATATGGCATCAACTGGTATTAGAGGATTTTTCAAACGCCCTGTTATCACCACCAGTATCATCAAATACCAAAACTCCAAGCTGCAAGAGTTCACATTTAACACCATATTTAATTTCAGCAAATATAAATATATATAATCAAGTCCAATGCAAAATGAAGTTAGCTAGAGAAAAATACCATAACATAACAGCTGAAGCCAAAGAAAGCTTTACAAAACCAAACATGTCCGAAAATGCTAGCCATGTAAACCCACTCCAAGCTCCATCTGACTTAGTGATGAAAATGTACAACAATTGTGCAATCACAATGACCCGCCATGATGTGTTGAGAGTAATTGCTGCTCCAATTAGGCCCCATCCAAGCTTAAATATAAGAAACCAACTAAAAAATGTGTGCAGCACCAAAACAACTACTGATATCCATAACATCACCAGCACTTTCCTCTGTGCTGTGCCTGTAGGAACTTTACTATTGAAAAGTTTATGGCGTATGCAAACAACTGAGGTATCATCCACAGAGCAAATTTCCCTACAAAAATAAAGTACAAGTAAATAAATACAATGTGCTCATAATAATAATAATTATAATTATAATAAAAAGAAATTTTAATGTGTAAACATTTCAATAAATTATGACAAATCTCACGTCTAAACCACCAGAGTAAATCATTTAATGAGATATAATATTTATAAAATTGATGATTTTTAATAAATTTCAACTAAATTTCAACCGGTAATTGGCCCATTTTCCAATCCAGACTCTTTTTCTGGATAGACAAGGGTCGATGGATGGATGGAGGGGATTAAGCACTAACAACTCAGCAGAAATAATTGAGGCTTACATTATGTTTGAATAACTTTTGTATAGTATTTATGTAAGAAGAAAATAAGAAACTAAAATAAATTTCAATAATTAGAAAAATAAAATATAATAGTAATCAATATTATATATTTATTTTGTCATTTCTGTTTTTACTACACTTGTTTTAGATTTAAAGTAATAAGTTGTTACTGTTATCAAGAGTATAAAAGCAGTTGCCAATAGAAAAAAGCCACATAATGAAGAACATGCCACAGAACAGAGGCCCTTGCTTTGCATTCCCTTGTAAACAATTTTCATAAAAAGTGAGCCTAGCCTGCTGTGCAAATCGCCTGTGAGACTGGCTATATCCATTGCTTGGAATCGCCAGTGGTAGTGACGTTTTTGCCACGTGTTGTACGCAGGAGCTTTTCGCCAGTATCATTGACGAATTACATGTTTTTTACGTAAAATAACATACCCATCGTGTAAATTGTTTAGAAACAGACCCATTATGAGAAATAGTTTTTAAAAAAAACCCCATTAGGGCAATTTGCCCTCTCAATCATTGGTTCAAACCAAACCGAGGTGAGTAAAATGCAACATCAACGCAACATTATTCAACCAAAACATCAAGGTTTTGGTGTAGGCATCTATATTAGAGATGATCGAGACATAGACTTTGAGCTAGATAGCAAGATCGTGGTAGATGGCATTTCGCAAACTACAACAGGCTACTTTTTGGTTTAAAAAATTTATTAAATAAATATAAAGATTGTCTAAAGTTTTTTCCAAACTCAGAAGAGAATTTTGTAAAGCGACAAACCAATCATGTCACTCATCTTCTGCCAAGAGCATCATGGTTCATTCTAATAGCCATGCTTTTTTTTTTTTTTTTTATCAAATTCCTTCATGTACTGTTTCTATCATTATGAATGAAATCAGCTAAGATTTCGATTTAAAGAAAAAAGTAACTTACTCTATTTAAAAACCTTCATTGACAATAACTTACTCTCCCCAATATTTAAGTAGTTTTGAATTAAAATTATCCTACGCTAAATGAAAAAGTCTCATTCTCATGTAATAGGATTAGTACATGCATTTATTGTTGGTTAATTTGAAAATCGAGATAATACTGGATAAATCTGAAGTCGTGTATAACACTTTCAGATTGAATCAAATTTCGGGGTTCAACCATCAATCGGATAAAATCAGAAGATTATAATTCAAGAGTTTTGTTTTGGTCTTGTATGTTTTGTCACCCGTAATACTTTCTGAACCAGAATGATTATTTATGATCAAAGAACAGGTGGTTTTTGGCGGTTGATGAACATGTGATTTTTGGCGGTTGATGGAAGTTTTATCTTTTTTAAAAACTGTCTTTTCCTGAAAGTCACTTCCATGTAATTTCCAAAATTTGCCTAAACCGAACATCTCGTTATTACATTAAAACAAGCGTGCACTCTTATTTTAACATAATAAAGAGATCAATTACACTAAAATGTCCAACAAACCTCCCCCATTTTAGTGTAATTACCGATCAAATCACCAAAGTCATAACATACCACAAACTACTACATAGATGAAATATCGTGACGATTGAATTTCATCTTAGCAAATTACACGTTTCAAATATTCGAATATCAGGGTGTCACTAAGGATTGAACCCTTTCTATTCATAATGAATACATGAAGATAATCTGCACAATAGTTTATAACATTACTCTTGCTCGACACTAGTTTACTAGCCTGTGTCCATATCCTTCATAAGCATATCAAAGCCAAGTCCCAGCTTCTTGAAGCGGCTAAACTTCATGCTTATATAGGTAGTCCTTTTCTTTCTTGCACCTGCAAATGCAATTTTTCAAAAGAACCATTGAGGAGTTATACTTCAACCTCCTTAACTTACAGAACCGAACACATACCTTTTGGGATACTTTCGATGATGTGTTCCAATCTCTACATGTTAAGCTTTCCACATTGAATTCAGCACCTAATGTCATATTAGATGGAAATTAGGTATCTTAACATAAGAGATTTCAGATGGACTTTAATCCTAATCCCACAGCCGACCTTTTCATGAGATCTCTACTTAACCCTTTGGTTAAATGATCGGCCAAATTATGCTAAGTTCTCACAAATTCCACTGATATCACACCATGCATGATTAACTCCCGAACCATGTTGTGTCTAACACCCAAGTGTCTAGACTTCCCATTATACACTTGACTATATGCCTTAGCCAAAGTAGCCTGACTATCGCACCTGATAGACATGGGAGGTATAGGTTTGGGCCACAATCGAAATCAGATTTCTTAGTGATGAGGACATGACCAAGAGCAAGGGCAAGGATCCACTTGAAGGACTTGGAGGACCTAAGACAAGGGCTAGAGCAAAGAAAGCCAAGGAAGCTCTTCAACAAGTGTTGTCCATACTATTTGAATACAAGCCCAAGTTTCAAGGAGTAAAGTCCAAGGTTGTGAGTTGTATCATGGCCCAAATGGAGGAGGACTAAATGACACCACTTTGTCTCAATTTTTAGAGTGTTTAGTTTGTCTAAATAATGGCCCAATCCTTGTAAAGTTGGCTGACCAAAAATATGTTTTGGGTTAATCAATTAAAAGGGCTTTAGTTAGGTTTAGTTCAAGTTGTAATAAGGGCCCAATTGGCAACCTAGGCATCAGCCTTTTGGGAGACCAAATGGTGGCTGACTTGTTGGCTGTTGGGGGTGACTTTTGGTTGCCACAATTTCAGTTACACTCAGCCATTAAGTTTTTTTTAATTCCCTAGGTTAATGGCATTAAGTTATTTTAATTCTAGGTTAGTGGGTCATTACTAAAATCTGCTGTAAAGCTTCTATATAAGCTGAACCATTTTATCAATAAACACAAGTTGAGTTTTATTCAGAAAATTAGAGTTTATCTCTTTTATCTTAGTGAGAGTGATTCTCCTAAATTCTTGAGTGATTCAAGAACACCTTGGCTGTATCAAAGGACTTTCACAACCTTTGTGCGTTGCCCTCGCTGGAAAGAGTGATTCTTTCCTTCCTTTCATCATCACCCTTGTTCTTTCAAACCACAATTCCAGAAAATCCACCTCTGCCCAGAATTATCTCGTGGCCATAACTCCCATTTTATGCACTCAAATTAAGTGATTCTTTAAATTGAAATTCAAAACGAGACCTTTCACCTCGTTTTGGAATCACCTCATTTGGAGCCCTGTAGCTTCAGTTATTGCCATTTCTATATTTCTGTCCAGCCACCACTTAACCTACGTTTTACCATCCCATTCATCCATTTTATGCCAAGAACCACCTTATTAAGACCCACGAAATTAGCCACCTTATTTTCCATCCTTTCCTTAATCAATTTCCGCATTTTCCATCAAGGTTTAATCCTAGACGATCCTAAGTCAGCCCTTGTGCCATGAGGGTTCATATCACTTAGCCACTCAGCTTCTTTACCAGCTGCTGCTAAAGCTACAAATTCAGATTCCATTGTTGAATTTGTAATGCAGGTCTGTTTCTTGGATGCCCAAGAGATAGCACCTCCTCCAAGGAGGAATACCCAACCACTTGTGGATGTAATCTTCCATATTGGTTATCCAACTTGCATCAGAGTAACCTTCAATAACTGAAGGAAATCCAGTATATGTCAAACCATAGTCAATGGTTCCCTTTAAGTACTTGAATACTCTATTCATAGCTTGCCAATGATGAGAACTGGGATTACTTGTAAACCTACTAAGTTTAGCAACAACATAAGCTATATCAGGCCTAGTACTAATCATTGCATACATGAGTGATCCTATTGCCCTTGAGTGTTCAAGTTGAGACACTGCTACACCTTTATTAGGTAATAGCTTCAGGTTAGGATCAATGGGAGTACTTACGGAGAACAATCTTTAAAATTAAATTCCTCCAATATCTTCTCAATATAATGTGATTGAGAGATGGAAATGCCATTGTTTCCACGTTTGATCTTTATTCCTAAGATCACATCCACCTCCCCTATATCTTTCATATCAAACTTAGAAGACAAAAATGCCTTAGTTTCATCAACTTGATCTTGGTCGGTACCAAAGATCAACATGACGTCTACATACAGACAAATGATAACTCATTTGCCATGAGTATCAAACTTGCTGTATAGACATTTATCTGCTTGGTTTAGAACAAAACCACTAGACAACACAACCTCATCAAATTTTTGATGCCATTGTTTAGGCGTTTGTTTCAAGCCATAAAGAGATTTCATCAGTTTACACACCTTATTTTCATTTCCTGGCATAACAAACCCTTCAGGTTGTTTCATGTATATCTCTTCATCCAATTCACCATTTAAAAATGCAGTTTTCACATCCATTTGGTGAATCACCAGATTGTGGATAGCAGCAAGTGCTAACAACAGTCTAATAGTGGATATCCTAGCAACAGGAGCATATGTATCGAAAAAATCAATACCCTCCTTTTGCCTAAAGCCTTGGATAACCAATCTGGCTTTGTACTTGTCAACAGTACCATCCACTTTCATCTTTCTCCTAAATATTATCTTACATCCTAATGGCTTACATCCAGGAGGTAAGTCAACCAATTTCCAGGTATTATTTTGCATGATGGAATCCATCTCACTTTGGATTGCTTCTTTCCAGAATACAACATCCCTTGAAGCCATTGCTTCACTAAAAGTCTTTGGGTCTTCCTCAACATTAAGGCAATATTGATATTGAAATTCAATATCATTCCTTGACCCTTCAACCAAATAGAGTTGAAAGTCATCACCAAATGACTTAGCCTTTCTTACTCTCGTACTCTTTCTAGTTTCAGTACTAGTTGAAGGTATATCCTCAATATTAACTGAGACTTTCGACATGGAATTCATGTCCTTTGGCCTAGGTATAGATGTAAACCTTTGTTCATCAAAGATAGCATCCTGTGACTCTATAAACGAGTTCACAACAACAAAATCATTAGATTCTAGCACATAGAATCTATATGCTTTAGAATGTTCAGCATATCCAATAAATATGCAATCTATACCTCTTTCACCTATGGTTTTCCTTTTAGGTTCTGTAAGCCTGACTACAGCCCTACATCCCCAAATTTTGAGATAACTCAAATTTGGTGTCTTTTTGTGCCAAAGTTCATATGGGGTAACCTTATTCCTTTTGTTAGGAATTCGGTTCAACAAGTAACAGGCTGTCAACATAGCCTCACCCAAAAATCCTTTACTTAAACCCGAATAGGATAACATGGAATTCACCATTTCTTTCAAGGTTCTATTCTTCCTTTCGGCTACACCATTTTGTTGTGGTGTATAGGGAGTTGTAGTTTGATGTATTATTCCAGTAGATTGAAAATAAACCGGATTATAATACTCACCTCCCCTATCCGTACGAAGAGTTTTGATTAGCCCATTTTGATGAAGTTCTACCTTTTTCTTATAAATTTTAAATTTATCAAGAGCTTCATCTTTTGTATTTAATAAATATACATAACAATACCTTGATGCATCATCAATAAAAGTAACAAGATATTTTTTATGACCTAATGATGGAGTAGCATGCAAATCACACAAATCACTATGAATAAGGTCTAAGACTTTAGTCTCACTTTTAACATCCTTAAAAGGTTTCCTAGTGATCTTGGTCAACATGCAAGTTTTGCATTTTTCAATGTTCATATCAAAAGGAGGAATCATACTTGTTTTTGGCATATCTTTTAATCTTTTGTAATGAACATGTCCTAATCTAGCATGCCAAATTTCTGATTTTGTCATATTAGTTATAGAACTATACGAGGCCATACAAATAGATTCATGAACAAAAGGAACATCAATGTTTAATTTAAACATTCCATTACAACGATAACCAAATCCAACAAACGAATCATGTCTTGACAAGATGTACTTGTCACTTTCAAGTACTTGCTTGAAACCACAATTATTTAAAACCATACCAGACAATAAGTTCTTACGAATACCAGGTACAAATAAGACATTATCCAAATACAAACTTTTTCCGGAAGTAAAAACTAAATTCACACAACCTAATCCTAGGATTGGTTCAGTTGCAACATTGCCCATCTTCACAATAGAGCCATCATCGATTGGTCTAAATTCCTTGAACCAACGACGATCTTTGCACACATGGCTTGTTGCTCCCGAATCAAACCACCAAGCAACGTCATCATCCTGCACATAGAATGCATAAGATATTAGTGATACATAATTTGAATTCGTATTCAAATTAAATTATTCACTACAATCTGACCTTGTTGCTTTTCAGGATCATTAGACCCACTTGGACCAGCCTTGTTCTTTCCTTTGAACACCCGGCAATCCCTCTTTAAATGACCAGGTTTCCCACACTTCCAACATGACAATTTTGTCTGTTTGTTTGGACCTTTGTTCTTATTTCCTTGAAATTTTCGTTTGTTACCTTTAGCATTGTAATTTTGCTTAACTGTTCCACTTTCCTCTACCATATTAACGGAAGAGGAACCTACTACGTTTTTATCATTGACTTAGTCAATTTCCTGAGCCCTCAGCGACTCCTCAACCATGAAATGACTACCGAGTTGAACCAGAGTCAACTCTTCCTTCTTATGTTTCAAGGTATGCTTGAAGTCTTTCCAAGAAGAAGGCAGTTTATCAATTATAGATGAAACTGCAATAAATTCATCCATTTTCAAATCATGTTGAGTAAACTGACCCAAAATCCGCTGCAGTTCATTATATTGTTCCATAACAGGCCTCGAATCAATCATTTTGTAATTAAAGAAATTACTAACTAAGAATTTGTGACTTGAGGCATCTTCTGCCATATACTTGGATTCAAGAGAGTCCCATAATTCCTTAGTAGACTCAACATTTTGATAAATATCAAAGAGAGAGTCAGACATACCGTTCAGAATGTGTCCCCGACAAATGTAATCGTCGTTCTCCCATTTCAAACGCTTCCTTGTTTGATCCAGAGTTTCGTCTTCCATAAACACCGACATTGGTGTACTCAACACATACACCACCTTCAATGTTGTCAAGAGAAAGTGCATCTTCTTCTGCCATCTTCTGAAATCCTGCCCTTCAAACTTGTCCAACTTCGCAAACTTGCTTGTCATCTTTGAACTATCGTTCATCATCTCGAAAAAAATTTGATTCAATCTTTTGTTGGTTAATTTGAAAATCGAGATAATACTGGATAAATCTGAAGTCGTGTATAACACTTTCAGATTAAATCAAATTTCGGGGTTCAACCAAAATTGTTCAATCGGATAAAATCAGAAGATTATAATTCAAGAGTTTTGTTTTGGTCTTGTATGTTTTGTCACCCGTAATACTTTCTGAACCAGAATGATTATTTATGATCAAAGAACAGGTGGTTTTTGGCGGTTGATGAACAGGTGGTTTTTGGCAGTTGATGGAAGTTTTATCTTTTTTAAAAATTGCCTTTTCCTGAAAGTCACTTCCATGTAATTTCCAAAATTTGCCTAAACCGAACATCTCGTTATTACATTAAAACAAGCGTGCACTCTTATTTTAACATAATAAAGAGATCAATTACACTAAAATGTCCAACATTTATCGTTCTACTTGTACCAGCTGCATAGTGCACATGCACGATTGCCTATTTTAATAACAAATTAATTTTTTATGTATACGACTCACTGTTGAAATTTAGGGGGGAATAATTGCCAAGGCCCAAGAGGACTCTGGACCACATAAGATGATGTATTGGGATTTGAATGTTGTACTCTCTCATGTGTATCCTGCACTTTCTTTTTTATTTGAAAATGTTAAACTATTTTTTTTTACTATTGCAATGTTTATTCTTAAAGTTATTTTTTATTATCATGGGATACTTATTTTAAAAATCAAAGTTAAATAAATTAAATTACATGCAAACATAAATTTAAATAAATAACATAATATATATATTTGCTCCCAAAAATTAATACAATATATATACAAAATTAATACAAAGTATCATATAACTAACCTAGCATAGAAAATTTAAATATATTTAAATAATAACTTACAATTGGACCACAAGTAAAACTAATTTAACATACAAAACTAATAACTTAAAATACTTATAACTAAAACTAAACCTAACGTACAATACTAATAACTTACAGTAATTATAACTAAATTATCAAACTAAACCTAATTTACCATTTATAGAACACTTCCTCCCGAACGCTTATTCCATATAACAAAGTTATTTTTTATTGTTATATAATACCTATTTTGGAAGTTATTTTTTACTATTACGAAATGTCAATTTCGAAAGTTATTTTTTGCTGATATGCAACACCTACTATGAAAACTTTTTTTTATTATTATGAAAGGCCTATTCCAGATAATATAATATGAAAAGGAAAATTTAGGATTTTTAAAAGATTGGAAGGTGCAAGATTGAAATCCTCAATGTATTTGAGCTCAATTTTCATGAATAAAGAAAAATAATTGTTAGTTTCTCGATCCTATTATAATTATCATGTAAAAAAAATTATCTTAAAATAACTCTTATTTTAACTTTTTTAATGTAATATTATATTTTCCACTCAGATTTCTTATATATTAATGGTGAGTAATAAAATTTATAAATATATTAATAATAATATAAGATTAATTTTATAAAATTATCATTGTCATTTATTATTGTTTCGTCTGTGTAAAATAATTTAACACGTTTATTACTTTGGGAGGAGGGGGTAGTATTTTTGTCTCCTAAAGTAATAAGTTTAGAATGATATGGGGCAAAATGAGGTAAGCGGGTTCCTTTTATAAACAATTTACCGTAGGGGGTCTGTTTTGAAAGAATTTCCGGGGAGGGTTTATTTTATAAAGGTGTTCCGCCACTTGGACTGGCGGAACCCTTGTTTTCGTAATTTCCTATGCATGCATGGTTCCGCCAGTGGTGCTGGCGTAAAGCAACCCAAAGGGTTCCGCCAATTGCACTGGCGAGATACCCCCATGCCATCCATCCATCATCGCTAGCCCATTCATGCATGCTTGGTTCTGCCAGTCAAATTGGCGAGATCACTTTAAGTTGGTTTCGCCAGTCGAGGTTGCAGGATACACTTGGTCCATTGGTTCCGCCAATCGAGGTTGCGGGATGGCCTTGGTCCATTGGTTCTGCCAGTGATACTGGCGAGATACAACCCGTGTAGTGCAACAGTAACATGCACAAGGGTAGGTTCAGTATAGGGGTTCATGCATGGCTTTGTACTTTTTGTTAGGGTTCAAGTATAGGGTTTGCAGAAATAATGAAGAAAAATTGACCATGGCTGATATTTTCAGGATTTCAGAATAGGTTTTAATTTTTTTTTTAGCGTAATAGGGGAAGTCATCCTCTTCCCTTTGCGTTTAAATACGGCTGTTTGCGCCTAGAATATCCACCAAATACACATTCTCTTCTGTTTGAGTTTTGTGAGTTTGAGTTAGAGTTTGTGGTGCTTGAAAAAAAAATTGTTGGTGATGTTATTGAAAGCTTCAATAGGTATGACTTAAATTTTCATATTATTATTATTGAATTTTAGCTAGTAATTCTTTTAGTTAGTAATTATATTACTTAAATTTTCAACCAGGTAATATAATTAGAATTTATATTTAATTTTTTGTAATTATTTTAGTTAGTAATTATATTTAAAATAAAATATAAGTGAATTCAACAAAATATTAGATAGTATTAGATAGATGTATTTAATTTTCTAAAGTATTTTATAATGTAAAAATAATCTAATGTTATTTGTTATAGATAGTAGTAGGTAGATGTGTTTAAAAAAAAATAGATAATATTAGGTAGGTTGTTTAATTTGTCGTAGTTATGGTTAGTGTAAAAATAAATTAATTTTATTTGTTATAAAAAAATTGTAGATAGTATTAGATAAGTCCGTTTATAAAATACTATATGTGTTTAATTTTTGATGCATATATCTAGTGTTAAAAAAATGTTTGTGATTAAATTTTCGTAATGTTATTTGTTATAAAAGAAATTATAGATAGTATTAGGTAGGTGCGTTAAAAAAAATATATGTGTTTAAATTTTTGTAATTATTTCTAGTGTAAAAATAAATTAATGTTATTTGTTATAAAAAAAAATTATAGATAATATTAGGTTACGTCCGTTTAAAAAATACTATCTGTTTTTAATTTTTTGTACTTATTTCTAGTGTAAAAATAAATTAATGTCATTTGTTATAAAAAAAATTATAGATAGTATTATGTAGGTGCGCTTAAAAAATATATGTGTAAAATTTTTCGTAGTTATTTCTAATATAAAAATAATTCAATCTTATTTGTCATAAAAAAAATTATAGATAGTATTAGGTTATGTGTGTTTAAAAAATACTATGTGTTTTTAATTTTTTGTACTTATTTGTAGTGTAAAAATAAATTAATGTCATTTGTTATAAAAAAAATTATCGATAATATTAGGTAGGTGCATTTAAAAAATATTATCTATATTTAATCTTTTGTAATTATTTTTAGTGTAAAATTTGAATGAAATTTTTTGTCATGATATAATTTTTTATATTTTTTAATATTAATACTAATTTTAATTGAGATGTTGAAATTGCAATCCTGAGTGTATTTTGACGAGCCTTATGACCAGAATTTGGTATTAATATTATCTTTATTTAAATATATTTGAATATGAATAAGTAGGAATAATTTTTTCTTTAGAGTACAAGATTAATTTTTTAAACTAAACACAATTTTGTGGTGCAGTATTAATGGCTTCTTCTTTGTCATGTTCATCAAATATTTCAATTAATTCTGGTCCTGTTGATGGACGTGTTGTGGATGCAAGATAAGCATATTTGGAATGAGGAAGAAGATAGAAAATTACATATTAAAAGAGTTGTCCCCACATATCAAGGTTAAGAAGAAGTACCAGAAGAGATTATTCCTCTACTTCGTTAATCTGGTTTTTATTGGATGCAACATTAATCACTGCCTTGATAGAAAGATGGAGGCCAGAAACACATACTTTTCACATGAGATGCGGATGGTGTACTATTACTCTTCAAGATGTCTCTGTTTTATTAGGTCTCTGTGTGGATAGGTCACCGTTAATTGGTCCAACAAACCTTAGTTGGACTAATTTATGTGAAGAATTGTTAGGAGTCAGATCAGAAGAAGGTGAACTTCAAGGCAGTATGATTAAATTAAGTTGGTTGGCTCACCATTTTCCAGATTTAAGTAACCATGGCGGTAATTTAGAACAGGTAGAAAGGTTTACCCGTGCATGAATCCTTCGATTCATTGGAGGTGTCTTATTTGTTGACAAAAGCAGTAACAAAGTTTCGGTAAGATACTTGCAATTTTTACGGGACTTTAGAGAGTGCAGCACGTATTCATGGGGATCTGTTGTATTTGGTTATTTATATAGAGAGATGTGCAGCGCCACCAATTATAAAACTAAATCAATTAGATGTATGTGCATCTTAATACAAATGTGGGCATGGGAACGATGTGGAACTCTGGCTCCAAGAAGGACTCATCCCATAATAGAAAAAAAATCACTTGGACACAGGTTACTTGTCTAAAAAAATAGATTTGATTTTAAAATAATTAATAATGTAAGTTATGTTAATTTATGATTTTTTTTTAGGTGGCTGCGATGGGAAAATCAACATATTGGTAATGATGATTTGATACTTTTTCGTTACAAACTAGATATTATGAAACGACATGAGGTAAGAACATTTAAATTTATTGGTTAAATAACAATTTGGCATTTCATATTTCATTGAAATTAATCAAAATTGGAATTATCTGCAGTTTTTCTGGGAGCCTTACTCAGCAAATGTTATGTCAGTGTTGCCTCCAATTTGTTTAGTTGAAAGTGTTGCATGGTGCGCGGTGATGCCACTAATTTGTTTCCAAGTCATTGAGTGACACCAACCTGATAGAGTTTTGAGACAATTTGGCATGCAACAACCAATTCCACGTTCTCTTTCACAACCATTTAATATTCATGGTATAACTTTGAAAGGAAAACATGATGAAAATTGGGGGCAACTGTTAGGCCCAATGATCAATCAATGGAACAATCAGACTGATTTTAGGGTTGACGCTTATCTTCGACAAGAAGGTCTACTGAGCTTTAACTCTGACTATATGATGTGGTATAGGCGTAAAAAAAAAGATATTTGTTGACCCTAAAAATGCAAACATGGCGACGCTGATATTTTTTATTTTTTTTTGTCATATTTAACTTCAAATAATTTATAAAATTTGAGTTCATGAATTTGAACACGTAATAATTGCAGGTTGAAGTTGCAGAGACGTTACAATACATGGTGTCGCCACAAGGGAGAAATACATGGACAGTTGATGATCTAGTGCCATATGTGGAGAAAATAACAATTTTATCTGAAGAGCAAGAGAGAATAACTGAACCTCTATCACATGGTCTAGCAACAGAACATGAATTTCCAGCCCAACAGTTAAATATTCTCCAATCAAGTGTTGAAACTATAGGCATAGCCAGACAAAGTGAGACAGTTGAAGCCAAACCATATTTGTACCCACAGATGGCAAAGCGTGGCCATGGAATGTATTACACACTACCAACATTTTCTTAGTAATCGACACAGATGTATCACTATCCATTCGAAGCTCATCAAAGTGATACTTCTGCAAGCAAACATTCATTAGGTGGTGTTGCGGAGACACATGCGAATTTTTCATGGCCTACTATGACCCCTTCACAGCAACATGATGTTCCAATTGAAACACCTAATGCCCCATTAGGTACTACTTAATGGAATGTACCCAGAACAATACCTAATATGGATGAATTATTAGGTGTTGATTTGTGTCACCAATTTTCTCTTGAGGCTGACCAGCATGAAAAGGAGGGCCACCGTGATAGAATAAATCCTGATAGATAGGCACGAAGATGGGATCGTCCATGCGGCACATCCTCACGTCATCACCGACATCAAGACGATTGATTTTCTTTTTAGTATTTAAATTTTTTTTGTATGTTTTTAATTTAAATTTTAGACTTGTATTATCATTTACGTTATGAATATTAACCAAATGATCAAATTTATGGCACACACATAAATATAATAATAACTAATTTAAAAAACAAACTGATCAATGATACGTTCCATTTCATTCAAGTAGACAAACAAAATACATAAATAAATTAATTTAACAAATTTCACATTGAGATTGCATTGGACATCCACGTCTGTTGTCTCCTTCTCTTCCACATCTACTACATTTTTGTTGGTGCTCAGATGGTTCCAGCCAATCCATCTCATTCCTTATCCTTGTTGATTTTGGCCGCCCTTTCGCACGAATTGTACTTGGATCAGGGATAAGTGCCCATGGCTCATTAGAAGGAGGAATAACCGCTTCATTCCTAAGAGGTAACCATTGTGCAGAATAAGTTTTTAAGATGTGCTCATTTGTGTAAACAACATCTACATATTGGAAGTAATTCATGCTCACGTAACCACAAGCAGCAATAATGTTGAACATGGATAATGAAGAAGAGAATACTTTCCGCATTGACAATAATGGTCATTCAAGTTAACTGCCCACTTTTGTCCGCCATGTTGCGTTCTAGGATTGAAGGTCTCCTCTACTTCAAACCTTGTTGACTGGATATCATAGACGCGGACGATGTGCGACCAAGCTTGTTCTTGATTTTTTTGAAGTTCTTTAGCAGCCTTAGAACAATATACTTGTCCTTCATTTCATTTTCTTTGGGCTTGGCGACCACGATCAACAAAGTATTTTCTGATGTAATCCTAGCCCCTAAGGGCATTGGATAAAAGACTCAGAGAAGATTGGGCCAAGGATGCAAGAGAAGGCCCTAGGGTTCTCATGAGCCTTAGGGTAGATTTCGGGCCCATGGGCTAAGTATGAACCCACTTATCTTTGTACATATTAGATTAAGGTTTCATTAATTTTGGGCCTTGTATTTAGGACTCCATAATGTAGGTAGGGTACCCTAGAAATATAGGATTTTTCAGCCCTTGTATTTTAGGGCACCTAGACTAGTTTTTGTAATTTCAGATGCACTAAGTGAATATTTGATGTGTGTGGTTGGAAATAAATTTAATTGAATTGGTAGAAGCCCAATCCAATTAAATTTTTAGAGGGGGAGGTGAGCATTTTCTTACTACATCACATTGCCACATCATATAATCACACTTTGTGCATGTCCTTCATACTTTACATGCCTCATGACACCTAAGCACACTTAGTGGAGAATCTTGGAACTGATCTTGGATTAGTGGGCTGAACCATAACTAAAATTCACTAATCATAATTAGTGAAATTTTGGCTCCAAAGTTTGGCTCCACAAATTCAATTTAAAATTCAAGTGAAATTTGAATTGAAATTCAAATTTCCCTCTAATTTTGTGTGACACTTAGGCTATAAATAGAGGTCATGTGTGTGCATTTTTTGAACTTTGATCATTTGAATATTAAACTTTAGATTTTAGAGCTCTTTTGGAGCACAAAATTTTGTGCTCTTCTTTTCCTCTCCCTTCATTCATCTCCTTCTTCCTCCAAGCTCTTATCCATGGCCTCCTATTGTGGTGAGCTTCTTCTAGACTCATCTTCTCTTTGAAGTGGTGTATCCTCTCTCTCTTCCTTCTCCATTCCGTTACCATTCATCTTCCAAGAAACAAAGGAATCCATTGATGAAGAAGATCCTAGGCCTATAAGCTCCAATGGAGCTTACATCATGTGGTATCAAGAGTATCTTCATCTAGGTGATGTTCTTTTGCTTCCTCTATCTTTTTGTTTGGTGAATTCTCTTTAATTCCTTGTTCTTCATCTTATTCTCCATGTATATCCTCCATTGTCTTGTGGTTTGGTGCTGTTTATAGTAGATTAAAAAAAAATAAACCGATTAAATCTTAGATCGACACTTGTTCTTGCATTTCTATGGTTCAAATTTTGTAGATCTACTATTGAATCATGTTTTTGTGTTTATTTTAGGTTCTATCATTTTTCATTCATAATATTCTTGTGCTGAACCTTTAGATCTAAATTTTCTTCCAAAATATTGATTAGAAAAAAAAAACACAAAAATCTAAGTGTAAATCACTTAATCGATGTTGTCTTAGAGTCATGTTTAGTCATAGTAATTATCACATTATGTTCTAAGTTTGTGTTGAATTTTTATTTTGTTGATTGAATTGTAGATACATTTGTTCATGTATTCTTGTCATTCTTAGCCTATCTTTTGAATTTTGAGTCTAATTCATGCATGTTATTTAGTTCATAACATGTTCTAAATCAATTCCTAGAAGTAGTCTTGTTGTTGAACTCTTTTTTTTGTTTTCTAAGTTTCCTACATGATGCCTATGATGAAGTTGAGTTGTGGTGTTGAGTTGTGGTTGTATTTGTGAATCAAATAAGTCTTAAGCTCTCTTGAATTGTGTTATTCAAGATAATTGAGCATAAGCAAACACAAATTGTAACTATCCAAGCCTTAAGCAACATAAACATTACTCTTGATTTCTAGGTTGAAATCGCTGGTGCTGGCAGCTTGAACATACGAAATTGTATAAATTACTGGGAATTGGTCACTACGTCTTTAGAGCTGAAATTTTTACTGAATTTTCTAGACATCTGGAAAAAAATTATAAAAAAAGAATCAAGCGATTTGGATTAAAGGAAAAAATAAGAAAAATCACGCAAGTTGGCAGAAAAATCAGTGTCCAGGAAAAAAAAAGTGAATGGAAAGTGTGCTTGTTGTTTTGGCTCAAAATTTGTTCTATAATTGGTGCCTATTTTATACCAATCCTAGTTTTGAAATTTCAATTGAAAATTATTGTGAAAACAAGTGCCAAAACTAGAGGTTTCTTGAGTATTTTTTTTTTAGTTTTTCTACTCTACTCTAGAGCTATTCTAGGTTTTGAGTCCTAGCTTGCTTTTTTGTGATTTTCATTGCTTTAATTATTGAATAATCCTTGAAAATTTGTCTTGTTAAAACTCTTTTGGTTTAGCTTTCATTTCATTTTTTTGGTCTTTGGTTATTACTTGTCTCTTTGTTTCCTTGCTTGTGAGTTGCCATATAGGGAATTAGAAAGGAGGATTGGTGCCATATCTTGAAGAATTTGAGTCAAGAAGCAAGGGGCCAACCACCTTAAGAGCTATTGGACTAAGGAACACTCCAAATTGAGTGAAACACTAAAGAGAGAATAGCCACCACAATTGAGGACTTTTTTTCTTTGTAATTTTGTAATTAGAAATTTGCTTTGCTTTCAAATTTTGTAACAAAAAAGCCTTTCATTGGAAGTAAGTTGGGAGCCTCCAATAGGTCACCCTACTTCCATTTGTCTGTAATAATTTTAGGCAATTTTCCCTTAGGATAGTGAGTGTTTTGTTGGGAACCTTAAATGAGGTCATCCAAACACTCCTAGGATCCGCCTAGTTTGCATTTCTTGCACTTTAATTTCTTGTTTACTTTCATAGCTTATTTCCTTTACCATCCATTGTCAAACCGCCTAGATAGCTTACCTTTTACCAATTAGTTTTTACATTATCTTTCACACCTCTTTTAGTGTTTATTTTGGCTAGTTTCAACCATAGTTTCTTTTACCTTTTTTTCAAACCCTCAACAAGAAAGAACCATAACTTAGGAACCAACATGAGTCTTCATTCTTCATCTAGTGTTAATGGTGAGGGTTCTACTCCTAAGGACCCCTTGTATAAGATATTAGATGAGTTGAGATCCCTTAAGTTGTGGAAAGAAAAACAAGTGAGAAAAGAAAAAGGAAAAAAAATTGGAAGAAATAAGTCAAGATGAAAGAGAGAAAATAAGAGAGGAAGAAAGAAGAAAAATAATGAAAGAAATGAAAAGAGAAAAGCATGCCTCATGTAGTAGTCATAACTCTTGCAAGAGCCTAAGTGAAGAACTTTGTGACTATTATGAAGGAACGCATAGGTCACATCTTAGACCTCACTCCCACAGGAGAGAAAATGAAAGAAAGCCTCAAGAGGCTAACATTAAACTCCCATACTTCCATGGGAAGGACAATGTAAAGGCTTACTTAGATTGGGAAATAAGGGTAGAGCAAAAACTTAAAAGAAAGTCTACTTTAAAATCTTATGGCTATCATTCTTATCCAAAGAAAGACCAAGGTCTAGGCATCTTAGGGGCAGCACCTTCTAAGCCCAATGATGATAAGGGGAAGACAATAGAAAAGCAACCCCCTAAGGCTAGTATGCAAGAAAAGACTAGCTCTATAAAGTGCTTTAAATGTCTTTGGAAGAGGACACATTACTTCTCAATGTCTCACCAAGAAAACCATGATTATGAGGAGCTAAGACATTTATAGTAGCCAAGATGAGGCTGCTACTTCACCTTCCTCTAGTGAAAGTGAAGAAGCAAAAAGGGAAGAATCTAGTGAAGAAATCTACCCCCAAGAAGAAGGAAAACCTTTAATGGTTAAGGAGGAGTGTAAGGAGGTAAGGGTCTCCTCCAAGAGGTTAGCTAAGAAGGAAAGACATTTTGAAATAAAAACAAATATTAAAGAAATTTCCCTTCTTAGACAACCTCCACATTTTCTCCTTTGTAAAAAGACACTTGTTAGCATTGCCACACCTTTTGGGCTTGAGTTTATTCCTCAAGTAAAGGAGTTGTTGGATGAGGGTTTGGTTCGCAAGAGCTTAAATCCTTGTGCTTTGTTGGTGCCCAAAATAGGTATTATTAGGCACCAAATCCCTAAAATAGGTGGTATGATGAATGTTTTGAGTGGTGCAACCCTCTTTTGTGAAATCACTCGTGCACCCAACAACTTCATGATTTGTGTACATAGGGACTCATTAGGTAGGTTTGTTCTTATTTTTAGTTTCAATAAAACTTAGGTACTCATATGGGACACCTTAGGTTTGTCATACTTTTTGGTAGGAATAATCAACATGAAAATACAGAAAAAAATATGTTTTATTGCATTACTTTTCTTAATTTTTTAAATAGTGATCAAGGGGTTCCCATGAACTCTAAGAGAATAAAGGTCATTCCTGAGTGGCCCATTCCACCAAGTATAAGGAAAATTTGGGGCTTCCATGACTTAACAAAATTTTACAAAAGGTTTGTCCCATATTTTTCTATACTTGTAGCACCACTCATTGAGTTGGTGAGGAACCATGTTTCTTCATGGGAAGATGGTCAAGAAAGGGGTTTTCAGTCCTTACCGTACTCTAACATACCCAACATCACTAATACATATGTTTTTATTCTTTTTACAGGTGTTGAGGAAAGAATTAATGAGTTTCAAGAACCTCTGAATTTGAGGTCAAATCCTTTTCAAGGGGGAGGGAATGATGCAATTCTACCCCCCAGGGACATTGGATAGAAGACTCCGAGAAGATTGGGCCAAAGATATAAGAGAAGGCCCTAGGGTTCTCATGAGCCTTAGGGTAGATTTCGGGCCCATGGACTAAGTATGAGCCCACTTATCTTTGTACATATTGGATTAATGTTTCATTAATTTTGGGCCTTGTATTTAGGACTCCATAATGTAGGTAGGGTACCTTAGAAATATAGGATTTTTCAGCCCTTGTATTTTAGGGCACCTAGATTAGTTTTTGTATTAGGGATAGTTTTGTAATTTCAGATGCACTAAGTGAATATTTGATGTGTGTGGTTGGAAATAAATTTAATTGAATTGGTAGAAGCTCAATCCAATTAAATTTTAGAGGGGGAGGTGAGCATTTTCTTACTACATCACATTGCCACATCATATAATCACACTTTGTGCATGTCCTTCATGCTTTACATGCCTCATGACACCTAAGCACACTTAGTGGAGAATCTTGGAACTGATCTTGGATTAGTGGGCTGAACCATAACTAAAATTCACTAATCATAATTAGTGAAATTTTGGCTCCAAAGTTTGGCTCCACAAATTCAATTTCAAATTCAAGTGAAATTTGAATTGAAATTCAAATTTCCCTCTAATTTTGTGTGACACTTAGGCTATAAATAGAGGTCATGTATGTGCATTTTTTGAACTTTGATCATTTGAATATTAAACTTCATATTTTAGAGCTCTTTTAGAGCATAAAATTTCGTGCTCTTCTCTTCCTCTCCCTTCATTCATCTCCTTCTTCCTCCAAGCTCTTATCCATGGCCTCCTATTGTGGTGAGCTTCTTCTAGACTCATCTTCTCCTTGAAGTGGCGTCTCCTCTCTCTCTTCCTTCTCCATTCCGCTACCATTCATCTTCCAAGAAGTAAAGGAATCCATTGATGAAAAAGACCCTAGGCCTATAAGCTCCAATGGAGCTTACATCATTTTGACACCTACTATGTGTTGATTTCACCAAAGCTGTTATCGGTAGGTTGTAACAATCCTTCAATACCTTATTTACACATTCTGATAGGTTGGTTGTCATGTGACCATATCTACGTACTTCTTTATCATAAGCCATGCTCTATTTTTCCTTTGAAATGCGATCAATCCATGTTGATATGGCTGGACTCAACTGACGAAACTTTTCAAAATTTTGATCAAATGTATGTTTGCAAGGAGTGTAGGCTGCATCAGAAGGTTTTGTTAGCAACAACAATTTGAAGTATATATGATACATCAATTAACATCATATTATAAATTAAATCTTACCAAATTTCTTCAACATTTATTTTTGTTTGGCATTATTGTATTTGGGATTGAAATTGCTTGCTATGTGTCGGATGTAGTAAACATGATAAGCGTGGGGAGGTTGCCAACCAAGATGTTCGTTAGTAACAACAAACTTTATACTCGCGTGACGATCAAATATGAGACAAATACCATTTTTATTTGTCATGTGTTTACGCAAGTGTGCCAAAAACCATGACCACGCTGTTAACGTTTCACCTTCGACTATGGCGAATGCTAGAGGAAGAACACCACCATTTCCATCTTGTGATGTGGCCATCAACAGGGTCCCATAGTATTTCCCATATAAATGTGTGCCATCAACTTGTATGATTAACTTACAATAATTAAAAGCCTCTTTGCATTGACCGAAAGTCCAAAATACTCTATCAAACTGACGGTGTTCATGACTCACCTTGTTGCAAAAATAAAATCGTCATGCAATATTTGAAAATAAGATCTAGGAGAGTGATTTTGCATGTGTTTTAGCCACGACGAAAGTTTCGCATATGACTCTTTCCAATCGCCATATTCTATTGCAATCGCTTTTTGTTTCTCCATCCATGCATTTTTGTATGAAACCTTATAGGAAAATGCACTATTTATCCTTTCTTGAATCAAAGAAACTTTTATTGATGGATCTTCTCTAATCATGTTTGTTAATAAAATAAGAAAATTTAAATAACCAAAAAATGCAAAAGTAGGATAATATGAACATAAAACACATACCTACTACACAAGTGGCAATGAAATCTGAATCAAGCTTCTCATGATCTTGTGTCATACTCATATTTAGACATGTGTGTGGTCCACCCCATTGTATCACTTTCCATGAATAAGTTTTTTAGATAAAATTGCCCTCGTATAAAATGGGCAAGGACACTCTACGCTTTTATTTGGGCAACAAACGATATATTTGTGCGATTTGGTTTCAAGAACTTTAAAACTTTGATGCACCTTCATAACATATTGTTTGAGTGCATTTTTTAAAGCATCTTTACTATCAAAATCCATACCAACATATAATTCTTGCCCAACATTAAAAGTACATGGCATCTCCAAACCGCAAATGTCCTCCTCATCAGGATGACTCCAATTGATATTGTTATAATGAAAAACATCATTCCAAAATGGATTTTGAATTCCATCTACACCAAATATGTAACAAAATAAAATTCATGTTAATTTCAGCAAAATTTTTATTCATCATTAAATACAAATGTTATAAAAGGATTAATGTATTCAACTCTTTTTAAAATTTAATTAAATATACTTTCTCTTGGTTGAACAATTGTAACTGGTTGAACCATGTCAGCGACTTCATCATCTGTATCAGATATACCATCAACACTATCATCTTCATCTAAAGAGTCTTCAACGTATGAATTAGACACAAGATAATCATCATCATCATCTTCATCTTCATCCTCATGTAAATTGCTTACATTTCTTGGCGGTTCTGACTCATTATTAGATAAATTATTTCCACATGATCTAATAGAATTTGCAGAATGAAACACATAACCACCAACAACATCATTTTCTATGTATAATTCTAAAACTGACATTTGTTCTTGTTGCCGAAAACTTTCGATCATAGTTTCAACATCTTCGTCATCACAAATTTGTAACGCAATATATTTTCCTGAAACTAAAAATTTGCAACTTATACAAGAAATAATTTCATTATTTGCTAACCTTACTTTTTCTCCTATTTTTTTTCCAAAGCATTATAACTCATTTCACGATTAATTTGAATTGCTTTTTTACTGCCTTCAAATATTATACCGTCATTCTCTTCATATACCCTTCCATTGAAATATAAGATTGCTATAACAGAATTCATCTTATACCAAAATATATCTACAAATTTTTTTTATAAATAATTAATCATACTAACAAAAATTCACCTTCGAAGCAATTTTAATAACTTCAAAATTAAATACTCTAAATCTAAAAAATAATACACTACAGATTATAAGTTAATTCTAAAAAAATATATATAAATGATGTGAGGATTTTAAAAAAAATTACCACCTATATTAAAATGGGAGACATACCAAAAAATAACAAATCTTCAATTAAATAATCTAAATCTAATAAATACTACATATTAAAAGTTCATTCTAAAAAAAAAATATAAATGATGTCATCATTTTAAAATGAAAGATACCACCAATATTAAAATAAGAGACATATCAAAAAATAATAATACTTCATCTCCGAGCAATTTTAATAACTTAAAAATTAAATATTCTAAATCTACAAAATACTACAATAGAAAACTTAATTCTAAAAAATAATTTGTAAATCATATGAGGATTTAAAACTAACATATACAACCAATATTAAAATGTGAGATATACCGAAAATTAACAAAAGATTAACTGGTATCAATTTTAATCCCTTAAAAATTTAATAATCTAAATCTAAAAAATATTAATATTAAATCTTAATTTTTTAAAAAAATTATAAATGATTCTCAGAAATTTAAAAATAAAGATAACACGTATATTAAAATGACAAAATGTAAAAAATTTAAAAATAAAGATATCACAAAAATACCTAAAAATAACAAAAGTTGAAGGTAGACCAGTCTCTAGATAAAACCCAACTCAGATATAGAAACACACAACTAAGCTAAGTTTTCCTCTCTAACTTTCTCATATATATAACGGGTATTTCGCCAGAGGAATTGGCGGAACCACATGGATCATGGCTGTTCCGCCAGAGGGACTGGCGTAACCACATACATGGGTATTCCGCTGCCCATATTGATGACGTAACCCATGCTGTGGCGTGGCATGCATGCTGGTGGCCATGTGTGTTAGAACAAATCTATTTTAACCTGTGATATTACAAACTACAAAAGAAACACATGTTATTAACAAAATGCGGAAATTACAGATCAAAACATACCTCCAGCCATTGCTATGAAGAGTTTCTTGTTTTGGTTCTTCCAAGCTCTCTCTCTTCCACTCTCTAGATGGTGTATAAGACTGAATTCGAAGGGATGAGCTCAGGGACCAAATTCATGTGCTTATATAGGCATTCTACCATCAAGAATGCATTTATCAGCCATTACCACTCATTATTGGCTGTTACAATTCTTTATTGGCCATTATCATCCATTAACAACCATTCAAAATGGCTTTCAAAACTGATGAGCGTTACAAAATTTCAAAATGTTATGACCATGAATTATTACATTCTCCCACTTGGTCCAAACATTTTGACTTAATGCTCAATCTTCTTAAGAAATGAATATATGAATCATAGTGATAGTTCCTCTTATAACGAGTAACATCATCTATGTATTACAATATACTCAATTTCCCAAGCAGTATACTTAAAGTGGTAATAAAACTTCATGAATAAACCCAATGTTTATTCTTGGTCCAAAACATAATTTTTCTCAAATAAGTCAATGTGCACCAAAATATGAGAAAATATCATAATATAAAAGTTTCAATTTTTACATATATGTATACAATCATAAATTGGAACCAAGTCCCATTCTTTCTACATGATCCTTAAATTTAAACGGTGGCATGCCTTTAGTTAAAGGATCAGCGATCATCAACTCAGTGCTTATATGCTCAATGACCACTTTCTTGTCTTTTACTCTTTCTCTAATGGCTAAGTACTTAATGTCGATGTGCTTACTTCGACTTCCACTTTTGTTATTCTTAGCCATAAAGACAGCAGCTGAGTTATCGCAAAAAATTCTTAAAGGCCTTGAAATAGTATCAATTATCTTCAGCCCAGAAATGAAACTTTTAAGCCATACACCATGTGATGTAGCCTCAAAACAAGAGACAAACTCAGCTTCCATGGTAGAAGTAGCAGTCAAAGACTGCTTAACACTCCTCCATGAAATAGCTCCACCAGCCATCATGAAAATGTACCCAGATGTTGATCTACGAGAGTCAACACAACCAGCAAAGTCTGAGTCTGAATAACCAATCACATCTAGATTGTCTGTCTGTCTATACATAAGCATGTAATCTTTGGTCCCTTGAAGGTACCTCAACACTTTCTTAGCAGCTCTCCAGTGGTCAATACCTGGATTACTCTGATATCTTCCTAACATTCCAACTGCAAAAGCAATGTCAGGCCTTGTGCATACTTGAGCATACATGAGGCTTCCAACAACTGAAGCATAAGGAATGTTTTTCATTTGTTCCTTCTCAAAGTCATTCTTTGGACATTGGTTCAAATTAAACCTATCACCCTTCACAATGGGAGCAACACTTGGTGAACAATCTTTCATCCGAAATCTCTCTAGAATTTTGTTAATATAGGTTTCCTGTGATAGACCCAAAATACCTCGAGATCTATCTCTATGAATCTTAATGCCGATGACATAAGATGCATCACCCATATCCTTCATGTCAAAATTCTTAGAGAGAAATTGTTTCACCTCATGTAGCAAACCCCGATCATTGGCTGCAAGTAAAATATCATCTACATATAAAACAAGAAAGCATATTTTACTCCCAGTAACCTTGTGGTATATGCATTGATCCATGGGGTTTTCATCAAAACCAAATGAAGAAATTTCCCATGAAACTTAAGGTACCACTGACGGGAAGCTTGTTTTAAACCATATATAGATTTATTAAGCTTGCAAACCAAATGCTCACCACTATTAGAGGAGAAACCTTCAGGTTGTTTCATATAAACCTCCTCCTCTAAATCACCATTAAGGAAAGCTGTTTTCACATCCATTTGTTGCAACTCAAGGTCAAAATGAGCAACTAATGCCAAGATTATACGAAGAGAATCTTTCTTAGATACTGGAGAAAAAGTCTCTTTGTAATCTATTCCTTCCTTTTGAGTAAATCCCTTAGCAACAAGTCTTGCCTTGTATCTCTCAATGTTGCCTAATGAATCCTTTTTGGTCTTAAAGACCCATTTACATCCAATGGCCTTCGCCCCATTAGGCAACTCTACAAGGTTCCAAACTTTGTTACTCTGCATGGAACTCATCTCATCCTTCATGGCATCATACCATAAATTTGACTCTTTACAACTCATGGCTTGATCAAAAGTTTCAGGATCATTTTCAGCTCCAATATTATAGTCAGATTCTTGCAAATATACAATATAATCACTAGGAATAGCTGATTTTCTTACTCTAGTAGACCTCCTTAATGTTGCATCAACATTTTCTTGGGGATCATGTTGTTCAACTGGTTGTTCATCATTTTCATGAATTTGATGATCAACTTGATCTACTGGATTATCAACAACAGTTTGTGGAATGCCAATCATGTGTTGTTCATCATCCCTTTGGACTTGAGGGGTATGAATTACAACCAATCTTTCATTTGATGTGGAAGGTTGAGATTCTATATAATCAATTTCAAAACCTAAGTCCCTCAATTGATCACTCCCACTGATCAAATCATTTTCAATAAATTTGGCATTTCTTGATTCCACAATCCTAGTAATATGATGTGGACAATAAAACCTATAACCTTTAGACCTTTCGGCATATCCAATGAAATACCCACTAATGGTCCTCGGGTCAAGTTTCTTCTCTTGTGGGTTATATATTCTCACCTCAGACGGACAACCCCAACCGCGCATATGTTTCAAACTCGGTTTCCAACCTTTAAACAACTCAAAAGGTGTCTTTGGGACAACCTTGGTTGGAACACGATTTAATATATACACTGCCGTCTTTAGTGCTTCAGCCCACAAGGATTTAGGAAGATTGGAGTTGCTAAGCATACTCCGCACCATGTCCAATAATGTCCGGTTCCTTCTTTCTGCCACACCATTCTGATTTGGAGAACCAGGCATAGTGTATTGGGCAACAATCCCATGTTCTTGAAGAAACTTTGCAAAGGGACCAGGTGCTTGTCCATTCTCAGTATATCTGCCATAGTATTCTCCACCTCTATCTGATCTCACTATTTTTATTTGCTTGCCACATTGGTTCTCAACTTCAGCCTTAAAGACTTTGAAGGCATCCAATGCTTCGTATTTGTTATGAAGCAAATAAACATTCATATATCGTGAATAATCATCTATAAAGGTGATAAAATATTTCTGACCATGTGCATCCATATCTGGACAACAAATATCAGTATGAATTATTTCTAATATGCTTGAACTCCTGTTAGCACCTTTCTTAGACATGTTGGTCTGCTTACCCTTAATGCAGCCCACACAAGTCTTAAAGTCAGCAAAATCTAGAGTATTGAGTACCCCATCTGTCACTAACCTTTTAATCCTCTCAATGGAGATATGTCCTAATCTCCGGTGCCATAACATAGAGGAATTCTCATTAATATTACACCTTTTAATACCAGTTTGAACATGCATAGAACTATAAGTGGCATTATTTTGTAAACCAAGAAGATAAAGACCATCAGACAATATACCATTCCCAACACATTCAGAATTATAAAATAACTCAAATGATGTGTCTTTGAAATTAAAGGAATATCCAAACGGTACAAGCCTTGAAATAGAAATCAAGTTTCGGGAAAAACTTGGTACATAAAAAGTCCTTTCTAATTTTAAAATAAAGCCACTACTTAAAGTCAAAATGCAAGTTCCAATGGCCTCCACATGTGAGCCTAGCTTATTGCCTGATAAAATGCTTTGCTCACTTCCCACTGGTTTCCTTAGGTTTTGCATACCCTGTAAAGAATTTGCAATATGAATAGTAGATCCAGAATCAATCCACCAGGTGTTAATATTAACACTAACCATATTAGATTCATAACATACTAATGAGATTGATTTACCTTTCTTCTCAAGCCATTTCTGGAACCCGGGGCAATTCTTTTTCATGTGTCCCTTCTTCTTGCAAAAGAAACACTTTGCCACCTTCTTAATATCAGCTTGAGGTGGTATTTTACCATTCCCCTTCTGATAAGCTTGAGACTTAATTGCTTTGTTCTTCCCATAAGCAGTAGTCAGCAATGCACTCTCACCCATCTCCATTACAAGCCTTTCTTCTTCCTGAACACACATGGTCATTAATTCATTGATAGACCATTTATCTTTATGTGTGTTGTAGGAAATCTTAAATGGCCCATATTCATGCGGAAGGGTGTTCAAAATGAAATGCACTAGGAAGGACTCAGACATATCAACCTCTAGTTTCTTAAGTTGAGCTGAAATATCTCGCATTTTCATGATGTACTCACGCACACCTTTCACACTGGTGAGCCGAAGAGAAGAAAACTTCATGATCAAGGTGCTTGCTAAAGTCTTATCTGAAGTGATGAACTGATCATCAATGGCCTTAAGCAAGTCTCGGACCTTTTCATGCTGGTCAACAGAACCACGTATCCCAGCCGAGATTTTGGTCTTAATGAACATCACGCTGAGCCGGTTGGATCGCTCCCACCGCTCATATAGCGCAACGTCAGCTGGGCTACTTTCATTTGTGATTGCAGGTGGTTCGTCTTTCCTTATAGCATAATCTATGTCCATCCACCCCAATTGTAAAAGAATTCTCTCCTTCCATATCTTATAGTTATCTCCTTTGAGTTCGGGAACATCACATTGAATATCAGAAAAACTAATAGTTTGAGAAGCTGCAAAATTCAAAGGCTTATGTCAAAATTTGAGGCATACTAATCTTAATTGTATCTTTTACCAATGTAAACATACCATAAAATTGAATCTTGTGACATAAAAATTGCCTGTGGGCTAAATTTTTAATTCAATAAGAAACAATTAAACCTTATGATAGAATAATCAAATTATTTGCTTAATATTCATTCTTTACGGGTACAATATAAAAATAATTTAATTTCTATCGTAAATTTTTACTTTATGATAAAATCGACAAATTATACATACATCATGATGCCTGTGGGTAAATCATGAAAAATAATATGTCATTTTATCCCAATTAATTATACAGATATAATAAAAATTCTTGTGAGATAAAATTCATTATATAAGTATAATTAATTACAATATTATGTCTAATTCCTTATATGATCTTTAACCAACTTAATATATAATTTTAATCAAATATAGATGCTGTGGCTAATCCATAATTAATCAAAATTATAAAGATCACTTAGACATAAAAATTTATTATATGAGAATAAATAGTATTTTGCATTTCAAAATCAAGATACAATATAATTATGAATAAGATTCTCATATAATTTTATAATTGAAATATAATATTATGCATTTGATTTCATATATATATGCATAGAATAAAATGTTCTAGAATATATTCATGCATAAATTAAATCAAAATTCCAAAAACTGTAAAGCAGAATGTGTATATAACGTATTAAAAACGACAACATATAAAAAAAGCTTTACTGGTTTAGTGGTCTGCACATACTTTAATGTTCTCAAAGTCAAGGATTCAACACCCAGCTAGCACAAAACGTAAGAGTTTTCGTTTTTTTTTTTTTTTTTTTTAACACTGTTCATCATCTTCAACCTTTAGCGGGTCAAAGCCGACCCATACGTAGACCCGTTCGTTTTTCATTCATTTGGACACCATTTTTCACGATTCAAAAGCCAAAATTAAGGAAATCAAACGAAATACAGATTTCTAATTTTATTTTTAAGAAACAAGGCCCTTCATACCATAAACGAAATCAAATCGGAAAATACTGAAAATAAAAAATGGACAAGGCAGAGGCAATTGTTGCTCTGATACCAAATGTTAGAACAAATCTATTTTAACCTGTGATATTACAAACTACAAAAGAAACACATGTTATTAACAAAATGCGGAAATTACAGATCAAAACATACCTCCAGCCATTGCTATGAAGAGTTTCTTGTTTTGGTTCTTCCAAGCTCTCTCTCTTCCACTCTCTAGATGGTGTATAAGACTGAATTCGAAGGGATGAGCTCAGGGACCAAATTCATGTGCTTATATAGGCATTCTACCATCAAGAATGCATTTATCAGCCATTACCACTCATTATTGGCTGTTACAATTCTTTATTGGCCATTATCATCCATTAACAACCATTCAAAATGGCTTTCAAAACTGATGAGCGTTACAAAATTTCAAAATGTTATGACCATGAATTATTACAATGTGTACATGTGGTGGGGTGCATGGGTGAATGATGCATGCATGGGTATTTCTCGGCATTGCAGTTGGCGTAGCCCACATGCACGTATTTCGCAAGTCGTGTTGGCGTAACCCTTTGGGGTATCTCACCAGCAGTGATGACGGAATAAGGGTTCCGCCAACAAGAATGGCGGAACCCTAAAAAAACAAATCTCCTCTGAAAATTCTTTCAAAACAAACCCTCTAAGATAAATAGTTTGTAAAAGGAACCCGCTTACGTCATTTTGCCATGATATGAAGTGATGCATAGAACTGACCAACAGCATCTGAGATCTCAGCCGTCTGTCCAAAGAGCCTCAAGATGGGAGGTGACAAAATGTAAAGAGGTAACAAAATAAGGGCAGTGACGAACAAGATGACCCATAATCTTTGCATGTACACACCCAACATCGTGCTCTGTCCCGCATCGTATGCTTGCCCACACAGAGTCTCCAAGGCACTCCCCATTCCCAACTGATCTCAACAAAAACATAATTAATTAATTAAAAATAAACCATCAATTTCAAATCTTAATTAACTCATCCAAATGATTTTTTTTTCATTTTTCTGTATAAATATTGAAATAAAAAACAAACTCAAAATAGTTTTTATACTTATGAATAAAAAATAGTACTTTCTTAAACAGATCATCAGCTAAGTAAGTCCGAAGACAATGTTAGTAAAAGAGAAATGTTATAGTTAAAATAACTCATACAACAAATTGTACCATGAAAAGAAAAGGCAAAAGAGAAAAGAGAAAAAAAAATATTAGATGTAATAAACAAATGAAATATTATGTAAATTGTTGTATAAATAGCACTAATGGCTGGTTTGAAATGATTCAGATTATTAAACAAATAATTGTGAATCTTTGATAACATCAAATTGAACCGTTCACATTTTTTATGATAGTTTTGTTGGATCCTCATCAGGCTAGTTTTGTTGTTGCTATTATTCACATCTCAATCCAATTTAAAATTCAAAGAACACACATCAAATAAAAAGTGGATATCGTATCATGATATCCCATTGGTTAGTTTGGAAAGACACGGATTTCCAATAAAATAATTTTGAGTCATTGTTATCATCAAATCAAAAAGTTCACGTTTCTTATGATAGTCTCATTGAATTCTCATTGGGCTAGTTTTGTTGTTGTTGTTGTTGTTATTTATATTTCAATCCAATTTAAAATTGAAAGAACACATATCAAATAAAAAGTGGATACCATATCATGATATCCCATTAGTTGGTTCAGAAAAATAGAGATTACCAAACAAATAATTATGAGTTGTTGATAATATTAAATCAACTGTTCATGTTTCTTTGTGCTAGTCTCAATGGATTCTCGTAAAGGCTTTCACAACTTTATAATGTGAAATTATGTCGATGCACCCTCTATCTACGTCTTACCATCACTCTCACTCCTATGATTATTCCTATCGCACAAAATTTACACTAGAAAGTTCATCATCTCTTCTAGTTCTCACCAAATAGACTATTAGACCAAGAGGTCCAAGATTGACCTTGTCCACACTTTATAATTATTTTTTTGTCTTGTTGACTTATTTTCTTGTTTCTAAAATTTTTGTACTCTTTTATTTATGCTAGATCCATTAGCCAGGCAACAAATCCTCGTTCACGGACCTTTGTTATAGATCTACTCATATGGAAATCACTGACCATGTCTTATATTTCTTCTCCCTCTCGTTTATGCTTTACCCTATTATTTGTTCTGATTATGAACAATAAACATCTTCAATGATGGTGATTTCCTTGATTAATTAAATAAGGTAAGAGTTCTAACTCATTTGTTATTTTAAATTAACTTATTTAATAATCACAATTACATGATTAATTTGCATCCTCTATTGAAGACATGATTGGTATTCACACAAATTGATTTGTTGGATATCTACTCATATCTCTTCATTAATTAGGGAAAGAACCCACACAAATTGTATTTTTTTGAGCAACATATATAAGGAGAATTAGATTTAGTTAGACAGTATATGATTGATGAAAAAGAATCAATTTTTTTTAATAAGATACAAAATGTATCACCAATTTTTTCAAATCATCTAACACTTTACAAATCAACAACCATTGTTAGAGTACCTACCATTTCTTTCCTCACCATAATTATTGTTGGCAACAAATGATTAATCCAATGGTACTGGACATGAATCTCATAAGCATGTGGTAAGATATTTAAATTTTGATCGATGCGTATGTAGAAAATTTTGTTGAGATAAGCATCCCACCTATGAGTGCCAACAAGTCCCTTGGAGAATATTAAAATCCCGTTGACTAATTAATATACTTTTTTGCAGTCATATGTAGCTAAAATAATTATAGTAGAAAAGTCTTCCCTTCATTGCAAAAATAGCTAATTAGCTGCCACCACCACATAAAATTGAACAATAACTTTAATGTTATTTTTAGTTATTTTAATACAAAATGATGTTATTTTAAAAAGGTTTTTTTAAAATCATTTCAAGAGTTTTAATTAAAGATTCTTATTACAAGTGTTCTAAAAATATTAGTTAACAAATATTTAGTGCTTACAATTAATTTCTAAAAAATAATACTTAATTATTTTTTATTTTTAAATATAATAAATGCTTTTATTTCTATAGATAATTTCTATTTTTTTTTATTTTTTTAACCAATGTCATTAACATTCTGGATTCATTTTTTTCTTTATTCATCGAAGTTGCATTCCTGTGTGCTCAGGAACCAATGCTCGGTGTGCAAAAAATTGCATTGACTATGAATAATGTGAAAAATGAAGCTAGACCAATAGCATTTGCAATGCCAACCTAGTTCGGATCTCTTGTGAGCTGGAGCTTAAGTTGATAGTGAAGATGTCAATGCTTAGTTCTTGCCAATAACTTTAAAGACCAAGATTCCAACTTTCATTTTTCCTCCATGGAACAAAGTTATTTATGTTCTAGATGCAAGTTCAACTGTGATTTCCTATCAATTAGTGTGTTGGGCCTTGCAATCCAAGATATGACATTGACAACTATAGTTTGGAATAAAAGTCTAGACTTTTCTATTTCATTTCTAGATTATTTGTAATTTTGGTCTTTAGGCCTTGCTTCTTGTGTTGTTCAAGGGGGGCAGTGAAAAATATTGGATGTATGAACAAATATTAAGATCTCCAACTCAATTCATCTCTATAAATAAATTCCATTTAGACAAATAGGCTGCATATTTGTTCATTTCAGTTCAATATACCTATATTTGTTTCATTCCATTGAGAGAAATAGTGCAAGTTTAAGAGGATATGTTTCTTGTCATGGTTAGAGACGTGATTTTGATGACGTTCTTAGATTCATTAAGAGTTCTTCGTGTTCATTTCCTTGATCTGATGCGTGTTGTTCAGACTTCAAAGCCAAACCAATATGTACATAAGCTTAAAGTGAATTATAAGTAATTTTATCACAATGCACCTATCAAAAAATACAATTATGATTAGCAATTTATTCTCGAACAAAAGCAACTCAATGACAGTTTATGGCATAGACAACGTGAACTACTTACAACTTACTCTGCCAAACACGAATCAACATTAATGACTATTATGCATTTTGATTTTTTCAAATACTTGTTAATACATTAAATACAAGCATACCAAAATTATTGCCCCATCGCCCAGTCAAATTTCACAATTGTGCATCCTTAGGAAACACGAGTTGCTCTATTTTCTGCAGATAAAAAAAAAATCCAAATCATATTAATCTAGCTATTAGTGCTAATTAGCTAGAAACAAACAACTATTATGACTTCATTTTTAAATGATTTATGTGCTCTTAAAGAAACTGGCCATTGCTTTCGATTATATTGATGCGAGAAGTACACAATTATAACTTAATAGTTTAGTTCTCACATCAATATAATTATATACTTACTCTGTCTTGATGTAGGAACATAGTAATTTTGTTCTTGATTGAGATATAATTTATTGTGCACATATATACCTTAAGCACATGCAACGAGGTGTTTCCTTCGGTCAACACCTGAAATTTTGGATCGAACACTACTTGAAAACGGCTATTCTGTTCAGAAATGAAATAGTCCAAATGTTCCTAGAAATTCTTGCTCCCATTGGACCATTTGTATCTATATGCATTAGGATCCCGATTCATGGATCTCTCCGTTCGAGAAATAAAAATAAGAGGATCGAACCATTTCTTCTGACTCTTTTTCAAATTGGATAAATGTTGGTTGATCGTGTATTTCATTATAGTTCGATGATTCAGAGTATCATTTTCTATTTGATACCTTTGAATTTCAAATTCGAAGTTGCAATTGAATCGATTCAATACATTTCTTCTAGGGTTACTATGACAATGCTCTAACCAACTAAACTAATGAATCAATTACGTTATAAAATAAATAATATTAGTATACATAAATTATTACTATACATAATTATCACTAACATTTTTAATGCATATTTAATGCGCATGTACATTTGAATAATAAATATTGTGACAATTGAATTTAATTTAAATCATACAAATATTTATTGCACATGTAAATTTGAATAATAAATATTTACTTATGTAATCCGTATATTTTTTTAAAAATAAAAAATATTTATTATGACAACATTTTATTTGTATTACAAAATTTAATATATATTAAATAAATATTATTTATTTTATAACAACGTGAATTAAATATGCATTAAATTTTATAATAATAATCCAAATTAAAAAAATATTTAATGCAGGCTTTGGTTTTCTTTAAATTTTAATGACAATTTTTCCCATGTCTTGTTTTTCTTTAAATTTACTATGCTTGTTTCCGGTTTTACGCTTCCTTTGTGTTTCACTTTCACTTTCGTCCTGTGTGCTGGGTGGTTTTTGCAAGCTTTGGTGGTTTTTGCAAGTTTGTTGGAAGTAGTTGTTCGGTGAAGGTTAAATATTGGTGGTTTCTATCGTAGTTGCTCTTCTTATTCCCTTGGAGGTACGCATTTTATGGTTTTTTTTTTTTTGTGTTCATATGTTACAGAAGCAGTAAAATGTTGAGGAAGGTTATTCAGTAAAAACTTCTTCCAGAAGTTCCAAAAACTTCTTCCAGAAGAAGTTCTTCCGGAAGTTGATGCTACTTATTCCGGAATAAGTTCTTCCATAATAAGGTGTGTCAGCTTCCGGAAGAAGTTTCCGAAAGAACTTCTTCCGGTAGTGCACACTGCTTCTTCCGGAAACTGTATTTTTTTAATTTTTTTGGAATTGGGTTTTTAAATTTGTGAAAAAATTAATATATATGAATATTATAATTTATAATATTTGTATTTGATATTTTTAAAATTGTGGATAATTGGTTTAATTAGGTATAATAATATAGGTATATTATTAAATGATTTAGATAAAATAATTGTATTTTGTTGTAGTAGTAAAATATTTTATTAGTTGTTAGTTATAGTGTTAACTTTAGTTTAAGAAAATAATTTAGTTTTAACTTTTGTATTACTTGTGTATGATGCATAATTTAATAATATGTCGTTAAGATGGACGAAGATCAATGGACATATGACTATACGATGTCACAAGAAGTTCATATGGATTATGATAATGAAGAAGAATGTGGTGTGAATGAACCACATGTTGATTGCTCGAATGTTTTTAATACCTGTCAGGTAATCATGTTCATTAGTTTGAGTCATTTGGTTGAACGTATGTTTCATATAAAAATTAATATGTCAGAGTTGCGTTGTAGGTCTTTGGTACTCGAGATGATGTTTTGCAGTGGGCTCGAACAGTTGCCCATGAAAACGGATTTGTTGCAGTGATTATGAGGTCTGACACAGATACTGGTAGCAGAGGAAGAAGTTCATTTGTGTTAATTGGGTGTGAAAGGAGTGGTCTGTACAAGAGTAGGAATAAAGAATTCGTTAGAAGAGACACTGGGAGTAGGAAATGTGGTTGTCCCTTCAGGCTTCATAGGAAACCAGTGCATGGAGAGGAAGGTTGGATGGTGAAGTTGATCTGTGGGATTCACAATCATGAATTGGCCAAGTCCTTAGTTGGATATCCATACGCTGGGCGATTGACTAAGGATGAAAAGAAAATTATTGGATATGACAAAGTCGATGGTGAAACCAAAAAACATTTTGCTAACGTTGAAGGAGCACAATGCCAACAGTTGCACCATGATCAAGCAAATTTACAATGCAAGAAGTGCATATCGTTCTTCAATAAGAGGAGCTGATACCGAAATGCAACATCTGATGAAGCTTCTCGAACGTGATCAATACATTCATTGGCATAGATTGAAGGATGAAGTTGTGGTGCGTGATCTGTTTTGATGTCACCCAGATGCAGTAAAGTTATGCAATGCATGTCATCTGGTGTTTTTTTATAGATAGTACCTACAAAACAAACAGGTGCAGACTCCCACTACTAGACTTTGTTGGGGTGACACCAACGGCGATGACATTCTCTACTGGGTTTGCATATCTGGAGGGTGAGCGTGTTAATAATATTGTATAGGCTTTGGAACGGTTTCGAGGTCTATTTTTAAGAAACGATCGTCTCCCTGTTGTTATTGTCACTGACAGAGACCTAGCACTGATGAATGCAGTAAAAACTGTGTTCTCAGAGTGTACAAACTTGTTGTGCAGGTTTCACATCGATAAGAATGTCAAGGCGAAGTGCAAATCTTTAATCGGTCAAAAAAATGCCTGGCACTATGTGATGGATAACTGGGGTACTTTGGTTGATTGTCCGTCCGAACAACAATTCGCTGACTCCCTTCAGAAGTTTCAAATTGCCTGTTCACCTTGGCCAATGTTCATTGACTATGTTAACGACACATGGATTATCCCTCTCAAGGAAAAATTTATTATAGCCTGGACAAATAAGGTCATGCACCTAGGCAACACAACAACAAACAGGTATTAAAATCTTATTTTTTTTGTAGTAAGGATTATTAATAAATGGCATTTAATTGTTGTATATTTTTCATGTTTGTTGTGTATTTCTCATTGGGCTCTAAAAAGAGTATTACAAAATAGCTTTGGAGACCTGTGTAGTGTTTGGGATGTCATGAACAACATGATCACGCTGCAACACGTTGAAATTAAAGTATCCTTTGAAACCAGTACTCATGTGGTTGTACATGTATTTAAAAAAAACTTATACAAGAGGCTTGTTGGAATGGTTTCAAGGAACGCTTTAAATGAGATTGCTGGCGAGGTTGAGCGTCTGCGTTATCTTGTGGTTGTGCGATGAGAAGCACACTCGGTCTTCCTTGTGCATGTGAGCTTTCTAGGTATACTGCTGGCAGCATCCCAGTGGATTCAGTTCATATGTTCTGGAGGAGACTTTGCTTTTCAGACCAAGGGTTATGTGAGGCCGAAGTCAGCATCAAGGAAGAGATTGAGACCATATCTAAAAGATTTGAGAAACTTGATGTGTGTGGCAAACTAACTCTCAAGAGTAAACTTCGAGATATTGCATACCCTGATCATAACTCTATGTGCCCTCCTCCGTCAAAGGTCAACACAAAAGGTGCACTGAAGAAATCGATGAAAAGAAGTCAAAGATCCACAAAGCGTGATCCGTCTTACTGGGAGTATGTTGATGCTTTTAATTTTGTTCAAAGCAGCAACTCTTCAGTGAAACGTAGTGCATCATCTTCTGAACCGTCGAAGCCAACAAGGATCATCCCGATGTTGAATCAATTTGCGCCATTTATATAGGATTTCATTCACAACGTTGTGGATGTGAAAGTGGACGGTAACTGTGGATATCGGTCCATTGCCGGTTTATTAGGTATGGGGGAAGATTCTTGGCCATTGGTGTGCAACGAATTGATTAAAGAACTTGGCAGATGGTCGCATGACTACACCAACCTCTTCGGTGGCACAGAGAGATCTTAACAATTAAGGTTGTCCCTACTTGTTGATGGGTTTTCCAAGGTATGTTTTTAGGTTATTTTTTTTTAAGAACAAACTTTAAATAACTTAGATGTGTATGTTTGCTTGATTCAAGTTAGTGTGGACAAGTGGATGGATATAACGGAGATGGGATATGTCATTGCATCACGGTATAATGTAATCCTTGTGTCGTTGTCCCGAAAACAAAGCATGACATTTTTTCCTCTTAGAAGTCAACCACTACCCGATTCTTCTGTGCACTGCATGATATGTGTCGGTCACGTGTTTGGAAATCATTTTGTTCAGGTACATTGAAGGTAGTTAGTCTAAGAATTATGCAATCACTTCCTTGGTTTGAGTTAATAATGTTTATTCACGCATAATAGGTTTATTTGAAAGACTGTTGTCCTTTACCACCTCTAGCGTTGTTGTGGTCAACCAATTGTTATTCTCAGGCAAAGCAGTGGCCAACTCCATATATTAGTAGAATGCAGCAGTACACAAGCTTGATGTCATTCAAAAGAGACTATGTCGACCTAAATGAAGACTGAACATGTATTGTTTATCTAATTGTATTCATTATGCGATATAATTTGTTGTAAGTCATTAAAGGATAATTATTAAGTACTCGTTGCGTTAAGAAAAAAATTAGTTGGTGCAACCAAAATCAATTATGCATGTACGATACATCGTTGTCATAATTGACAACACATAACGATATGCATGCATATTAAAGTTTGAGCATGACACGACATTGACTTAGTAGGAAACATAAACACGAAACATGTTCACGCCTGTTCTTTTGTAAAAAAAAAGTGAAGCAATCTATCGGTGAGAACCATGTATATATATGAGACGTGGCAAACGCTAATAAATCACACATTATCTTGCTTTCACATACTCTCCCAATTGATACACAAAGTATGACATTTTTAGGAGAAACTAGCAGTCAGACGATTGTCAACTCAAGGTTGGGTTTCATTTTTCTAAATGGATTGATTATTCACAATGATAATGGGGTTTACTTCCAAACTTCCACTCAGGTGCCCATTCGAGTACCAAACAACTGTGATTTTGCAAGCCTAAAAACCAGAATACACAATACCCTCCAGCTAACCGACAGACAATTTTTGGATGAAATTCACTACCGCTAGCCATTCACCCATACATGTAACCAAATTCGCTTTCAATGTATGCAATTGATAAATGATGACGATGTCAACACAATGTTAATGTTTAATGATCAATTTTCGTGTGTTGGTTCGATTAAGTTATTATGCACTGTTGGAAGAACACCAGATGAAGTAATAAACTTACTTGAACGCACTACGACCCCTACTCATGACGCCCTCTTGTATTACAACGGGAGATGGAACATGCTACCCCAGAAAAAATTTGTAGGATGCGCATTCACAGGAAAAAAATTCAAAGAAATTTAAAATTCCTTCAGGATGTACCCTCAATGAACTGAAGGATTTGATAAAGCAAGTTGCACCTAAAGGGATTCCCCCTCATGGAATTCACGAAGCACAAGCGGTAAGACGATTATTTTTTCGACAACCAGGACGTTTTGAGTATTCAGATAAAGTTATAAAATATGAAATTAATGAGCTGAAAACCAACGATGAAGTGTTGAAGGTGTTAGTACAGTCTAACTACTAGAAAAAATATGGGCCAATAGAAATTTTAGCTATTTTTACTAAACATGGTATGGAATTCAAAGACGATGTGGATGTCACGTTGCTAAACGAATGAATGCAACATTTCTTTTTTGTTTTCAATGTAACTTTTATCTGTTCATTTACAGCGTGTTTGAATTCCATAATAAAATTGAAGGGTGGAAATCCTATTTATTTTTTTTAATTTTGTGCTTGTTTTTTGAGGTGTTATTTGGTGGAACCGGCTGACGATATTATTTTTTTTGACTTCTTTGACGTCCAAACATGAGAAATAGCACCCCTCGAATGTCTTAGGCGACTCGTACATAATTTTAAAAAACCCCCGAACATGGGTACTTGAACATGTTTAAAGGCTCCAAATCCTAGTTTTTTTTAATTTCGTGCCTGGTTTTTCAGGTGTTATTCGGTGGAACCGACTGACGATATTATTTTTTTTGGCTTCTTTGATGTCCAAACATGAGAAATAGTGCCCCTTGAATGTCTTAGGCGACTCGCGCATAATTTTAAAAAACCCCCGAACATGGGTACTTGAACATGTTTGAAGGCTCCAAATCCTATTTTTTTAAATTTTGTGCTTGTTTTTTGAGGTGCTACTCGGTGGAACCGGATGACGATATTATTTGTTTTGGATTCTTTGACGTCCAAACATGAGAAATAGCACCCCTCAAATGTCTTAGGCGACTCACGCATAATTTTAAAAAACTCCCGAACATGGGTACTTGAACATGTTTGAAGGCTCCAAATCCTTTTTTTTTTTTAATTTCATGCTTGGTTTTTGAGGTGTTATTCGGTGGAACCGGCTGACGATATTATTTTTTTTTGGCTTCTTTGACGTCCAAAGATGAGAAATAGTGCCCCTCAAATGTCTTAGGCGAATCGCGAATAATTTTAAAAAACCCCCGAACATGGGTACTTGAACATGTTTGAAGGCTCCAAATCCTATTTTTTTAAATTTTGTGCTTGTTTTTTGAGGTGCTACTCGGTGGAACCGGATGACGATATTATTTGTTTTGGCTTCTTTGACGTCCAAACATGAGAAATAGCACCCCTCAAATGTCTTAGGCAACTCGCGCATAATTTTAAAAAACTCCCGAACATGGGTACTTGAACATGTTTGAAGGCTCCAAATCCTATTTTTTTTTTTAATTTCGTGCTTGGTTTTTGAGGTGTTATTCGGTGGAACCGACTGACGATATTATTTTTTTTGGCTTCTTTGACGTCCAAACATGAGAAATAGCACCCCTCAAATGTCTTAGGCGACTCGCGAATAATTTTAAAAAACCCCCGAACATGGGTACTTGAACATGTTTGAAGGCTCCAAATCCTATTTTTTTAAATTTTGTGCTTGTTTTTTGAGGTGTTACTCGGTGGAACCAGATGACGATATTATTTGTTTTGGCTTCTTTGACGTCCAAACATGAGAAATAGAACCCCTCAAATGTCTTAGGTGACTCGCGCATAGTTTTAAAAAACCCCCGAACATGGGTACTTGAACATGTTTGAAGGCTCCAAATCCTATTTTTTAAAATTTGTGCTTGTTTTTTGAGGTGTTATTCGGTGGAACCGGCTAACGATTATTTTTTTGGCTTCTTTGACATCCAAACATGAGAAATAGCACCCCTCGAATGTCTTAGGTGACTCGCGCATAATTTTAAAAAACCCCCGAACATGGGTACTTGAACATGTTTGAAGGCTCCAAATCCTATTTTAAAAAAATTTTAGCTATCTTACTTTAAAACATAAACAATTAGCTATCTTATTTTTAAAAATTTATAATTTTAATCTCATTCTTATGAAGGAAAGTCATCATTTTCGGAATCGGAATCGGTGTGTCATATAGAGTGCACAAAAAGTAAAGTAAACTATATTAAACAAAAAAGTGTAACAAATACAAAAAATGATGTCAACTACAAAACATAAAAAACATCATCAATGCTCTGTGCATCGTCTTTGTCGAGCCCTAACACTTCCATTTACGCTGGCACCCCCCTGGAGATCCTCAGGCAATCTTGCATGATATCATGTAACTCTGTCCCTACAGTGACCATCCTAAGGTTGAGCAAATGCTCCAACCTTTGCTTTTGATCGCCTCATAGCCTTCGTAATCATCTTGTGACAGTCATAAAAAACATTTATTACAAAATTTAAAATAAATAACAATTCATCAAACATTAAACGCGCAAATAATCTTACCACTGCATGTCGAGGGGGGTCAAATGCCACTGGAACCTGTGGGATGTCCGGCTGCATGTAGTCCTCATGGTTTGGGGCAGGTGCATGTCTGGGTTGGTCACCTGCCTGGGTCGGTATCATGAATGGGTGAGATATCTGGAAAAACCACTCCATGTAATCCGCAGATACCTGCCCAGGCACTACACAAAGGTCACCCATAGCTACTACGTGGTCCGAGAAATGCATTCACCTGTCATCTATATCGTCATATGACAACGAAGCGCTAATAGGCGGTGGAGGGATGCTCTGAATGTACCCAAATTGGCGTATCACCCTCTCTGATCGAACTGTGACCACCGTAGGACCCCATCTCAGCTAACCCTGGAACGATGAAATCAGTTCAAACCCCCTAACCCCTCGATGGTCACTGTAAGGAAACCAACACACGTCTGTGACCGTCAAAGCATCACAACATGCCCTGTACATCGCTCCTGTAATTCCCTTCATATGAGCCTTCATCATCAGCCACCGGGAGGTACGAGGGGACATCTCCTCATATGCATCATCGGTGACACACTGATGCACACTTGGAAAATGCTCATAGATCCAGCACAACAAAAAAAAATTAGGTTAACATAACATAAAAACATGTTTACATCATAATCCAATGTAACATATTACGAACACAAAATTTACCTATAATAAAGTAAGATATCCCCCAATCTGCCGTGTCGTGGTCCTAAAAGCTTCATCTAATTGGTCATACATATGAATCAGGACCACAGCTCCCCAGGCATAGGCCCCACTCTGACCCAGGTCGCGAAAAGCCTCTAGATGCACCACATGAACATTTGATGCACTCTTGTTAGAAAAAAGAGTGCAACTGACCAGGTACAAGAGATAAGCACGAGCTACTATAAGAGGGGTCTCAACTGACCTGGCATCTCATCTCATAGATCTCCCGAACCCATGAGAGGGGTCCATATGCCTCGCACGCTCGTATTGTCTCGACTCTAGCCTCCTCATCAGACACCTCGAGCAACTCCATCAACAAAATACCGCCTCATCCACGGAAAGAGCCTCGAAGCCGTGGAAGGCGCCACTGATAGGGAGATGGAGGAGTGACGACACATCATCTAGTGTGATCGTCAACTCTCCTACTGGAAGGTGGAAGGTGCTGGTCTCCCTATGCCACCTCTCCATAAATGCGGATATAAGTCCAGGATCGCTGGTTACAACTGAACACTCAATCAATGGACTTAATCCTGTGGCGACAACCAGCCCTTCAATCGCAGGCACTGGCCTCCCAATTAACGCCACCTTCCTCTCGTGCGACACCAACTTCAGCTCAGGACACTCTTGAATTGTAGTACAAATCATTCGAAATACATAAATATAAAAAAATTTTAATGACAAGCAAATCAAGAAGAAAAGAGTAAGAAATTATAATACTTGTCCAGTCCAAATGGCATGTGCGACATACTCTACAAATGAAGTCAGAACTGATGGGTCACGGGGCCCACTAGGGAATCCCTCATCAGCATGTGACCCCTCAGCACCATCACGACCTAAGTCCTCTGCAACAGTCGCATCTACGTCCGCAGTCATCTGAGGCACATCTTCACTCATCTGAGCAACATCATTAGCCATATGAGGGACATCCTCAGTCACCTGAGGAACATCCTCCACGATATGAGGAAAACATCCTTAGTCACCTGAGGAGCACCCTCATCAACCGTAATATGTACTCGTCGCCTACGGGCTGATGCAGTAGGCCTACGCCTCTGGGGAACATCATGCTCATCCTGTCTACCTCTGCCTATAACCATAGCTAAAGCATGACCTAAACCTCGTGTTCTAACCATGATCTGCAAATCATGAAAAACACGTATTTTTTTATGTCAAATAAACTATTCATATAATTAAAAACCTACATATATTTACATAAATCTTCAGCCTTATGTTATAAACCCTAATCACACTACCCTAAGCATTGTTGACTACCCTAAACTAAACCCTACACACTCAACCACTAAACATATATCTTACAATCAACTAGGTCCTAACCCTAATACCAAATTTTTTATGCAAATACAAAATAACAAAAATTTAACCTAATATATAATATTTAATTAATTTTTTTTACTTACCTCCATGAAAGCATAAATATTTGAATTATTATAAAGCAAAATTTATAAAAAAAATAAAACAACTTCATTTATAAAAAAAACTAATTTTGGAAAAAATAATTCCTTCTTCCGGAAGAAGGTTCTTTCGGAGAGGCTACCGGAAGAAGGTTCTTCCGGAGAAGCTACCGGAAGAAGTTCTTTCGGAGAAGCTACCAAAAGAAGGTTCTTCTGGAAGAACAATTTGTTCTATCGGAAGAACTTTTGTTCTACCGGAAGAACCTTCTTCCGGAGAAGCTACCGGAAGAACTTCTTCCGGGAGTATCGGAACGGTTGCTCTTCGCCATTTTCAGGCGATTTCCATGTCTTCTACCCTAAAGCCATCATCACCTAAACTAACTAAACAGTTGATGTAATCGTACCCCGCAAGGGCATTGGATAGAAGACTCCAAGTAGATTGTGCCAGAGATCCAAGGGAAGGCCCTAGGGTTCTCATGAGCCTTAGGGTAGATTTCGAGCCCATGGGCTAAGTATGAGCCCGCTTATCTTTGTAAATATTAGAATAGGTTTTTCCTTCGTTTGGGCCTTGTATTTTGGTCATTCTAGTAGTATAGGGTTTTAGCCTTGTATTTTGGGACTTTTTGAGTAGTCTTTGTAGTAAGGACTTTTTTTTTGTATTTTCATGTTTTTTGGCATAGGGGTGAGCTTAGCTATTATAGGGGGTGTGTAGCTAAGCTCTAGCTTCTCATCTCAAGGAGGTGAGCTTAGCTATTAGAGAGGTGTGTGTAGCTAAGCTCTGGCTTCTTTAGGAATCTTCTTAAGCAAGCTTCTCAAGGAGGTGAGCTTAGTTATGAGAGGGTGTGTGTAGCTAAGCTCTAGCTTCTCAAGGAAGTTTTCTCAAAGAAGCTTCTCAAGGAAGTTTTCTCAAGAAAGCTACCTAGTTTATAAATAGAAGCATGTGTAACACTTGTTCTAACTTTGATGAATGAGATCGAGTCTTGTGAGACACAACTCAAAGTTCAACTTCTCTCCCTTTTTTTTCCTTCAATTTTTTGCTCCCCCTCTCTCTTTCTCTCCCTCTTTCTTTTCCTCCATTGAAGCATCCTCTCCAAGCTTCTTATCCAAGACTCATCTTGGTGGTGAAGCTCCTTCTTCCATGGCTTATTCCCTAGTGGATGGTGCCTCCTCTCACCTCTTCTCTTTTGTCTTCTGCTGCATCTTTATGGTGGAAAATCACCATTAAAGGACCTCATTGAAGCTCAAAGATCTAGCCTCCATAGAAGCCCCACAAGCAAGCTTCCATCAACAGTTAACCTATGAGAGGAGGGGAGATAGGGGTTACTAACCTCGACAATAGAAACGCAGCAACGACACCATGAAAGCTTCGCAGCAACGGAACAATGGCAGCTTCAGGCACGGAGGAAGAAGGAACGGAGAAAAGAAGAAAGAAGCCAGAAAGGTGGGGAAGAAAACAAAGGCAGCGCATTTTGTTTTTAAATTTTAAGTTAAGGACAATTTTGCCCATTCAAAAAATTGCTGGGTGCACCTAGCATGTCCCTTGGATCAAGTATCTTATATCGGGATAACTTGTTAAGTGGGTTGTGCCATAAGCCCAATCCAAAAACACTAAAATCAATCCTTATTATTTTCTAAAAGTAAAAGTGGTTACAAAGAGTTCTTCGTAATTGTAAAGCATTAGCAAGAAATATGTAACTACATAATGAAAAATATCTAGTGGCATTTATTTTCAGGTGCATGGTATATGCTTAAGGAAGCCAAGAAATGATGATACTAGCTAGATCGAAATTATAATCAGAGTCCAAAAATGAAATAAATATTAGTAGAAGTCAATCTTTCCTGAAACTGAAAGACCATGGTAACGAGATACATAAGAATATGATCATCTCAGTTATAAACATCACACACTTCCCTCTGTCCTAATTGGGCCATTTTCTGAACTTTGGGCAGCTATAGGTACAGAGTGCTATGCATGAAGTGATAACCTCCTTAGTCCCTAATTAATATATAGACGGATATATCTTTTCTAAAGTGATGAAAGTATATTTTAGAAGATGAAATATATAATCAGGATGTGAGTTATTGGAAATGTTTTAATGCTGTCTTTGATATCTAAAAAAAAAGATAAGATATATAAATATTAAATAAAAATTAAAAATTTATAATTATAGATTTATTACATATGTATTTAATTTTAGTCTTAAATATATTTTTATACCTGTGAATTATGTCATTTTGGTTTTACTACTAAAATTTTGTTTTCTTTATATAACTACTTAAAAAAATTTATGTTTATTTTTAATACACGTCGTTAGACTAGGTCCATTAAATGATGATGCCGAGAATGTCATGTCATCTTTGAAAAGAAACTTCTCACCCTAGAAGTGTTTAAATCTTTAAAGCTTTGGATGACATCCGAGATGCAATCTTAAAGGTGATGTGCTTGTTGTGTACCCATGGAATTTGACAAAAACCAGCTTTGGGTGGATGACTCCTTTATATTTTGAATCCATCGAAATAAAACAAAAACATTACTGTGATAAATTCTCAAAGTACCACTTAAAGTTTTAGAGGAATATTCACTTCCCCATGGGCAGAGAGGCATATGCTTTCAAGTTTTAACAGCTGCATAAATTCTCTATCTATTTTATTAGCACTCTTTTCGTCAATATTTTGGAGCAACATAAATTCTCTATCTTTCTTTTATGATTCTCACGCTTTTTTGCCATCAAGAATACTTATAATATTTTCCCTTAGAAGTTCATGAGGCACACAACTAGACATCACATATTTTAGGTTCCATTGCTTAAACAAGTATTACTGTGAACACTTCTTTCCTACTATTTTTTATTTTCCAGATACTTAGGTGCTTATGTGAAAATCTCTCCCAACATTATTTTTTCACACATTAATTCTTAGATCAAACTCAGACTACATGTATAAAGATTCTGAAACTCTTTCACTCCAACTAACCCATTTAGACACAAATTTAGCCAAGCGAACTTTACATATCCAAAGTTTATACTTTATGCAGCTTGAATGTGGTAAAATCCTATTTTAAACCAGTCCTTGGGACATTATATTTGATAGTATAGCAGTTACGAAGGTGCAAGTAGCAGAAAGCGGTGCAAAACAAGCAGTGCAAACAGAGCCAGAGGTGCGAATAGCAAGTAGCACAAAGAAGAAGGTTTCGAAGCCCACTTACCTGAAAGATTACGTCTAAAGATTGATCCTGAAGATCCTGCAATCCTGAGAGATGATGTTGCGTGATTGTTGCTAGTGCCTAGGAGACAAGAAAAATGATCCTGATATTCCAATTGCACAAAATGACAAATTCTGTTATTATAGAATATCAATATAAATAGACTAATATGTAAATAACAGTATCATCAATAAAATCAAGCTTTTACCTTCCTTCTCTCTTCTTTGGAGGTCCTGGTCCTCGAAAACCATATTACCCCTGTGCACTCGTATCACTTTGGCGCTCTCGTTGCTATGGCTGATTCTTCCAAAGTTCCCACTTCCATTGAGGATGCTATCCTCAAACTCACAGCTCAGCAACTATCTATGGGTGATACCTTGTAAACTGTCACCTTCCAACTCAACGAGATCCTTCATCGTCTTCCCCCTGCACTCACCGACTTGACACCTGCTTCCACAGCTCCAACTCCATCGTCGCCACCTGCAATTACCCACAGAATCAAATCGGATGTTCCCCGTTCTGATGGGACTGACCCCTTGGGGTGGATCTTTAAGATCACTGATCGAGGTCGTACCCGAATCAAATAAACATTAAAAATACAGTATCTAAGAAGTGGTCCTAGGTCGTCTCCCAACGAGCAATGGTCAACTAAACGTTCATAACAGATTGTAATAAAACAGTAACGAATTGGGAGGGTTGTTTGTTTTTGTAAATTAAACAGCAAGTAAATTTGAATTAGAAAAAATCAGAATTAAAACACGTTGTTTCCCCTTGATTCATAAGCAAGTCTCTTATCCTAGGCTACGAGGATTTATCCTTTATCAGTTCAACCACTTAATTCAACCCTAAATTAAATTACTAAGTGAAATTTAACATAAGACATTCATTATGTGATTAAGCAACACATACACCAATTAATCATGAACGAAACTGATCATTAAGCATGAACGTAAATTAAGCGCAGAGACAATTAATCAAGTACTAAGCATGCATGGATTAATAGCAACAAATACAGAGTAATTGGTGAAGAGGAAAAACTGATCAGAATTCAATAGTAATAATAAAACCTCAAAGAGAGCTATGCTTGATCCTCAAGAGAAAATAACGCTGGAGACTTAGCCTTCCATTAATCAATAGAAAACGAAATTGTAGTAGAAAACGAAGAAAACTAGAATTATTCTCCAAAACGAAAAAAGCTAAAAACAAAAGAGAGAGCCTAAAACTAGAACCTTGGTACTGTTATATAGTTATCAGCCCCAAAACTTACAAATCTGTTTTAAGTCCAAGCCCATAGATGAAATAAAATCTAGATAAGATAAGATAAGATAAGATCTATATGAAATAATATCTAGATGACATAAAATCTAGATATGATAAGATAAAATCTAGATGAAATAATATCTAGATGAGATAAAATCTAGATATGATAAGATTTGGTAGAATAAAATTGTCTGCTCTCTTCAAGTCCAAGCCCAATTTCGGATTCAAGCCCAATAGCTTAATTCTCCTGAAATTAAATTAAAAACACAAAATTAATCCAGTAGGCCCAAATGATAAAACTGCATAATAAATTTGATAATTAAGGCTAATCAGTAATTAAAATGGTGACAAAAAGGGTTAAGAAATATGAGAAAATGATGACACATCAATCACCCAATTTTTTGAATATCATGGAACTCCAAAAGCAGAATGACTTACCGTTGCGTCATTCTATATTGACAGTCGCGCTCTGGCTTGGTTCCAATGGATGACTGGCAACGGCCAGTTTACTTCGTGGTCGGCGTTCCTCCAGGCGTTGTAGACACGCTTTGTGCCCTCTCAGTATGAGGACCCTACCGGGGCCCTGTTCAAACTCACCCAGTGTGGTACGGTGGCGCAGTACCTCTCAGATTTTGAGGACCTTGCGAACCGCATAATCGGCCTCCCTCCACCCTTCTTGCTCAGTTGCTTTGTGTTAGGCTTATCTCCTGACATCCACCGCGAGGTCCAGGCACATCAGCCATTGACGCTTTTCCAAGCGGCAGGCCTCGTCCGACTTCAGGAGGAGAAGCTCCTCGACAGCCGTCACCCTCCCCGCCTCCGTCCCTTTCAGCCCCCACCACCCTCACACACAATTTTCTATTTCTCATATACGGACTTCTTAATAAAAGGAAAACTCGAAGGACAACAAAAATATACGGGAGAAGAAAAGACTGGGAAGTTTTTCATAATAATTTATTTCTCTCTTGTGTGCAACAACTTGAAAGCTAGAAGACTGCGAGACCAGATAACAAAGTGATGCATAAGATTAAAAGCTAAGGAAATCTGAAACTAGTTAGAGAAAAGCCCATAACATGCAATTAACTCTACCACTCAACTATGGTCATTTACAACTTGATTGCCTACAAACATACCATCTCTTCTTTTAGGAAAACCTGGAGGGTCCATGGTGGAGGCCCTAAATTTCAGCTCCGAGGCTACACGAAAATTTGGATCAACTGAAGCTGGCCTAGCATTGTGATCTATAGAAACACCACCAAGCCTATAGGAAGTTGCAGCCCCACCAGGATACCTTGAAGGAGAGTCGTACCTTCTCGGTGGAGCTCTGAGATTTCCACCTCTAAGATCCATAACTTTAGAACTTCTCGAAGAAGAGTCTGCAAAAGATTTGTCTCTAGAGCCAGATGCCAACGACACACTGGTGGTAGCTGACGTGGAACTAAATGGATCATCTGGTCCCCATGATGTAAGTGCTTCCTTCTTCTTGGCGAAAAAGTGCCAAGCCCCAAATAGGAAAAGTATGAAGAACAACACAGGACTAGTCCATAGCATGGTATTGAATTCCCCTTTGAAGATAGGTAGATGAGAATGATACATTCCAACATACCCACCTCCAAGACCAACAATAACAAGCCTTTTATGGTCACTAGCTATCAAGGGTGTCACTCTTGTTTCCGCATCCAAACTTGGGGTCGAATTATTCAAGAAGGATGATCTAAGCTCATCAAGTCCTGAGGAGAAAACAGGTCGAGGCACACCAACTCTCACATAATGCGGAGATGAAACATTGTACACGAAAACCTTCTTCGGGTTAACAATCAGCAAATACCCCTTAATTGCCTGCAGAGCAAGAGGCTCGTCCACATCAAACTTTTTCTTGTATCTAACCCTGCATTTGAAGTTCATCACATCTCCAAGCAACAAGACATAAATCAGATCTCTGTCCGAGGTAAACCCATAAGCCTTGGAACGCTCCATGGCATAAAAAACATAAGTTCGAGCAACAGAGTGGTTCAAGCCTTCACATTCAAATTCCCTGATTTTCATGCCCCTTAAATCCAATGAACTTGTCCCAATTTTTGTCAAGAACATAAGTCGTTGCTTCAAAAAAACTAGCGGCCTACTAGAGGGCGTGGCAGAACCATGTAACGAACCATTCTCCTTAAAAACCCTGATCTTCCCACTTGTATAAGCTGACAGAATGTACTTCATCCTCCCTACATAATAAACCTGCCAACATTCTCCATGAAAACAGAACTATAATCCTCTCCACTAGACCCTCCCTCCCAAGCTCTATGCATCAAGATTTCCCCATTTTGATGACCAGTTACCACAAAACTCTCATTCTTATAAACTGAAGTATACGAAACCATTGCTGTAATAGGGGACTCCAATGAGGTATCAAACTCAACCAACACATCCTCATTCCTCGTGAACACATACACTCTTCCCCTCTCATCACTAACCGCCACATACTTACTCAGCCCCTCGTGGTCCCTAAAAGGCAAAACATTTATACAAGTGGCCTCAGAATCCAACTTCAAAGCAGATGCAAACTGGAACCTCTCTGACCAAAAAGGTGTGTACTTTGTCATAGACGTTCCCCTAGATCTCTCCCCTTCTCGGGTTTTCCCCTCAAATTCACCTTCTTCAACTCCTTTACTACTTAATCTTGCATCTTCATCATCATCACCAATCTTTTTTTGAGTAAACTTACCCTTTTTCTTTTGGAGGTTCAAGTAGCTTTGATTCCAATCTTGCAACTAAATCACTAAGGTTTCTCACTAACTCCTCAAGCATATCCAACAAAACTTGTTGATTCAAATTATTAGCTATATGGGGTTTTTCAGGAACATGTTCCTGGCATGAATTGTGGTCCAGCTTGGATTGTATAGAACATGATTCAAGGTCTAAGGGGGAACTGGAAGCATGAAGAGAAGAGAAAAAGAAGAGTAAATAGAAGATAAAAAACTTGCCTTTATGCGACCACACCATTGAATCCGAAGAAGAAAATTGGAGGGTGTGTCGAAGTTGATGGATCTGGCAATAGAAAATTTAGCAGAAATCTCTGTAAGATTTGGGACAGGGTATTGACTTAGGTTGAATTAGGGCAAGCATGTGGATTAAGTAACAGAAGTGGACACAACCAGGTTGAGATCACTTCAGTTGTACTGTAACTAAGGATATATGATCTGGTCAAATTGCTTTGTTTGAGCTATATCTAGGCAAATTGACCCCAGGGGGTTAGTTTTACAAACTAATTCCCTAAGTGGGTCTCTTTCAAAACAAATTACGGAGGGGGTCTGTTATTACAAAGGGTTCCGCCATGCATGTTGGCGAAATAGGCCTGGGACTCGAGTGATGTGGTGCTGGTTTCTCTATTGCCACTGGCAAAACAAGGTGGCTAGGTTTTCGCCATTTGTAGTGGCGAAATACGATTGATGTGGCGCACACGGAAAGGCCATGCAGGTGGTAGTAGCAGAGCGTAGCTAAGGGTACAGAAAGCGCAGAAATTTTTTCAGAACATGTCGCCATTGGCAGTGGCAAAATACCTTTTCAAAAGATGTTGCCATTTGTAGTAGCGAAATAAGCTTCATGTGATGCATGGGATGTCCCGTTCCCTTTATATAAGACGTTCTCCCGAATCCCGAATGTACACATGCTTCATAATTTTTCTATTTCATAATTTTGCCCTGGTGCTGTTTTGCTTGTGGTGGTGGCGAAACGCTCTTTTCCGGTGGTGTGGTGTTCCTTTTCCAGTGCTTCGTTCTCGTCAAATTCTGGTACCTGCCAATATTTTTTGTGTTCTGCCAATATTTTGTGTGTTGTTGATATTTAAATTATTTGTTTTTGGTATTATAAAGTTGTATGATATATTTATTCTGCATATATATGTTAATATTATAAAAGTATATGCTAAGTTATTATTCAAATATATATATATTCTGTTAATTTTTTTTATTAATTTTGTATATATATTGTTTAAATTTTTCTTTGCATATTAATTTCAGTTATATATTATGTTATTCAAATATATATGTTGGAATATATATATTGTGTTATTTGTATAATATATTCTTTGCATATTAATTTTTGTTACATATTCTGTTACATAATTTATTTTTTATATATATTTAATTTAATTTTTATAAATGTACTTAATTTTTTTATATTATGGATAAATAATTTACAAATGTTTTTGCAGTATTAATGACATCTTCTCTTCATCGTGTTCATCAAATATAAAAATTAAATATGGTTCAGTTGATGGTGACATTTTATGGATGCAAGATAAGCATGTTTCAGTATATATTTGGAATGAGGAAGAAGATAGAAAATTACACATTAGACGAGTTGTCCCCACGTATCAAGGTCAAGAAGAAATACACGAAATTATTCCTCTACTTTAGCAATCTGGTTTTTACTGGATTATGAAGATGGGATATTTAAAAATAAATGCAGCATTAATTAGTGCCTTGATAGAAAGATAGATGCCGAAAACATATACTTTTCACATGAGATGAAGAGAGTGCACTATTACTCTTCAAGATGTATCTGTTTTATTAGGTCTCCGTGTGGATGGGTCACCATTAATTAATCCAACATACCTTAATTAGGCTGATTTATGTGAAGAATTGTTAGGGGTCAGACTAGAAGAAGGTGTACTTCAAGGTAGTATGATTAAATTAAATTGGTTGGCTCAGCATTTTCCAGAATTAAATAACCATGATGACAACTTACAACAAGTAGAAAGGTTTACCCGTGCATGGATCCTAAGATTCATTGGAGGTGTCTTATTTGTTGACAAAGGCAGTAGCAAAGTTTCGCTAAGGTACCTGTAATTTTTACGGGACTTTAGAGAGTGCAACACATATGCATGGGGACCTGCCGTACTTGCTTATTTATATAGAGAGATGTGCAGTGCCACCGATTATAAATTAAATCAATTGGAGGTATGTGCATCTTAATACAAATGTGGGCATAGGAACGATGTACAAGTTTGACTCCAAAGAGGACTTCTCCCCTAATAGAAAATAAACCACTTAGGCACTAGTTAGTCGTTTAAAAAATTAGATTTCATTTCAAAATAATTAATAATATAACTTATATTAATTTATAATTTTTTTAGGTGGCTACGACGTGGAAATCAACATATCGACAATGATGATTTGATAGTTTTTCGTCGCAAATTAGATATTATGAAATAACATGAGGTAAGAACATGTTAATGTATTGATTAATTAATAAATAATATGTCATATTTCACTGAAAATAAACAATATTGGAATTATATGCATTTTGTGTGGGAGCCTTACACAACAAATGTTACGTCAGGTGCTGCCTCCAATTTGTTTAGTTGGAAGTCCAGCGTGGTGCACGGTGGTGCCATTAATTTGTTTCCAAGTTATTGAGTTGCACCAACCTAATAGAGTGTTGAGACAATTTAGAATGCAACAACCAATTTCATGGTGTCCTTCGCAACCCTTTAATATTCATGGCATAACATTGAAAGGAACATGATGAAAATTGGGGGCAACTGTTAGGCCTAATGATCAATCAATGGAACAATCGAGTTGATTTTAGGGTCAACGGTTATCCTTGACAAGAAGACCTACTAAGCCTTAACTCTGACTATATGGTGTGGTATAGGCAAAAAACAAAGATATTTGTTGATCCTAAAAATGCAAACACAACTACATTGGTATTTTTTTTATGTTTTTTTAAATATTTAAGTTCAAATTATTTATGAAATTTTAGTCCATTAATTTGAACACCTAATAATTGCAGGCTGAAGTTGCAGAGACATTATAGTACATGGTGTCTCCACAAGAGAGAAATACATGGACATTGGATGATCTAGTGTCGTATGTGGAGAAAATAACCATTTTATCTAAAGAGCAAGAGAGAATCACTAAACCTATGTCACATGGTCCAGCAACAAAACATCAATTTGCAGCACAAGAGTTTAATATTCTCCCGTCAAGTGTTGAAACTCAAGGCATAGCCAGACGAAGGGAGACTGTTAAAGCAGAATCATATTTGTACCCACAGATGGTAGAGCGTGGCCATGGAATGTATTACACACCACCAGCATTTTCTCAGTATCCGACATAGATATGTATCAGTATCCATTTGAAGGTCATCAAAGTGATACTTCTGCAAGCGAACATTCATTAGGTGGTGTTGCGGAAACATATCCCAATTTTTCATGGCCTATTATGACCCCTTCACAACAACATGATGCTCCAATTCTAACACATAATTCCCCATTAGGTACTCAATGGAATGTACCCGAAGCAATGCCTGATATGGATGACTTAGTAGTTGTTGATTTATGTCACCAATTTTCTGTTGAGGCTGACTAAGTTGAAGCAAGGAAACATCGGGGCAGAAGAAATCCTAATAGACAAGCACGAAGATGGGAACGCCCATGCGACACATCCTCACGTCATCACAGACATCATAATGATTGATTTTCATATTACTATTTAAATATATTGCTGTATTTTTTTATTTAAATTTGAGACTTCTATTATCGTTTATGTTATGAAGGTTTACTAATGGATGCAGTTTATGTCACACACAAAAATATAATAATAAATAATTTTAAAAACAAATTGATCATGAATAGCTATGATTTCATTGAAGTAGACAAATAAAATACATAAATCAATTAATTTAACAACTTCCACGTTCAGATTGCATTGGACATCAACGCCTGTTGTGTCCTTCTGTTCCACATCTACTACATTTTTGTCGGTGCTCAGATGGTTCGAGCCAATCCATCTCATTCCTTATCCTTGTTGATTTTGGCCGACCTTTTGCACGAATTGTAGTTGGATCAGGAATAAGTGTCCATGAGTCCTCAGAAGGAGGAATTGTCGCTTCATTCCCAAGAGGCCACCATTGTGCGGAGTAAGCTTTTAAGATGTGCTCATTTGTGTAAACAACATCTACATATTGGAAGTAGTTCATGCTCATGTAACCACAAGTAGCAATAATGTGTGAACATGGATAGTGAAGTGCAAAATACTTTTTGCATTGACAATAATGGTCATTCAAGTTAACTGCTCACTTTTGTCCGCCACGTTGCGTTATAGGATTGAAGGTCTCCTCTACTTCAAACCTTGTCGAGTAGATATCATAGACACGGACGATGTGCGAACAAGCTTGTTCTTGATTTTTTCGAAGTTCTTTAACAACCTTAGAACAATATACTTGTCCTTCATTTAATTGTCTTTGGGCTTACCGACCACGATCAACAAAGTACTTTCGACACCTACTATATGTTGATTTCACCAACGCTGTTATCGGTATGTTGCGACAATCCTTCAATACCTTATTTACACATTCTGAGAGGTTGGTTGTCATGTGACCATATCTACGTCCTTCTTATCATAAGCCATGGTCCATTTTTCCTTTGAAATGCAATCAATCCATGTTGTTATGGCTGGACTCAATTGACGAAATTTTTCTAAATTTTGATCAAATGTATGCTTGCAAGGAGTGTAGCCTGCATAAAATTAGTTAGCAACAACAATTTTAAGTATATATGATACTTAAACTAACATCATATTATAAATTAAATCTTACCCAATTTCTTCAACATTTCTTTTTGTTTGGCATTGTTGAATTTGCGATTGAAATTGCTTGCTATGTGTCAGACGCAGTAAACATGATAACCGTGGGGAGGTTGCCAACCAAGTGCTTCGTTAGCAACAACAGACTTTGTACTCGCGTGACGATCAGATATGAGACAAATACCATTTTTATTTGTCATGTGTTCACGCAAGTGTGCCAAAAACCATGACCACGCTGTTAACGTTTCACCTTCGACTACGGCGAATGTTAGAGGAAGAACACCACCATTTCCATCTTGTGATGTGGCCATTAACAGGGTCCCACAGTATTTCCCGTATAAATGTGTGTTGTCAACTTGTAGGATTGGCTTACAATAATTAAAAGCCTTTTTATATTTACCAAAAGTCCAAAATACTCTATGAAACTGACGGTGTTCACGACTCACCCTATTCCCAACAATAAAATCATCATGCAGTATTTGAAAATAGGATCCAGGAGAATGATTTTGCATGTGTTTTAGCCACGATGAAAGTTTCGCATATGACTCTTCCCAATCGCCATATTCAATTGCAATCGCTTTTTGTTTCACCATCCATGCTTTTTTGTACGAAACCTTATAGGCAAATTCATTGTTTATCCTTTCTTGAATCAAAGAAACTTTTATTGATGGATCTTCTCTAATCATGCCTATTAATAAAATAAAATAATTTAAATAAAAAATAACGCAAAACTAGGATAATATGAACATTAAAAATGTACCTACTACACAAGTGACAATTAAATCTGAATCAAGCTTGTCATGATCTTGTGTCACACTCATAGTCAGACATGTGTGTGGTCCACCCCATTGTGTCACTTTCCATGAATTAGTTTTTTTAGATAAAATTGCCCTCTTATAAAAAGGGCAAGGACACTTTGGGTTTTTATTCGGGCAACAAACGATATATTTGTGCGATTTGGTTTCAACAACTTTAAAACAATGATGCACCTTCATAACATATTATTTCAGTGCATTTTTTTCTGCATCTTTACTATCAAAATCCATACCAACATATAATTCTCGCCCAACATTAAAACTCGATGGCATCTCCAAACCGCAAATGTCCTCCTCATCAGGATGACTCCAATTGATATTTTTATAATACAAAGCATCATTCCAAAATGGATTTTGAATTCCTTCTACACCTAATAGCTTCAAAAATAAAATTCAGGTCAATATCAAAATAATATTTATTTACCATTAAATACAATTGTCATAAAATGATAAATGTATTCACCCATTTTTTTATTTAATAAAATATATCTTCTCTTGGGTGAACAATTGTAACTGGTTGAATCATGTGGATGACTTCATCATCTGTATCAGATATACCATCAACACTATCATCTTCATCTAAAGAGTTTTCAACATATGAGTTAGACACAAGATAATCATCATCATCATCTAGAGCGCTTACATTTCTTGGCAGTTCTGAGTCATTATTAGATAAATTATTTCCACATGTAACAAAATTTGCAGAATGAAACATAGAACCACCAACAACATCCTTTTCTATGTACAATCCTATAGCTGACATTTGTTCTTATTGTTGAAAACTTTCGATCATAGTTTCAACATCTTCGTCATCACAAATTTGCAACGCAACATATTTTCCTGAAACTAAAAATCTACAACTTATAGAACAAATAATTTCATTATTTTTTAACTTTACCTTATCTCCAAGTTTTTTTTAAAAGCATTGAAACTTATTCCACGTTTAATCTAAATCGCTTTTTTACTGCCTTCAAATATTACACCATCATTCTCTTCATATACCCTTCCATTAAAATATAAGATTGTTATAACCAAATTCATCATATACCAAAATATACCTACAAAAACAATATTATAAATAATTAATTATAACAACAATAACTTCGAAATAAAATAATCTAATTATAAAAAAAAAACCTACTTCAGTTAAACTTGAGAATAAAACTTCATTCTAAAAAATAATTATTACTTAAAACAAAATTTGTGATGCGAGAGGATTTGAGAAAGTTGAAAAACTTGAAGGCTTCGAAGGTAGAAAAATTTGAAAAATAAAGAAGGCAAAAAAAAATTTCAAGTAAAAAATGCATTGGTACCAACGAAGGCTTAAATAGGGGGAGGGAAACCTGCACAAAATTTGTGATGCGAGAGGATTTGAGAAAGTTGAAAAACTTGAAGGCTTTGAAGGTAGAAAAACTTGAAAAATAAAGAAGAGAAAAAAATTTCAAGTCAAAAAATGCGCTGGTACCAACGAAGACTTAAATAGGGGGAGGGAAACCTGCATGTTTCGCTAGTGGTAATGGCGAAACCAGCATGGCCTGTTTCGCCAGTCCTGATTGCAAAACCTGTTGAAGGCCTGCCACCTCTGACACCTACGTTTGCTCTGAACGCCTACCTCACCTATATTGCCAGTCAAAATGGCGAAAACATCTCTACCACCTCTTTCGCTAGTGGCAGTGGCGAAAACACCACGTGTCCGCGTCACTTGCGTTTTGCCAGTGGAGTGGCGAAACCAGCACCACATCACTCAAGTCCCAGGCCTGTTTCGCCAGCATGCATGGCGAGTCACGTGTGTCGCCAACATGCATGGTGGAGCCCTTTGTAGTAATAGACCCCCCCCCCCCCCCCCCCCCCTAATTTGTTTTGAAAGAGACCTATTTTGGGAATTAGCTTGTAAAACTAACCCCCTGGAGTCAATTTGCCCTATATCTACATCAGATAATCCTTTGGATATTGACTAATTGAGGTTCTACACACTTATGCTCCATGGAAAATTTATAATCCTACATTTTTTTAAGGTAAGAATTTATAATTTCTTTAACATAAATATCTTTATAATGATTTGTACTTTTTAATATAAAAAGAAAAATATTATCCTGCTTTCTTATACACGGGCCTTACTTTTTCCACTTTTTTTTTAATCATGTAAGCATAAAAAAACTATACATTGTAAATATTTTTACAATTTTAATGTGTATATTTTTAATATCGAAAAAAGTGTATATTTTACAACTGATCATCTTTATAAACACGGACTATTTATTTATTTTCTGATTATGGGATTGGAAAATTTATTCTCACATTTATTATGAGATAATAAAATAATTATTATAAGACATGCCACACATTCTTTTAAAATATTTGTGAATAACATTTCTATGTCATATTGTTAAGAAATATATTCTCACAATTACAAAAATAGTTGGTGAAATAAACTTTTCATAAAATTTATTTAAGTCTCATCCGCTTTTGATAAAGCTGTTACAAAAAAAAAATCCATTTTTTTTATAAAGCCTAACTTTCATACACCAGTGAATTATAGGACACATTATCGGTTGTAAAAATATACACATTAGAGAATTTTTAATTTAGTCTAATGTTTTTTTTTATATTTTATTAATTATTTTTTTTAATTCTATCTTATGTGAATATATTAGGTATGTGATTTAATTGGATTAAAATAAAATAAATAAAACATGCAAAATTGAAAAATTGATCAAAATTACAAAAAATTTTAATAAAAAACTAAAATTGCCACAGAAAAAAAAACCAAAATTATAGGAATTAAAGCTTATATTTAAGCTTAATATCTGGAAAGTGTTCAGCCTAAATCTAGTAAGTATAGTACTAAGATAGTATCAAAGCACATACAGTCAAAAGCTTCTTTAGATTTGCTGCCAGTACCATTTCCTAATCTTTCAGAGAAGATATCAGCATATTCAACTATTCATATCTATTTTAACTTTCTTTTGATGTCTTGGATGTTGAAGCTTCCACCTATGTCCAACAAGTCTGAAGTTACGGGATGAATTTGTAAATCATCCATCATCACGTAAGTTTTTTCACCATATTTCTTCTTTGGAAAGAAATTGCCCCTCCACATTTGGATAGAGAATTTTAATTGAGAAAAGTAATTTATCAGAGAATTTGAATTTCTGTATTGTTTGGATTTTTTTTGTGAAGAATTTAAAATTTTGGAATTTTAAATAACTAAAAATCTGAAATTTCAATTTTCTTCTAAAATGTGAGAAATTGAAATTCTATTCTTACAGTCTTCTTCAAGAAACACCGTATGAAATTGTGGAACATCGATCGGGTCTGAGTGTAGAGGAACATGTATAACTAGCACACCAATCATATTTTTTTCTTTTTTTTCATTCATTTTTTTCACCCTCATAATTTTAACTTTTTTTATCCAAACACAAAATTTTGAAAATAAAAGAATTTCAATTGAAGTATTTGAAATTCTTAGAATTTAAAATTTCTCAGAATTTTAAATTCCTCCATCCAAACACACTCTAAGTCTTAATAAAAAAATAGGTAATTGTTATTAATATACAGACAACGAAAAGTCGAAAACTAAAGAAATAAATATCAATACTCAACTGTGTTTTCCGACAATTTTTTACTTTTCTTAATTTATAATTAAACCAATTTTATGAAGAAGAAAACTAAATAAGTAAATATCAATACTCAACTTTATTTTCTGACAAGTTTTAACTTTTCTAAATATATAATTAAACCAGTTTTACAAAGACATTTGGTACAAATACAAGTCAGCATTGCTGATAATTAATACACACACATATATAAAAGACTTCTTCCTAACAGGAATGCAGGGGATCGCGTTCCTTCCCCTTTTTTAACTGTTAAGAAAAACATGCCATAGACATCAATGCATGAACTTAACATCTATAAGCTATGAACATGAATGAACACATAACTCAACAACATCTAAGAGATAGTGATAGCACCAGCAGCAGAGAGAACAAGGAAGACATCTCACGTAAAGCTGCATGCATGACCATTAGTTAGTTAGCACGGTCGTTAGTTTGTTACAAACTGTTAGTTAGTTGTAATGACACTGCAAAAGTTAGTTACGTATTGTAGCAGTGTGACCACTGCTAGAAAAAAGCCATTTTACATCGGTCCTTGTCGGCGTTCAACGACGGTGGAGACCCGTCTTTAAATGCGACGTCGTTGTAGACCTCTAACCAATCTACGACGGTCACTATACACTGTTTTAGAAAGCTATGATTCTTGCAACGGGGCTGACATCACGACCGTAGTTGAAGCTTCACCTTGGAAGACGTTGTTGATGTCAGCAACAACGTTGAAACGTATGCTTTTTAGGTCGGGCTTTAGACGGCAACGACATTGTAATACATGATTTCAACGACATCGAAAGAAGATTAGCATTGATAACAAGGAAACAAACTTTGATCAAATATAACTTGTCCAAAAGAAACCATCAAATTCCTTTGAGAAAAAGGAACAATCGCAAACCTAACTCATTAAGATACATGTTTAAGCAAAATAATAGATCGATGATTAAGGCCAAAGCAAAAATAAAAGCAACTTTCCATTAACCACAGAAAGAAGACAGTCAATGATTTGATTTCACAACTACAAAATAGCAAGTGTTAACTAAATTACGGAATTAAAAAACCGAAAACAATCAAACGGCGCCACCAGATTTGGAGCGGTAGAGTTTGCCGAACACGTGGAGCGCGGTGAAGCCGATGAAGCAGAAGCTCATCACGAGCACCACCGTCGGCGAAATCTTCAGCCCCGGGGCATCGTCCGTGTAGAACCTCAGGATGTTGTTGTTGCCGCCTCCAATGACGGTGCTGGTAGAGCTGTTTCTGCTGCCGAGACGGCGGTGGTGCATGCTGGTAGTGGCGACGGCACATGCCGGCAGTGGCGGCGGTGAAACTGCGGGGAGCCATGCCTGCTGGTCTTGGTCGCGTGGCTGTTGAAGTGGAGGATTGAGAACCTTTGGCCATGATGCAAAGATGAAGAAAGAAGGAAACAAAGTAGCAGCTTTGTGGTAGAGGATTGGTGGGGTTAATGAGAAATGAAGAGATAAGGTTTGGGAAGAGATAAGGGCAGTGCTGAAGCGCGTGTTGAAGAGAGAGAGAGAGTGGTGTATTAGGAACAGGAGAGCACGCGAAATGAGACTTTCAAATTTTCAAAAAAAGTTCAAATTTTTCCTTAAACAAATACGGTTTCGTAAAAACCGCTTTTGTTTTATATTATTCAAAAACGGTTTTTAAAAAACGACTTTAAAATGACAACATATTTACAAGAATGTCACGCACGTTTAACAAGGACATTTTTGAATTATCCGTGGTTGAACACATGTCGTAAATAACAACTTTTTTAGTAGTGGACCCATTGTATATAAAGACATGGCCTGCATAAATAAAATGCAGAGAAATATTTCGAGAAAGCTTAGTTTAATAAGGAGGGACCTTGATCTCGAACCAAGACATTCCATCTTCTTCCTCTCGCCCATAACAGATAGTTTAAGCTATTAAATAAAAAAGTGAATGATTTTATGTTGATTTCTCAAAAACCTCTGCCTCTTTTGCAAATAAATGTAGAGTAAATACTCTATGCATGGATAATATACAAAGTTTTTACAATATCATTCAATTACAAATGCATGATAAGTAACATACGGCTATTGAATTTTATAATGACTATCTTAATAGTCACGGCAACGATGATTTCTCATTGATTAACCCTTTATACCGACCATGCATAAAAATTAAACTGATGAATTGAATCAAAGCATCAAATTTCTTCATGACATGATTTCAAACACAATTGAGTTAAGGAAAACAAAGTTAATTTGAGTACCATGACTCCAAAGGCGAGGCCAGCAACAACAGAATTTTCAACAGAAACTGCTGCAAGTTCAAGGTCACCAACTAGGCCAGCAAATGTTTGAGTGAGTGCACCAAATGAGTACTGACATATAGAGGTGAGGATAGCAGGGCCTGCTATTTTCCATAGCTTCTTCGACTTAAACCCGAATTTAATTTCTTAACAACAGAGTTCAGTGTCTTCTTCTCCTCAACATTAGTAGTAGAGTTGTCAATGTTTTCTAGTAAGGGAGAATCCATTGGCTTGGTTAGTAGGCTACTTGACACTGAATCGGACACCTACTTACTTGTGCTACTAATATCAATTTCAAATACCCTTTTTTCAAGAAATGAGAATTTGAAGTGGTTTTTGAATATCAGACAAAGATTGATTTAGCTTATTATATACTACTGTGTTGGAAATGAGAAATGGGGTATTAATATGGGAATGGTGATTCAGAGTGAGGAAGAGATCGAAGCACGAGTTGCAATTAATGTATGAAAGAAAGATGGTTGGTATGGTAGGTAAAGGACGTAGGTATAGAAAAATAGTTAACATATATACTCACTTTTTTTTTTGTTTCATTTCACATCTTTTTTTCCTTTTTCTTTCTTAATTTTTTTATTATATCATAATTTAATGATTATACACTTTTAATATAAAATGTCAACTAATAAGTTAAAATATTAAATAGGATATTAAATATAATAAGTTAAAATTAAAAAAAGATAATTAATTAAATTTTTAATTGAGGAGATGTTGTTTGAAAAAATATTAAGCCTATTAAAATTCATTTTGAAATTCATTTTGATTTTTCTTTCTCTCCAAGTAATAATGATGTAATACTTATATAAAATGTATAAATTAAAATATATATAATAATTTTATAAATTGATAACTATATAAATTTGAATATTCATTTTTATTATTGGGAATACTATGTTTACAAGTACTCAAATTTTATGTTTATAATTAGTCATTTTAAAATATTTTTATTTAAGAAATTAAAAATTTATTTTAAATTGATATTTTAATTATTTTCAAGATATTAGTTTTTACTATTATTATTACTGCCTGCTCTTCGATTTTAATTTCATTACTTGTTACTTTTTAAGGATATTTATCAGTTATTTTTTTATATATTTGAGACTTTATATGTTTTATTTACTTACTACTAGAATCATTTATCTATGTAAGAATTATTATTTGTATATAGTCCTAATTGTTTTATATTATTATATTTTACTTTTTTTATGTTATTTTTTTCACTTTTAGTAAATTTGGAATCATAATGTTATTTAATAATTATAACTATTCTATTATTGAATAATTTACAACTATTATAATAATTTTAAATGGTAATAATAATAAATATTTTTCGTAATGATCAATTACGAAACATTATGATTTTTTATTCATATAAATTTAGATCTTAAAGAATAATAAATATTCATTATGTAACATAAATATAAAGAATAATATTTGTTGTTGTTGTTATTATTATGTTATTTTTATAGTTTTTATATATTAAATTTAATTAATATTGTAAATTATGTACTATTTACATAATTTTTGCTATAAAACACCAGTGATATTTTTGCATCAATTTAAATGTCATTTTTTCAGTATTATATACACATGAAAAAATAGTTTGAAAAACACTTAAGTGAATCTATCACTAGTGCACTACCACTCTAAATATCATCTATAATAAGGTCTCTTCATGTCAAGTTAAAAAATAATTTTATAAATTGAAGATATAAAGTAAAAGTCAAATTAATTATTGATTTTTTTATTTTTAAAAACGAGACAGGGTAAAATTGTATGCATTATTTATTTAAAATATAGAAAAAAGGAAAAATATAAAACATATATAAAATAGTTGAACGATAACAATAAAAAATTAATTAACATAATAGTAATAAGAAACAAAAAAAATGTAAAGTTACATATGTGCATAGAAAATAATAATAATAATAATAATAATAAACACAAATGAGTTGTTATATAATGTTTGATTCTCAACCCGCACTTCACATGCTTTGTTAGATTCAAACAAAGAATAGAAAAATGCACCTCCTTCTAATTGATCCTTAAAAAATATATTAATGAAGTAAAGCTTTTGATTTCTATGCATGAAGGAAGTATGCAAAAAGAAAAGTGTCGTTTCTACCAAATAGAAGTCAATAGCAAAATTAAATAAGTCTTATATGAAAAATAATAAGAACAACTAATTAAAAATCTAAAATAATATTAAGATAACTTCAATATAAGTTTTGATATCCTTATTATTATTATTATTTTTAACTTAATTATCTTGGTGTCTAATTGTTTGAGTTTATATATAAATGTAATATACTCAAGAATACTATGAAAAGATTGTGATGTAAATACTAATAGTCAATAATTGATTAGCAAAATGAAGAAAAAGACAAAGTTATGAAAAGTGAGTGCTTAAAGTTTCATACCTTTGAAACAATGACATGAAAAAAAATTCATTTGACTCCATTTTTGCATGTTTTAAATTTAGATTAATTTTGGTTATTTAGACAAAAATGGAAAACTTAAGCAAGACGTTGTTCAAGGCGTCAATTAAATATAAAATCAGCCAATTTATTATGATAACAACCTGAGAATATTTTATAAAAGTTATAAAAAATTGTGAAGTTCACTTATCAAACTTTTATGACTGACATTTGACGGAAACCTATACCATACACCTTAAATTTTGAGTAAATTTATTTAGAGTTAAATAACTATTTGCAAAAGTACCCCCAAAATAACTATTTGTACACGAAAATAATGTTCGATTTTCAGAAAAGAATCCCAATACTATAAACTTTTTAACCTCATATTTATTGGAGTATTAAACATGTATTAATATTTTCTTACAGATTACCGGTAACTATGTAGGATAATTATATTGCATTAAAAAATAGGATAATTATAGATGGTAAACAAAATTTCTTTAAGTATTTAATGTAACTAAATATTTAAGATTAGAACTTAAAATCACAAGTTAAATTCAACAGTTTTGTGTAAATTGATTCAAGCTATCAATGATCTGAGTGCGTTAATATTCAATAACGCGTATACAAACACAAACTATTAAATAAAGTGCAGAAACAATATGATAAGTAGTGTTTGATAAAAACACAAATTTCCGATTATCTGTGAGTAAAAGAAAGTAGTATTACTTCTATGCTAAAATAAGCGTGCTATTTGAGGATAAAATTTGTTTAAGAATAAGTGTTGTATTTTAATGTAATATTAATTATCATTTTTCATTAATACTTCTTCGAATAAATATTACTTTAATTTTTAATCTAATAATAATATTATTTTCTTTCATTTATTTAATAAGGTTAAATTTATAAAATTATTCGTATTTTTTATTAATTTTTTTAATTTGTATAAAATAATTTAGAACAATATTTATTTTGAGATAGAAGTAGTATCAAATACTCCCTCCTCCCTAATTATAAGATTGTTTTTAAAAATTTGTTTATTTCTTTTTATAATATATTTTTTATTTTTTAAATACATTAATTTTTTCCCTATGTATCATTAATTTATTATTCTTTTTCTAAATATTAATAAGAAATAATTAAGTGAATAGAAAGATAATTTTTTTTAAAATAATAATATATATAATTGATAAATTAATTATTTTTTAAGTTACATTAATTAACTTAAAAAAGTCTTATAATTAGTAAAAGTATACACTAGTAGTATTTTCGATAATGTTCAGTGTCGACACTCGTGGACAAATCCTACGTGGGACTAGTGGCATGCGTAGTTACTCATGTCCGCAAGAACATTTGTTAAAATAATAATAATAATTTTCCGTACACAGAAGAAGAAATTATAAAAGAAGAGAGATTTGCAACTTTGCACTTTTACCGTGCGGTGAGAATAGATGCTTACCATAAAAATAGTCGCGCTTTCGCATGCTGGTATGAATAAGACAGTAAAAACTAAAAAAACTATAATTATCCTCTTCTATTTTTTTGTTCAATTATAATTTTGCCAAGTATTGGATATTTGTTGAAAAGAGAATAGTGAAGAAAAATTTATTAACACAATAATTAAAATCATGAGTCCTATTAATTTTGAAATGAGATTGAGAAATTACATTATCATTTTATAGGAAAATACATGTATTCTTTATGAGAGATGGAGTAAATATTTCCTTAAGATAAATTCTGTTCAAATTAAGTAAAACCATAAATATAATTTTTTTTCTTAAAAATATTTAACAGAATTATACATTTATAACTTGAACTGAAAATTAGTGATTAAATTGATACTGAAATTATATTAATTTGATTCATCTAATAAAAAAAATGTATAATTGTTAAAAAAAAATTGTATAATTCGTACCAAAAGACAGTGGATTATATATAGCTTTTTTTAAAAAAATATGTTTTGGGTTATCGTGAGTTATTTTTTATTTTTGCCTTAAAAGTTTACTTTTTAAAATTTTAATTCCTGTAAATTGTTTTTTTAATTTTCTTTATTTCTATAAAATATTCTATTTTTTGTAATCTAAATTTATATTTTCCTAATTTTTATTCTTGTAAACAAAAACTTATAAAAATTATAAATAAAAAAATTAAAATCTTAAAATAATTAAAACTAAAAAAATAAAAAATTATAAAAATTAAAAATTAAAAAATTTATAGGAATCCAAATTAAAAAAACTTATGAAACTAAAATTAAAAAAAAAAACACAAAAACATATTTAAACCTATTTTTTTTTCCAAGGAGTTGCTATTGCTAACAGTACCAAACAATTTTTGTTCATTCAGAGCTTTACTCACTCCTTTGCACGTCTCAATCTGAGTCTTCACTTCATTGTTTTTGTGATTCTCTGTCTCAATAATGGCAGCACGCTTGCAATCTGCAGCTGTAAGTTCTTCATTTTTTCTCATTCTCTCTCTCTCTCTCTCACTCTTTAAGCACTGAGTAATTTGTAATAATATTCTGTTCTTGCTTTTGAGGTCACTGTTCTTTCAGCAGTTGCTGCATTAGCATTTTGGGACCATTTTGTTCTTTACCACTACTTTTTCTCAGTGATGCCATTGTTGTATTGTACTCTTCCTTGTGCTAGATCTGAAGCTGTGAGGCCAAACTCTCTCATTTCATTTCCATCCCGTGCTTAAATTGGAAGCTGGAACCTAGTTTATGCCCTGCTTGATTTGGTTGCTCTTTAACCCTTTTCAGAAATCAAAAGCACTTGCAAGTTCCATTCTTTCAGTTTCATCATCAGGTTTTAGTATGTATTTGCTGTTGTGATCTGCTATTGATTCTGCTATATATGCTCCTCATTTCTGATTCTGCTTCATGTATTCGTGGCCAAGAGGATATTTGCACTGAAATTAACAATCTCTTTTTTTTTTTTTTTTACTTCTGGGAAGTGTATGGAAGATTTTGTAAAATTGAGGGGGAGCAAAGTGATTCGGGCTGAAAGTGCCCTTGTCATTTTAAGTTATCATATCTCACATAAGTTTGTTATGATTTTCTTTTTGCTATAATTTGACAACCTAGTAGTTTGAATGTTAGTTTGACTAGCAGCCTTTTTCCCGTCAAGTAGAGAGAGAGAGAGAGAGAGAGAGAGAGTGAGATTATGTTCACTGATTACTAAGATTGACAGGTGAAGTTAAATTGAATACTAAATTTGTTCAACGTGTATCAATATGTAAGGTTTTTTGTTTTTCCCCGTTAAAAATAGTGCATTAATCAAATCTGAAGGTATCTTTAATTGGATTTTCCTCTATCAATTTATCTTATAAAACTACGTTATTTAACTTTTAAAATGAGCAAATGAGTTGGTTGTCTTCAGAAAAGGAAGGAACGGCAAAATCTTAGCTTAGCACCCAGTTTTCTGTTCTTATTAACTGAAGATGTGAACATAAACAGATGATGCTTGTGCTTACATGTTTGCTGCATGCAGGTACTTTGCTGGTGTTCCCTATAGGGAAAGATGAAATTGAAGTCTAAGAAAGGATGGAAATCTATTGTACCACTTCGTTTGAAAGGAAAATCAGCAACCCATTTTTTGTTATTTCGCAAAGTCAATTCTGCTGGCTATGGACCTGGCAAAACACCAGTTTATCTGAATGTGTATGACATGACACCCATGAATGGTTATGTGTATTGGGCTGGTCTTGGTATCCATCACTCTGGTGTAGAAGGTGCAGTTTTAAGCTTTTGATGTTGTATTTTGATTTTGCCTTATCTCTTAATCCAGGCATATTATGAGCGGTAGTCATCTGGCTTTTTTCTCAAATGTATTAGTACTAAATCTTGAGTTGGAGGGATACAAAATACTTTTATTTTGTATGAATTGCATCTCCTGCATAACCAGACAACTGGGCAAGGGAGGAGACCTAGATGTTAATCCTTGTTTTATATGTTGCACCATTTCAACCTTACCAAGTTTTGCTAGGTCATATGCTGTCTAAATAACTTAATGACTAGAGAAGGATATTTTTCTAGAGTGTGTGATAATGGTGATTTTTTGAGCCTAATGTGTGTGTGTGTGTCTTTTCTCATTTAATTTTTTTTACATTGATAACTTGAGGTCACTCTGAGTGAGAAAACTGGAAAATATCAATTTGTGGCTTCCATCTATAATTTTCTAACTTCTACCTGTCCTTGTTTTCAAGTGCCCCAATTCTTCTGTGCAATCCAAACTCATCTAAAAAACAAAAAGCTGGTAATTATTTATCTCCCATCATATGCAACTGAATAGAGGATAGTTAGGGACTTTACATGCATATAGCGGGTTCCCTAATTCTGCAGCAAATTGCTGCTTGGATCAGCTTCTCTTTAAATGTAGCTACATAGTTTTGAATTAACACTTACATTATCTGATCAATTTTACCTGTATTTTACAGTTCATGGTGTAGAATACGCGTTTGGAGCTCATGACTACCCAACAAGTGGTGTTTTTGAGGTTGAACCTCACCAATGCCCAGGCTTCAAGTTCAGGAAGTCAATATTCATAGGAACCACATCTTTGGATTCTACTCAGGTTAGGGAGTTCATGGAACGCCAGTCAGCAAGATACAACGGTGACACATATCACTTAATTGTCAAGAACTGTAACCACTTCTGCAAAGACATCTGTTACAAGCTGACGGGGAAATCGATTCCAAAATGGGTAAATCGACTGGCCAGACTAGGTATTTTTTGCTCTACTTGTTTCATTCAGGGTGGTAATTTACTTTTTGCAGTGTGTTTGGATGGAGGAAATGGAGAAAAGGAAAGGGAATGTAAGGTTTTCTTGCAACATGAGTTTGGGAGGTTTTTACAACTAACCCTCCAAAATTTCATGTTTGAGAGATTTCCAAGTTCTTTCCCTTCCTGCCCCTTGCAACTGATATGAACGCACAAGCTAATTGCTTAGAGGTTATTAGCTAGTTATTAAGTAGTTGTTACTCATAGTTCCATTGGTTTAGAATTAATGGCATAGTTAATAATAGTGTATCTGTGTATGAATAGGAAAAGGTCATTGTAATGGCATCCTTGACTTTGTGAGAAGTTGATCATTGGAGTTTATCCTTCTTAACACCAATCAGAAAGGTTACTTCACTGATCGAGACTTTCAACTTCCATCAGGCATTGACATTAGGGAAGCCATCTGCTAATCAAGTGTCCTTCTGTGAGGTCTCACATTGAAAATCCTCTGATGATATTCCCTTGGTGGAATTCTAGTTCTTTTTTCTTTTCCTGTCTTGTCTCAAAACTGTAATTCTTCAAATCTTCCTGTCTCATCCACTATTTTCTTCTTTTTTTCCCCTTTCAATTTGAAGTGCATCTGCAAATCTCGTCAATGCTAGTGGTTCTTTAATTTTATGCTTAAAATTAAACTTTGTCAAAGCTCATCACTGCCTAGTTCTTTTTCTTCTTTTTTTTATCTTAAAATTCAACAGCCTAGCCATTTTTTTTTTTACTTTGGTAGGTGATTTATGACTTTCATCACTCTTTTCTGGACATCTCTAGATTGACATGAATTTTATGCTGAGTAGCCAAACTTATGTTTGCCATCTTATGTGATCATGGATGATAGCAGTTTTTTCTTGTATATTTTCTCTATTCTTTGTTTATAATACTTCACTTGCACAAGTGCTTTTCTTAGTGTCCTTAAGGGCGCCTTTTACGTTTGTCTAAAAATTATGTGGGATAGCACGTGACACGTTTTAATCTGGACCATATTAAATCCAAACTTTATTATATGGTACATTAGGGGAAAACTAGTATGAGTTATTATGAATCATACCCAATATCATTTATGTTGACTACTCTTTGTGGCAGGTTCAATTTGCAATTGCATTCTTCCTGTGAAAAGAGAAGGCTTCGAAGTGAAAAGAGAAGGCTTCGAAGTGGCTTCAATTGCTTGTCCTCAATCTCAAAGCGTCAAAAACACCTTTCCACATCTTCACTGTTTCTACAGTCACCCATAAGAGGCTGCTTATCGTCGTCATGGCCCTCCTCGGAATTGAGAAAATCCATTAACCGTTCCTTGAAAGAAAGATAACCGAACTTTGAGAAGGTAGGAAATGAATGATTTTAAGAATCTTGTAATGTAAGTAGGATTTGGTTTCATCACATAACCTCATTTTCTTTTATTTTTCTTTCCTTGTCTTTTGCTGTTAAACCTGTCCTGTTATTTTATTTTATTTTTATTTTTTATTTTTTTTTATTGTGGTGACTAAGAATGATCCTTTCCAAGCTGTAGAAGAAACTTTATAAATGAGCATCACCACCATCTGCTGTGCTGTATTATTATTATTATTATTTTAATTTTTGTATACATTAGCATGTAAAATGATGCACCAACAACTTCAATCTAATTTTATGCAGAGACAATTGACTGCAGATGGTCATGCACTGTAAGAGTACTGTACCATTGATATGATTTTTAAGGTAGTTAACTATTATACATAGTGATTTATAATTGAATAACACGGTAAGATTAGTTTACATAGTCAATGCACAAACACATTATTTTCTTATATAATTTTACAATTCAAAGTGTACACAATGCGTCCTACACATTTTCTAAACTTGATATTCACCCGTCATGATATATAGATGGAATACATGTCAACATTTGATCAAGGAAATTAATCATAAAAGATAGCTTAAACTATAAAATTAATAAAAGTCAACTTAAATATTTTATATATCTATGTATGATCTTCCCTGCGCCCGTAAGCTTCAGCACTTGTTAAAATTAAAATCATTACCAGGTTACAAACTAGCAACCTAAATCTCCCCAAGCAAAAAATTAAATAATCAGAATCAACAATGATATTGTAAGCCACCTCATATTGGAGAGAATCTCCCTGGACGTGGCAATTTCTCATTGGATGATTCTCTCGTGGAAATTTACACCAACATATCAGTAACATTGTAACAATGTCACTCTTTGTCTCAATATTCTGCTGTCTCTCACAACTGACATTGTCCTCCTCAAGGTTGATTGGTGAAGAGGGTAGTGCACGGATCATGCTACTAACGTGGGACTGAGATTCGTTGGGAACTTGTGCCTACCTTCACTGAGGATCCAACAGTGAAGCCACATGTTGGAGATTGAATTAAAAATCCCTTTATAACCATCCTACCTACCCTTCTTCCTTCAGTTTTGTTTTTCCTCTTGCCAACTCACATTGGAATTGTTTCTTTTCTTCTCTCTCCATTACTTCTTTCAGCTACATGTTTTACCATCTAAAATGCACATACAAAAAATATAAAAGGAATAAAAGATGTAGATGAAGTTACTCTGATCGAGCAGTGAGAGTCATATGTATAGAAATCATTTCCTTGTCATCTCTATTTATAGAGTTGAATTGGAGATTTTCATACACATGCCTCTTCGTCACTCAGATTAACTTCATCTTGGTCTCTTCACTCCTTACCATTTTTTGTGTGTCTGCAGTTTGTTGATGGTGATACATGCAGTTGCAGAAGGTCATGGAGAGACATCACCATAATAAGCTTTTAAATGGTTTTTATTTATTGTTGATTGGTTTAAGTGTGTTTGGCCTTGCAATTCAATATTGTTTTCTGCTTTAAAGCTTATATCCGTTTAAAGGTCGCTACTCATGGCTGGAGATAGTACCTAAAATGTAGGTTTTCTTTGAGTTTTGGATCTAGGCAAAGGTAGTTAACTAGTATGCTAAGTTGAAGGGATGGATTGTAATGTTTTTATAATATTAGATGAGTTTATTTAAAATTTTCAAAAAAATTAAAATAAATGTTTTTTATATATGTACTTTTTGAAGAAAAAAAATAGATAGATTTTATTTTTTAAAATTGAACAGAATTTTTTTTAAAGTAGAAGCATATTAGACAAAAACATCAAAAAATAGAAAGTAATTTATTTTATTAAAATGAATACTATGTTTCTCGTCACATATATTGAAAAATGTTTCAAAGGGTATTTTCTCTTGAATGATTGTGTCGTGCTTCTGTCTAGTGTGAGACTGCGACCAGAAGTCAAGTTAATTAATTTCATTAGCCATTCCTAGCTCACCTTTCTTTTCTCCATTAGCCACATTACTCAACAAGACTTATTAGCAGCTGCATACTGACATGAAAAAATTTCTTGTCAATCATCCTTTGGTCGTTTTTTTTATCAGCCAAGACAAAGAAATATTATTACAAGAAAAACTACTACCCAGAGAGCTACATGATTCGCCATTAAACAACAATAATCATTTTCATAATCTCCTAAAGATAATTTGCATGCCATATTGAGGTGTCGCAGTCATCAACAACATTGGTCCGTGACAAGATATTCGAGCCATGTCGATTTCATCAGTTGGTCCAACGAGACATGCGGAACTGACCCATTTGAGAGTTCTAGTTTTTGTCATTTGATATATACCTGAACCCAGGAAGATAGACACTTCTGTTTGCAAGGGAGACAAGATGGTAATGTTGTTCTAGTAAATAAAAAATCTCTTTTCCTTCTTCATAGTTACTCGGGAAAGCGACTTTGTAAAACATTGTTTTTGTGCTATCAGATGTAAGGTCGTGGAGATCTTTACTCACTTCAATCTCAAATTCATCAACGCCTTTGTTCTCATCTTCCCACTTGTAAAACATTGTTTTTGTGCTATCTATAATTTGTGGAATCCAAGACTGATACAAATACATTTTAGTCACGGAAATGTTAGTTTTATAGAATTCCATCTCAAAGATTATACAACACTATAAACTATTATGCCATAAAATCCTTGAAACTCATTGGTTGGTAAGGAATCATCGTGCAAAGTTAAAGAAAACGTTTGCCAGCTGATAAAGGTTAAGTGAGAAGGGTTAACATTGTATTTTCCATCACACTCTTTCTAAAGTACTTTTATCTTATTGATTAAAATCTATTAGAAGCTCTGAATCAAGAGTAAAATTTTATTAAATAAGACATGACCTATAAATTTTGTACTTTCTAATAAATTTTAACTAACAACAAATAGTTTGTTAAAAAATGTCACTGACATTTTTGAAAGTTATTTAAATTTTAACTAATAACAAATAGTTCGTTAAAAAATGTTGCTAATATTTTTTAAAGTTATTTTAAACATATTTCGTATGAAGAGAAAATATTGTATAGTCCAAAATTATGTTACATATGATATATCTATACAATTAATGAAGAGAATATCCCTTTTTTATGTTACCAGTGATGGTGTTATGTTAGGTACATATATCATGATTGATCCCATGTTCTGAATCTTTATAATTTATATTTTGATGACACCAATTATAACTCGCATTGTCACAATTATAATTTTTTTAATTTGGGATCTTGAGACATTTTTCCATGAATCCCACAATGTCACATGTGATTCAAGATTTTTTTTATTTTTTTGTTCTAGTGATAAATCTCTTTTTGAGATCTTAAGTCATCTTTTATAAACCTCACAATTTTTGACAACGTTCATTTTATTTAATATTTTTTCTCTCAACTCAACAACCAACACTCACCCTTACCCTCTCTTTACTTTTTTTTCACTTTCCCTTTCACTCTCCACGCACTCTCATGCCTCTTCACATTTCTCTTTCCTCTTCTCCTCCCCTTCACGTTTCCTCCTCTCTTCCTCTCCCTTCATGTTTCCTCCACCCCCAACCACCACACTCCTTCCCCTTCTTTGCCCCTAACCACTACACCCCTCCTCTTCCTTTGCCCTCAACCACCATGACCCCCTTCCATTTCCTTTGTCCCCCAACCACCATGAGTCCCCCATTTTCTTTTCTTTTCTCCATACATCTCGACGCCACCATGCATTATCTAAACAATGGCAAGGGCCATCGCCCCTACCTCGGCCCTGTCACGACCTACATCTCTTCATTTGGTTCCCACCTGAAACTGTAGGGAGAGAGAGAGAAAAAAAAATATTTTATTTTGATAAATGTGCAAATCTTTAGGGACCTTGTAGAAGGCCCCTTCTCCATGCTAGAGATCTTGACTTCCCCTTTATAGGAAGATCTGTTGAAGACCAGATCTTGAGTTCAAGATCCTTGTTAAAGATTCTCTTAGATGACCAAGAAGCTATATCATTTGTCAAGGGCTCCCATATATATGTTGAACAATACCGATTCTCTAGCTTAATTTGAATGTTTATTATTATTTTTAGTGGAGAACAAATAAAACAATTAAAAAATACAAGTTAAATGCATTTAATAAAAAAAAGTGATACAATAAAAAAACTAACAATATAGAAGTAGTGGAAAGTGCCACGTGGTAAGAAGCAAAATTTGAAAATTTAAAAAGTGGTTCAAAGGTAAAATTATCCAATGAAATATGGACACAAAATGAAAGTATTCTCTTTATTTAGACTTAAATATGTTTTTAGTTCTTCAAAGTTTCATTTTCTTTTCAGTTCTCCAAATTCAAAGCTATGTTTTTAGTCCGTGAAATCCACAAAATATTCTTTTTAGTCCTTGGGTATAGCACGGACCAAATATAGAATAATAAATTTGTCACTTGCAATAACTTTTGACTACTACAATTTGATTTTCTATTTTACATTTTAAAGTATACGTCTAGTGATTAAAAACTATCATAATCAAGTCAATAAAAAAATTAAAAACTTATTAATCACTTTAAAAACTGTTTTATTTTTTTTATTGACTTAATTTTGACAATTTCAAACCACCAGAAAATTTTACTTTAAAGTATAAAATAGAAAATCAAATTATGGCAATAAAAAATGCCAATAACTGTGAATTTCTTATTTCCTGTTTGACTTACACTTTGCAAAGGACTAAAAAAATTGACTCACATTTAAAGAATTAAATACATATTTAAGCCTTTTATTTATTACTAGTGGGGAAAAGACACTTTATTCTTTTTTGAATTTTTTGAAAAATAAAAATAATAAAATAAAATAATATTGGATAGTTTTTAGGATGTGAGTGAGGTGTGGGTTGGTTGAAGAAAGTAGTTATAGAGTATATTAGTTACTCTCTTTGGTGCACTTTGAAGAGAGCAAGGAGTTACATTCGTTTCACTTTCTATGTACACATTTGTTTTCCTATCGTATCACTTAACTAATATTTTGATTGTTAGACAAACGGCATCAGATATCTTAAGAAGGGGGATTGAATTAAGATATCACAAACTATTTTTCCAATTAAAAATTTTATTCTTCTTTAATGATAATACCAATGTTCCCTTATTATGAATTACTATAATTCAAACTAAACTTCCTTAACGCAAAAGATAAATAATAATAAATAAAGGAGTTTAAAGGAGGAGAAAGTGCAAACTCAATTTTATACTGGTTCGGCCACACCCTTGTGCCTACGTCCAGTCCCCGAGCAACCCGCTTGAGAGTTCCAATATCTTGTAAAAACCCTTTACAAGTTCTAAACCACACAAGGACAACCCTTCCTTTGTGTTTAGATCGCTTTACAACAAGAAACCCTCGGTCCCTTAATCCCTTTCCTTGAGTAAGAAGAAAGAGAAGAAGAATTCTCTCTTCTAAGAGAAATATAGTACAATGAAGCGCTCAAATAATTCCTTATTGAATTGCAAGTGTTTTGGCCAAGGAATTTTTAGAAGACAATTTAATCTTTTGAGAGGATAAGAGTTTTTGGTCAGTAAAAGCTCTGAGAAAATTTCGTGTCCAAGTCACATATATATAGGCCTTTGATGGCCATTAAAAAGTTAAATGAAAAGATGTGACTGTTGGGAACCATTTTCAGAAATTCTCACTAGTAATCGATTACCATAATGGTGTAATCGATTACACAGTTATTTATCTGAAGAGTTGTGACTCTTCATTTTGAAATTTGAATTTTTAAGACTGGTAATCGATTACCAATTCATTGTATTCGATTACATAACTTGTAATTTAAATTCAAATTTCTTTAAGGCTGTTTTAAAACGTTCCAAACCTCTGGTAATCGATTACATGCTTTCTAAAACATTTTAAAACATTTAAAAGCTTTTCAGAAGGCATATTGGTCACTGGTAATCGATTACATCAGAGAGTAAAAATCTTTAAAAAACATTTTAAGTTAAATTCTTTGGCCAAACCTTTTGCTGTTTCAACTTGGAATTTTCTTCCTAAGACTCTAGGAATTATCTTGATCATATTTCTTGAATTTCTTGGATATCTTGGATTCTTGTCTTGAATAAAACTTGAGAAACGCATTCCTTTGGCATCATCAAAACATCAAAATATCTTTGCTTCTACATTGATGTTTGTACACATTTTCCTATCATAATATTTTGATGGAAAGAGGTTGTGGTATAATTGAGGGATAAAAAGGTTAAGAAGAAGTTGAGATTAAAGGGCAATTGTTAAACTTCGTAACCCCTTTATTAATGGTATAGATTAGGGGAGAGAGACACTTCATGTCTCTATATATTTTAACTAAAATTAAAAAAAAAATATTTAAAAGTTTTAAAAAAAGTAACAACATGAGAGTAGTGAGTAATTATTAGAAGAGAAATAGTAAAGATTTAAAAACTAATAAAGGATAAAACATTCTAATGAATGTGTACATCAAATGAGGATATTTCCTTTATTATTAGTATATAATTACTGCTACTACGGGACAGAGGCACTCTGTGTCTCTCTAAATTTTAAATAATAAATAAAACAATTAAAAAAATAGAAGTTAAATACATTTAATAAAAAAAGTGATAGAATAAAAAAAATTAATAATATATAAGTGGTGGGAAGTTAAAGTAGGTTAGAAGAAAAATTTGAAAATTTAAAAAGTGATTTAAGGATAAAATTATCCAATGAAATATAAACATCAAATGGAAGTATACCCTTTGTTATTAGTATAAATTATTACTAGGGAAAAAGGTACTTCATGACTCTCTAAATTCTTTGAAAAGTAAAAATAATAAAATAAAAATAATATTGGATAGTTTTTAAAATGTGAGTGGGGTGTGGATTGGTTAAAGAGAGTAATTATTGGGATACAAAAAGAAATTTGAAAAGATAGTTTAATTGAATTGGGGAAAGGGTGCATGCCGGGTTCCAACATTGTTCACTGGATTGTCCAGAGTTCTTGAATGCTATATGTATATAACAATTAATATAACAAAAAAAAATGTAGGAGGAAAAATGTTATTTTATATAGAAAATTTAAGAAAATGGAATCTAGTAATTTTTATTGATATGAAACAGTGAATAAATATATCATCCTTCCTATTATCTTTCCATGATTATTGAAGATAAAATATCAAAATAGAATTATAAATAAATAAAAAAGAAAAATATATAGGGATTTGAATAAATTACAATTTAAATTCAAATCATATCTAATCCCTACAATTAATGGATTCTAACACTCCTTCTGAAGTTGGTGCATGGATGTCACACATTCTCAACTTGTCAAGAGAATTACTAAGGGCCTTGGATGCTACTGTCTTGGTCCGTATATTAGCAAGTTGTTGTTCTAATTTGACAAAAGGAAAGACAATAATGCCATCTTTAATCTTCTCTTTGATGAAATATCTGTCAATTTCTACATGTTTTGTACGATCATATTGGACGGGGTTGTTATCAATTTCTATGGCTGGTAGTGATAATAGCACCCTCACTGTATTGAGCTTTGCAACCGGTGCAAAGGTTTCTTGGTAATCAACCCCAAAGGATTGAGTGTAACCCCTTGCAACTGGTGCAAAGGTTTCTTGGTAATCAACCTCAAAGGATTCAATGTAACCCCTTGCAACTAGTGAAAAGGTTTCTTGATAATCAACCCCAAATGATTGAGTGTAACCCCTTGCAACTGGTGCAAAGGTTTATATGTTGTCGGGAAAGTGACGGCAGCCGGTGATGACCAAAAAACTTTCCGGGAAATGAGAAAAGGGTTGTCGCAAAGCGGAAGCAAGTCGCTAGAATAAATGTGACGGCCATAAAGGTCCCCCAGAAAGAGAAAACATAGGAAAGAAGTTTGTCAGAAAAGGTATGGCGAGTATAAAGATCCACCGGGGACAGTAGGTCCCAGATACCATGTTAAGAAAATGAAATCTAGTAACGGTTTTCTTTATTCCCTTAACGTGACTCTGATACCATGTTAAGAAAATGGAATCTAATAATCTTTATTGATATGAAACAATGAATAAATACATGATCATCTCTATCGTCTTTCCATGATTATTGAGGACAAAAAATCAAAACAAAATTATAAATAAAAAAGGAGAAAATATATAGGGATTTAGATAAATTATAATTTAAATTCAAATCATATATAATCCCTACAATTAATGGATTCTAACTATTGTGCCAAGATTAGATATACTCACAAGAAATATGAGTTTCTTGTCTAAACAAGAATAAGCAAAAATGCAGAAAAGGGATGAACAAAAGCACTTCACAGAAATGGGATTTTTCAAGAGTAAAAACAACTCTCAGCAATCACTTTTCTATAAACTCTACAGATTCCTCTTGTTGGATACAAAACTCTCTTCTGATCTAGGCTATACAGAAAAAAAGAAATAGAAGCACTATCTTACGCCTAACTAACTGTCGCAACCTACCCTTCGGCGGGAGGGCGACGCGGGGCTCACGGGTGCGTCTTCCAAGGGAGGAAAATATGCGGAGTCGCCACCAACGTTTATTCTAGGAAAACGTCGAAAAAACTAGAAAGGTGTGGCCTACGAACTTTAAGTGTGAAACGTTCGAGAGTTGTTTTTACGCATGGGGAAGATATTAGCACCCTACGCGTCCGTCACACGGGATGACAACCTTTAATCAAGTGTGCAAATATGACTTCAAAATGTTTTATTTTCCCTTTTTTTTATGTCTTTTTGTATTTTTATTCTTTTTATGTTTTTTTGTATTTTTTTATCTTGTTGTGGTCGACAAGGGTGTTTCCCTTGCTCCTACATATCCTCAATTGCGATGAGGAAATCAGACCTACGTAGTTCTTTGAGAGCTAAACGTTGATTAAGTTGTTTTGATCTTTTTCCGCAAGATCAATTTTAACCGCACAAAAGTCGTTTAAGGCGTTGGACTATTACACGATCTTTTGATTCTTTTAAAAGGAGAGAAACGTTAAGGCATTGGACCATTAACGATCTCTTGGGGTGGTCGACAAAAGCGGAACTTTTGCTCCTACGTATCCTCAATTGCGATGAGGAAATCAGACATACGTAGTTCTTGCAAAAGCGGTAAAGTTACATGTTGATTTTATGCTTTTGAAAGATCCATGTTAACCGATAAAAGCAAAAAGGACTGTTTAAGGCATTAGACCTTAAAACGGTTTTTGGTGATTTTTGCGGACAAAGCTTGATTTGTGAGTTGATTTTAGCCTTAGTTTCACTTTGTTTATTGGTCAATTCATTCAAGGAAACTTCCAAAGAAAAACGTCCGATTGATTTTTTTGATTATTTTATTCAAAGATATTTTGATTATTTTAATATTATTTTTTCAAGATATTTTGATTATTTTATTATTATTTTGCTTTTTTTGGTTTAACCGAGGTTATAGCGTGAACAATCGGTTAGATTTTGCTTTAATAGTGATTAAACGACATTACAACACAAATGATCGGTTGAAATTCATTTTATCATTTACTAGGCGAGATAACGGCTCAAATAAACGGTTAAAGCACGTTAAAAATGGAAGAAAAGAAAATCGAAAGTGAACGAAATAAAGATGAAAGCTAACAAACCAAGAAATGAATTGAAAGTCTCGGATTCGGAAACTTACCGGTTGAAGAATGAAGAACGGAGGAAAACCTTCACAGATTTGTTCACGGAAACATCTCGGAAGCATTACGGAAGCACCTCAGCTTGGATTTTTTTCACGGAAACAATTTTTTTCACCTAAAACAGCTAAAATGCATAGCCAAGGGGGTTAGGGACCCTTGGGAACAGACTTCCTTCGGCTATTTATAGGAAAAGGGGGAGGAGGTTGCCGCCCAGCTCGCCCAAGCGAGTTCAGCTCGCCCATGCGAGCTGGGTTGCTTCCTCCATAAGTAACCCCGCTACCAAAATCTTTTGGAAGGGTCCGGATTCGAAAATTTAAAAACTGCTATTTGCACCCCCATCTTGATAAGTTCACCCCTTTTTTCCGTAATTTACGGAAAAGTTATGGAAGCCTTACGAAAGCATATAGGACTTGATTTTATTCATTTTTCCTCTTCCATTTCACCAATATCAAGTGAAATAATCTTACCCAAGGTTTTCGGAAATTTTATGGAAGCATTATGGAAGCCCTGGAAGCATATAGGACTTGATTTTCTTCTTTTTCCTCTTCCCTTTCACCAATATCAAGTAAAATATGTTTACCGAAGGTTTTTGGAAATTTTACGGAAGCATTACGGAAGTCCCAAAAGCCCCGGAAACCATTTTTCAACAAAACGTGGAGGATCTTGATAAGTTCACCCCCTTTTTCACTAAGTACACCCCCTCTTGGTGTTTTTTTTATTGATTTCTTTCCAAAACATTGCGGAACTTTACGGATTACGCAACGATGCTTTTTTTTCCTTCCAGATTGTTGCAAAACTTTACGAATTACGAAATAATGGTCTTTTTGACTTTCGGAATATTGCGAGACTTTACGGATTACACAACGATGGGTGTTAAACATTTTGAGGCGGTCAAGCGAAGGTCGCATGCCAACAAATAATGGTCCTTGGATGAAATTAGGGTATGGCAGTTGCCCCTATTTACTTATCTTTTATTGGAGATAAAAGCGAAGTAAAGATAAGACACTAATTTCGTTCGAGCGGAACATCATTCGGCTGATCAATATCCCAACCAGCGGAACCTGTCATTTAGAAAGAAAAGAAAAGGCATTAGGAGTGTCTGCAAAACTTCAGTGCCTTGAAAGCGATAACACGGGATAACTGATGTGCCATCATTTTCTTCTATTTTCTAAACCCTTTTTGCACCATTTTAATTATTGATTGGTCTTAATTGTCAATTAATTAGGCAGTTTTATTATTTGGGCTCATTTAGCTAATTTGATGTTTTTAATCTAATTTCAGGAATTAATGAAACATTGGGCTTAATCCGGATTTTGGTTGTGGACTTGAAGAGGGCAAATAAAGCAGCGCTTACCTTAGTTAATTTCTAATTAGGAAATTTCGCAATTTTATTTTATGTTGTTCAGTGTTTATTTCGTTTTGGGCCAGAGTATTGTAATAGGGCCCAGTGACTTTGAGTGACTCTTTTTAAATAGCTGCCTTGGGATTCGTGCAGGGCATTCTATTCTGCTATGCTATTTTCATTATTCAGAGCTTTGGTTTTAGGTTTTCACGTTTTTCTGTTCCCTTGTTACAGTTTTCGTTCTTAATGCAAATTTCCGTTTTCTATTTCTAATTACGAGTTCATTCTCGCTTCTTCTTCTACTTTCATTTACGTTTCTGTTCATTTACGTTTCTGTTCATTTACGTTTCTGTTCATTTACGTTCTTGTTCATTTACGTTTCTGCTTCATGTTTCATTTCCGTTTTCTGTTTAAATCCATGGAAGGCTAGATTTTCTGGTGTTGTTTCCTGTTGAGGACGAAGCCCAACTCTCTTTGAGGTTTCGTTTGTAATGTGGTTTCCTGGCAATTTTCCCTTCACCAGTTATCCCAAATTTCGTGAATATTAATCAGTGCACGCTTCGTGTTCGATTAATTGCCTCTGAGCCTAACTTGCGTTCATGCTTAATGGACGAAGGGCTAACTGGTGTATGTGGTGCCTAATCACGTATTGAAAACCCTAAGTTGATTTTCGCTTAGTAAATTGAAATAGGGTTGGATTAAGTGGTTGACTGTTAGGGACGAATTCTCCATAACCCAGGATAAGAGAATGGCTTCTGAATCAGAGGAAACAACCCGTTTTTAATATTAGTAGTTTCGTATTCCATTTTATTTGTTCTGCTCTTTAATTACCAAACAACCAACCCCCCCCCCCATCGTTACTGTTACTGCAAGTATATTATGAACATTTGGCTTGTCACTGCTCGTTGGGAAACGACCTAGGATCACTTCCTAGTTACTGCATTTTCATGTTTATTTGATTCGGGTACGGCCTCGATCAAATAACACGGGATAACCATGACGTTTCCACATGCCATCGAACTCGATCGTCCCTGCCTAGTAGAGAAGAATCTTGCACGTCGTCGGACTTGAATGTCTCTGGATGACAAAAGTAAAACCTGCAAAGATTTTCAAAATAATCAGAATCGGATGACCAACATCATCTTGATATCATTGGACTCATTCGCTTTGTTTGACGAAAGATGCGGATAACCATAAGGTACCCCAGCATGTCTTCAGACTCGCCGTCTCTGGACAACAAAAGGTAAAACCTGCAAAGATTTTAAAAAATAATCAGAATCAGACGACCAACATCATCCTAATACCATCGGACTCATTCGCCTTGGTTGATGAAAGGTGCAGATAACCATAAGGTATTTCCGCCTGCCACCTGACTTCACGGGTCAGGATTAACAGAAATCATTTGTATGGATAACCACTTGGGTATCTCCGCATGCCACCTGACTTCACGGGTCAGGATTAACAGAAATCGTTTTGTACGGATAACCACTTGGGTATATCCGCATGTCATCAGACTCGCCGTCTCTGGATGACAAAGGTGTAGAAGACGATGTTAGTCTCCGCGTGTCAACGGGTTTGCTTGCCCATGATTGATAAAGGGTGTAGATGACGACGTTAGTCTCTGCATGCTACCGGACTCTGAGTCTGACGGATAGCGAAAGAGTGTTTATACGGATAACCACTTGGGTATCTCTGCCTGCCACCTAACTTCACGGGTCAGGATTAAAAGAAATCATTTTGTACGGATAACCACTTGGGTATCTTCGCATGCCACCTGACTTCACGGGTCAGGATTAACAGAAATCGTTTGTACGGATAACCACTTGGGTATATCCGCATGTCATCGGACTCGACGTCTCTGGATGGCAAAGGTGCAGAAGACGACGTTAGTCTCCGCGTGCCAACGGGTTTGCTTGCCCTTGATTGACAAAGGGTGCAAATGACGACGTTAGTCTCTACATGCTATCGGACTCTAAGTCTGACGGATAGCGAAAGAGTATTTATACGGATAACCACTTGGGTATCTCCGCCTGCCACCTAACTTCACGGGTCAGGATTAACAGAAATCGTTTTGTACGGATAACCACTTGGGTATCTCCGCATGCCACCTGACTTCACAGGTCAGGATTAATAGAAATCGTTTTGTACGGATAACCACTTGGGTATCTTCGCATGCCACCTGACTTCACGGGTCAGGATTGTCATACCCTAATTTCGTTCGGGGATTATTATTTGATGATATACAACCTTTGATTGGCCGCTTCAAGATACTTGGCACCCTTTGTTGCACAATATGTGAAGTCCCGAGACGTGCCGGACATCAAAAGGAAGCAGGCTTACGCGATCTGTGAAATTCCGTAATGTGACAGAAATTGAAAGGAGGTGTTTTTCGCAATCCGTGAGTTTTCGTAACTTCTTCGAAAGCTAAAAAAGAGTAAATACATAATCCGTAAGGATTTGTATCCTTACGGAAAGAAAATAGGTATCGTTACAAAATTCGTAAAGTTTCCTAACGTTACGGAAAAAGAATTACCAAAAAAGGTAAAGGGGGTGTATTTAGTAAAATGGGGGGGTGCAAATAGTAATTTTCGAATCTGGGCCCTTCTAGAGGTTTCTAGGCAATTTCTTGCTTAAGGTTGAAGCAACCTAGCTTGCTTGGGCGAGCTAGGTGGCCACCACACCCCTCGTTTTGTTGAAAAATTGGATTCCGGGGCTTCCGGGACACCCGTAATGCTTCCGTAAAATTCCCATAACCTTAAATAAGCATATTTAACTTAATACGGGTGAGAGGGAAGAGAAAAAAAAGAAGAAAATCAAGTCCTATATGCTTCCGTAAGACTTCCGTAACTTTTCCGTAAATTACGAAAGAAGGGGGGTGAACTTATCAAAAAAGGGGGATGCAAATAGCAATTTCGAAATTTTGAATTGGGCCTTCCAGAATGTGTTTTTGGAGCTGGGTTGCTTCTGGCCTGGGCAAGCTGGGCGGCAACCTCCTCCCCCTTTTTCCTATAAATAGGCTGAAGGGAGGCTGTTCTAAGGATCCCGGATCCCCCTGGTGATGTATTTCAGCTGTTTTGGGTTAAAAAAAAAATTTTTCCGTGAAGAAAATCCAAGCCGAGGTGCTTCCGTAACGCTTCCGAGATGTTTCCGTAAGCAAATCCGTGAAGGCTTTCCTCCGTTATTCACCGTTCTTCATCCGTTCTTCGTTCTTCAACGGGTAAGTTTCCAAATCGAGCTTTTCAATTCATTCTATGTACCCGTGGTGGTCCCCATTTGTTTTGTGTACTTTTATTCTCGTTTCATTTACTTTTCGTACCCCCTTTTAACGTGCTTCAGTCATTTATTTAAGTCATTTCGCGCCTAATCTAAAAATAAAATAAATTTCCACCGATCATTTGAATTGTAGTATTCGTTAATTTCTGTTAAAATGAATTCGACCGTTCGGTCGTGCTGTAACCACGTTGGAAATAAAAAAAAGAGGTAAAATAATAATATAATAATAAAAAAATATCTTTTAGTAAAATGAAGCACAAAAATCAATCGGACATTTTCTCTTTGGGATTTCTCATTCTTAATTGAATTGACTAATAACTAAAGCGAAACTAAGGCTAAAATCAATTCGCCAAGTCAATCTCGTCCACCAAAAAATCACTAAAAAAGGATTTTGAAAGTTTTATCTCAGCTTTTTCTTACTAAGTTAAATGGATCATTTTTAAAGGCCCAACACCTTTAAGTGATCACCTTTCAAGTAAAAGAATCGCTTGATTCACCTTTAAAGAAAGAACTACGTAGGTCTGATTTCCTCTTCGATGGAGGGTACGTAGGAGCAAAAGCCCTGCTTTTGTCGACCTCAAAAAATAAAAAATAAAAGTTAAGGTAATACAATTTCCACAATTCTAAAAAATAGGCTGTTGTCCTTTAAGACAAACGTGAGAGGTGCTAATACCTTCCTCAAACGTAAATACAACTCCCGAACTTAGAATTTTCATTTTGACCGGTTTCCTTCGGTTTTTCCGACGTTTTCCACGAATAAACGTTGGTGGCGACTCTGCGCATCTTTCCTCCTTTGGAAAGTGCACCCGTGAGCCTCGCCTTCGCTCGCCCGCAAAAGGGCACGTTGCGATAAGGATTAACAGAAATCATTTGTACGAATAACCACTTGGGTATATCCGCATGTCATTGGACTCGCCGTCTCTGGATGACAAAGGTGGAGAAGACGATGTCAGTCTCCGCGTGTCAGCGGGTTTGCTTGCCCCTGATTGACAAAGGGTGCAGATGATGAAGTTAGTCTCTGCATGCTACTAGACTTTGAGTCTGACGAATAGCGAAAGAGTGTTTATACGGATAACCACTTGGGTATCTCCACCTACCACCTAACTTCACGGGTCAGGATTAACAGAAATCGTTTTGTACGGATAACCACTTGGGTATCTCCACCTGCCACCTAACTTCACGGGTCAGGATTAACAGAAATCGTTTTGTACGGATAACCACTTGGGTATATCCGCATGTCATTGGACTCGCCGTCTCTGGATGACAAAGGTGCAGAAGACGACGTTAGTCTCTGCGTGTCAACGGGCTTGGCTTGCCCCTGGTTGACAAAGGGTGCAGATGACGACGTTAGTCTCTGCGTGTCAACAGGCTCATTTGCCTCTAGTTGACAAAAGGTGCGGATGACTATAAGGTATCTCCGCATGCTACCGGACTCTTGGGTCATGATAGAAAAAGGTGGGGTTGTCAACAAAAGCGGGGCTTTTGCTCCTACGTATCCTCAATTTGTGATGAGAAACTCAGACCTACGTAGTTCTTGCTTTTGTGAGACTAAAAATAGTCTCGGTGTTTTTTTTCACTAAAATGCGAACATGCTTTAGTAAAGAAACAAAACCTCCAACTGATCAAAGCAACATATGATTTTTGATGAAAAACAATGTGTCTATTGGGGAAGGAGAGTATGCTGATGAAATTTTCTCATAACCATAAATGAGATTTTGGATGTTAGCGTTTTGTTTCTAAACGACCATTTAGAGGAAACACTGGGTTCAACAAAATAGAAGAAAATCACTCGAAGTGTATCAATTTCACACAGGTAAGTGTTTTGTCCTAATTTCGAACCATAGATATGTCATGACTTAATTTTGCAAATCATTTCCTATCAAATCGAATATTACACGCGTGATCATGGATCAATAGGACTTTTTTTTGGGAATAATGTTTTTGGAGGGGAATTTGGCTTTGAGTGTTTGGGCCTTTTCCTTTTCTATTTTTGTTTAGTGCGGGGCGAGAAAGTCGCTAGCGCACAGGATTTTGGTTGGCGATCAAAGGGAGAGGATCACTTCAAGTCGTGGTTTCCTTTCTTTTCTTGTTTACTTGTGACAATTTCGTATTGTTCAGATATTATCTGGTCCAAAGACCCTTCTGTATAATTCTTTCATTGTCTTTGATCAGGGATTTTCTTTTTTCTTTGTTTTCTCCCAATCTTTGATCGGGAATTTTCTTCTTTTCTTTTTTGTTTTCTTCCGACCTTTGATTAGGAATTTTCTTCTTTTGCTTTCCTCCGATCTTTGATTGAGAACTTTGTCTTCTTTTTTTTGTTTTCTTCCGAGGGCAAGGATGGACATTCTCACCCTGGGTCAAGGTTTATGGTGAGTTGGGATTTTGGCTCAAGGCTTGTAGAACGACTGGACATGATATATGTCTGGGTTGTTTGGCCAACGATTCAGGGATAAAGGGGATGTCCCACATTATTTCCATGACACACATGCAACAATGATGATTTGGAAATTTTATGCAAAACTGATCCTGCATGCACCCATGTGGACACTCAAGCATAAAGTTTTTATGGTCATATGACACTAGGGATCAGGATTCATTTTTCCTATTTAAGTCAACCCAGTGTTTCCAAAACATGCTCTTTTATCAGTTCATGCATTCATCTGAGTCCATTTGGGTGTTCGGGAAAGTTTTCAAAGCATTCACCCTTCAGGTGTATACACATTTTTCAACAAAACCCTTGTGCTCTGAATGGCAAGTTCATTTCCTTTCAAAAGCATGTTGGCTTTTTAGCTAACCAGTTTTATTTTTATTTTACTTTTTCTGTTTTTTTTTTTCATGAGGTATTTTGCTACCTAAACAAATGTATATTTTTGTGAGGTATTTTTGCTATATACATGCGTATCCAAGGTATCTTGCTACCTAAACATACATATATATATTTTGAGGTATTTTTGCTACACACACACACACACACACACACACACACACACACACACACACACACACACACACACACACACACACACACACACACACACACACACACACACACACACACACACACACATATATATATATATATACACCAGAGATCAGCGAAAAGGGATCAAACGGACAAATAGGAAGTAAGAACGGAATATGATTGCAGTATGTAGTATTAAAATTATATAAGAAAGCAGTAAATAAAATAAATTAAAAAAGGCAAGAAATCATAAAACAAACAGAAACGACGGTAGAGCCGCATAGGATCTGTGAAACGAGGAAAAGAAAAGAAACCGAAGCGGCGGCAGAGCTGCACAGGATCGGTCAAGAGGGAGAAGGAATATGAAAAGAAACTTTAAGTTTATTCAAAGTGAAATTGAAAGAAGAGCTTACAAAGATTTTTTCTATGTAGAGCGCCTCTCTCTCTAAAACCTGAAAATATGGCTATCTGAAGGGTACCTCACAATGGAGACGAGGACTCCTTAAATAGACCTATTGATTACTGTTTCAACAGTATCGGTAACATCAACCAGAACTGTTACAAATTAAATTTTTTTTCCGAATTGATTAGTTACAATGATTATTCGTTCACTACAACTAATTAATCATCTTTCAGTGAGATTCCAAAACAATCATCCTCATTCTGGTAGAAAGGATCATCATCTTGGTCATCAATGTCTTCTGAAGATTCGGCCCCCTTCTTTGAAGATTCTTCATCTTCTTCTTGTTGAAGTAGCTGGAGAACTTCCTTAAGGTTCTGGGCAAGGCTTTCTTTGGATTTTGAACTGGCCAAGAATGCCGCAAGTTGAGATTTCTGATTCAAAAATAATGACGTTTCTGGATCAACAGGTTTGAGAAATTCAGGGTGGCTCTGGAACCAGTTCTTGACTTGGTTTGGAGCAGCCTTTGAGGTATCAAATTGTGTCCACCATTTTACAAAAGCATGTCTCTGCAAAGGTGGGTATTGCTTGTTGTTTTCAGTTTTCCCATATCTGTATTGCCACGAAAAGATCCATGTCAAAGCAAAGCTGGAAAAATACATTAAATCGACTGGAATTCTTGATTCCTGGTTGTTGAATAATCTATTGAACTGTTGAAATCCTTGTTGGACTTCTTCTAGAAATATTTGTGATATTGGACCAAAATGATTCCACCGTTGGAGGAACCTGTTTGGAAAATTGTATACAGTGTTGTTCTTGAAATAAATCAACCAAGAATGGTTGAATTTATTGTTCTGATGCCAAAATACATTGGTCCAGGCATCAATGTAGTCCCAATAAGTGTATCCTGCTGGGTCAAATGGTGCATAAAACTTTTTGGGTTGGTTAAGATTGGTCTGGTAATGCCGTGGCTGCATTACTTTCAAAATTTGGATTGTGGAGTGGGTATTTAGGCTCGGGTCTTTTGAATCCTTGAAATGTTTGATGGATACTGAATTTGTATCCACTAGAATGAATTCATAGAACTTTTTAGTTTTATTTAAGGCTGTTGGCCTATAATGGAATCCTTGGGGGAAGACTTTGGCGGTTGCTTTGAAAGGATTTTTGTCCCAATATTCTGGTTCCATTTGTAGGACATTAAAAAAATTGTTTTTTGGAATATAGTTGTTGGTGGGTTTTGGAGTTGGGTCTTGTTGAGCCAACGTTCGCTTTTCTTTTGGGTTAAAAACTGTCTTGGTTTGTTTGGTCTTTTGGATTTGTTTTTGGAGATCAGTTTCAGAATCATCGTCTGATTCTGAGGCCATTTCTGCCCAGGTTTTCTTGGCTAATTTTGGGATTTTGGTAAGGCCTATGTTTTCTAAGGCCTTAAGAGTTTGAATTGACCAGGCGTAGTCAGCCACGGTCTGTTTTCCTGTTACTGGTTTGGGGGATTCTTGAGTGGATGACTCAGGTTTGACGGTGGCTATTTGGGTCAATGACCCTTCAATTTTTGTTTTCTGGGTTGATGACCCAGTTTGGGTAGGTGACCCAGAGGATGATGAGGTTGTTTTCTTGATTATTGGCTCTGGTAGAGCCAAGAGAACTTCTTTTCCTTTACTATTTGTTATTCCTCTTCTCCCGGAGGAGCTTGACACCTTAGGAGGCATCAATATTTTTCTGTAAAAATTCACGTGTGAGGCAGTCAGGTAGAGAATTTGAGGTGCCCTTGATGTATTCTATTTCAAAATAAAAAACACTCAAGATTGCTTGCCATCTGGCAAAAATTTGTTTTGATGCAAGATTTTTAACATCTTTTTGAAGAATATCTTTGGCTGACTTGCAATCAACCCTTATTAAAAGATTTTGGTTTAGTAAATCAGATTGAAATTTGGAAATGCACAAAACAATTGCTAAAACTTCCTTTTTAACAGTTGAATATTTTAGTTGTGCAGGATTCCAGTGTTTTGATGTATATGCAATGACATGATCTTGACCATGTACTCTTTGTTTGAGGATGCCACCATAACCTATGTCTGATGCATCGGTTTCGACAATTTTAAATGCCTGAGGAATAGGAAGATACAAACATTTTATAGATTGGACTTTGAGTTTGATTTCTTTAACTGTTTGGGTATGGAGATCAGACCAAGGAGGCAGATTTTTCTTCAGCCTATCATGCAATGGCTTGACAATATTATTTAAATAGGGGACAAATTCTCCTACATAATTTAGACAATCTAGAAATCTTTGTAACTGGGTTTTGTCTAAGATTTGGTTGGGAAATTTGCTAGCAAACTCTATTGACCTTTCTATTGGAATGATTGTACCTTGATATATGTGATGACCAAGGAATCGAATTAGAGTTTGGAAAAGATTGATTTTTGATTTGGAGACTGCCAACCCATTCTGTTTGATGATATGGATAAAAGTCAGGAGATGTTTGAAGTGTTGGTCAATGTTTTGGGAAAAGATTAAAACATCATCTATGTAGACAATGACATATTTTGAATAGGGATTAAAAATATCATTCATAATTTTTTGAAATTCTGAAGGGGCATTCTTCAGTCCGAATGGCATTACATTCCATTCATATTGCCCAAAAGGTATAGTAAACGCTGTTTTGTACCTATCTGATTCTTGGATTTGGATTTGCCAAAATCCAGATTTCATATCAAATTTTGAAAATATTTTTGCAGAATTTAATCTGTTAAGTAAATCTTTTTTGTTTGGAATAGGATACCTAATCCATTGTAATGCTTGATTCAGTGGTTTGTAATTTATGACTAAGCGGGGTGTTCCTCGCTCAAGCTCAGATTGTTTATTGACATAAAAAGCCGCACAAGACCATGGGCTTTTGCTTTTCCGGATTAGGCCTTTATCAAGCAAATCCTTGATTTCCTTTTGGCAGTATTGAAAGAGTTCTTCGTTCATTTGAATTGGTCTAGCTTTTGTGGGAATTTGTTTTTCCCTAAAGTCTTTTTCATAAGGGAGATCAACAATATGTTTCTTTCTATCCCAAAATGCATGTGGCAAATCAGAACAGACAATCAATTCGATATGACTTAATAAAGATTGAATTTTTTCTTTTACTTGGGGTTTTCCTAGTTGTATCTGAATATTATTAAAAAATACTTCTTCTTTTAAGAAGTTAATTTGGTTAATCTTATTTTCTATGAGATTTATATTTTTGGAGATTGGTTTGGTAGAGAAATTAAATATAATTTTTCTTCCCAAATAATTTGTAATTATTCCTTCATTAGATATTTGAATGGGAAATAAGGCTCTAATAAAGGGGGTTCCTAGGATAACTTCGTTCTTAAGGTTTTTTACCAGAAGAAAGTTTGTATTAATCCTAAGACCTTGATTTTCAATGATTGCATTAGATAGTTTGTAATTGATCTTTAATTTAGATCCATTTGTTGTACTAAGTTTTTCTGAGGTTTTTTCAAAGAATTTTGTAGGAATTAATCCTTCTAAAATACAATTTGAATCAACCCCTGTGTCAAATAGGGCCATGGTATCTAAAACAAAATCATTAATAATTATTTTTATGTTTATGTAGAATTTTTGGATTTTAATCTTGTTGATTAATCCCATAAACATATAATCTTCTAGATTTTCTAGTTAGTTTTCTTCATTGTTGTTGACGCTTTCGGAATCACTATCTTCCTCAAGTTGAGAAAGAATGATTTGATGAATTTCTTGTTGTTGACGAAGTTCTCTTACTTCCCTTTTTAGATTGTTTATCTCTGTTTGGAGATCTTGGATTGTCGTTGGTTTGGCCGAAGAGTTTTCTAATCTTTTGAATATGTTACTTACATCAAATTTATTATTTGTAATAAAATCCTTTTGTTTAGGTTTTACTTCTAATGTTTTCTTGAGTTTTTCCTGAAAACCTTCTTTTCTTGCTGATCTGGTATAGAATTGATTGCCTCAAACAAGAGATCTTCTTCTCTTGTTAAAGTATTGATTTTTCCATCATCATCGGTTGATGATAATTGGTCATCTTGTTGGATTATGTTTAGATTTTCGTCGGAGAGCACGAAGGATGAAGTTTCTGTTTCTTCCTCCGAGGTTTCTATGAGCAAATTGTTTATTTGCTCTTCAATAGCTGGTTCTAAGTTAAGTTTCTTAACTTCTTCTTTAGTCTACAATATTTACTGATGTGGCCTTGTTTTCCACAATTGTAGCATGTTATTTTTTATTTTATCTTTTGTCTAGGATTTTCCATTTCTTTACTGGTTGAGGGCTTGTGTGAGTATCTCCTTTTTGGAAATCTTCTTTTATTAATCTGTTTATTTTCATGGACTTCTCTCCTAGAGGTTTGTTTTTTCTTTTGTTTTGGACAGACCGGTAAACCAAATTGTTCGCATAAAGAACCCAAGTCTTTATTTGTTTGGGCCTTTTCTTTAGCTAATTGTCTCTGAATTTTGTCATCTTAACAAATCTTTAAGGAAACCTTTTGGACATAAGAAATTAATTGACTGTAGCTTAAGCTTTCGTATGGAATGTCTCCATTGGCTGATTGACTACGGATTTTATCTCTAACCTTATCTCCTAATGATCTTGGAAGACCGGCTAGAAATTTTTCTTTCCAAAAAGGTTGTTGACTATCTTCTCTTGTGAAGACCCTAGTTAGGAAAGTATCTTTGTACCACCTATAATCTGCTAAGGTTCTATACTTAAGGTTTGATAATAATTTTGCAGACCTATATTTCCACAAGGATGGGTCTCCAATGAAATGTTGGGCTATTGTAAAAATTAATGTGTTAACAGCGTTAGGAATCTCTTTATCATCGTCATTAGTAATGACTTTTTCATTGAGATCAGTTTTAACTGCGCTGTAAATTTTTTATTTCTCTTCATTAGTGAGATAATTATCCTGCCAACCTTTCAATTGTCCAGAAAATCCTGCCACTAAGATATCTATAATGGTTTCCTCTGAACATTCATGGGAGGTTTGGTAAGTTATAGCTACCATGGTCATATGTTGGAGTGTATTCATGATGTTATACTTTGTTTGTGCATCTATGTTCCATTCATAGATGTTGTTTGCACTAAAACTTTTAAAATTATTTTCACCTCTTTCTTCTAGTAGAAGATCTGGGGTAGTTGGACGTTGATAATATAATTTGGAGGGTGTTTCCAATGTTTGGAATTAATCGGATTTATATTCTTTTATGATATTGATCCTATCTCAGTTGCATTTTCTGAGTTTTGGTCACTATCTTCATTAATAACATTAATTAATTTTGAGGTACTTCTTGTTACTATTTTGGAAGTATTCTCCGAAGTTTGGGGAGTTTCTGGAATGACCTTAAGTAAACTACCAATTTTGTTTAATAATTCACTATGGTTGTCTCCTACTCCTTCAATTAAAGATTTTGTTTTTCTAAGTTCCCTAATTTTCCTTTTAGCTTTATCACTAACTTTGAAAGGTTTGAATAATGGTTTTTCAATGGGAATGCTTGGCGAAGCTTCCTCAACTGATTTTTGTTTAGGAACGACCTTAGTTTTAATGGTTTCTCCTAAAACTTGTAAATATTTGTTGGTGTAATTTGCCTATTCCATTAGGCTCCTAATGTCTCTAGAGGTTACTTCCTCGTTGACATCTTTAGTTTTGAATGGGACTGGCATGACATGCTTATTGTTACTGTCCTTGACATTTGGTAGTTGATATTGTGTTACAGGAGGTAATTCCGATTGGATTAACTCACCATCTTTCATTTGCCAGTTTGTTATGACATTTGTTGTTGGATGACCTATTATGTCTTGCTTCCATGGGTAATCTATATCCTTTCTGATGGTATAAGCATGGAACCAATCAAAGAAAAGGACATTAATTTTGACTCTTTCGACAAATTCATAGAACTTGTCTTGGATCTGTTTTCTGTTTGCACCCTTGTAATGTTGGAAAAACCATCTCCTTTGAAGTTCATTCTCCGGAGCATAAAAGTTTTTCCTAAGGGTTTCTTTATCAATGCTAAAGTTGTCAGATAACATCATAAGGTTCCATAGAAGAATAAGTTGGGGATTGGATCGACTTTTGGTCATCCTCTTGTTCTTGCTTGTAGGTTGTTCTAGGTATACTAGAAGTAGTATCTAATCCTTGAAGGTTTACAGTAGGGAACTGGTTGTGTGACTCAGATCTGGTTAGTCCTACTGGAATTGAACGAGTTCTAACCGAAAAAGACCTTCTGGCTGACTCATATTCAGACCTAGAGGCTTTTATTCTTGATGAAAAAGAATTTCTCCTATTGAAGGTTATTTCTACCTTGCCGGAGTTATCTTGCTTAATTTGCTCTATAGTTGGAGCGGGTCGGGGAACAGACGGTGTGGCCTTATCCATAACCCATTTTTCTGGAAGAGTTACTTCATCCCATTTTATTGTTCTTGGGAGAGAAACGTTAGCCTTTGTCATATCAGTGATAAACAAAGTTGTCTCTCCTCTTTGAGGTTTTAACAGGATTCTAAAAGCACAAGTATTCATGACCTTGTACTGAATCCTATAAATCAAGGCTGCTGGAATTGATCTTTCTTTCATGTCAAGACCATGAAAGTGGATATTTAAAAACAGAGAGTCAAGAATGTTTATGTCCATCAGACTCACCGTTTTGTTTGGATAACAATTGAAGTATACTGGACCTTGTCCTAAGCTTGTTTCTACTGTTCCAATTAAGGAATCTTCAAACTTATTATGCCTAATATCTCTAAGGCACATTAAAACTGCAGCATCTATGCCCATATCAATCAAGGGCTTGATTGCTACTTGGACACAACCAATGTATAAATATTTGTATTTACAACTATGTTCATAAATTGAATTTTTTGAGAGCAGATGAAATTCTTCCCCTATGTCTTGTGCTAGAGGAATATTATTTTCTACCGTTTTGATTATGTAATCAAAATTATGTTTGTCTTTAATTGTCTTAGGAACATATAGGGTATCCTGAGGGATTTCTGGAATGTTCCAATCATCCATGTTTTGGTTTATATCTTCGAATCTGACTTCTTCATCGAAGAGATTGTGTTTTGGGGAGACCTCGTGGGTCTGGTTATCTTGTTCATTGAGTAAATTATTGGTTTTGGGTGAATTCATTGAAGAGGAGGATGAAGACGAGTTTGATCTAAAATAAATACGAGAAAATGATCGTAAAAGGCGAGACATATTGGATATATCCTCTAATATCATTGCCATCATATGGTTCCATAGAAATGTTGCCGTAAGTATATATGTAACTAAATTTCTTGGATATGGATAAAATTCTTAAGAAAAAACTCATTTTTTTGTGTGAACAATATAGTTTGAACATATCCCTATAGTCACCAGTATATTATGTCTCAATATTTTATTTGAACAATACACCTTAGCCTTACTGCCCTTTCCATCTACGGGACTTACTGTTACAATATCATTCAATTAAAATATCATACTGCTGTACTTCCAGAAGATGTTGTTCAAACATATACTATTTAAATTAAAATAAATGTACATCGTCCAGATCCATGAACTCAGTTAACATATTTCCTTACAGAATACTATTCCTACTTCCCCATCAAGCTCTGTAAATTAAAATAACTGTACATCGTTCTTACATATATATATATATACATGCATATCTTAGGTATTTTCACTACCTAAACACACATACATATATTTTGTGAGGTATGACTACCTTCCGAGCCTGTGCTTGTTTTATTTAAATTCCTAGGATCATGAGCAACTAGGTGTGTCCTACTATGACTTTGAGAAACAAAGGTGATCAAATAACAAGCAGAGATTTAAAAGGTACTAGGTTGCCTCCTAGTAGCGCTTCTTTAATGTCTTGAGCTGGACGCGTGATGACTTGTCGGTCACGGACCTAGTACTTTTGCTTACCTTTGGCTTTGGACTTGGTTGCCTGCTGGTCGGCCATGGGTCGTAGGCAAAGCTCCAACCTTTGTAGATGAGCTGAGGGGCTTTGAAGGTGGAGGCGGTGCGTCTATTGCCCGCTGCCGGCCATCCCCAGGCTACTGTGGTGTCTCGCCCTGCGCTTGCCTGGGGGGCGCAGTACTTCTTGATGAAAGCCCGGTTATTAGGGGGCCTGATGACCTTGTTGGGGGCAACGGGCACTCCGTAGAACTGAAAAAGGCCGGTAATCAGAGCTGGAAACCCTAGGACCCTGTTGGACTTCTCCGGGTCCACTAGGTGTCTTGCGGGCGCAATCCCTGCAGACAATAGATGACATCAGAAATCAATTGAGCGATATGCATACTTACCTATGTCACGATGGCGTGACCTTGCTGGGGGGACGGGCACCCGGTAGGACTAACAGAGGCCCGTAACCAGAGGTGGAAACCCCAGGGCCCTGTTGGACTCCTTCGGGTCCACTAGGTGTCTTGTGGGCGCGATCCCTGCAAATAATAGATGACATCAGAAATTGATTGAGCTATGTGCATACTTACCTACGTCACGATGGCATGACCTTGCTGGGGGGGACGAGCACCCTATAGGACTGACAGAGGCTCGTAACCAGAGTTGGAAACCCCAAGGTCCTGTTGGACTTCTTCGGGTCCACTGGGTGTCTTGTGGGCGCGATCCCTGCAAATAATAGATGACATCAGAAATCAATTGAGCCATGTGCATACTTACCTATGTCACGATGACACGGACCAACTGATACTTCCGTAGGGGGAGACCGGCATTGTGGTCGCTGGGCGGAATGTTGCTAGGTAGCAACGTCATCCATATCTGTGTAAGAGTGGTCATGTTGGTGTGCATGATCCGCACTTGTCTCTTTGCAGCGGAACGGGTGAAATCTTGCCTCGGTATGCATAATAGCTGCGCGATAGCCTCCTCCTCTGGTTATGCTCGCACAGTTGGTCCACCTCTAGGATCAAGGGGTGGCCCAGGAAATGATAAAACGAAACAACTGGCCCCTTAATCGGGAGCACAAGTCTAGGTTAAGCATTAAGGGTAGAGAACCTTTAAATTCTCTTAAGGTGTGGATGTGGAGCCCACTAAAAGTGAGGACGTAGAGCCCTCTAAAGGCAAGGACGTGTAGTCCTCTGAAGGCGAGGGCAAGTAGCCCTCTAAAGGCGAGGGTGTGCAGCCCTCTGAAGGAGAGGGCGTGTGGCCCTTTGAGGGCGAGGACGTGTAGTCCTCTGAAGGCAAGGGCGTGTAGCACTCTAAAGATAAGGACGTGTAGTCCTCTGAAGGTGAGGGCGTGCAGCCCTCTGATGGCGAGGACGTGTAGTCCTCTGATGGCGAGGGCGTGTAGCCCTCTGATAGCGAGGATGTGTAGTCCTTTGATGGCGAGGGCATGCAGCCCTTTGATGGTGAGGACGTGTAGTCCTCTGATGGCGAGGACGTGCAGCCCTCTGATGGCGAGGACGTGTTGTCCTCTGAAGGGAAAGGCGTGTAGCCCACTAAAGGTGAGGGAGTGTAGCCCTCTTAAGGTGAGGACGTGTGGTCCTCTGAAGGGGAGGGCGTGTAGCCCTCTAAAGGCAAGGACGTGTAGTCCTCTGAAGGCGAGGGCGTGTAGCCCTCTGAAGGCGAGGACATGTAGTCCACTGAAGGGGAGGGCATGTAGCCCTCTGAAGGCGAGGACGTGTAGTCCTATGAAGGGGAGGGCATGTAGCCCTCTAAAGGCGAGGACGTGTAGTCCTCTGAAGGCAAGGACGTGTAGTCCTCTAAAGGCGAAGGCATGTAGCCCTCTGAAGGCGAGGACGTGTAGTCCTCTAAAGGGGAGGGCGTGTAGCCCTCTGAAGGTAAGGACGCATAGTCCCCTAAAGGCGAGGGCATGTAGCCTTCTGAAGGCAAGGGCTTGTAGCCCTCTAAAGTCGAGAACATGTAGTCCTCTGAAGGCGAGGGCGTGTAGCCCCCTAAAGGCGAGGACGTGTAATCGTCGGAAGGTAAGGGCGTGTAACCCTCTGAAGGCGAGGACGTGTAATCCTTAGAAGGGGAAGGCGTGTAGCCCTCTGAAGGTGAGGACGTGTAGTCCTCTGATGGCGAGGGCGTGCAGCCCTCAGAAGGCTATGACGTGTAGTCCTCTGAAGGTGAGAGCGTGCAGCCCTCTGAAGGCGAGGGCATGTAGCCCTCTGAAGGTGAGGACTTGTAGTCCTCTGAAGGCGAGGGTGTGTAGCCCTCTGAAGGCGAGGACGTGTATGCCTCTAAAGGCGAGGGCTTATAGCCCTTTCAAGGCGAGGACATGTAGTCCTCTGAAGGTGAGGGCGTGTAGCCCTATGAAAGCGAGGGCGTGCAGCCCTCTAAAGGTGAAGACGTGTAGTCTTGTAAAGGCGAGGGCGTGCAGCCCTCTGAAGGTAAGGACGTTTAGTCCTCTAAAGGTGAGGGCATGTTGCCCTCTGAAGGAGAAGACGTGTAGTCCTCTGAAGGCGAGGGCGTGCAACCCTCTGAAGGTGAGGACCTGTAGTCCTCTGAAGGGGAGGGTACTAGTATCCAAGGGTCCACCCTTTTGAGAAAGCAAGAGATTGACTTATTAATAGGGCCGGTCATTCAAAAAGATTAGATGTTAGAAATCTCTGCAGTTAACATGATTTTTAGGGATGCAGATGCATGCAACCTTTGTCTTGAAATGCAGTAAATGCGGACTTCGTATGCAACTATGCAATGTAATGGAAAGTTGTACAATGTTCATGACATTCTTTCCCTATTTTGTGATTTTGATTTTGATTTGATTTTTTTTTTGGAAAACACAGATTGGTTGTCCTTTTGAAAGAGGTGATAATTCATGCAACCTTATCCTATCTTTTGCAAATCTCTCCGAGAACTCCCTCAGAGTATATGTTCTGTTTGATTTAGTCACTTGACCATTTTGGAGGGACGACAATGGAGTTGTTTGAAGTTTAATCAATCCATTGAAATCCCAGGGTTTGTCCCCCCTTTTTTTGTTTAAAATCATCGACGGGTGAGAACTTTGATCTGCCCCTAGGTTCGCTTGAGGCTCATGCATGGTGCTTTTCATTGCCCTAGTGTAGGACTTTGAGGTACCAATTATTGTCTTTCGTCATGACCTTGTAGCAGGGAACCTATTGGGTGAGAACTTCTAATTTGCCCCTAAGTTCGCTTGAGGTTTATGCATGGTGCCTTTCATTGCCCTAGTGTAGGGCTCTGAGGTATCCATCGTTGTTTTGTTTTCACAACCTTGTAGCAAGGAAGAATGAAAGAAGCGGCTGATTCTCAAAAAGGACTTTCAAGGACAAGAAACAGTTGAAGGATTTTTCAATTGACGGATTAAGTCAAATGACTCCTATTCTTGATAACTCACTTCTCTCTCAAAAAGACAAACTTTCAAGAATGATAAAATCAGGTCACATGAACGTCTATATTTTTACTTGAAAACACAGTCAATCAAATGTTTTTTCCTTTTCCTTTTTTTGAACTTTTTTTTTTCACTTTACTCGTCATTTTACAGCACCCTCACCAAATGTGTAGCACGAGTAATTTCTGATTGAACGGTCTTGGAAGTCCAAACTTAGGAGTGCAGGTCGCTTGAGCAAACAAACCAATGGCTTGCACCCACATTCTAGTGGAAGCAAAGATGTAATTACGAGAGGATGAGGGACAAAGATGTCAAATTTATCCATTTTACTTAGCATTGTAATTGTGGTTTACAATAATGGCATAAACTTGAAAATCCTGATGAGTCATTAGAGACATCTAACAACAGCTTTCAAAATTGCTCCATGTGTGGTGTCGCTTGTCAATGTTAGGATTCACAAGCGATTCTCCTCAAATTTCAGCCAACCCGCATTAATTAAACCTTGCACCTTATGCTTCAGGGCCATACAGTGCTCAATGGAATGTCCCGAAACTCCTCCATGATATGCACATGTTGCGTTCGAGTCGTACCCTCGGAAAAATGGAGGTTGAGGAAACCTAGCAGGGGTTATGGCTACCATTGCATTATCAAGTAGATAAGGGAGCAAGTTTAGCATAGGACACTAGAATTGGGGTGAATTCTACAGGCTTTTTGCTGCAAAATTCCTTCCTTGGTTGGTGCTTTGGTTCGTGCTAAAGGTGGTGTTTTGCATTGGTTGTGTGGTAGGTGGGTTTTATGGTTGATTTAGGGATGACCTTTGTGGATAAATAGGTGGGGGTAAGGACATTGTTGGGTTGGTGGGAAACTTGGCCGTATTGGAATGGCAGTCGCAACATGGGTTTCTCCTTCATTCTCACCCTCTTCATTTGCCCCAGTTTTCTCATTCATCCAAGCAAGATGATTAAATTTGCCTCTTTTCAGACCCACTTCGATCCTTTCATCGGCGAAAACTAAATCAGCAAAGCTTGAAGGTGTGTAGCCCACCATCTTTTCATAGTAGAATACTGGTAATGTGTCTACCATCACGATTATCATCTCCCTTTCCATCATTGGGGGTGCCACTTGGGCTGCCAGATCTCTCCACCTTTGGGTGTATTCTTTGAAAGATTTGTGCCCCTTTTTGCACATGTTCTGTAGTTGCATCTTATCTGGAGCCATATCAGAATTGTATTAACACTACCTAACGAAAGCAACCATTAGGTCCTTCCAAGCATGGACTCGGGAAGGTTCCAAGTTAGTGTACCAGGTAACAGCTACCCCAGTAAGACTTTCTTGGAAGAAATGTATCAGCAGTTCCTCATCTTTTGCGTATGCCCCTATCTTCCGACAATACATCTTTAGATGGTTCTTGGGGCAAGTAGTCCCCTTGTACTTGTCAAAGTCCGGCACCTTGAACTTGGGAAGGGTGATGATATTGGGTACTAGGAACAACTCTTCTAGGTTAACAAAGGAATAATCTTCGCCTCCTTCAATGGCCTTGAGCCTTTCCTCTAGATGTTCCAACTTTCCCATTTCTGCCATAGCATGAGGGTTTTTAACCGCTGTGGAATGCGAGGGGTGTGGTTGTAGGTGATACTGAGGGCCCTCCAAAGTGTTTTGTAGGGGTATACCACCAGCTGCTTGCCCTTCAGTGGCATATCCAAGGCAAAACTTGAAGTCGGCTAGATTGTGGTGGGAAATTTCATGTGTCTCCCCCATGGGTTGAGAGACATGTACATGATGAGGTTGTCGGCTCTCAATGAGTATGGGAGCGGAGTTATTGACATCCTCATTGGGAGTGTATGCCACATTGGGTGGTGTATAGTTGGGAGGCAAGCCATATGGTGGGAAGGCGTGCTTGTTTTGAATTTGCACATAATAAGGGCCGCCCGTACTTCCCAAATCTTTTCCTACCATAGCTGAGGTTAGATGATTCATTTGGTTGAGGCCAGATGAGGGCATCAGGTTCACCTTAGCAACAACGCTGGTAGCAGCAACTGCAACCGCATTGGCTTCCATTATCTTCTTCATGCTCATCATGGCCTCCATCATTGTGGTCATTTGCTCTTTCATGGCCTCCATGTCGGCCTTCATCTGCTTTTGCACCTCCTCTACTTCACCCATTACTCTAGCTCTAGCACGGGTTCGGTAAGGGCGCCGTAAAGTGTGTTCTTTCCTTTTTATAACAATGATTAAGTTCATTTTTTTTCAAGGAAAGAATGCAATGAGCAATGCAACCAATGAAAAGCATGGATGTATGCGAATGATGCACGGTTGAAGTATTGCAAATTTTTATGCAAGACATGGGGTTGAATCAATTTAGATTTTCAACATGGTCCATGACATCTTTGTCAAGGTGAAACTAGAAGTAACAAGGACATCAACAATCCTAAATGTGTTTGGCAGTAGACGAAGAAGCGATGTAACCCGATCCATCTTTTGCCCCAATTTCGCAAGATGGTTACTTCCATACTTCAACTTGACTTGATGAACCTTTTTCATAAAAGCATGAGCTTGGTTCAACCCCATAACCCAAGGAATGGCAATTTTGATCGCCAATACTTCGACAACATTTCATAGAGATGAATGACTCGGGCATACTTATGCTATGCATGGAAAATGTAATTATGAGATTGAGATGCCCGAAGAAACATCTTTTCTTAGTTAACCATGCATTAGGTACCATGTTCAATCATTTTGTTTTTAAGTGAAACGGGTTTATGATCCCAATATGGTTGGCTCATGGTACCGAACATATGCAACTAAGAATGCATCATGAATTTTCATGCTTCCTTTTTTGTTTTTGTTTTGCAGAGGAAAATGCAAGGATCATGCATGAGTAAACAGGAAAATAAAAGGTATGCAAAAAGCATGTAAGATGCAGATGCATGGTGATGAAATGACTTATGCAAAATGAAATGCATGAAATCATAAGTGACAAATGCAGGAATGATACATCCATTACGATGCCATGAAGAGATGCTTATGCGATGCATGATATGAATGCATTTACGGACACGAGAGCCCGGAAAAGCATCTCTTCTTACTTGCACATTTGGGGGCACAGTGCCCCATGTGTGCAGTTAAGAAGGTGATATGGACTTTCCGGTTTCCCGTGACAAAAGACGAGACCAACATACAATGCATGCGTGACGACATGATACAGATGCGCAACAACGCAACAAGGGGATGTACACAACATGCAATATCCTCAAATAATCACATAGCAAAGGCGCACATGACATTTAGGTTATATGCATGGCAGTGTTTAAAAGGCACGCAACGTGTTCGCTTCATGCCCCTATTTTAGGGACCTAAACGGGAGGAACTAAAAGGCTTTTATTGATAATTCCCAAGGTGGTCATATCTCTCTTGATGGTTTCTAGAGGTATCATCCCCTTTGAAAAACATATTGCGGAAGTAGGGACTACTAGCAACAATATGTTTATCAAAGAGAAAAAATCTAGATGAGAGTTCACTGTTATCAAGCAAGTCAGAGACCCAACATGACCACAGATTCACCTCCACTCCTTATGTTCCCATGGACTCGGGTATAGGGCCCCTTTTCAACTCGCCGTGTGTACAAATAGTATTGGTGTTTGTGTGCATCAAATGAATAAATATCTAGCTCATGCATACATTTCAAAAACACACTAAAAGCACCAAAGAGTTATATACAAGAACGTAAGAGAAATAAAAGGAAACCGACAAAAGAGGAAGTCATGATATTGCACGAGATTAGAAGGCCTAACTCTCTAAAAACAGTCCCCAGTGGAGTCGCCAACTGTCGTAACCTACCCTTCGGCAGAGGGCGACACAGGGCTCACAGGTGCGTCTTCCAAGGGAGGAAAATACGCGGAGTCGCCACCAACGTTTATTCGAGGAAAACGTCAGAAAAACCGGAAAGGTGTGGTATACGAACTTTAAGTGTGAAAGGTTCGGGAGTTGTTTTTACGCATGGGGAAGGTATTAGCACCCCACGCATCCGTCACAAGGGACGACAACCTTTAATCAAGTGTGCAAATATGACTTCAAAATGTTTTATTTTCCCTTTTTTATTTCTTTTTGTGTTTTTATGCTTTTTATGTTTTTTTGTATTTTTTATCTTGTTGTGGTCGACAAGGGTGTTTCCCTTGCTCCTACGTATCCTCAATTGCGATGAGAAAATCAGACCTTCATAATTCTTTGAGAGCTAAACGTTGGTTAAGTTGTTTTGATCTTTTTCCGCAAGATCGATTTTAACCGCACAAAAGTCATTTAAGGTGTTGGACCATTAAACGATCTTTTGATTCTTTTAAAAGGAGAGAAACGTTAAGGTGTTGGACCATTAACAATCTCTTGTTTCTGAAAGGAGAGAAACGTTAAGGCGTTGGACCATTAATGATCTCTTGGGGGTGGTCGACAAAAGCGGGGCTTTTGCTCCTACGTATCCTCATTGCGATGAGGAAATCAGACCTACATAGTTCTTGCAAAAGTGGTAAAGTTACATGTTGATTTTATGCTTTTGAAAGGTCCATGTTAAACGATAAAAGTAATAGAGGAAAACCTTCACGGATTTGTTCACGGAAACATCTCGGAAGCGTTACGGAAGCACCTCGGCTTGGATTTTCTTCACGGAAACAATTTTTTTCACCCAAAACAGCTGAAATGCATAGCCAAGGGGGTTAGGGACCCTTTGGAACAACCTCCCTTCGCCTATTTACAGGAAAAGGGGAGGAGGTTGTCACCCAGCTCGCCCAGGCGAGATGGGTTGCTTCCTCCATAAACATATTTCACTTGAAAATTGCTATTTGCATCCCCCATCTTGATAAGTTCGCCCCTCCTTTTTCATAATTTACGGAAAAGTTACGGAAGCCTTACCAAAGCATATAGGACTTGATTTTCTTCTTTTTCCTCTTCCCTTTCACCAATATCAAGTGAAATATGTTTACCTAAGGTTTTCGGAAATTTTACGGAAGCATTACGGAAGTGCCGGAAGCCCCGGAAACCATTTTTCAACAAAGCGTGGAGGATCTTGATAAGTTCACCCCCTTTTCACTAAGTACACCCCCTCTTGTTGTTTTTTTATTGATTTATTTCCGAAACGTTGCGGAACTTTACGGATTACGCAACAATGCTTGTTTTTCCTTCTGAATTGTTGCGAAACTTTACGGATTACGCAACAATGCTCTTTTTGACTTCCGGAATGTTGCGAGACTTTACGGATTACACAACAATGGGTGTTAAACATTTTGAGGCGGTCAAGCGAAGGTCGCATGCCAACAAATAATGGTCCCCGGACGAAATTAGAGTATGACACTAACTTAACCAACTTAAAACTACCTAACTATTAAATGTTATAACAGAATAACAAAAAAACAGAAAAATAACTAAGTTGGTAAAGTCTAAGAGAAACTAACTAATGGTTGTTAATGAACAAACATACAACACTAACTAACTTATGTAAGATTTCAAATTGTTTTCACCTTAACAAGAACAGAAACAGTGGTTGCAGAAACAGGATTCAATCACCCTTCAGCTGAGTTAAGTCCAAACAATGGAAAAATTTGCTGCTTGGAAGAGCCTTTGTGATCATAACAGAAGGATTATGATCAGTTGAAATCTTCTAGACTATAACTGATCCTTGACCAATAACTTCTCTGACAAAAATCAGCTTAATATCAATGTGCTTTGTCCTGTCATGATGCACAAATTTTTTGTATAAATCAATGGCACTTTGGCTGTCACAGTGTACTATGATCACTTCGTCTTGTATCTTCAACTCCTTTGCAATGCCTTCAAGCCACGTAGATTCTTTAACAACTTCTGTAAGAGCAATATACTCAGCTTCAGTGGTTGATAAAGCCACTACCTTTTTAAGGCTAGCTTTCCAACTAATTGCAGTGCCAAAAGCAATGAACACAAATCCTGTGAGGGATTTCCTTGAATCTACACAGTCAGCATAATCAGAATCTACAAAACCTTCAATAGCAGTTGTTCTTCTGCTATTCCTAGCTCCACCATAAACCAAAACTCTTCCAAATGATCCTCTGATATATCTGAGTATCCATTTCAGGGTTTGCCAATGTGCTTTGCCTGGATTTTCCACGAACCTACTTACTAGGCTAATTGCATGTGCTATGTCGGGGCGAGTACATACCATAGCATACATCAGTGACCCTACAACATTTGCATATGGAATACCTTCCATGTAAATTTTTTCATCATGTGTCTTAGGTGCTTAACTTGTACTGAGCTTAAACTATTGAGACATATATAGGAGTAGTTACAGGTTTGGAATTTGACATTCTAAACCTTTCAAGAACTTTTTTGAGATATAACTCCTGGGATAGATTCAACAATTTCCTTTTTTTGTCTCGTTTGATTTCTATTCCCAATATCCTCTTGGCTGCTCCCAAATCCTTCATTTCAAATTCCCTGCTCAGCTCAGATTTCAATTTTTCAACCTCACTCTTGCTATTACTTGCTATCAAAATATCATCAACATATAATAGCAATATCACAAACTCAACTTTAGAAGGAAATTAGAAGTAAAACACAGTTATCATAGTGACTTCTATGAAACTTTATGTGAGTGATAAATTCATCAAATCTCTTATTCCATTGCCTAGGGATTGCTTTAAACCATACAGGGATTTGTTTAATTTGCAAACATGATCCTTTTTATCTCTGACTTCAAACCCCTCGGGTTGTTTCATCAATATCACCTCATCAAGATTTCCATACAAAAATGTTGTCTTCACATCCATTTGTTCTAACACAAGATCAAATTCTGCCACCATAGCCATAAGTATTCTGATTTACCTGTGTTTCACTACAGGAGAGAAAACTTCATTGAAGTCAATTCCCTCCTTTTGAGTGAATCCTCGAGCAACAAGTCTAGCTTTAAATCTATCTGGTTTAACTCCTTGGATGCCTTCTTTCTTCTTGAAGATCCATTTGCAGCTGACCACTCTAGAACCAGGGGTTTTTTTAATCAATTCCCATGTATGGTTGTCATGGAGAGACTTAATCTCTTCATTCATGGCACTTAGCAATTTTTCTTTCTCTTTACTAGCTAAGACAACTTTAAGAGTTTTTGGATCTTCCTCCAAAACTTCACTGGCAGCTACCAGAGCAAATGCTATTAGATCTGCATATCCATACCTCTTAGGTTGTTTGATTTTTCTTCTGGTTCTATCTCGACCTAGCACATAGCCAACTTCTTCTTGTTGTTATTCTTCAGATTTCTCTTCATCAAGAGGCCAATTAACAACTTGTGTTTTAGCATGTTTGTCCTCAGTCTCCACCTCAAAATTTAATTTTTCAAAACCAGTTTCCTTACTCTGATTAGTGCTGGATTGAACCATGTTGGGCTTGGTCTTGTAGGCCATCTCAGCTTCATTGAAGACAACATCACGACTCACTAAACACCTCTTAAAACCAGCCTCCAAACACCACAACTTATACCCTTTCACTCCCTCAGGATATCCTATAAAGATGCACTTGACAACTCTAGGTTCCAATTTGTCTTGCCTGATGTGAGCATAGGCAACACAACCAAATACCTTTAGTTGTTTTAGACTCGATGGATGGCCAAACCAAATCTCCTCAGGGGTTTTAAAATTTAGAGTTGTTGAAGGACACTTGTTGATGAGATATATAGCAGTCATTGATGCTTTAGCCCAAAAGATCTTGGGTAATCCTGCACTTAGCAACATACATCTCACTCTCTCCAAAATGGTCCTGTTGAATCTTTCAGCTAAACCATTTTATTGAGGGGAGCCGGCAATTGTCTTGTGCCTTGCAATGCCATTCTCTTTGCAGAAATCATTGAAAGTTTCAGAGCAGAACTCAAGACCATTATCAATACGAAACCTCTTGATCTTTCTGCCTGTTTGGTTTTCCACAAGTGTCTTCCAACTTTTGAAGTTATCAAAAGCCTCATCTTTTGTTTTCTGAATGTAGATCCACAACTTCCTTGAGTAGTCATCCACAATGCTCAAGAAGTACCTTGCTCTAGAATGAGAAGGGGTCTTGGTTGGACCCCAAATATCAGCATGAACATAAGCAAGGGTACCTTTTGTTATCTGTTGTCTAGCATTGAATTTGGCTCTGCAGGCTTTGCCATGGACACAATGTTCACAAAACTTCAATTTCTCCATTCTGTCCCCACATAGCAGCTCTTGTTTTGCCAATTCAATCAACCCCTTCTCACTTACATGACCCAACCTCATGTGCTATAACTCAATTTTTGATTAAACTCTTCCTGTTGTAGTGGCCGCAGAGCCAATTACAACTTCACCATCCACATAATAGAGACCATTCTCCATAATTCCCCTCATGACAATCATGGAGTCTTTAACTACATTCAGTATTCCTTTTTCACCTTTGAACACATACCCTCTTTTATCAAATTCACCAAGAGAGATTAGATTTCTCTTTAGCTCAGGTACATATCTGACCTTTGTGAGAATTCTCTCAGCCCCATCATGAAACTTGAACCTTATAGACCCAATTCCTTCAATTTTGGAAGGCTTGTTATCTCCAAGGAGTACTAACCTATCTGCTTGATCAGAAAATTGTTCAAACCATGATCTGTTTGGTGTCATATGCCATGAACACCCTGAATCCATTATCCATTTAGTTTCTGGATTCTTTTCAGACACCACCAGTGCCTCTGCAGATTCATAGCCATCATCTTGAACAATTGCAGCATTTCCTAAGTCCTTCTTCCTATTGTTATTGCCACCATTTTTCTGCCTTTCAGGACAAACTTTCCTTATATGACCCTCCTTTTTACAATGATAACATCTAATTTTGAAGACATTTACTTCACCATTCTTCTGGTTTTCTGGCTTTTGCTTCTTCTTATCAAATTTACTATCTTTTTTGAAGGTCTTGCCTCTTGCTGTCAGCCCTTCACCACTTGTAGAGGACTTCTTTTCCTTTCTTTCATTCAATTCCTTTAAATTCAGAGCAGCCTGCACTTCATCAAGAGAAACAGAGTCTCTTCCAAACAGTAAAGTCTCTTTGAAATGAGAGTAACTCTTAGGCAAAGAGCACAACAATAGCAAAGCTTGATCCTCATCATCAATGGTGACATCGATATTTTCAAGATCTAGAATCAATTTATTAAACAAGTCCAATTGTTCTCCTACTGATCTATCTTTACGCATTTTAAACGAATACAAAGACTACCTTAGGTAAAGATGATTAACTAAAGATTTGGTCATGTACAAACCTCCAAGCTTTGACCAAACCCCAACAGTAGTTGTTTCCTTAGAGACTTGCCTCAGCACCTTGTCTCTGGGACTAAGGATAATTGCACTATGTGCCTTCTGCAGTAGTGCTTTCTTATCCTCATCAACCATCATCTTTTCGAGTTTGGCTTCTCCATCAAGTGCTTCCACCAGGCCTTGCTGAACAAGAAGAGCTCTCATCTTCAATCGCCATAGCCCAAAATCATTTTGCCCTGTGAATTTTTCAACCTCATACTTGGCCGAACCCATTTCTTGAATCGAGCCCAAAATCATCCACGTTCACTGCACCAGTTTGTTGTGCCAAGATTAGATTTACTCACAAGAAATATGAGTTTCTTTTTTAAACAAGAATAAGCAAAAATGCAGAAAAGGGATGAACAAAAGCACTTCACAAAAATGTGATTTTTCAAGAGTAAAAACAACTCTCAGCAACTACTTTTCTTTAAACTCTGCAGATTCCTCTTGTTGGATACAAAACTCTCTTCTGGTCTAGGCTATACAGAAAAAAAGAAATAGAAGCACTATCTCAATCCTAACTAACTTAACCAACTTAAAACTACCTAACTTTTAAATGTTATAACAGAATAACAGAAAAATAAAAAAATAACTAAGTTGGTAAAGTCTAAGAGAAACTGACTAATGGTTGTTAATGAACCAACATACAACACTAACAAACTTATGTAAGATTTCAACTTGTTTTCACCAAAATTAGTGTTTATTTTTTTTATAATTAACTTTCTATATAATTGATTATCAAAGTGCATGTTTCAGTATAGAAAAATTAAAATCGGATCAATAGTGTTTTTTTAAAAATTGCAGTAAAAAACATGGTTTTTTTTATTCGATCTCTATTTTTAAAAGGATTTAATTTTATTCTCATGAGAAAATTTTCATATTATCCTTGCGTTAGTTTTTATTTATTTTGTTAGTTAAATATCCATAGATTTTGACACATTGTGCCATGATTTTGACAATGCTCGGTGTTCTTTTTTTCTTTTTCAGTTGGTATATTTATTTATCATGTAACGTGTTTATTTATTCCTCTCATGTGACCTTGTAATACTATTTTATGCGGAGTAATACCCCTTGTACTCCATTTATTAATAAATTTTTACTTGAAAAAATGTTAAATATCTAAGTAATTGGAGACAAAATGAAAACATAATGATATTAAAAAATTAATATGAAGTTTAAAATAAATAGAGGAATAAAAACATAATTAAGCAATTAAAATTCAATTTTAATAATAAATATAAGACTTAAATACTATTTTAGTCCTTCTAAAATGAATTTTAATTTTAGTTTTTGAAAAAAAAATCTCTTAAATTTTTATCATTCGAAAATATAAAATCACTATTTTTTATCATTAAAAAGTTAGTAAATTTTGCTATTAGTCCTTAATTATAAAAAAAATCTTTTATTCTTACCTTTTTTAAAATATGAAATCCTTATTTTTGCTCTCTATTAATGTTCATTGTAAGTAAATAAATAAAATTTATTTTTAAAAAAAATAAAAATAAAGGTTTCACATGCTCATAATGATATTACGTGCAAACAATAATAGCTGTAACCTAGAGAATCACTTCACCTTCTATAAAGAAAATAAGCTATTAATTAATGAGTGTCACATGATAGGTAAAACCAAAAATAGTAAATTTATATTTTAAAAAATGAGGCCTAAAGAAGATTTTTTCCAAGGAACAAAATTAACTAAAATTTACATACTTTTTAAGAATAAAAGTACCCAACATGTTTATGTTTTGTGTTGAGTTTAGGATCTGTTAGGCTGAAAGAAAAGAAAGGTGAAAAGTAGAATAGTTGAAAATAGGTAAGATAACAATATCTAAATGGAAATAAGTGACAAATAGAGTAAAAAAATGTGTTTTAGTTTTTTATCAATAAAAAGAAATAAAAAATTAGAGTATGGAAATAAGAAACTGATTATTATAAATCAATAAACTTATCATATATGACAATCTAATTGACAACAATATAAAAAAATTTATATTGAAGTGGATAGACTGATAACTTATATTTTATTAATAATTGTTAAAATATCTCTTCATAGGCTACATCAAATGGGTTGGAGTGTAATATTGCAGGAAGTTAGAGTTTTATATACTTCTTTCAGTTCTGAATACAAGAAAAATAATCATTTTTTTCAAATATAAGTAAATTTCAATTAATTTGACCTTATGTAATGATATTATCTCCTAAATACACTTTATTTAATTGATGTTGTGTTTTCATTAACTTTTTCTATTATTAATATCAAGTTTCAATGAAGTATAGTGTAGGTAAAAGATTATTTTTTTAAAGGAGATTGACACAATTAAATGATGTTTAACTAAATTTCTTAATAAGCATAAAAGTAATTTTTTTATATTTGAGACTAGAGAGTTAATAGACAAAGCTCGAGGTAGGGGTGTAAATTACTCTAAAAAAATATGTTATTGAGTTCATACAAATGGAGTGAAGTGTAATATTTGAATAAGTTTGGAGATTGGAGTTTGGTGTCATTCAAATAAATATGAACATAATATAATATAATTTACTCTAAATAAAAAGGAGTGCAGTACCTGGACTAATTTTGTTGTTATTTGCATATCAATCCAATTTAAAATTGAGAGAGCGCACACAGAATCAAAATTGGATACCATATAATGACATCCCATTGGTTGGTTTGGGAAGACATAGATTACCAAACAAATAACTTGAGTCATTGATAACATCAAATCAAACGGTTCACGTTTCTTTGTGTTAGTCTAGTTGGATCCTTGTAGGGTTAGTTTGACATCTCATTGGCTGGTTCGAAAAGACATGAATTATCAAACAAATAATTGTGAGTCATTCATAACATCAAATTGAACCGTTCACATTTCTCTATGCTAGTCGTGTTGGATCCTCATTGGATAGTTTTGTTGTTGTTGTTGTTATCCACATCTGAATCCAATTTAAAATTGAAATAACTCATATTGAATAAAAGATAGATACCATAAAATGACATTCCATTGGTTGGTGTGAAAAGACACGGATCACTAAACAAAATAATTATGAGCCGTTGATAATATCAAATCGAACGGTTCACGCTTCTTTGTGTTAGTCTAGTTGGATCCTCGTAGAGGCTTCCAAAAACTTTATAATGTGGAATCGTGCTAATGCACTCTCCATCTACATCTTACCATCACTCTCACCCTTGTGATTATTCTTACCACATGAAATCCACACTATAAAATTCATCACCTCTTCTTGTTCTCACCAATTAGACTATTAGGCTCTCGGAGGTCCAAGACTGACCTTCTCCACACTTTTAATTATTTTTTGTTGTGTTGATATATTTTCTTGTTTCTAAAAATTTTGAGTTCTTTTTGTTTATGCTAGGTCCATGAGTTGGGCAACATAGCCTCGTTCATGAACCTTCTTTACAAATCTACTCAAATGGAGTTTGTTGACCATGTCTTTTATTTCTCTACCCTCTCCTTTATTCTTTGCCCTACTCTTTGTTCTAATTATGGACATTAAACATCTTCAACGACCGTGATTTCCTTGATTAATGAAATAAGGTAAGAGTTCTAACTCATGTGTTATGATAAATTAACTTATTTAATAGTCATAGTTAAATGATTAATATACATCCTTTATAAATTTACAAATACAATTTATTTGATAATCACCCTTATTTTTTATTCTTTATTAACCAATAAAATAAAGTTAATTATGTTTTTAATGTTTCAAATTTTATAGTTTTCCATTTGATCTTAATGCTAAACCCGATGAGCAGGAGGAACCAATTTCTTGCTCCGAGGAAGCAAGTGCCAATGTTGGTGGAGAGTGTGAAACCAGATCCACAACTTCTGAACCAGATGACAACATTCGACTAGAAACAACTATCATTGACAGAGCCAACGTTGTTGAATGAGGATCTGACTCTCAGAATAGGTTTTCTTATTCAGAAATTATTAAATGTTCCATGAGGATATAATTTAATTTATCAATTTCAATATGACACATACATTATATTTTTTTTAAGAATTAATAATGTGTTACATCAAAATATTGATCATGACCAGGTCTACTTGGTGGTGGTGATATATGACAAAAAAATTGACAATTTATATTTTTGTTAGTTAATTTTTCCATGTTTTGATCGATTTTATTTTCCATTACAAGAGAAAAAGATCTCATAAAGGAATTAGGAACGTTTCATCAATTTTATTTTCTTGAAATTTAATAATTAATATTAACTACTCATTATAACCATTAAGTCTTTAAAAAATAAATCACACACACACGAATGAAATCTATATGGGGAAATTTTATTCCTCAATTATATGTGCCAAAAAAGTAACCGAACCATACAAAAGTTGACACTTGTGATTTCATGAGCCATGACAAAAAATTAAATTAGATTCTTTTGTATTTAAGTATTCAAAATATAAATATATATTATATAAAAAAGTAGACACAATTCATTAAAAATTATATGTTTTTTTAAAATTAAATGAATAAATAACTTTAATAAATTTCAAAATAATATATCACATTTTTTATTCAATTTGTTGTTATGTTATTGTCTATTTTTTAATTTATTCCTAAAATAATTACATACATAAATATCTATACATTGGATAGACATGAGAATGGGGCAATGGTAATTTACAACTAAATATTACAAAATTAAATTCTTATTAAATTAAATTCAAATAATTTATTTTATAATTAATTAATTTTTTAATTAAATATTTAAATTAATTAATTTATTCATGTTTTGTCGATGTGTGTGAGATGGTCAGTAAATGTTTAACTTATAATTGATAGTAGTCATGGAATTATACGTTGGTCGCGTTGACACTTGACACTACCGAGGCAAGAAAGACAAAGCAGATTAATACAATTACTTGAATTCATCTTTAAAGAAAATTGATGAAACACATTTTTCATTTGCAGTTAGTTACAATTAATGACCTAGAAAAGCCTAAACCTTACTTGAGAAAATATGTTATGCTTTGTTTGGATAAAGAGATAACTTGAGAAAATATGTATGCTTTCCCGGTTCTCTAGCTTTTCATGTTTAATATTATTATTGCTATTCTATTAAACGTGGTACTATTTCCGTTTCTTTTTATCCGTCTACAAACAAATAAAATAATTTTTCTCAATCCTGATAAAATTGTTGTAAAATTTCATATTTCATCCTTTTCTCTTTCTACTCTACAATATATATATATATATATATATATATATATATATATATATATATATATATATATATATATAAATTAAAAATAAGGAAACAAGAATATAATTAACAAAAATGTAATTAATATGATCAAATAAATAGGAACATAAATTCTTTAAAAATCAGACAATTAAAAAACAACGGAGGGAGTATTAATAATATTGCTACGATGAAGATGCTGTTAAACCTAAACCTCGAACCGGAAGCAACGATGCATTGAATGATGTGGCACCCATATGATAGAGATAGGCATAGTAGTTGTACATGAGATTATTGCAGATGATGTTGATGATGATTGAGAAGAAATTAAGCCATTATAGAAGGTGCAAATATGCTTGTAAAAACCTTGGTATATATACTTGTTGAATTGTGGAAAGGATGCATGTCGGTTCCAGCATTGTTCACTGGGTTGTCCAGAATTCCTGAAAATGTTGTATATAACGATGAAATAGTTTGTATAACAAAAAAAATATTGTAGGAAGAAAAATGATTAATGCAATGGAAAAGGATAGAAAACAAAATAATAGGAATATATAAAATGTTATTTTATATAGAGAAGTGTCGTAAGATTTCAAATTCTTTTCACCAGAATTATTGTTTTTTTAATAATTAACTCTCTATAATTGAATATTAAAATGCATGTTTCAGTATATAGATAAATTTTAAAATTGGCTCAATTGTATTTTTTAAATAACATGATTTTTTATTTGATCTCCATTTTTAAAAGAATTTAATTTATTGTCGTAAGAAAAATTCCATATTATCCCTGTGTTAGTTTTTCATTTATTTTGTTAGTTAAATATCCATAGATTTTGGCACATTGTGTTACGATTTTGACAATGCTCACTGTTCTTTTTTTCTTTTTGAATTGGTGTATTTATTTATCATGTAACCTGTTTATTTATTCCTCTCATCACCTTGCAAGACTATTTTATGCGGGGTAATTAATATCCCTTGTACTCCATTTGTTAATAAAGTTTTACTTGTAAAAAATGTTGAATAGGTAATTGGAGAAAAAAAAATAATGATATTAAAAATTATATATAAAATAAAAAATAAATATAAGAATGAAAAGCATAATTAAACCACTAAAATCCAATTTTAATAATAAAAATTAGAGTTAAATACTATTTTAGTCCTTCTAGAATGAATGAGATTTAATTTTAGTGTTTGTAAAAAAATCTCTTAGATTTTTATGCTTTTTGAAAATTTAAAATCATTATTTTATATCCTTGAAATTTAGTAAATTTTGGTTTGGTCCTTAATTATAAAAGATTTTTTAAACCATGAAATCATTATTTTTGCTCTCTATTAATGTTCATTGTAAGTAAATAAATAGCATTTATTTTAAGAATTTTAAAAAATAAAGGCTTCACATGTTCATAATGATATTAGGTACATACACAAGTAGGTGTCACCTAGATAGTCACTCGACCTTCTATAAAGAGAATAAGCTATTAATTAATGACCGTCAAATGATAGTAAAAACCAAAAGTAATAAATTTATATTTTTTAAAATGAAAACTAAAGAATATTTTTTCCAAGAAACAAAATTAACTAAAATTTAGTTACTTCCTAGGAATAAAAGTACCCAACATGTTTATGCTTTGTGTTGGATTCAGGGCCTCTTCAGCACTAAGAAAAAAAAACAAATAGAATAGTTGAAAGTAGGTAACAGAGCCATTTGTAAATGAAAATAGGTTAAAAAACTAAAATAAAAATATTATTATGTCAGCATTTGTTATGTTAGGTAGTACTTTTTTAAATAAGATTGACACAATTAAATGATGTTTAATTAATTTTTTTAATAAATGTAAAAATATATATATTTTTATATTTAAAACTAATGTGAATTTATAGACAAAGCTCAAGACAGGGATGTAAAAATTACTCTAAAAAAGTTATGTTATTGAGTTTATAAAAATGGGGTGGAGTGTAATATTTAAAAAGTTTGAAGTTTTGTGTTATTTAAATAAATATGAAGGTAGTATAATATAATTTACTCTGAATAAATAAGAAGAGTGTATTAGAAGAACTAGTTTTATTGTTATTCACTTCTCAATCCAATTAAAAATTGAAAGAGCACGTGTTGAATAAGTAGTGGATATCATATAATGACATCTCATTGGATGGTTCAGAAAGACATAGATTACAAAACAAATAACTTGAGTCGTTGATAATCAAATCAAACGGTTCACATTTTTGTACTAGTCCTGTTGAATCCTCGTTGGGCTAATTTTGTTGTTGTTATCCACATTTCAATCAAATTTAAAATTAAAAAAGCACGAATGGAATAACAAATGAATAATGTATAATGACATCCTATTGATTGATTCAGAAAGACACGGATTACCAAACAAATGATTATGAGTCGTTGATAACATCAAATCAAACCATTCATGTTTATCTGGGCTAGTCTCGTTGTATCCTTATAAATACTTCCAAGGCTTTATAATGTGGAATTGTCCTAACGTAGCCTCTAACTCCCCATCTACCTATTACAATCACTCTCACGCCTTTGATTATCCTTATCACATGAAATCTACACTATAAAATCCATCATCTCCACTTGTTCTCATCAAATAGACTATTAGATTCATCAAAGGTCCAAGACTGATCTTTAGATCCATGAGTCAAGCAACAAAGTCCCATTCATGGAGTATCGTTACAGATCTACTCAAATGGAAGTCATTGAGCATGTTTTATATTTCTTCACCTTCTCTTTTATGCTTTGCTCTATTCTTTATTCTAGCCATGGAATCTTCAACGACTATGATTTCCTTGATTAATTAATTAAGGTAATATTTCTAACTTGTTTATTATGATAAGTTAACTTATTTAATATTCAGAATTACATTATCAACATACATCCTCTATAAATTTACAAATATAATTCATTTATTAATCAACCTTTTTATTCAATATTCACAAATCAAATAGACTTAATGTTTTTAATCCTTTAAATTAGCAGGTTTATTTATTTTAATCCTCCCAATAAAGCACCGATAATATTTTGTAAACATATGGCTAAAAATATATTCAAAAACTGCAACCAACCCTGACTTTTCAATCTCCCAAGTAAAAAAAAGTAGCTTTGTTTCATAAATATAGTGTTTTAATTGATTGTTGTGTGTGTATAAATACAAGTAGACAGGTTGAAGTAGGTCAGCCGCCACAGAAACTACCACAGGAACCTAGCTTGTTGACGGACTGAAAATATTAGGTACGTAAAATCATGAAAAGAGTATCTAGAATATATATCCAACTCTTCTTTATTTAGGATTTTGAAATTACCGAACCATTATCGCTGAGTGCGTATTTTACAGAATTTTCCCAGTTTGTGAAAATTAATCTTTATCTACAAAATATGGTGTATGTGGTTGTAGAAAGGTGGTGGTGCAACATCAATGTGCTGGAGAGGAAAGATGACCTAGTGCTTTTTAACAAAAGATTAACATCTCCGACCGTTGTAAAAGCTCAGTTTGGAGTTGAGTGGGAACAGTACGTTGTTCAACATGATTTTTACTATTATTCTCATGGAACATTTTTAAGGGAACTCTAAACTTTTTGTATGCGGTACATAAAGTTTAGTGTGAGTGGCTGTATGACAAGTTTTTGGTCATGGTGGTTCTCCAATGTCAACGGTGATTCGAAAACAACCGTGTTGGAAACGAGGTTCAACATTGTCACTAACACTGGTTCTCTAATTTCAACTATCTTTGCATTCAAACCTAGCTTGTTGCACTTGCTGTGATGGAATTTGTGAATGCTATGCACGTAGTACTCATATCAGCTTGGGAAAATAGTAATATATAAAAAACTGTAGGAAGAAAATGATTTATGTAATGGAAAACGATAGAAAATAAAATAATTGTAAAATATAAAATGTTATTTTATATAGATAAGTGTTGTAAGATTTCAAATTGTTTTCACCAAAATTAGTGTTTTTAGAATCGTCGTTAAAAATATTTCACTTTTAACGACACGGGCTATAATGACGGTCTATAACCGTTGTTGAAAGCCCTATTTAACCGTCGTTAAATAGTACTTTTGCAGTAGTATCTCTATAAATGAATATCAAAGTGCATGTTTCAGTATAGATAAATTAAAATTTGCTCACTTATGTTTTTTAAAAATTGAAGTAAAGAAAAATAACATGGTTTTTTTTATTCGATCTCTATTTTAAAAGGATTTAATTTCATTCTGATAAGAAAGTTTCCATATTGTCCTATGTTAGTTTTCACTTATTTTGTTAGTTAAATATTCATAGATTTTGACACATTGTGCTATGATTTTTACAATGCTCGATGTTCCTTTTTACTTTTTCAATTGGTTATTTATTTATCATGTAACCTGTTTATTTATTCCTCTTATCTTTTTTTATCAGTGGGAAAATAATTTATTCCTCTTATGTGACCTTAGCTTGTACTATTGTATGCGGGTAATACCCGTGGCTTATACTTCATTTATCAATAAATTTTTACTTGTAAAAGAAATCTTAAATACCTACGTAATTGGAGACCAAATGAAAACACAATGATATTTTAAAAAAAATAAAAAGTACAAAATATATAGACGAATGAAAATCATAATTAAGAGCTACTATAATTTAATTTTAATAACAAATAATATGCTTAAATATTGATGAGATATTTCAGCTAATTTTTTACTTTTTCTATTAACCGAAAGGTTTGTTTGATTATTCCATAAATAGATTTTTTTAATAACTTCCAACATTTTTTGAAATGTTTTAAAATCATAGTTTCTAATTTTTTATATTTTCTTTCATTTTTATTTTTAATATATTTATTCAATTTTCTAGTTATTATTTTTAAATAAATCATTATTTTATTATTATTTTTATTATTTTATACTTTTCAACTATTTCAATAGTTAATTTTATCAAATATTTATAATTTAATAAATTAGCTTTTAGTTAGCTTTTCAGCTAATTTTATTGAAGATAACCTTAGTCCTTAAAAAATGATTGAGTTTAAATTTAATTTTTATATATAAAAAAAATCTCTTAGATTTTTATCCTTCCAAAATTTAAAATCACTACTTTTTATCCTTAAAAAATTAGTGAATTTTGGTATTGGTCCTTAATTATAAAAGAATTATTTGATTTTCACCTTTTTAAAATATGAAATCATTATGTTTGCTCTTTATTAATGTTGATTGTGAATATGCTTCAATAAAAAAAATGTTCATTGTAATAAATAAATAGCATTAATTTTAAAATTTTTTTAAAAAAAAAGATTCGCATGCTCGTAATGATACTATGTACATATACTAATAGGTGTCAACTATTATTACAATATTTATTGGTCCTAAAAAATAAGTAAATTTTAATTAATTTAATCTTACTTAATGATATTATCTCTTAAATACCCTTTATTTAATTGAGATTTTGTTTGCACCGACCCTTATCTATTATTAATATTAAGTTCCAATAAAACATAATTTAGATAAATGAGATTGACACAAGTAAATATGATGTTTAACTAACTTTCGCGTAAAAGCATTTTTTTCTAGAGGTTGTGCAGAAAAAACTCAAGACAAGGGTATAAATTACTTTTATAAATTATGTTATTAAGATTATACAAATGAAGTCGCCTGTAATATTTAAATAAGTCTGGAGTTTGGGATTTGGCGTCATTTGAATAAATCTAAAGGTAGTATAATGTTATTTACTCTAAGTAAAAAAAAAGTGGACGCACTAGTTTTATTGTTATTATTTACATCTCTGTCCAATTTAAAATTAAAAGAGTACACATTGAATAAAAAGTGAATATCATACAATAACATCTTATTGGCTGGTTTGAAATGATTCAGATTATTAAACAAATAATTGTGAATCTTTGATAACATCAAATTGAACCGTTCACGTTTTTTATGATAGTTTTGTTGGATCCTCATCAGGCTAGTTTTGTTGTTGCTATTATTCACATCTCAATCCAATTTAAAATTCAAAGAACACACATCAAATAAAAAGTGGATATCGTATCATGATATCCCATTGGTTAGTTTGGAAAGACACGGATTTCCAATAAAATAATTTTGAGTCATTGTTATCATCAAATCAAAAAGTTCACGTTTCTTATGATAATCTCATTGAATTCTCATTGGGCTAGTTTTGTTGTTGTTGTTGTTGTTATTTATATTTCAATCCAATTTAAAATTGAAAGAACACATATCAAATAAAAAGTGGATACCATATCATGATATCCCATTAGTTGGTTCAGAAAAATAGAGATTACCAAACAAATTATGAGTTGTTGATAACATTAAATCAACCGTTCATGTTTCTTTGTGCTAGTCTCAATGGATTCTTGTAAAGGCTTTTACAACTTTATAATGTGAAATTATGTCGATGCACCCTCCATCTACGTCTTACCATCACTCTCACTCCTATGATTATTCCTATCACACAAAATTTACACTAGAAAGTTCATCATCTCTTCTAGTTCTCACCAAATAGACTGTTAGACCAAGAGGTCCAAGATTGACCTTGTCCACACTTTATAATTATTTTTTTTGTCTTGTTGGCTTATTTTCTTGTTTCTAAAATTTTTGTACTCTTTTATTTATGCTAGATCCATTAGCCAGGCAAACAAATCCTCGTTCACGGACCTTTGTTATAGATCTACTCATACAGAAAATCACTGACCATGTCTTATATTTTCTTCTCCCTCTCGTTTTATGCTTTACCCTATTATTTGTTCTGATTATGAACAATAAACATCTTCAATGATGGTGATTTCCTTGATTAATTAAATAAGGTAAGAGTTCTAACTCATTTGTTATTTTAAATTAACTTATTTAATAATCACAATTACATGATTAATTTGCTTCCTCTATTGAAGACATGATTGGTATTCACACAAATTGATTTGTTGGATATCTACTCATATCTCTTCATTAATTAGGGAAAGAACCCACACAAATTGTATTTTTTTGAGCAACATATATAAGGAGAATTAGATTTAGTTAGACAGTATATGATTGATGAAAAAGAATCAATTTTTTTTTAATAAGATACAAAATGTATCACCAATTTTTTCAAATCATCTAACACTTTACAAATCAACAACCATTGTTAGAGTACCTACCATTTCTTTCCTCACCATAATTATTGTTGGCAACAAATGATTAATCCAATGGTACTGGACATGAATCTCATAAGCATGTGGTAAGATATTTAAATTTTGATGGATGCGTATGTAGAAAATTTTGTTGAGATAAGCATCCCACCTATGAGTGCCAACAAGTCCCTTGGAGAATATTAAAATCCCGTTGACTAATTAATATACTTTTTTGCAGTCATATGTAGCTAAAATAATTATAGTAGAAAAGTCTTCCCTTCATTGCAAAAATAGCTAATTAGCTGCCACCACCACATAAAATTGAACAATAACTTTAATGTTATTTTTAATTATTTTAATACAAAATTATGTTATTTTAAAAAGGTTTTTTTTAAATCATTTCAAGAGTTTTAATTAAAGATTCTTATTACAAGTGTTCTAAAAATATTAGTTAACAAATATTTAGTGCTTACAATTAATTTCTAAAAAATAATACTTAATTATTTTTATTTTTAAATATAATAAATGCTTTTATTTCTATAGATAATTTCTATTTTTTTATTTTTTTAACCAATGTCATTAACATTCTGGATTCATTTTTTTCTTTATTCATCGAAGTTGCATTCCTGTGTGCTCAGGAACTAATGCTCGGTGTGCAAAAAATTGCATTGACTATGAATAATGTGAAAAATGAAGCTAGACCAATAGCATTTGCAATGCCAACCTAGTTCGGATCTCTTGTGAGCTGGAGCTTAAGTTGATAGTGAAGATGCCAATGCTTAGTTCTTGCCAATAACTTTAAAGACCAAGATTCCAACTTTCATTTTTCCTCCATGGAACAAAGTTATTTATGTTCTAGATGCAAGTTCAACTGTGATTTCTTATCAATTAGTGTGTTGGGCCTTGCAATCCAAGATATGACATTGACAACTATAGTTTGGAATAAAAGTCTAGACTTTTCTATTTCATTTTTGGATTATTTGTAATTTTGGTCTTTAGGCCTTGCTTCTTGTGTTGTTCAAGGGGGGCAGTGAAAAATATTGGATGTATGAACAAATATTAAGATCTCCAACTCAATTCATCTCTATAAATAAATTCCATTTAGACAAATAGGCTGCATATTTGTTCATTTCAGTTCAATATACCTATATTTGTTTCATTCCATTGAGAGAAATAGTGCAAGTTTAAGAGGATGTGTTTCTTGTCATGGTTAGAGGCGTGATTTTGATGACTTTCTTAGATTCATTAAGAGTTTTTCGTGTTCATTTCCTTGATCTGATGCGTGTTGTTCAGACTTCAAAGCCAAACCAATATGTACATAAGCTTAAAGTGAATTAAAAGTAATTTTATCACAATGCACCTATCAAAAAATACAATTATGATTAGCAATTTATTCTCGAACAGAAGCAACTCAATGACAGTTTATGGCATAGACAACGTGAACTACTTACAACTTACTCTGCCAAACATGAATCAAAATTTATGATTATTATGCATTTTGATTTTTTCAAATACTTGTTAATACATTAAATACAAGCATACCAAAATTATTGCCCCATCGCCCAGTCAAATTTCACAATTGTGCATCCTTAGGAAACACGAATTGCTCTATTTTCTGCAGATAAAAAAAATCCAAATCATATTAATCTAGCATTTAGTGCTAATTAGCTAGAAACAAACAACTATTATGACTTCATTTTTAAATGATTTATGTGCTCTTAAAGAAACTGGCAATTGCTTTCGATTATATTGATGCGAGAAGTACACAATTATAACTTAATAGTTTAGTTCTCACATCAATATAATTATATACTTACTCTGTCTTGATGTAGGAACATAGTAATTTTGTTCTTGATTGAGATATAATTTATTGTGCACATATATACCTTAAGCACCTGCAACGAGGTGTTTCCTTCGGTCAACACATGAAATTTTGGATCGAACACTACTTGAAAACGGCTATTCTGCTTAGAAATGAAATAGTCCAAATGTTCCTAGAAATTCTTGCTCCCATTGGACCATTTGTATCTATATGCATTAGGATCCCGATTCATGGATCTCTCCGTTCGAGAAATAAAAATAAGAGGATCGAACCATTTCTTCTGACTCTTTTTCAAATTGGATAAATGTTGGTTGATCGTGTATTTCATTATAGTTCGATGATTCAGAGTATCATTTCCTATTTGATACCTTTGAATTTCATATTCGAAGTTGTAATTGAATCGATTCAATACATTTCTTCTAGGGTTACCATGACAATGCTCTAACCAACTAAACTAATGAATCAATTACGTTATAAAATAAATAATATTAGTATACATAAATTATTACTATACATAATTATCACTAACATTTCTAATGCATATTTAATGCGCATGTAAATTTGAATAATAAATATTGTGACAATTGAATTTAATTTAAATCATACAAATATTTATTGCACATGTAAATTTGAATAATAAATATTTACTTATGTAATCCGTATATTTTTTTAAAAATAAAAAATATTTATTATGACAACATTTTATTTGTATTACAAAATTTAATATATATTAAATAAATATTATTTATTTTATAACAACGTGAATTAAATATGCATTAAATTTTATAATAATAATCCGAATTAAAAAAAAAATTAATGCAAGCTTTGGTTTTCTTTAAATTTTAATGACAATTTTGCCCATGTCTTGTTTTTCTTTAAATTTACTGCGCCTGTTTCCGGTTTTACGCTTCCTTTGTGTTTCACTTTCACTTTCGTCCTGTGTGCTGGGTGGTTTTTGTAAGCTTTGGTGGTTTTTGCAAGTTTGTTGGAAGTAGTTGTTCAGTGAAGGTTAAATATTGGTGGTTTCTATCGTAGTTGCTCTTCTTATTCCCTCAGAGGTAAGCATTTTATGGTTTTTTTTTTGGTTTTTTTTTTGTGTTCATATGTTACAGAAGCAGTAAAATGTTGAGGAAGGTTATTCAGTAAAAACTTCTTCCAGAAGTTCCAAAAACTTCTTCCAGAAGCAGTAAAATGATAAATGTATTCACCCATTTTTTTTATTTAATAAAATATATCTTCTCTTGGGTGAACAATTGTAACTGATTGAATCATGTGGATGACTTCATCATCTGTATCAGATATACCATCAACACTATCATCTTCATCTAAAGAGTCTTCAACATATGAGTTAGACACAAGATAATCATCATCATCATCTAGAGCGCTTACATTTCTTGGCAGTTCCGACTCATTATTAGATCAATTATTTCCACATGTAACAAAATTTGCAGAATGAAACATAGAACCACCAACAACATCCTTTTCTATGTACAATCCTATAGCTGACATTTGTTCTTGTTGTTGAAAACTTTCGATCATAGTTTCAACATCTTTGTCATCACAAATTTGCAACGCAACATATTTTCCTGAAACTAAAAATCTACAACTTATAGAACAAATAATTTCATTATTTTTTAACTTTACCTTATCTCCAATTTTTTTTTAAAAGCATTGAAACTTATTTCACGTTTAATCTAAACCGCTTTTTTACTGCCTTCAAATATTACACCATCATTCTCTTCATATACCCTTCCATTAAAATATAAGATTGTTATAACCGAATTCATCATATACCAAAATATACCTACAAAAACAATATTATAAATAATTAATTATAACAACAATAACTTCGAAATAAAATAATCTAATTATAAAAAAAAACCTACTTCAGTTAAACTTGAGAATAAAACTTCATTCTAAAAAATAATTATTACTTAAAACAAAATTTGTGATGCGAGAGGATTTGAGAAAGTTGAAAAACTTGAAGGCTTCGAAGGTAGAAAAATTTGAAAAATAAAGAAGGCAGAAAAAATTTTCAAGTAAAAAATGCGTTGGTACCAACGAAGGCTTAAATAGGGGGAGGGAAACCTGCACAAAATTTGTGATGCGAGAGGATTTGAGAAAGTTGAAAAACTTGAAGGCTTTGAAGGTAGAAAAACTTGAAAAATAAAGAAGACAGAAAAAATTTTCAAGTCAAAAAATGCGCTGGTACCAACGAAGGCTTAAATAGGGGGAGGGAAACCTGCATGTTTCGCTAGTGGTAATGGCGAAACCAGCATGGCCTGTTTCGCCAGTCCTGATTGCAAAACCCGTTGAACGCCTGCCACCTCTGACACCTACGTTTGCTCTGAACGCCTACCTCACCTATATTGCCAGTCAAAATGGCGAAAACATCTCTGCCACCTCTTTCGCTAGTGGCAGTGGCGAAAACACCACGTGTCCGCGTCACTTGCGTTTTGCCAGTGGAGTGGCGAAACCAGCACCACATCACTCAAGTCCCAGGCCTGTTTCGCCAGCATGCATGGCGAGTCACGTGTGTCGCCAGCATGCATGGTGGAACCCTTTGTAGTAATAGACCCCCCCCCCCCCCCCCCCCCACCCTCCCTTAATTTGTTTTGAAAGAGACCTATTTTGGGAATTAGCTTGTAAAACTAACCCCCTGGAGTCAATTTGCCCTATATCTACATCAGATAATCCTTTGGATATTGACTAATTGAGGTTCTACACACTTATGCTCCATGGAAAATTTATAATCCTACATTTTTTTAAGGTAAGAATTTATAATTTCTTTAACATAAATATCTTTATAATGATTTGTACTTTTTAATATAAAAAGAAAAATATTATCCTGCTTTCTTATACACGGGCCTTACTTTTTCCACTTTTTTCTTAATCATGTAAGCATAAAAAAACTATACATTGTAAATATTTTTACAATTTTAATGTGTATATTTTTAATATCGAAAAAAGTGTATATTTTTACAACTGATCATCTTTATAAACACGGACTATTTATTTATTTTCTGATTATGGGATTGGAAAATTTATTCTCACATTTATTATGAGATAATAAAATAATTATTATAAGACATGTCACGCATTCGTTTAAAATATTTGTGAATAACATTTCTATGTCATATTGTTAAGAAATATATTCTCACAATTACAAAAATAGTTGGTGAAATAAACTTTTCATAAAATTTATTTAAGCCTCATCCGCTTTTTATAAAGCTGTTACAAAAAAAAATCCATTTTTTTTATAAAGCCCAACTTTCATACACCAGTGAATTATAGGACACATTATCGGTTGTAAAAATATACACATTAGAGAATTTTTAATTTAGTCTAATGTTTTTTTTATATTTTATTAATTATTTTTTTTAATTCTATCTTATGTGAATATATTAGGTATGTGATTTAATTGGATTAAAATAAAATAAATAAAACATGCAAAATTGAAAAATTGATCAAAATTACAAATTTTTTTTATAAAAAACTAAAATTACCACAGAAAAAAAACCAAAATTATAGGAATTAAAGCTTATATTTAAGCTTAATATCTGGAAAGTGTTCAGCCTAAATCTAGTAAGTATAGTACTAAGATAGTATCAAAGCACATACAGTCAAAAGCTTCTTTAGATTTGCTGCCAGTACCATTTCCTTATCTTTCAGAGAAGATATCAGCATATTCAACTATTCATATCTATTTTAACTTTCTTTTGATGTCTTGGATGTTGAAGCTTCCACCTATGTCCAACAAGTCTGATGTTACGGGATGAATTTGTAAATCATCCATCATCACGTAAGTTTTTTCACCATATTTCTTCTTTGGAAAGAAATTACCCCTCCACATTTCGATAGAGAATTTTAACTAAGGAAAGTAATTTATCAGAGAATTTGAATTTCTGTAATCTAGAATTCATTGTTTGGATTTTTTTTGTGAAGAATTTAAAATTTTGGAATTTTAAAACAGAATTTTAAACAACTAAAAATCTGGAATTTCAATTTCCTTCTAAAATGTGAGAAATTGAAATTTTCTTCTTACAGTCTTCTTCAAGAAACACCGTATGAGATTGTGGAACATCGATCGGGTCTGAGTGTAGAGGAACATGTATAACTAGCACACCAATCATATTTTTTCTTTTTTTTCATTCATTTTTTTTCACCCTCATAATTTTAACTTTTTTTATCCAAACGCAAAATTTTGAAAATAAAAGAATTTCAATTGAAGTATTTGAAATTCTTAGAATTTAAAATTTCTCAGAATTTTAAATTCCTCCATCCAAACACACTCTAAGAGCTGACTGTAAGGACATACAATTCTCTTGGCATGAGCCACATACCTGACATCATATTTTCTTTATTTTTCTTATAATTTAATTATTAAATCATTTTTTGATGGTATGATAAATGAATAAATTAGGATTAAAATTCATTACAATAAATAAATAAATAAGTAAAATATATATAAAATTGAATATTGAATCAAAATAATTTATTTTTAAAAATTAAGAGATTAAATGTCTCTATTTTAAAATGAAAGATAAAAAATATTGATTGAAGAAATGAAAGGAAAGTTATATTTTAACCTAAATATAACTATAGTACATGCACATTGATGCCTACACCTTTTCCCCATTTAGGCATATCCTTGAAGTGGTGTCATATAAGCATCTAATTTAAGATGACAATGGATAGGGTATTATACTATTCATTCCTATACTCAATTAAAATAAATAAATCATACCCGCCCTATACTTGGGCAAATAGTAACTTTAATCTTATTCTCTGCAAAACAACAGCCCACTTCATCAGAGCAGCCCACAAATATTCAATTCGCCCAAAACAAGAATAGAAGTTCCAGCTCTAGAATAGTAGTGTATTGTATTATTTGTGAGCTGTATTTTGACCGCAGCTGACACCCATATGTGTTTTTTTTGTCATTTTTGTCCTCTAGATTCGATCATATCCATTCTGTGTAATATTTCAGGCTATATATTCCTCTGCATAACCAATGATTAATTAATGAAAAAGTGGCCCTTCACTCAACAATTGTCTTAGCTTTTGTCCCTTCCTTTCTTGATTTTTATTTCATTTCATGGAGCTCTACTAATACTGTGTAGCGCCTAACATGGTTGACAATTGAGTCAATAACCAAGACCCTACTCAAAATCCATCGAGTCCTTATTATGTACATCCGAATAAGAGTCCTACCTCAGTCATTGTTACTCCTGCACTGAGTGGTAACAACTACCACTCCTAGTCACGCTCAGTTAGGATGGCTCTCATATCAAAGGACAAATGGCCTTTCTCACTAGATCTATTCCTACTCCAGCTCCCACAAATCCCTTGTACTTTGTGTTGGTATTTGGTTAGATGATAGTTGATAGTTTTAGAGAATTGTTTTAGAAAGAAGGCTATGTCATTGATTTCTTGGATGATCAATTACAACATACCAATTGTCTATTTATAGGCTCAAGTCACCAACCTCTTAATGGTGGTGAATGTTTCTACATTACTTTAGATCTTTCTAGAGTTTTCATGATAGATTAGTATCATGATAGTTCTAGATTCTTCTATCTTATACATACACTTATAGTTCTAGATTGTTCTACCATATTCATACACATTATAGTTTTAGATTGTTCTACCATATTCATACACACTATAGTTCTAGGATATTCTACTATTTTCATACATATTATATTTAAGAATATTCTAGAAATTTGTAGCAATTTCAACACTCCTCCTTGATGCAAATTTCTGTGACTCCGAGCATAGCTCGTAATTCTTCAAATCTTGGTCTTGGCAACGGCTTCGTGAATATGTCTGCAATTTGATCTTCTGTTCTGCAGTAGTCGAGTTTGATCTCTTTAGTTGCTTCAGCTTTTCTGATAAAGTGATACTTGATTGCTATGTGTTTTGTTCTGTTGTGATGCACTGGATTCTTCATCATTGCAATTTCTGATTTGTTGTCGCAGTTGATTTTAGTAGGCTCATCTTGTTTTTCTCCCATGTCTTCAAGTATCCTACGAAGCCATATAGCTTGACTCGTTGCTTCAGCAGCTGCCACGTACTCTGCTTCTGTTGTTGATTTTGCTATTGTAGCTTGCTTCTTCGACGCCCAAGAGAACATTCCCGATCCTAGTGAGAAAGCATAGCCAAAGGTACTCTTCATGTCATCTGTCGAACCTGCCCAATCACTGTTGGTGTAGCTAAGTAATTCTGAGTTGGTTTTGGTAGTATACCATATACCGAACTCTTTTGTTCCTTGTAGATACCTCAAAATTCTTTTTCCTGCTCCAAAGTGTATTTGACTTGGGCTTTGCATGAATCTTGATAGAAGACTTGTAGCATACATTATGTCAGGCCATGTAGCTATCAAATATAGGAAGCTTCCAATTAGACTTCGGCATTTGGATGCATCAGCTTCTGGTGCTCCATCATTCTTTTGTAGTTTCTCATTTGTTATGAGTGGAGTAGCAACAGGTTTGCAACCATACATTTTGAATTTCTTAAGTAAGCCTTCTGTGTATTTCTTTTGCGAGATGAATATCCCTTCATTTCTCTGACTTACCTCTATGTCGAGGAAGTAACTCATCAAACCAAGGTCGGTCAGCTCAAAGGTCTTCATCATGTCTTCTTTAAAATCCATCATCATCTTAGTATTGTTTCCCGTGTAGATAAGATCATCTACATATAGAGAGAGTAAGAGAGTGTACTGACCTTGAGACTTGATGTAAAGTGTAGGCTCACTCTTGCTCCTCCTGAATCCTCGATCCATGAAATACAGATCGATTCTGTTATACCATGCTCGAGGTGCTTGCTTCAAACCGTAGAATGCTTTTCTTAGTCTTAACACTTTGCTTTCTTTGCCTTCAGACACGAATCCTTGTGGCTTCTCCATATAGATCTCTTCTTCAAGTACGTCGTTAAGGAAGGCGGATTTGACATCTAGTTTATGGATACTCCATCCTTTTTGTGATGCAAGAGCTATTAGAGCTCTTATGGTATTAAGACGAGCTACTGGTTCAAATGTCTCATTGTAGTCAATTCCAGGTTGCTGTGAGTAACCCTTAGCTACTAGCCTCGCCTTGTGTTTCTGTATGGTTCCATCAGGGTTGAGCTTTGTCTTATAGACCCACTTAACCCCAATGATATCTTTTCCATGGGGACAATTTACTAACTCCCATGTGTTGTTTTTCTCGATCATCTATATCTCTTCTTCCATTGCCTTAACCCATACTTCCTGCTTTGACGCTTCTTCAAAGCTTCCAGGTTTGAGTATGGCCAAGTTGCAGGTTTCATATATGTCCACCAAAGATCTTACTCGTCTTGGAGTAGACTCTGGTGATGATAGTTCTTGATCTTGTTGTTGTGGTGGAGGCGAAGGTGGTTCACCTGGGTTTTCTTCCTCAGCTTCTTCTTGAGGTAGTTGAGCGGGTATAAGAACGTTCTTCTCCACTTTTTCTTCATCCCAATTCCAAGAAGCGTACTCATCAACTTCAACATCTCGACTAATGACGAGTTTCTTAGTTTGCAAGTTGTAGACACGGTAGCCCTTAGAGATATTGCTATACCCAAGGAAGATACCTCGTATAGTCTTGTCTTCAAGCTTATGCCTCTTCACGTCTGGAATATGAATGTAGCATATAGATCCAAAGATCCTAAGGTGCTTTGCTGATGGTTTCTTCCCATTCCAACCTTCAATTGGAGTCTTGTCTTTTACAGACTTAGTTGGACATCTGTTGAGTATGTAAACAGCAATGTAGACTGCTTCAGCCCTGAATGTGTTAGGTAGTCCCTTCTCCTTGAGCATCGATCTAGCCATTTCCATAACTGTGCGATTCTTTCTCTTGGACACTCCATTTTGTTGAGGAGAATATGCGACTGTAAGTTGTCGCTCAATGCCTTCATCCTCACAAAATCTTTCAAACTCGCAAGAGGTGTACTCTTTGCCGCGATCACTTCTTAGTACTTTTATCCATTTTCCACTTTGATTTTCAGCAAGGGCCTTGAACTTTTTGAATACTCCAAAGACTTCTGATTTTTATTTTAGAAAATATACCCATGTCATTCTAGATAAGTCATCAATGAAGAGTATGAAGTACCTGTTGTTCTCATGTGATGGCGTCCTCATTGGTCCACAGACGTTCGTAAGTATCAGCTCCTATAGATCTTTCGCTCTCCATGCTCCGCTTGTTGAGAAAGGAAATCGGTGTTGCTTACCAAGGAGACATCCTTCACACACTTCATTGTTCTCCTTTATGCTTGGAAGATCTCTCATCATGTTCTTCTCATGTAACAACTTCAAGGCATGTGTGTTGAAGTGGCCAAATCTTTGATACCATAGCCATGAATCATCAACTTGTACCTTCCTGGCAATGTTTGTTGCATATTTTAAATTTAGATGGAAGCTTCTATTGCTCTTATTCATCTTTACTTGGGCTATCTCAGACCTTTTACTTTTGTTGTCTAAGATTTTGCATACACCTCCTTCAAAGTGAAGTGTGCAGCCTCTCTCCATCATTTGGCCAATGCTTAGATGATTTTCTTTTAGGCTGGGAACTAGTAAGACATCATGGATGAGTCGCGTACCTTTATCTGTCTCCACCATGACAGTGCCTTTGCCTTTTGATTCAACCACACTTCCATTTCCCAGTCGAACTTTGACTTTGACAGACTCGTCAATGCTTTTGAAAATAGTCTCATCCTTGGCCATGTGATTGCTACATCCACTATCCAAGTACCATCTTCCTCCTTTTTCTTTTATTGAGTCTTGAGTGGCATAGAACATACATTGTTCTTGATCATGCTCCTCTGTGATATTGGCTTGATGCCTATTTTTGTTGCGACAATTTTTCTCTACGTGCCCGAACTTCTTGCAATGGTTGCATTGTGGCATATTACGGAACCAACAATTTTTCTCTGTGTGGACTTGCCTTTTGCATATATTGCATGGAGGATTTTTATCTATTTTGTTCTTAAGGAAATTCCTAGAACCTTCTCTTCTTCTGGAAGTTTCTCCATAATTTTTCTTTCCTCCATTTTCTTTGTTTTGGGGCTGAAATTTAAACTTTGACTGGAAGGCATTTTCAAGTGTATCTTCTTTATGCCTATACAGTCTTTTCTCCTATGCTTCAAGAGAGCCCACAAGTTCTGTCTCTGATAGAGTAGACAGATCTTTGGTTTCCTCAATTGTTGTCACGATTGGGTCAAACTTTTAGGGCATAGTAATTAGAATTTTCTCAACAATTTTCTTGTCAAGAATATCTTCCCCAAAAGCTCTCATTTGATTAACTATTTCTTTAACTTTAGAATAGTAATCTTTAACTGTCTCAGACTCCTTCATCTTCAATAGTTCAAAATCTTTTCTTAGAGATTGAAGTTTAACTGCTCGTACCTTAGCACTTCCTTGAAACTCCTCCTGCAATGTGTTCCACGCTTCTTTGGCAGTCTTAGCTCCCATAATTCTTGGGAAAATTGAATCAGTCACCGCTTGTTGCAAGGTGAACAACGCCTTTGAATTTTTCTGTTTATTTTTCTTCAACTCTTTTTCTTGAGATGCATTAAGAGCTGAAATATCCGCAGGAACGGTGAAGCCTTCTTCAACTATGTCCCATACATCTTGAGATGAAAAATATGTTTCCATTTTAACACACCGGAAATCATAATTTTCACCATTGAAGATAGGGACAGAAATAGTTGACAATTGAGTAGTGTTATCCATAGCTTAGAAAAAATATTATTGGAGTGGGTTAATAGTACAAAGGAAATTTTTGAAGTAGTTTGGAGGATTTTGGAATGGTAGGTAGGTAATATAACTACGCCCAATGTATGACCGAACGTAGCTCTGATACCACTGTTGGTAGTTGGTTAGATGATAGTTGATAGTTGATAGCTTTAGAGAATTGTTTTAGAAAGAAGGCTATGTCATTGATTTCTTGGATGATCAATTACAACATACCAATTGCTTATTTATAGGCTCAAGTCACCAACCTCTCAATGGTGGTGAATGTTTTTACATTACTTTAGGTCTTTCTAGAGTTTTCATGATAGATTAGTATCATGATAGTTCTAGATTCTTCTATCTTATACATACACACTTATAGTTCTAGATTGTTCTGCCAAACACTTGAGAGTTCAAAAAGTGAGGACAAAAAGAGGGAAACACAAGAGAGGAAAAAGATGAATGAAACACTTAAAGTGAGGGAGAATTTTCTAGCTACAAAAGGAGAGGTCAAAGGGTTATTTCATTCAAAACAGCCCCTGTACTTGTTGATTTGCAAAAAATTATGTTTTGACCACTAATACTTTTGATAACTTTGAATTGCCTTCTAGTGTGAAAACTCTTTTGCAAGAATTTGAGGAGGTGTTTCCATCAAGTGTTCCAAGTAGGTTGCCACGATTAAGGGGAATTGAGCATCAAATTGATCTCGTGCCGGGAGCTTCTTTGCCTAATAGGCCAGCTTATAGAAGTAACCCTCAAGAGACCAAGGAGATCCAAAGACAAGTGGAGGAACTCATTGGTAAGGGATGGGTAAGAGATAGCATGAGTCCATGTGTTGTCCCGATAATTTTGGTTCCAAAAAAAGATGGTTCTTGGAGGATGTGCTCCGATTGTAGAGCTTTAAACAATATTACCATTAAATATAGGTATCCAATACCTAGACTTAATGATTTGCTTGATGAATTGCATGGTGCTTGTTTCTTTTCCAAAATTGATTTGACAAGTTGTTACAATCAAATAAGGATTAAAGAAGGAGATGAATGGAAAACCACTTTCAAAACTAAATATGGATTATATGAATGGTTGGTTATGCCTTTTGGTTTGACTAATGCACCAAGCACTTTCATGAGATTAATGAACCATGTTTTGAGAGAATTCATTGGTAAATTTGTGGTGGTGTACTTTGATGATATCCTTGTTTATAGCATAACCCTTGATTTTCATGTTGCACACTTAAAATCGGTGTTGTGTGTGCTTAGGAAGGAACAATTGTATGCTAACCTTGAAAAATGTATTTTTTGCAAAGACCATGTTGTGTTTCTTGGTTTTGTAGTGAGTTCCAAAGGGGTTCAAGTTGATGAAGAAAAGGTCAAGGCTATCCAAGAGTGGCTTACACCTAAAAGTGTGACTGAAGTGAGAAGTTTTCATGGCCTAGCAAGTTTTTATAGACGATTTGTGAAGGATTTTAGTACCTTGGAAGCACATTTGAATGAGGTAATTAAGAAAAATGTTGTTTTCAAATGGGGGGAGAAACAAGAAGAAGCTTTCAATGCTCTTAAGCAAAAGTTAACCAATGCCCCCATACTTGCTTTGCCAAATTTTTCAAAATCTTTTGAAATTGAATGTGATGCTTCAAATGTTGGGATTGGGGTTGTATTATTACAAGAAGGTCATCCAATTGCTTATTTTAGTGAAAAATTAAGTGGTCCTACCCTTAACTATTCTACTTATGATAAGGAGTTGTATGCCTTAGTGAGAGCGTTGAAAACATGGCAACACTATATTTATCCCAAGGAGTTTGTGATCCATAGTGACCATGAGTCCCTAAAATACTTAAAAGGACAAGGTAAGCTAAACAAAAGGCATGCCAAATGGGTGGAATTTCTTGAGCAATTTCCTTATGTTATTAAACATAAAAAGGGAAAAGGAAATATTATTACGAATGCCTTATCAAGGAGACACTTTTTGCTTTCTATGCTTGAAACAAAAATGATTGGATTTGATTGCTTGAAAGAAATGTATAAAGGAGATGACACCTTTGGTGAAATCTTCAAAAATTGTGAAAAGTTTTCTAAAAATGGTTTTTATAAATATGAGGGCTATCTTTTCAAAGAAAATAAATTATGTGTGCCCACTTGTTCTACTAGAAACTTGCTTGTGTGTGAAGCCCATGAAGGAGGGTTGATGGGGCATTTTGGGGTCCAAAAGACCTTAGATACATTGAAGAGCATTTTTATTGGCCTAACATGAAGAAAGATGTGCAGAAATTTTGTGAGCATTGTATTATTTGCAAAAAGGCCAAGTCAAAGGTAATGCCTCATGGTTTGTATACCCCTTTACCAATTCCGGATTCTCCATGGATTGATTTATCATGGACTTTCTTTTTAGGGCTTCCTAGAACAAGTAATGGTAAGGATTCCATATTTGTTGTTGTTGATAGGTTTTCTAAAATGACTCATTTTATTCCTTGTAGGAAATTTGATGATGCTAATCGTGTAGCAGATTTGTTCTTCAAAGAAGTGGTGAAACTCCATGGATTACCAAGAAGCATTGTTAGTGAGGGATTCCAAGTTCCTAAGCCATTTTTGGAGCACCTTATGGGGGAAGTTGGGTACTAAGCTACTATTTTCTACTACTTGTCACCCTCAAACTGATGGACAAACGGAGGTCGTGAATAGGACTTTGGGTACCTTGCTAAAGACTATTTTGAAAAAGAATCTTAAAAATTGGGAAGTTTGCTTACCTCACATTGAATTTGCTTATAATCGGACTGTGCATAGCATCACTAGTTGTTCTCCTTTTGAGGTTGTTTGTGGTTTCAATCCACTAACTCCTCTTGATTTGTTGTCAATGCCTAATATTTCAGTTTTTAAGCATAAGGAAGGACAAGCCAAAGCGGACTATGTGAAAAAGCTCCATGAAAGAGTCAAGGCCCAAATTGAAAAGAGGAATGAGAGTTATGCTAAACAAGCAAACAAAGGGTGCAAAAAAGTTGTTTTCCAACCCGGAGATTGTGTTTGGGTTCACATGAGAAAGGATAGGTTTCTGGAGCAAAGGAAATCCAAGCTTCAACCAAGAGGGGATGGTCCATTTCAAGTACTTTGAAAGGATAAATGGCAATGCGTAGAAGATTGAATTGCCCGGTGAGTATAATGTGAGTACTACATTTAATGTGTCTGACTTAACTCTTTTTGATGTAGATGGAGAAGCCGATTTGATGGCAAATCCTTTTGAAGAGGGAGAGAGTGATGAGGACAAGGCAAGGAATAAGGGCAAGGAACCTTTAGAAGGACTTGGAAGACCTATGGCAAGGGCTACAACAAAGAAGGACAAGGAAGCTCTTCAACAAGTGTTAACCATGCTATTTGAATTTAGGCCCAAGTTACAAGTGGAGAAGCTTCATATTGTTAATTGCACCATGTTCCAAGAAGAGTAGAGGGTGCCACTTTTGTTGAGTGGTTTTATTAGTATTTTGTTAGTTGAAATAAAGGCACAAACTTGTGTTAAAGTGGCTGTCAATTTTCTTGGGATTTGCACCAAGAAAGTAAGGTTTAATAAGGTGAAAACTCTAGGATTGTGGCTGCCTCTTGGCTGATCAAGGAGTTGCACAATTTTCCATATGTTTATGTGTCTTAATTCTTGTTTTAATTAGGTATAATGACACCATCAATTGTTGTTATCAATTCTAGTTTTAATTAGGTTTAATGACACCATCAATTGTTGTTATTGATGATCATTTCACTTGTGTAACCAACTTGATGTCATTCCTATTTATAGGTTGCACATTTTCTAATAAAAAGATAGACCTTGAATTTGAGTTTTTAATCACCTTCTAAAGTGTGAGAGTGAATCTCCTTAGTTACTTGAGTGATTCAAGAAATTGGTTTATCAAGGAACACCACCTTGTGTGTGACACCAATTCCGGATGAGTGATTCTTCCAACCCCGTTCTTCATTCTCCTTCTTCATCTTTCTAAACCTTCATTCTTTAATCCCACTTGAACACCATTGTTATCATCTTCATTTTCCATCCAAACACATTCAAACTTTGAACCAAATACCTTACATTCAATCCTCCATAAACTCGTCACTTTCTCTCTCATTCAATAAATTTCATAAAAAAAAAAAAACCTTTGAAGATCCATCTTCAACCCTTGTACAAATGAGTTTACATCATAGCCGCCTTTCAAAGTAGCCTTCATGGTAAACAATGGAACGGAAATGGATGCAAAAGCCAAGAGACAAGACAAGAGTAGAGAGAAAGAACTACAAAAGCGGAATAAATCTAGCTAAATTATATTCACGTACCCTTTTTCTTTTTCCATCTTTTTCTCTTCCATTATTTTTTCCCTTATCTCTCTTTTCTTTTCCTTTTTTCCTTTCATTATATGACGTCTTTTACTTTTTCTTTCTTTTCTTTTCTTTTCTTTTCTTTTTTTTTCTCCGACATGGATTTGTAATTGACACTTGACATTGGTGATAAAAGTAACTAGCCCAGATGTACATGTGTCTCACCATGCATATTTGCATGGTTTTGTGTTAAGCACCGTATTATGGCTCGTGATAATTGTTGCATTTTAAGCTCATACATGGAAGCTGAAGCTGAATTTGAAAAAGTCTTGGGAGGAGTGTGTGAAACCTACCATGATGGTTCATATACAATAAAATTCTCGAAATTATTCTGTTGCCATTTAGAGGTACATATAGATTTTTTGTAATTTTTCAAATATTTAATTTATTGAGTTACCCAAATATATAAATAGAGGAGGCAGTAATATAAAAATCCTTCATTCCATTGAAACTCCGTATTCTTCACTTAGAACTTCTCTCTTATACACAGTGGCTAATATTTGTTGTTTTGGTGTATTTTTCGCCTTTTTCAGCTTGATAAATCAAAGTTGTATAGATTTGGCTACTAATGCAATAGTGTTGTTGCTCCGGATCTTGGCTTAGGCTAAGATCCGTAAAGAGCTAATGTTCCAATCCCCCTTCATGAAGATGATAAAGACAATACTCTCAACTAAACATAAAGGTTCTCTCCACAGCTCTTGGAGAATGTTCTTATCTTCTTATCAAATAGTCAACCACGCAGTGATTTAAACAAGGACAGATTAGAAGCTCCCTTATATATAGATGATAGCACCAACACCAAAATTCTCTCACCTCTAGAAGCAAACTTCAATTGAGTGTCAAAGTCCTTACAAGAGACCTAAATCAAAAAAGTCTACCTAAGGTACATTCAGTTGAGTAGAATGAAATAGAAAGAAATATAATTGAGATGAAAGTTTTGAATTAAAATAAACTATAAAAGTATATGCCCGATACCAAATTTTGAAAATTTTCACTCATTTCTTAACTACCTTTCACACAACCGAACACTACCTAAGATTGTAATTAATTTACCTACTATGACAATCAATTTCTATTGCTATCCATGGAGTAAATTTGATATACCAGCTACCCTTATATATAATTACAGCACATTTAAATCTGTTATAGGCAATAAAACAGCCAAATATGTTATTAGTGATACAACTCACTCTGCAGTTTTGGGTGCATAACTATCACTCAACATGCTATTAAATTTATTTATTTTGTTCCTAGAGAGTCTTTTTCAAATGCTAACATACAAGTTGAAAATGAAAAAATAAAGTGATCCAAATAAGTTGTACACTTCAAACTTACAATGAAACAATACAGCTCCAAATAGAACAAGATATCCTTCAAAATTCAAACCATTCTCGAGTGCATGGAAAAAGATCGAACAGAAAAGCTATATAGAATAACTCTTATGAGAATAATTGAGCACATTTTATAGGCAAGCAATTACAGGTTTTTGTAATGTGAATATGAAATAGTTTAAAATCAAACGGGAAGTTGTTGGTGGACAATTAATGCCAGAGTTGCTCATAACATGATCAAAACACTTCCAAGCATATAATATATTCAAAGGCAAAAATATGCCCAATGGTGACCAAAAAGCCTTCAAAACTTGACAGTAAACCTATCAAGAAATTGAACAATATATTGGAACCAATCTACATCTCAAAATTCCATGTGGTCTCAGCAACAAGTTTGGGAGCTTTAAATTCCTCGGCCAAGTTAACAGATGCTACAATCTGGAAGATAAAGCTTAAAGTTAGACAATTTCTGAGAAACAAAAAGATGATAATCAGGAACAACTTAATATAATGGGGAGCGGGAGTCAACCAAATTTCATGCAGAAAAAAATTATAGCAGAATCCTCAAAAGTGAAACCTCCATGGATTAAGTTACTAATAGAAAAACAGACAAGGCATCTACAAGTCAAAATGAACAAGTTCTAACTTGTAACATTGATCCAAGTCTGTAAAATATATTTTGAAGATGCAGAGAGAAAGACCACAGCACTGACAAGTAACTCGTTGTATGCCCCACATATGTAACTGATTAAGGTTAACGATTGTAAGGAATAATGGTGCAAGGGAAAAATCAAGACTACCAATGAAGCATTAGAAACTTTGTCATAAGATCAAATGAGAATGAAGATAGATCATATGAGCCTTACATAAATAATCCAATACAGCCTTTCCTTAGATTCTGAGCACCCAAGAAAGGTGAAATCATTTTCCAAACCCCCGTTGTCCCATCTTCAGGAAGCAATTTGCACCTCCTCCCACATAACCAACTTCACAAAACCTACTAGCTTCATATTTTCAAACAAAACTTCTTCCCACGATGAATGACTACATCCTCACTCTAACAGTCTTTATTCATAAGCTGACTCATCAGTCAACTCAGAACCCTTTCCTTGGCAAATGAATGCTCGAAGTTTCTACTACTAAAAATCAACTATGAATGAACCCTCTAGCAAAATATAAAGCAACCAATTTTCTAACTCTAAGCATATAGTAAGATTGGTTCCACCAAAGTCCAAAATTTCAAGTGTTTGTGGGAAGAGATTAAATGTACACAACACACTAACAAGCAAAATGTGTCATCCAAAATCAACTCAAGAAAAACACAAAAACATGAAGAAAAAAATAATAACAATCTTAGATTTTGGATTTAGGACTAACTCAATCTCAAAAACTAGTTCATGAAGGGAGGGACTTGTCCCCACTTATACACATTATTTCATCCACACGACTAGTTAATTTGAGATCACCAACACACCTGACTAGACATTTGTAGGTAATCCAATAACGGTCTGATTATGGGTGGCCTGATTGGCTTACAAACAAACATTAACGTAGACTCTGATAACATATTAGAATTTGGAATTGGACCTAACTCAACTCCCAAAATTACATCATGAGATGAACGCATCCTGCTTATATAGACTATTCTGACTCTATCACTAGTCAATATAGGATCTCCACCGCAATTCTATAAACTCTACCAAACAAGCTAAACTTAAACATCAAAATTCTCACACAAATGTATAAACCCTACCACCATACAAGTTAAACTTAAACATCAAAATCCTCAAAAAAGAAAACACAAGTCAATCAGCCACAACTAGCAACCAAACATTGACATTCATTAGTAAACTCATTCACCTTGAAGCCAGCAGTGTGTTTGGGATTCCGCGACCACTCAACTCCCAGAACCCTGCTGGATGTCTGGTAGGAGGCCCTCAACGTGTCGTCGCCGCCGTAGACCCTCCGCGAAACGGCGAAGTCCCACGTGTTCTTGGCCACGTCATAGGCGGGCTCAAACGTGGTCAACCCCTTGTGAACATAGGTGTACTTAAGCTTGCAGTTCCCTGAGTCGAGCGCGTAATTGGCAGAAACCTTGTTCGCAGAATCATACACAAAGGTTCCATCCAAGACGGTCCTGTTGTCGCCCCTGCTGTGCGCGTAGGTCAAATTCAACGGCCTCTCCCCAACCCTAACCGTGTTCATAAACTGAAACCGAAAGTCCTAAAAAAAAACAACCTCAAACGGCTTCAGAAATAATTTTTTATTTGATCTTTTTTAATCTTATAAGTAACTAGGATTTGGGAAAGTAGCGAACCTTTTTGGGAACGTTGTAGTCGACGATGAAGGAACCGGGTTTCTCGACGGCGAGCGCCAAGCCGGTGAAGCTGGGACCGTTAATGAAAGTGGCTTCCGTTACGGAGGCTCGGAACTTGACGTCGCCGGCGTTGACGGCGATGTTGGCAAAGGCAGCGCCGTTTTTGTCGACATCGTACTTTCCCTTCAGAGTAGCCTTCATTGTAAACAACGGATGCAGTTGCAAAGAGACAAGACAACAAGGTTGCTGCCAAAGGTCTTCAAATAGCGGAATAATAAATTACTACGCCAATGTCCATTTTTTTCTTTCTTTCTCCTGTCATTTGGGCCTCGGTACTGGGTTTGGTGCTACGTGCACCCCGCAATATTGCTGGGGCACCCAGCAAACAATGAATGGGCAATTTTGCCCTTATGCAAGGCTGTCTCCGGAAGACCCTTCTTCCGGAAGAAGAAGGTGTGATTCCAGAAGAAAGGTCCTCCGGAAGACAACCTTCTTCTTCCGGAATAAGGTTCTTCTGGAATTTATTTGTTTTTTTAAAAATGTTGTGTTTTTCTAATTATTTAATTTTAATAAATAAATTATGTTATAAAATAAATAATATTATTATAGATAAATGATTAGTGAACATAATTATGACTAATATTTGTAATTCCTTTTTTACGCGCATGTAAATGTAAATAATAATTTGTGTGACAATTTAGTATAATTTAAATCATAAAAATTAATTAATTTGTATATTTTATAAAAAAATATAAAATATTTAATATGATAACATTTAATTTGTATTACAAAATATATAATAAAAAAATAATTATAATTTTATAACAACGTCAAGTAAAAATAAATTTCATTTTATAATAATAACTAAAAATAAAATAATATTTAATGCATATGTAATGACGATTTTGCCCCTATGTAGTTTTCTTTAAATTTACTGCGCTACTTTTTCGTTTTACACCCTTCCATTTCACCTGCATCCCCGTGTTCTTGCTATTGCTATCCTTCCGTAAAAAGCTTTGAAGATTTGGTGGTCCTGTGAAGTAGTTGTTCCGTATTTGAAGATTTGGTGATCCCGTGAAGCAACTGTTCCGTATTTGAAGTTGTGTTAGTCGTTGCTCTTCCTATTTCGTCGGAGGTACGCATTTATCGGTATTTTTGGCGTTTTCTGGGTAGTTTTTAGAGAAGATAAACAGTAAAAAGCTATTCCCGGAAGAAATTTTAGCTACAGGAGGAAGTAGTTCCGGAATGAGAATGTTGGATTTCCGAAAGTACTTCTTCCGGAAGTTACTAACTTCTTCCGGAATGCTACATTATTAACAATTTTTTTAATTCTGTTTTAAAATTTATATATATATATATATATATATATATATATATATATATATATTATCTTTTATAATATCTGTATTTTCAATTGTGGATAATTGGTTTAGTTAGGTATAATGATTTTGGTATAATATTAAATGATTTAGGTAACATAATTGTATTTTGTTGTAGTAGAAAATTATTTTATTAGTTGTTTATTATAGTGTTAAGCTTAGTTTAAGTAAATAATGTAGTTATAAATTTAGAATGTATTTGTATTAGTTGTTAATATGTTTGTTAATTAATATGTAGTCAATTTATGGATGTAGTTATATGATAATTTGAATATAGTTCTATATGATGTATATATGTCCTATTAATATGTTTGTTAGTTAATATGTACTAAATTTTTGGATGTGGTTATATGATAATTTGTATGTACTTGTGTATGATGCATATGTCCTTAAGATGGACGAAGATCAACGGACGTATGACTATGCGATGTCACAAGAAGCTCATATGGATTATGATTATGATAATGAAGAAGAATGTGGTGTGAATGAAGCACATGTTGATTGTTCAAATGCTTTTAATACGTCTCAGGTAATCATGTTGATTAGTTTGAGTCATTTGGTTGAATTGATGTTTTGTATAAAAATTAACATGTTGGGGTTGCGTTGTAGGTATTTGGTACTCGAGATGATGTTTTGCAGTGGGCTCAAACAGTTGCCCATGAAAATGGATTTGTTGCAGTGATTATGAGGTCTGACATAGATACTGGTAGCAGAGGAAGAAGTTCATTTGTCTTAATTGGGTGTAAAAGGAGTGGTGCGTACAAGTATAGGAATAAAGAATTCGTTAGAAAAGACATTGGGAGTAGGAAATGTGGTTGTCCCTTCAGGCTTCGTGGGAAACTAGTGCATGGAGGGGAAGGTTGGATGGTGAAGTTGATCTATGGGATTCACAATCATGAATTGGCCAAGTCCTTAGTTGGACATCCATACGCAGGGCGATTGACTAAGGATGAAAAGAAAATTATTGCTGATATGACAAAGTCGATGGTAAAACCAAAAAATATCTTGCTAACATTGAAGGAACACAATGCCAGCAGTTGCACCACGATAAAGCAAATTTACAATGCAAGAAGTGCATATCGTTCTTCAATAAGAGGAGCTGACACCGAAATGCAACATCTGATGAAGTTTCTCGAACATGATCAATACATTCATTGACATAGATTGAAGGATGAAGTTGTGGTGCGTGATCTGTTTTGGTGTCACCTAGATGCAGTAAAGTTATGCAATGCATGTCATCTGGTGTTTTTTATAGACAGTACCTACAAAACAAACAGGTACAGACTCCCACTACTTGACTTTATTGGGGTGACACCAACGGCAATGACATTCTCTGCTGGGTTTGCATATCTGGAAGCTAAGCATGTTAATAATATTGTATGGGCTTTGGAACGATTTCGAGGCCTATTTTTAAGAAACGATCATCTCCCTCTTGTTATTGTCACTGACAGAGACCTAGCACTTATGAATGCAGTGAAAATTGTGTTCCCGGAGTGTACAAATTTGTTGTGCATGTTTCATATCAATAAGAATGTGAAGGCGAAGTGCAAATCTTTAATCGGTGAAAAAAATGCCTGGGACTATGTAATGGATAACTGGGGTACTTTGGTTGATTGTCCGTCTGAACACCAGTTCACTGAGTCACTTCAGAAGTTTCAAGTTGCTTGTTCGCCTTGGCCGATGTTCATTGACTATGTTAACGACACATGGATTATCCCCCACAAGGAAAAATTTATTATAGCATGGATGAATAAGGTCATGCACTTAGGCAACACAACAACAAACAGGTATTAAGAACTGATTTTATTTGTTAGGATGTGGATTATTAATAAATGGTATTTAATTGTTGTATATTTTTCATGTTTGTTGTGTATTTTAAATGTAGGGTTGAATCAGCTCATTGGGCTCTAAAAAGACTACTACAAAATAGCCTTGGAGACCTATGTAGTGTTTGGGATGCCATGAACAACATGGTCACGCTGCAACACGTTGAAATTAAAGCATCCTTTGAAACCAGTACGCATGTGGTTGGCCATGTATTTAAAAAAACCTTATACAAGAGGCTTCTTGGGATGGTTTCAAGGGACGCTTTAAATCAGATTGCTTCTGAGGTTGACCGTCTACGTTATCTCGGCAACAATCCCTCTTCTTGTGGTTGTGTGATGAGAAGCACGCACGATCTTCCTTGTGCATGTGAGCTTTCTAGGTATACTGCTGGCAGCATCCTAGTGGAGTTAGTCCATATTTTTTGGAGGAGACTTTGTTTTTCAGACCAAGGGTTATGTAAGGCCGAAGTCAGCATCAAGGAAGATATTGAGACCATATCTAAAAGGTTTGACGAACTTGATGTGTCTGGCAAAGTAAACCTGAAGAGTAAACTTCGAGAAATTGCATACCTTGATCACAACTCTATGTGCCCTCCTCCGTTAAAGGTCAACATTAAAGGTGCACCGAAGAAACCGATGAAAAGAAGTCAAAGATCCACAAAGCGTGATCCGTCTTACTGGGAGTATGTTGATGCTTTTCATTCTGTTCAAAGCAGCAACTCTCCAGTCAAACGTAGTGCATCATGTTCTGAACCGCCTCAGCCAACAAGGATCATCCCGATGTTGGATCAATTTGTGTCATTCATTCAAGGTTTCATTTGTGACGTTGTGGATGTGAAAGCAGACGGTAATTGTGGATATCGGTCCATTGCCGCTTTATTAGGTATGGGGGAAGATTCGTGGCCGTTAGTGCGTAATGAATTGATTAAAGAACTTGGCAGGTGGTCGCATGAGTACATGAACCTCTTCGGTGGCACAGAGAGATTTGAACAATTAAAGTTGTCCCTACTTGTTGATGGGTTTTTGAAGGTATGTTTTTAGGTTAATTTTTTTAATAACAAACTTTAAATTACTTACATGTGTATGTTTGGTTGATTCAGGTTAGTGTGGACAAGTGGATGGATATAACGAAGATGGGATATGTGATTGCATCACGGTATAACGTAATCCTTGTATCGTTGTCCCGACAACAAAGCATGACATTTTTTCCTCTTAGAAGTCAACCACCACCTGATTCTTCTGGGCACCGCATGATATGTGTCGGCCACGTGTTTGGAAATCATTTTGTTCAGGTACATTGAATATAGTTAGTATAACAATTATGCAATGACTTCGTTGGTTCATTTGACTCGGTCACCGCATGATATAATCTTTGTTCATGTACAACAGGTTTATTTGAAAGACCATTGTCCCTTACCGCCTCCAGTGTTGTTGTGGTCAAACAATTGTTATTCTCAGGAAAAGCAGTGGACAACTCCATATATTAGTAGAATGCAGCAATACACAAGCTTGATGTCATTCAAAAGACACTATGTCGACCTAAATGAAGACTAAACATGCATTGTTTATGTAATTGTATTCATTATGCGATATAATTTGTTGTAAGCCATTAATAACCAATTAATATTATTAAGTACTCGTTTCGTTAAGCAAAAAAATTGTTGGTCCAACAAAAATCATTTACGCGTGTAGCATACATCATTGTCATAATTGACAACACATAATGACATGCATGCGTATTAAAGTTTGAGCGCGACAACACATTGACTGACTTAACTACACATTCTGAAGGAAACATAAACACGAAACATGTTCACGCGTGTCTATTTTTTTGTAAACAAAGTGAAGCAATCTATCGATCACAACCATCTATATATATAGCAGACACGGCTAATAAATCACACATTATCTTGCTTTCACATAGTCTCCCAATTGATACACAAAGTATGACATTTTTAGGAGAAACTAGCAGTCAGACGATTGTCAACTCAAGGTTGGCTTTCATTTTTCCAAATGGATCGATTATTCACAATGATACTGGGGTTTACTTCCAAACTTCAACTCCGGTGCCCATTCGAGTACCAAACAGCTGTGATTTTGCAAGCCTAAAAACTAGAATACACAATACCCTTCAGCTATCCGACAAACAATTTTTGGATGAAATTCACTACCGTAAGCCATTCACCCATACAAGTAACCAAATTCGCTTTCAGTGTATGAAATTGATAAATGATGACGATGCCAACACAATGTTAATGTGTAATGATCAATTTTCTTGTGTTGGTCCGATTGAGTTATTATGCATCGTTGGAAGAACACCAGATGGAATAATAAACTTACTTCAACGCACTATGCCTCGTACTCATGACGCGATTCTGTATTACAACGGGAAATGGAACATGCCACCGCAGAACAAATTTGTTGGATGCGCGTTCACAGGATAAAATCCTAAGAAATTTCAAATTCCTTCAACATGTACCATCGATGAACTGAAGAATTTAATAAAGCAAGTTGCACCTAAAGGGATTCCCCCTCTTGGAATTCACGAATCACAAACGGTAAGACGATTGTTTTTCCGCCAACCAGGTCGCTTTGAGTATTCAGATACGCTTATAAAATATGAAATAAATGAGCTGAAGACCAACGAGGAACTGTTGAAGGTGTTAGTACAATCTAACTACTGGAAAAAATATGGACCAATAGAAATTTTAGCTGTCTTTACTAAATATGTTGTGAAAATCGAAGATGAGGTGACTGCAACATCGCTAAACAACTGAATGCAATGTTTATTTTTTTACTTTTTCGTTGATGTAACATTTATCTGTTTACGGCGTGTTTAAATCCCATAATAAAGTTCAATGTTTTGTTTCAATGGTCCAAATATAATTTATTTTAATTGTTTGACCTTAAAACCTTACGCATACTTAGAAGGGTCGGATTCCTATTTTTTTGGATTTTCTTGCTCTTTTTTAGGTGTTATTTGATGGAACCAGGGAACGAAAATAATTTTTTTGGGTTCTTTGATGTCTAAACATGACAAATAGCGCCCCTCCATTGTCTTACGCCACTCGCACACCCACGGAAAAAAACCCCAAACATGGGTACTTGAACAACCTAGAAGGGTCAGATTCCTATTTTTTTTATTTTTGGCTCTTTTTTTAGGTGTTATTTGATGGAACCAGGGAACAACAATAATTTTTTTGGGTTCTTTGACGTCCAAACATGACAAATAGCGCCCCTCCATTGTCTTGCGCCACTCGCACACCCACGGAAAAAAACCCCAAACATGGGTACTTGAACATCAAAAAAAGGATCTGATTCCTATTTTTTTGGGTTTCCTGCCTCTTTTATAAAAAAATTATTTTTAATGTAATTCTTACGAACAAAACTCATGATTTTAGCTTCACTTTTTAAAAAAAAAAAATTAAAACACTCCAAAACTTCGCTTAAGGACCACGATCGGAATCAGAATCGATACGTCAGTTAATATAATAAAATAATAAACTGTGCAAAACAAGTCAACTATATTAAACTAAAAAGTGTAACAAATACAAAAATTCATGTCAACTACAAAACAAAAAATAAATACAATAATCAATGCTCTGTGCGCCGTCTCTGTCGAGCCCTGACACTTCCATCAGCACTGGCTCCCTCTCTGGCGATCGTCAGGCAATCCTGCATAATATCATATAACTCTGTGCCTGCAGTGACCATCCTAAGGTTGAGCACACGCTCCAACCTCTGTGCAATCGCCTCATAGCCGTCGTAATCATCCTGTGACAGTCATTAAAAACATTTATTATTAAATTTAAAATAAATAACAACTCATCAAACATTAAACGCGCAAAAAATCTTACCACTGGATGTGGAGGGGGGTCAAATGCCACTGGAACCTGGGGGCTGGGCGGCTGTATGTACTCCTCAGGGTCTGCGGCTGGTGCATCTCTGGGCTGGTCACCTTCCTAGGTCGGTATCATGAATGTGTGAGATATCCGAAAAAACCACTCCATGTAATCCGCATATACCTGCCCAGGCACTAGATAGAGCTCACCCACAGCTAGTACGTGGTCCGCAAAATGCATCCACCTGTCATCTATATCATCATGTGACAATCGAGCACTAACAGGCGGCGGAGGGATGCTCTGAATATAACCAAACTGCCATAGCACCCTCTCCGGTCGAGCTGTGACCACCATAGGACCCCATCTCAGCTAACCCTGGAATGATGAAATCAACTCAAAGGCCCTAACCCCCCGATGCTCAGTGTATGGCAACCAGGACACATCTGTGACGGTCAAAGCATCACAACGTGCCCTGTAAGGTGCTCCTATGATTCCCTTCATATGCGCCTTCAACGTCAGCCACCAGAAAGCACGTGGGGACGTCTCCTGGTATGTATCATCTGTGACACACTGGTGCACACTAGGAAAGTGCTCATAGATCCAGCACTACACAAAAAATGAGGTTAACATAACATAAAAACATGTTTAAATCATAATCGAACATAACATATTAAAAAACACAAAATTTACCTGTAATAGAGTCAGGTACCCCGCAATCTGTCGTGTGGTGGTCCTAGAAGCCTCATCTAACTGGTCATACATATGAACCAGTGCGGCAACTCCCCAAGCATAACCACCACTCTGACCCAGGTCGCGAAAAGCGTCTAGGTGCACCACATGAACGTATGTTGCACTCTTATTAGCAAAAAGAGTGCAACCGACTAGGTGCAGCAGATAAGCACGAGCTGCTACAATCCACCGCTGGGCCTGACATCTCATCTCATAAATGTCTCGAACCCATCCCAGCCGTACGTATGCCCCCACGTGATCGTTTTGTCTCAGCTCTAGCCTCCTCAGCAGACACCTCAAGCAACTCGGTCAGCAAAAATATCTCCTCCTCCGTAGAAAGAGCATGAAAGCTGTGCAACGCGCCAGTGATAGGCAAATGGAGGAGTGACAACACATCATCCAATGTGATCGTCAACTCTCCTACCGGAAGGTGGAAGGTGCTGGTCTCGCTGTGCCACCTCTCCACAAATGCGGATATAAGTCCAGGATCGCCAGTAACAACTGAACAATCGACCAGTGGACTTAATCCTGTGGCACCAACCAGTCCTTCAATCTCAAGCACTGGCCTCCCAATCAATGTCACCTTCCTCCCATGTGACACCAACTTCAAATCAGGACATTCCTGATTTGAAGTACAAATTATACAATTATTTAAAAAAATTAATGACAAACAAATCAACAATGATAAATAATTAACAAATTAAAATACTTGTCCACTCCAAACAGCATGTGCAACATGGTCTGCAAATGATGTATGCACTGATGGGTCACGTGGCCCACCTGGGAATCCCTCAGCATCATCAGCATGTGACCCCTCAGCACCATCATCACCCTGTACGTCCGCAGTCATCTCAGGTGCATCCTCAACCATATCAGGGGCATCCTCAATCATGTCAGGAACATCCTGAGTCATCTGATGAACTCGTTGCCTACGGGCTGATGCGGTAGGCCTACGCCTCTCAGGAACATCATCATGATCATCCTGTCTATCTCTGCCTATAACTCTACCTATAGCACGACCTAAACCTCGTGTTCTAGCCATGATCTGCAAATCATGTGGAACACGTATTTTTTTCGGTCAAAACATACACAACTTTCTTTATAAAAATAAAACAAGTTTATTTATAAAAAAAAATAAGACTAATTTAAATAACATTATTTGAAAACACACACAAGATAATTTATAAAAAAAATAAACAACTTCATTTATAAAAAAAAAACACAACTAATGTAAAAATAATTAATTAGTAAACATCCACAACTTAATTTAAAAAAAATAAACAACTTCATTTATAAAAAAACACACAACTAATGTACAAATAATTAATTAGTAAACATACACAACTAAAATTATATATAAAAATAAAATAAATATGGGAGAAAAAAATTTCAAAACATACACAACTTAATTTATATCATTTATAACAAAAATAGTAATTAAAAAAAATTTCAAAACACACACAACTTAATTTATAAAAATAAACAACTTCATTTATAAACGAAAAACATAACTAATTTAAAAGTACATAATTAGTAAAATACTCAACTAAAATCAAATAAAAAATAAACAAAACCAATTAACAAAAATTTCAAAACATACACAACTTAATTTATACAAATAACCAACTTTGTTTATAAATAAAATACACTAATTTAAAAAAAACAATAAACAAAAACAGACACAACTTCATTTATAAACAAAAAAATAATAATTTAAAAATTAATATTTAGTAAAAATACACAATTTAAATTATAAAAAAAACATCTTTATTTGTCATCAAAAAGCCAAACCTCATTTTTTTATAAAATCTCAAAAACAAAATAATCATAAAAATATAATAATCATTCATTTTTTAAAAAAACAAAACAATATTTTTTTTAAATAAAAAATAAACTTCCGGAAGAAGTGGTTCTTCCGGAAAACTCAAAGGTCATCCGGAAGAACCCTTCTTCTGGAATTCTTCCGGAAGAACTACTTCTTCCAGAAAGTTTCCGGAAGAGGTGTTCCGGAAGACTTTCGGAAGAAGGGTTCTTCCGGAAGACCTTTGGTTGCTTCCGGAAGAACACTTCTTTCGGAATTTTTCCGGAACAGCTTCTTCTGGAAGTTCCGGAAGAACCCTTAACGGATCTTCCGGAAGCCGCCACCGTAAGCCCCCTTTCTCCATTTTTTCCGGCGTCTTCTACCCTCGTCTTCTACCCTAAGGTTACTATTCTAAGGTTCTACTGCTACAACAATACTGGATATTAAAAGCAATGGGGAGTTAGGGAGACTAACCTCGAAGGCTCGTTCGCGGAGAAGAAGAAGAAGCTTGGCTCGCGGTGTCGCTGACGGAGAAGAGGAAGCAAGAACCGGAAGAACCAAAAGAAGCAACAGCAAGTGCTTCTTCCGGGAGGAGGAGGCGCTTTTTAAAAATTTTAGTTAAAGGACAAAATGGCCCATTCATTAAAATTGCTGGGTGCACCAAAAATATTACTGGGTGCACCTAGCATTTCCCGTTTGGTACTCTTAACAGTAGGCCCATTGAGAGTCATAGTTTTTTTTTGTTAGAGTCAAAGTTGGTTTTCAACCTTTTTTTTTAAAACAAATTATACTGGGGACTCTTAATGGAGACATTATTTAGTATAATATCACCTCGACCAATCTTTAAATACTATACACAATCAAGTGTTTTCTCGTAAATTACCTTGTAACTCTTTGGCAGTATCGAAACTGGACAGAAGAATCAAGAATATCCTTATGGAGAAAGATAACAAACGAGTAACACATAAAGGTGCTCAATTACTTGATCAATACAGTTATTGTCTCAAATGTTTAATTGGTGAAAATGATTTGACACTCTCATTCCTTAATTAAATTCGAGAAATCAATTCTTCCTTAGAAAGAATTCATGATATTTAGGAGTATTTTATTCTTTAATGGGCAACTTAATATGAATGGAGATTAGTCAAATCAACAACTGTAGGCTGTTTATAAAAAAGTATAATTATTTTCATTAAGTTTTAGTCGATATACAAAAAATTATAATTTCTTCTATAGAGACTAAAACTTAAGATGGATAGCAATAGAGATGAAGTGAATAGTTAAAAAAAAATAAAATTCATTCAAATGGGGGTATAAAAAAAACTCACTAAACTTGGATTTCTTTTTAAGTGAACAAATTTTGAAATAGTTTTAATATTTAGTGGGTGTGACTATGGTCAACTATCTCAAAAGTGAGACACCGTGAATCACTCCTCTTTATCTGTAATAACATATGAGAGGCCACTTCAACTTGTTAAAAACTTGTTATACTGACTTGTATTTTTCTTGTGATTAAACGTATTGACACATACTAAAGGTAAGAGAATAATATATATATATATATATATATATATATATATATATATATATATATATATATATATATATTATGGTAGAATATAATTTGAGAAAACAAACATAGACAACAATATTAAAGAGAACACTGAAACATAATTCTCAAGTTTTACTAGTTTTATTTAAAATAAAATGGTTTATTTGGACAATTTCTGAAGAGAAAAAAAATAATAACATGTTACCACGTATTATAAAACAAAAAAGTGAGTAATCTACTATTACATGTAAAGATAAGTGGCACAATTACTTTTCTGTTCAACTTGTTAAAGACTCATTGTAATCAAGGCCTCGCAAGATGCAAGGCAAATTAAGCATCAGCCTAAGGTCCCAAAAGAAAAAAAATTTAGGCCCCTAAAATTTTTTTATTACTAACTATTAACAAATTTTAACTAATCAAAATAAAATAATTTAGAATCTCTCTCTTTCCTAAAAATTAGTTAATCAATATCATCTTTTTAAAAATTAACCAATATCACAATTAATGTCATTTAAAGTATTTTATTTATCCCAAAAAAGTAAATCCTTATTAATTTTCCTTTAATATCACAACTGATCAAAATAAAATAATTTAAAATCTCTCTCTTCCCTAAAAATTAGTCAATCAATATCATCTTTTTAAAAATTAACCAATATCACAATTAATGTCATTTAAAGTATTTTATTTATTCCAAAAAAGTAAATCCCTATTTTATTTATAAGACCCCTTTTTATATTATCCCAAAAAAGCAAAATCTGACAATGTCAGGCACTCTGCATTTGCGCTCTTAGTTCGTTCGATTGACGTACGATTCTAACCTTGTATGAAAATTCTTGTTTAAATACATAAAAATTACACATGTAGTCATCCAATTGATAAGAATTTCTCTATCATGCTTATATAGATAACAAATATCTTTTTCGTTCATTCAAGTGCTTCTCATATTAATTAACAAGATAAATGAATCATGCCCACAACATATTGTCTCACTGAGGATTTAATAGGAACAAATATTGATAGCTATATGGTTAGATAATTATTCAAACCTAAGGACATATAAGAAACTTCTTGAGTTGTTTATACTATATTATTTGATCTATATCCTTTTCGAGAGAGAGAATTGAGTTGGAATTTGGCAATATATATGTGTGTGTGTGCGCGTGTAAGGCCCCTAAGGGGTCTTATTTAACCAATATCACAATATGTAGATTTTGCAGTTAAAAAGGTTAGAAGATTAAAATAAAAATTGATATTTTATATAATATACTAAGTCTCTTTAAAATTCTTGTAAAAAAAAACTCCTTTAACATTTTCGCCTTAGATTCCAAAATGTCTGTACACGGCCCTGGTTGTAATGGCTTGCATTTTTCTTGTGGTTAAAAGCATTGACACATACTAAAATAAAAAATAATAATATAAAATTATTGTTTTATGGTAGAATATTTTTAGTGCATGTTAAAATATAATTCGAGAAAACAAATATAGACAACAATATCAAGGAGGAGACTAAAACATAATTCTCAAGTTCCATTCATTTTATTTAAAATAAAGTAATTCATTAGATAACTTTTGAAAAACAAAAAGTGATTAACCTGTGTTAAAAAAAGTGAGTAACATGTTATTACAGGTAAAGAGGAGTGAATCACTCCTTGCTTTTGAGATAATTCATTCATTTTCTTCATTCATAACATTAAATTTAGAAATCTTATGTAAACTTTTATTCACCCAAAAAAAAAAATCGAAATCTTTCATATACAAAGAAAAATTGAACTCCTTAAGATATTACCACATTTTTTAGTGTGAAACAAATTGAGAGATGTATAGATTGTCATAATTAAACCCAATTAAGTTATATTCTTTAAGGAGTGTCTGCTTTTTTATTTGTGTTTTTTATCAGTAGAAATATAAAAATAAATATAAGAAATTTACAATAATTTAGACATATATTATTCAATCAATTAAGTTAAATTTCTTAAAAAAAAATTATTGGAGTTTAGTATATACATTTGATCAAACTCAAAGGAAAAATAAAATTCCCATTTTCTTAATGGGAACGTGTGCAACAACTTCCTAATAATTAACCACAACTTTAGTCAAATTATTTAATCTTGATTTTTAATGAAACATGTGATAAGAGGTATAAATCTTTACTTGTCTTACATCTAATTCTCAAATTTAAGTATGACTTCCTTATGTATCTTTTTAGTTTGAATTGTCATCAAATAAATACTTTATTTTTAATTTGAATAATGAAAAAAAATACAACTATGACTTTTCAAAATAAGGTGAACTATACACGTATTTGAATTGATCTATTTTGAAGACATATTTTTATTTCTTATTTATTACTTATTGAGAAAACTTTTTTTTAAGAATGAAGTTAGAGTTCTTTTTAACTAGTAGTTATTATTCTTCTTCTTTTTATTGTAACTAGTAGTTCTTTATTATCAGGGGAAAGAGCTTCTGAAATAGGCTATTAAACTTGCACTTGCTAATACATTTTGTGTCATTTTAAGTTGAGATAATTTTGAGTGTATTAATATATTATGGGACTCAATCGAACATTCTTGTAAAAAGTTATTGTCGTTTAAATTTGCTCGAATATTTCGTTTTAAATTTCGAGCGTCTTGATATTTTACGGGACTCAATCGAACATCCGAGTAAAAAGTTATTGCCGATTGAATTTGCTCATATCTTCAATTTTTAATTTCGAGTTTATCAATATATTACGTGACTCAATCAGTCATCCATGTAAAAAGTTATAGCTGTTTAAATTTGCTCAGATTTTTCGTATTCAATTTCTAGCATCTCGATATCTTATGGGACTCAATTGGACATCCGAGTAAAAAGTTATTGTCGTTTGAATTTGCTCGGATCTTCCATTTTCAATTTTGAGCGTCCTGATATATTACGGGACTCAATCAAACATCCGAGTAAAAAGTTATTGTCGTCTGAATATGTTCCAAGCTTCCATTTTTAATTTCGAGGTTCTCGATATATTACGAGACTCAATCGGACATCCGAGAAAAAATTTGTTGCCATTTGTATTTGGTCGGATCTTCCACTTTCAATTTTGATCGTCTCGATATGTTACAGGACTCAATTAAACATCCGAGTAAAATGTTGTTGATGGTTGAATTTTCTCGGATCTTCTGTTTTTAATTGTGAGTGTCTTGATATATCACGAGACTCAATTGAACATCCGTGTAAAAAGTTATTACCATTTCAATTTGCTTGGATCTTTCATTTTTAATTTGGAACGTCTCGATATATTACAGGACTCAATCGCACATCCGAATAAAAATTTATTGCCGTTTGAATTTGTTCAAATCTTTTGTTTTTAATTTCGAGCGTTCTTATATATTATGGGACGCAATTGGACATCCGAGTAAAAAGTTATTGCCGTCTGAATATGTTCCGAGCTTCCGTTTTTAATTTTGAGGCTCTCGATATATTATGGGACTCAATCGGGCATCCGAAAAAAAAGTTATTGCCATTTGTATTTGGTCGGATCTTTCGCTTTCAATTTTGAGCGTCTCGATATGTTACGGGACTCAATTAAACATCCGAATAAAATGTTGTTGCCGATTGAATTTGCTCATATTTTACGTTTTTAGTTTCAAGCGTATCGATATATTATGGAACTCAATCGGACATCCTTGTAAAATGTTATAGTTGTTTGAATATCCTCGGATTTTTCGTTTTCAATTTGAAGCGTCTGTTGGACAAGTGGCTCAATAACTTAAGAGGGGGGGGGGGTGAATTAAGTTTCACAATTTTCTCACTAACAAACTTTAACCCCCTTTTAAATGATAGGCTTAGAATGCAGAAGAAGAAGAAGAATAAGCAATCAATTTAACAATGTTCTTTTAATTGTGTAAGATAAAATTGATTGCAATAAAATAAATGAGATAAGGAAAGAGAGAAATGCAAACTTGATTTATACTGGTTCAGCCACTTCCCGTGCCTACGTCCAGTTCTCAAGCAACCCACTTGAGATTTTCACTAACTTTGTAAAAAACCTTTTTACAACTTCTGAACACCCAAGGAATCTCTTTCCCTTGTGTTCAGGAAACTCACAATTCAAGAGACAATCAGTCTCTTGATTACAATTGACTTTTTGAGAAGAACAGAAAGATTTCTCTCCTTTAGAATGGAAAATACAATTTGAAGTTCTTGGATGAACTCTCAATAGATTTGTAAGTGTTTGCCCAAGAGTTGTTGAGAGAGCATTTGACAATGAAGTTCTATTGGAATATCTCTCTCTTGCCTTTTGAAATTAGACACACATATGTATAGGTCTTTCGTGCCTTTTCAAAATGGTTTGAATAGATGTGTCTTTTCAAAAAGCTTTTTCTGAATTTTTTCACTGGTAATCGATTACAAGTTTCTGGTAATCGATTACACAGTTATATTTTGAAGGGTCATGACTTTTGAATTTGAATTTCAAGAGTTTTGTTGCTGGTAATCGATTACAAACATTTGGTAATCGAGTATAGGTTCAAAATTTAAATTCAAAACCCTTTTTAACAGCTATTTTTCAAAGTTATCTTCTGATAATCAATTACACTGAGCCTTGAATGTCTTGGAAACACTTTGTTTTGAGGCAAGGCTTGATCTTGAGTTAATCTTGAAGCAAGGCTTTGTTTGTTGAAGCAACCTTGTATTAATCTTGAAGCAATGCTTATCCTTTGAAGCAACCTTGTTTGATTCTTCTTTGGCATCATCAAAATCATGTATTCATACATTCACAATGTCTCGATATCTTACGGGACTGAATCGAACATCCGAGAAAAAAGGTATTGCTTTTTTAATTTGCACGAAGTTTCCGTTTTTAATTTTGAGTGTCTCGTTACATTACGATAGTCAAACGAAAATTCAAGTAAAAATTTATTGCCAATTGAATTTGGCCGGATTGTCGATTTTTAATTTTGGGAGTATCGATATATTATAGGACTCAATCAGACATATGAGTAAAAGTTATGGCCAATTGAATTTACTAGGATCTTCCGTTCTTAATTTCGAGTGTCTTGATATATTACGGGACTTAATCCAACATCCGAGTAAAAAGTTATTGCCGTATGAATTTGCTCGGATCTTCCGATTTAATTTAGAGCGTTCGATATATTAAGGGGGTCAATCGGAAATTCGTGTAAAAATTTATTGCCGTCTAAATATGTACGGATCTTCCGTTTAGAATTTCAAGGCTCTCGATATATTATATGAATCAATCGGACATCCGAGTAAAAACTTATTATCGTTTGAATTTGCATGGAGCTTTCGTTTTTAATTTCAAACGTCTCGATATACTACGGGACTCAATCGAATATCCTTGTAAAAAGTTATTGCTGTTTGAATTTGCTAGTATTTTCCATTTTTAGTTGAGTGTCTCGATATATTACGGGACTCAATCAGACATCCGAGAAAAAAAGTTATTGCTGTTTGAGTTTGCTCAGATCTTCCATTTTTAATTTCGAGCGTATCGATATATTACGAGACTCAATCGGACATCCGAGAAAAAAAGTATTACCTTTTGGATTTGCATGGAGCTTCCATTTTTAATTTCGAACGTCTCGATATATTACGGGACTCAATCAGACATTCAAGAAAAAAGGTATTGCCTTTTGAATATGCACAAATCATCCATTTTTAATTTAAAGCGTATCAATACATTACGGGACTCAATCGGACATCCGAGTAAAAAGTTATTGTCATTTGAATTTGCTTCGATCTTCAGTTTTTAATTTCGAGCGTCCTGATATATTACGTGACTCAATCGAACATCTGAGTAAAAAGTTATTACCGTCTGAATATGTTTCGAGCTTCCATTTTTAATTTTTTTAATTTCGAGCGTATCGATATATTACAGGACTCAATCTGACATCCGAGTAAAAAGTTATTGTCGTCTGAATATGTTCTGAGCTTCTGTTTTTAATTTCGAGGCTCTCGATATATTATGGGACTCAATCGAACATTTGAGAAAAAAGTTATTGCCGTTTGTATTTGGTCGGATCTTCCGCTTTCAATTTTGAGTGTCTCGATATGTTACGGGACTCAATTAAACATCCGAGTAAAATGTTATTGTCGATTGAATTTGCTTAGATTTTCCGTTTTTAATTTCGAGCATATTGATATACTACGGGACTCAATTGCACATCCGAGTAAAAAGTTATTGCCATTAGAATTTGCTTGGATCTTCCGTTTTTAATTTCGAGGGTATATTACGGGACTCAATTGGACATTCGAGTAAAAATTTATTGCCGTTTGAATTTTCTCTGATCTTCCGTTCTTAATTTCGAGCGTCTCGATATATTACGGGACTCAATCAGACATTCGTGTAAAAAGTTATTGCCGATTGAATTTGCTCGGATCTTCCTTTTTAATTTTGAGCATATCAATATATTATGGGATTCAATTAGACATTTGAGTAAAAATTAGAGAATGAGAAGAGATAGAATGATGCAAGCTCCATTGGAGCTTGTAGGCCTAGGATCTTCTTCATCAATGGATTCCTTTGCTTCTTGGAAGATGAATGGCAGCAGAATGGAGAAAGGAAGAGAGAGAGGAGACGCCACTTCAAGGAGAAGATGAGTCTAGAAGAAGCTCACCACCATAGGAGGCCATGGATAAGAGCTTGGAGGAAGAAGGAGATGAATGAAGGGAGAGGGAGAGAAGAGCACGAAATTTTGTGCTCTAAATGAGCTTTGAAATCTGAAGTTTAATATTCAAATGATCAAAGTTGAAAAAAATGCACACACATGACCTCTATTTATAGCCTAAGTGTCACACAAAATTGGAGGGAAATTCAAATTTCACTTGAATTTGAAATTGAATTTGTGGAGCCAAACTTTGGAGCCAAAATTTCACTAATTATGATTAGTGAATTTTAGTTATGGTTCAGCCCACTAATCCAAGATCAATTCCAAGATTCTCCACTAAGTGTGCTTAGGTGTCATGAGGCATGAAAAGCATGAAGGACATGCACAAAGTGTGACTATATGATGTGGCAATGGGGTGTAGTAAGCAAATGCTCACCTCCCCCTCTAAAATTTAATTGGATTGGGCTTCTACCAATTCAATTAAATTTATTTCCAACCACACACATCAAATATCCACTTAGTGTATGTGAAATTACAAAAACTACCCCTAATACAAAAACTAGTCTAGGTGCCCTAAAATACAAGGGCTGAAAAATCCTATATTTCTAGGGTACCCTACCTACATTATGGAGCCCTAAATACCAGACCCAAAAATAATGAAACCTTAATCTAATATTTACAAAGATAAGTGGGCTCGTACTTAGCCCATGGGCCCGAAATCTACCCTAAGGCTCATAAGAACCCTAGGGCCTTCTCTTGCATCTCTGGCCCAATCTACTTGGAGTTTTCTATCCAATGCCCTTGCGGGGTAGGATTGCATCATTCCCTCCCCCTTGAAAAGGATTTGACCTCAAATCCCGAGGTTCTTGAAACTCTGGGCTTTTTCCCTCAACACCTGTAAAAATAACAAAAACATATGTATTAGTGGTGTTTAGTATGTTGAAGTAAGGTAAGGTCTGAAAACTCATTTCCTGGGCATCTTCCCATGAAGGAACATGGTTCCTCACCAACTCAATGAGTGGTGCTACAAGTATAGAAAAATACGGGGTAAACCTTTTGTAAAAGTTTGTTAAGTCTTGGAAGCCCCAAATTTTTCTTACACTTGGTGGAGCGGGCCACTCAGGAATGACCTTTATTCTCTTAGGGTTCATGGGAACCCCTTGATCACAATTTAAAAAATTAAGAAAAGTAAAGCAATAGAACATACCTTTTTCTGTATTTTCATGTTGATTATTCCTACCAAAAAATATGACAAACCTAAGGTGTCCCATATGAGTGCCTAAGTTTGTATTGAAACTAAAAATATGAACAAACCTACCTAACGAGTCCCTATGTACACAAATCATGAAGATGTTGGGTGCACGAGTGATTTTACGAAAGAGTGTTGCACCACCCAAAGCATTCATCACACCACCTATTTTTGGGATTTGGTGCCTAATAATACCTATTTTGGGCACCAACAAAGCACAAGGATTTAATCTCTTGCGAACCAAACCCTCATCCAACAACTCCTTTACTTGAGGAATAAACTCAAGCCTAAGAGATGTGGCAATGCTAACAAGTGTCTTTTTACAAAGGAGAAAATGTGGAGGTTGTCTAAGAAGGGAAATTTCTTTAATATTTGTCTTTATTTCAAAATGTCTTTCCTTCTTAGCTAACCTCTTGGAGGAGACACTTACCTCCTTACACTCCTCCTTAACCATTAAAGGTTGTCCTTCTTCTTGGGGGTAGATCTCTTCACTAGATTCTTCCCCTTTTGCTTCTTCACTTTTACTAGAGGAAGGTGAAGTAGTAGCCTCATCTTGGCTACTATAAATGTCTTGGCCCCTCATAATCATGGTTTTCTTGGTGGGGCATTGAGAAGTAATGTGTCCTCTTCCAAGACATTTAAAGCACTTCATGGAGCTAGTCTTCTCTTGCATACTAGCCTTAAGGGGTTGCTTTTCTATTGTCTTCCCCTTATCATCTTTGGGCTTAGAAGGTCTCACCCTTAAGATTCCTTGACCTTGGTCTTTCTTTGGATAAGAGTGAGAGCCATAAGGTTTTGAAGTAGACTTCCTTTTAAGTTGTTGCTCTACCCTTATTTCCCAATCTAAATTAGCCTCTACATTGTCCTTCCCATGGAAGTATGGGAGTTTAATGTTAACCTCTTGAGGCTTTCTTTCATTTTCTCTCCTATGGGAGTGAGGTCTAAGATGTGACCTATGCCTTCCTTCATAATAGTCACGAAGTTCTTCACTTAGGCTCTTGCAAGAGTTATGACTACTATAGGAGACATGTTTTTCTCTTTTCATTTCTTTCATTATTTTTCTTCTTTCTTCCTCTCTTATTTTCTCTCTTTCATCTTGACTTATTTCTTCCACTCTTTTTTTACCTTTTTCTTTTCTCTCTTGTTTTTCTTTCCACAACTTAAGGGATCTCAACTCATCTAATATCTTATACAAGGGGTCCTTAGGAGTAGAACCCTCACCATTAACACTAGATGAAGAATGAAGACTCATGTTGGTTCCTAAGTTATGGTTCTTTCTTGTTGGGGGTTTGAAAACAAAAGCTAAAAGAAACTATGGTTGAAACTAGCCAAAATAAACACTAAAAGAGGTGTGAAAGATAAGGTAAAAACTAATTGGTAAAAGGCAAGCTATCTAGGAGGTTTGACAATGAAGGGTAAAGGAAATAAGCTATGAAAATAAGCAAGAAATTAAAGTGCAAGAAATGCAAACTAGACGGATCCTAAGAGTGTTTGGATGACCTCATTTAAGGTTCCCAACAAAACACTCACTATCCTAAGGGGAAATTACCTAAAATTATTACACACAAATGAAAGTAGGGTGACCTATTGGAGGCTCCCAACTTACTTCCAATGAAAGGCCTTTTTGTTACAAAATTTGAAAGCAAAACAAATTGCCAATTACAAAATTACAAAAAAAAAAGTCCTCAATTGTGGTGGCTATTATATCTTTAGTATTTCACTCAATTTGGAGTGCTTCTTAGTCCAATAGCTCTTAAGGTGGTTGGCCCCTTGCTTCTGGACTCAAATTCTTCAAGATATGGCACCAATCCTCCTTTCCAATTCCCTATATGGCAACTCACAAGCAAGGAAACAAAGAGACAAGCAATAACCAAAGACAAAAAAAAAATGAAATGAAAGCTAAACCAATAGAGTTTTAACAAGACAAATTTTCAAGGATTATTCAACAATTAAAGCAATGAAAAGCACAAAAAAGCAAGCTAGGACTCAAAGAGAAACCTAGAATGGCTCTAGAGTAGAGTAGAAAAACTCTAAAAAAAAAAAAAAAAGACTCAAGAAACCTCTAGTTTTGGCACTTGTTTTCACAATAATGTTCAATTGAAATTTCAGAACTAGGATTGGTATAAAATATGCACCAATTATAGAACAAATTTTGAGCCAAAACAACAAGCACACTTTCCTTTCACTTTTCTTTTTTTTCCTGGACACTGATTTTTCTGCCAACTTGTGAGATTTTTATTATTTTTTTCTTTAATCCAAATCGCTTGATTCTTTTTTTATAATTTTGGTCCAGATGTCTAGAAAATTCAGTAAACGTTTCAGCTCAAAAAACGTAGTTACCAATTCCCAGTAATTTATACAAGTTCGTATGTTCAAGCTGCCAGCACCAGCGATTTCAGCCTAGAAATCAAGAGTAGTGTTTATGTTGCTTAAGGCTTGGATAGTTACAATTTGTGTTTGCTTATGCTCAATTATCTTGAATAACACAATTAAAGAGAGCTTAAGACTTATTTTGATTCACAAATCCAGCCACAACTCAGCACCACAACTCAACTTCATCATAGGCATCATGTAGGAAACTTAGAAAGCAAAAAAAAAAAGTTCAAGAACAAGACTACTTCTAGGAATTGATTTAGAACATGTTATGAACTAAATAACATGCATGAATTAGACTCAAAATTCAAAAGATAGGCTAAGAATGACAAGAATACATGAACAAATGTATCTAGAATTCAATCAACAAAATAAAATTCAACACAAACTTATAACATAATGTGACAATTACTATGACTAAACATGACTCTAAGACAACATGGATTAAGTGATTTACACTTAGATTTTTGTGTTTTTTTTTTCTAATCAATATTTTGGAACAAAATTTAGATCTAGAGGTTCAGAACAAGAATATTATGAATGAAAATTGATAGAACCTAAAATCAACACAAAAACAAGATTCAAGAGTAGATCTACAAAATTTGAACCATAGAAATGCAAGAACAAGTGTAGATCTAAGATTTAATCGGTTTATTTTTTTTTTTAATCTACTCTAAACAGCACCAAACCACAAGACAATGGAGGATATACATGGAGAATAAGATGAAGAACAAGGAATTAAAGAGAATTCACCGAACAAAAAGATAGAGGAAGCAAAAGAACATCACCTAGATGAAGATGCTCTTGATACCACATGATGCAAGCTCCATTGGAGCTTGTAGGCCTAGGATCTTCTTCATCAATGGATTCCTTTGCTTCTTGGAAGATGAATGGCAGCAGAATGGAGAAAGGAAGAGAGAGAGGAGACGCCACTTCAAGGAGAAGATGAGTCTAGAAGAAGCTCACCACCATAGGAGGCCATGGATAAGAGCTTGGAGGAAGAAGGAGATGAATGAAGGGAGAGGGAGAGAAGAGCACGAAATTTTGTGCTCTAAATGAGCTTTGAAATCTGAAGTTTAATATTCAAATGATCAAAGTTGAAAAAAATGAAAAAAATGCACACACATGACCTCTATTTATAGCCTAAGTGTCACACAAAATTGGAGGGAAATTCAAATTTCACTTGAATTTGTGGAGCCAAACTTTGGAGCCAAAATTTCACTAATTATGATTAGTGAATTTTAGTTATGGTTCAGCCCACTAATCCAAGATCAATTCCAAGATTCTCCACTAAGTGTGCTTAGGTGTCATGAGGCATGAAAAGCATGAAGGACATGCACAAAGTGTGACTATATGATGTGGCAATGGGGTGTAGTAAGCAAATGCTCACCTCCCCCTCTAAAATTTAATTGGATTGGGCTTCTACCAATTCAATTAAATTTATTTCCAACCACACACATCAAATATTCCACTTAGTGCATGTGAAATTACAAAACTACCCCTAATACAAAAACTAGTCTAGGTGCCCTAAAATACAAGGGCTGAAAAATCCTATATTTCTAGGGTACCCTACCTACATTATGGAGCCCTAAATACAAGGCCCAAAAATAATGAAACCTTAATCTAATATTTACAAAGATAAGTGGGCTCGTACTTAGCCCATGGGCCCGAAATCTACCCTAAGGCTCATAAGAACCCTAGGGCCTTCTCTTGCATCTCTGGCCCAATCTACTTGGAGTTTTCTATCCAATGCCCTTGCGGGGTAGGATTGCATCATTCCCTCCCCCTTGAAAAGGATTTGACCTCAAATCCCGAGGTTCTTGAAACTCTGGGCTTTTTCCCTCAACACCTGTAAAAATAACAAAAACATATGTATTAGTGGTGTTTAGTATGTTGAAGTAAGGTAAGGTCTGAAAACTCATTTCCTGGGCATCTTCCCATGAAGGAACATGGTTCCTCACCAACTCAATGAGTGGTGCTACAAGTATAGAAAAATACGGGGTAAACCTTTTGTAAAAGTTTGTTAAGTCTTGGAAGCCCCAAATTTTTCTTACACTTGGTGGAGCGGGCCACTCAGGAATGACCTTTATTCTCTTAGGGTTCATGGGAACCCCTTGATCACAATTTAAAAAATTAAGAAAAGTAAAGCAATAGAACATACCTTTTTCTGTATTTTCATGTTGATTATTCCTACCAAAAATATGACAAACCTAAGGTGTCCCATATGAGTGCCTAAGTTTGTATTGAAACTAAAAATATGAACAAACCTACCTAACGAGTCCCTATGTACACAAATCATGAAGATGTTGGGTGCACGAGTGATTTTACGAAAGAGTGTTGCACCACCCAAAGCATTCATCACACCACCTATTTTGGGATTTGGTGCCTAATAATACCTATTTTGGGCACCAACAAAGCACAAGGATTTAATCTCTTGCGAACCAAACCCTCATCCAACAACTCCTTTACTTGAGGAATAAACTCAAGCCTAAGAGATGTGGCAATGCTAACAAGTGTCTTTTTACAAAGGAGAAAATGTGGAGGTTGTCTAAGAAGGGAAATTTCTTTAATATTTGTCTTTATTTCAAAATGTCTTTCCTTCTTAGCTAACCTCTTGGAGGAGACACTTACCTCCTTACACTCCTCCTTAACCATTAAAGGTTGTCCTTCTTCTTGGGGGTAGATCTCTTCACTAGATTCTTCCCCTTTTGCTTCTTCACTTTTACTAGAGGAAGGTGAAGTAGTAGCCTCATCTTGGCTACTATAAATGTCTTGGCCCTCATAATCATGGTTTTCTTGGTGGGGCATTGAGAAGTAATGTGTCCTCTTCCAAGACATTTAAAGCACTTCATGGAGCTAGTCTTCTCTTGCATACTAGCCTTAAGGGGTTGCTTTTCTATTGTCTTCCCCTTATCATCTTTGGGCTTAGAAGGTCTCACCCTTAAGATTCCTTGACCTTGGTCTTTCTTTGGATAAGAGTGAGAGCCATAAGGTTTTGAAGTAGACTTCCTTTTAAGTTGTTGCTCTACCCTTATTTCCCAATCTAAATTAGCCTCTACATTGTCCTTCCCATGGAAGTATGGGAGTTTAATGTTAACCTCTTGAGGCTTTCTTTCATTTTCTCTCCTATGGGAGTGAGGTCTAAGATGTGACCTATGCCTTCCTTCATAATAGTCACGAAGTTCTTCACTTAGGCTCTTGCAAGAGTTATGACTACTATAGGAGACATGTTTTTCTCTTTTCATTTCTTTCATTATTTTTCTTCTTTCTTCCTTCTCTTTTTCATCTTGACTTATTTCTTCCACTCTTTTTTTACCTTTTTCTTTTCTCTCTTGTTTTTCTTTCCACAACTTAAGGGATCTCAACTCATCTAATATCTTATACAAGGGGTCCTTAGGAGTAGAACCCTCACCATTAACACTAGATGAAGAATGAAGACTCATGTTGGTTCCTAAGTTATGGTTCTTTCTTGTTGGGGGTTTGAAAACAAAAGCTAAAAGAAACTATGGTTGAAACTAGCCAAAATAAACACTAAAAGAGGTGTGAAAGATAAGGTAAAAACTAATTGGTAAAAGGCAAGCTATCTAGGAGGTTTGACAATGAAGGGTAAAGGAAATAAGCTATGAAATAAGCAAGAAATTAAAGTGCAAGAAATGCAAACTAGACGGATCCTAAGAGTGTTTGGATGACCTCATTTAAGGTTCCCAACAAAACACTCACTATCCTAAGGGGAAATTACCTAAAATTATTACACACAAATGAAAGTAGGGTGACCTATTGGAGGCTCCCAACTTACTTCCAATGAAAGGCCTTTTTGTTACAAAATTTGAAAGCAAAACAAATTGCCAATTACAAAATTACAAAAAAAAAGTCCTCAATTGTGGTGGCTATTATATCTTTAGTATTTCACTCAATTTGGAGTGCTTCTTAGTCCAATAGCTCTTAAGGTGGTTGGCCCCTTGCTTCTGGACTCAAATTCTTCAAGATATGGCACCAATCCTCCTTTCCAATTCCCTATATGGCAACTCACAAGCAAGGAAACAAAGAGACAAGCAATAACCAAAGACAAAAAAAAATGAAATGAAAGCTAAACCAATAGAGTTTTAACAAGACAAATTTTCAAGGATTATTCAACAATTAAAGCAATGAAAAGCACAAAAAAGCAAGCTAGGACTCAAAGAGAAACCTAGAATGGCTCTAGAGTAGAGTAGAAAAACTCTAAAAAAAAAAAAAAAGACTCAAGAAACCTCTAGTTTTGGCACTTGTTTTCACAATAATGTTCAATTGAAATTTCAGAACTAGGATTGGTATAAAATATGCACCAATTATAGAACAAATTTTGAGCCAAAACAACAAGCACACTTTCCTTTCACTTTTCTTTTTTTTCCTGGACACTGATTTTTCTGCCAACTTGTGAGATTTTTATTATTTTTTCTTTAATCCAAATCGCTTGATTCTTTTTTTATAATTTTGGTCCAGATGTCTAGAAAATTCAGTAAACGTTTCAGCTCAAAAAACGTAGTTACCAATTCCCAGTAATTTATACAAGTTCGTATGTTCAAGCTGCCAGCACCAGCGATTTCAGCCTAGAAATCAAGAGTAGTGTTTATGTTGCTTAAGGCTTGGATAGTTACAATTTGTGTTTGCTTATGCTCAATTATCTTGAATAACACAATTAAAGAGAGCTTAAGACTTATTTTGATTCACAAATCCAGCCACAACTCAGCACCACAACTCAACTTCATCATAGGCATCATGTAGGAAACTTAGAAAGCAAAAAAAAAAGTTCAAGAACAAGACTACTTCTAGGAATTGATTTAGAACATGTTATGAACTAAATAACATGCATGAATTAGACTCAAAATTCAAAAGATAGGCTAAGAATGACAAGAATACATGAACAAATGTATCTAGAATTCAATCAACAAAATAAAATTCAACACAAACTTATAACATAATGTGACAATTACTATGACTAAACATGACTCTAAGACAACATGGATTAAGTGATTTACACTTAGATTTTTGTGTTTTTTTTTCTAATCAATATTTTGGAACAAAATTTAGATCTAGAGGTTCAGAACAAGAATATTATGAATGAAAATTGATAGAACCTAAAATCAACACAAAAACAAGATTCAAGAGTAGATCTACAAAATTTGAACCATAGAAATGCAAGAACAAGTGTAGATCTAAGATTTAATCGGTTTATTTTTTTTTTTAATCTACTCTAAACAGCACCAAACCACAAGACAATGGAGGATATACATGGAGAATAAGATGAAGAACAAGGAATTAAAGAGAATTCACCGAACAAAAAGATAGAGGAAGCAAAAGAACATCACCTAGATGAAGATGCTCTTGATACCACATGATGCAAGCTCCATTGGAGCTTGTAGGCCTAGGATCTTCTTCATCAATGGATTCCTTTGCTTCTTGGAAGATGAATGGCAGCGGAATGGAGAAAGGAAGAGAGAGAGGAGACGCCACTTCAAGGAGAAGATGAGTCTAGAAGAAGCTCACCACCATAGGAGGCCATGGATAAGAGCTTGGAGGAAGAAGGAGATGAATGAAGGGAGAGGGAGAGAAGAGCACGAAATTTTGTGCTCTAAATGAGCTTTGAAATCTGAAGTTTAATATTCAAATGATCAAAGTTGAAAAAAATGCACACACATGACCTCTATTTATAGCCTAAGTGTCACACAAAATTGGAGGGAAATTCAAATTTCACTTGAATTTGAAATTGAATTTGTGGAGCCAAACTTTGGAGCCAAAATTTCACTAATTATGATTAGTGAATTTTAGTTATGGTTCAGCCCACTAATCCAAGATCAATTCCAAGATTCTCCACTAAGTGTGCTTAGGTGTCATGAGGCATGAAAAGCATGAAGGACATGCACAAAGTGTGACTATATGATGTGGCAATGGGGTGTAGTAAGCAAATGCTCACCTCCCCCTCTAAAATTTAATTGGATTGGGCTTCTACCAATTCAATTAAATTTATTTCCAACCACACACATCAAATATCCACTTAGTGTATGTGAAATTACAAAACTACCCCTAATACAAAAACTAGTCTAGGTGCCCTAAAATACAAGGGCTGAAAAATCCTATATTTCTAGGGTACCCTACCTACATTATGGAGCCCTAAATACCAGACCCAAAAATAATGAAACCTTAATCTAATATTTACAAAGATAAGTGGGCTCGTACTTAGCCAATGGGCCCGAAATCTACCCTAAGGCTCATAAGAACCCTAGGGCCTTCTCTTGCATCTCTGGCCCAATCTACTTGGAGTTTTCTATCCAATGCCCTTGCGGGTAGGATTGCATCATAGAAGAGAGCCTAAACTAGAACCTTGGTACTGTTATATAGTTTTTCAGCCCCAAAGCTTACAAATCTGTTTTAAATCCAAGCCCATAAATAAAATAAAATCTAGATAAGATAAGATAAGATCTAGATGAAATAATATCTAGATGAGATAAAATCTAAATAATATCTAGATAAGATAAAATCTAGATAAGATAAAATCTAGATAAGATAAAATTTGGTAGAATAAAATAGTCTGCTCTCTTCAAGTCCAAGCCCAATTTTGGATTCAAGTCCAATTGCTTATAATTCTCCTGAAATTAAATTAAAAACACAAAATAAATCCAATAGGCCCAAATGATAAAACTGCATAATTAATTTGACAATTAAGGCTAATCAGTAATTAAAATGGTGACAAAAAGGGTTAAGAAATATGAGAAAATGATGACACATCATCCTGTAATATATCGAGACGCTCAAAATTGAAAACAGAAGCTCTGCGCAAATTCTAACAACAATAACTTTTTACTCGGATGTCTGATTGAGTCTCGTAATATATTGAGACGCTCGTAATTGAAAATGGAAGCTCGTAGCAAATTCAAATGACAATAACTTTTTACTCGAATGTCCGATTGAGTCCTATAATATATCGAGAAGCTCGAAATTGAAAATGGAAGCTCGTAGCAAATGCAAACCGCACTAATGTTTGACTCCGATGTCCGATTGAGTCCCGTAATATATCGAGACGCTCAAAATTGAAAACAGAAGCTCTGTGCAAATTCTAACGACAATAACTTTTTACTCGGAAGTCAGATTGAGTCCCGTAATATTTTTGAGACGCTCGTAATTGAAAACGAAGCTCGTAGCAAATGCAAAACGCAATAACTTTTAACTCGGATGACCGATTGAGTCCCGTAATATATCGAGACTCTCGAAATTGAGAACAAAAGCTCTGAGCAAAGTCAAACAACAATAACTTTTTACTCGGATGTCCGATTGAGTCCCGTAATATATAGATACGTTCCAAATTGAAAATAGAAGCTCCTAGAATATTCAAACGACAATAAATTTTTACTCGGATGTCCAATTGAGTCCTGTAACATATCGAGATGCTCCAAATTGAAAACAGAAGCTCCTAGCAAATTCAAACGACAATAACTTTTTACTCGGATGTTTGATTGAGTCCCGTAATATATCCAGACACTCCAAAATGAAAACGAAAGCTCATATCAAATTCAAACGATAATAACTTTTTACTCGGATGTCCGATTGAGTCCCGTAATATATCGAGACGCTCCAAAATGAAATCGGAAGCTCGTATCAAATTCAAACGACAATAACTCTTTACTCGAATGTTCGATTGAGTCCCGTAATATATCAAGACGCTCCAAATTGAAAACGAAGCTCGTAGCAAATGCAAACCACAATAACTCTTAACTCGAAAGTTCGATTGAGTCCCGTAATATATCGAGACGCTCGAAATTGGAAACAAAAGTCTCAGAAAATACAAACCACAAAAACCTTTAACTCAGATGTCCGATTGAGTGTCGTAGTATATCGAGACGCTCAAATTTTAGTACAGAAGCTCTAAGAAAATTCAAACCACAATAACTTTTTACTCGGATGTCCGATTGAGTCCCGTAATATATCGAGATGTTCCAAATTGAAAACTGAAGCTCCTAGAATATTCAAATGACAATAACTTTTTACTCGGATGTCTAATCGAGTCCTGTAATATATCGAGATGCTCCAAATTGAAAACAGAAGCTCCTAGCAAATTCAAACGACAATAACTTTTTACTCGGATGTTCGATTGAGTCCCGTAATATATCCAGACGCTCCAAAATGAAAACGGAAGCTCATATCAAATTCAAACGACAATTACTCTTTACTCGAATGTTCGATTGAGTCCTGTAATATATCAAGACGCTCCAAATTGAAAATGAAGCTCATAGCAAATGCAAGCTCGTACTTAGCCAATGGGCCCGAAATCTACCCTAAGGCTCATAAGAACCCTAGGGCCTTCTCTTGCATCTCTGGCCCAATCTACTTGGAGTTTTCTATCCAATGCCCTTGCGGGGTAGGATTGCATCATAGAAGAGAGCCTAAACTAGAACCTTGGTACTGTTATATAGTTTTTCAGCCCCAAAGCTTACAAATCTGTTTTAAATCCAAGCCCATAAATAAAATAAAATCTAGATAAGATAAGATAAGATCTAGATGAAATAATATCTAGATGAGATAAAATCTAAATAATATCTAGATAAGATAAAATCTAGATAAGATAAAATCTAGATAAGATAAAATTTGGTAGAATAAAATAGTCTGCTCTCTTCAAGTCCAAGCCCAATTTTGGATTCAAGTCCAATTGCTTATAATTCTCCTGAAATTAAATTAAAAACACAAAATAAATCCAATAGGCCCAAATGATAAAACTGCATAATTAATTTGACAATTAAGGCTAATCAGTAATTAAAATGGTGACAAAAAGGGTTAAGAAATATGAGAAAATGATGACACATCATCCTGTAATATATCGAGACGCTCAAAATTGAAAACAGAAGCTCTGCGCAAATTCTAACAACAATAACTTTTTACTCGGATGTCTGATTGAGTCTCGTAATATATTGAGACGCTCGTAATTGAAAATGGAAGCTCGTAGCAAATTCAAATGACAATAACTTTTTACTCGAATGTCCGATTGAGTCCTATAATATATCGAGAAGCTCGAAATTGAAAATGGAAGCTCGTAGCAAATGCAAACCGCACTAATGTTTGACTCCGATGTCCGATTGAGTCCCGTAATATATCGAGACGCTCAAAATTGAAAACAGAAGCTCTGTGCAAATTCTAACGACAATAACTTTTTACTCGGAAGTCAGATTGAGTCCCGTAATATTTTTGAGACGCTCGTAATTGAAAACGAAGCTCGTAGCAAATGCAAAACGCAATAACTTTTAACTCGGATGACCGATTGAGTCCCGTAATATATCGAGACTCTCGAAATTGAGAACAAAAGCTCTGAGCAAAGTCAAACAACAATAACTTTTTACTCGGATGTCCGATTGAGTCCCGTAATATATAGATACGTTCCAAATTGAAAATAGAAGCTCCTAGAATATTCAAACGACAATAAATTTTTACTCGGATGTCCAATTGAGTCCTGTAACATATCGAGATGCTCCAAATTGAAAACAGAAGCTCCTAGCAAATTCAAACGACAATAACTTTTTACTCGGATGTTTGATTGAGTCCCGTAATATATCCAGACACTCCAAAATGAAAACGAAAGCTCATATCAAATTCAAACGATAATAACTTTTTACTCGGATGTCCGATTGAGTCCCGTAATATATCGAGACGCTCCAAAATGAAATCGGAAGCTCGTATCAAATTCAAACGACAATAACTCTTTACTCGAATGTTCGATTGAGTCCCGTAATATATCAAGACGCTCCAAATTGAAAACGAAGCTCGTAGCAAATGCAAACCACAATAACTCTTAACTCGAAAGTTCGATTGAGTCCCGTAATATATCGAGACGCTCGAAATTGGAAACAAAAGTCTCAGAAAATACAAACCACAAAAACCTTTAACTCAGATGTCCGATTGAGTGTCGTAGTATATCGAGACGCTCAAATTTTAGTACAGAAGCTCTAAGAAAATTCAAACCACAATAACTTTTTACTCGGATGTCCGATTGAGTCCCGTAATATATCGAGATGTTCCAAATTGAAAACTGAAGCTCCTAGAATATTCAAATGACAATAACTTTTTACTCGGATGTCTAATCGAGTCCTGTAATATATCGAGATGCTCCAAATTGAAAACAGAAGCTCCTAGCAAATTCAAACGACAATAACTTTTTACTCGGATGTTCGATTGAGTCCCGTAATATATCCAGACGCTCCAAAATGAAAACGGAAGCTCATATCAAATTCAAACGACAATTACTCTTTACTCGAATGTTCGATTGAGTCCTGTAATATATCAAGACGCTCCAAATTGAAAATGAAGCTCATAGCAAATGCAAACCACAATAACTCTTAACTCGAATGTTCGATTGAGTCCTGTAATATATCAAGACGCTCCAAATTGAAAATGAAGCTCATAGCAAATGCAAACCACAATAACTCTTAACTCGAAAGTTCGATTGAGTCCAGTAATATATCGAGACGCTCGAAATTGGAAACAGAAGTCTCAGAAATTACAAACCACAAAAACCTTTAACTCGGATGTCCGATTGAGTGCCGTAGTATATCGAGACGCTCAAATTTTAGTACAGAAGCTCTAATCAAATTCAAACCACAATAACCTTTTATTCGGATGTCCGATTGAGTCCCGTAATATATCGAGACGCTCGAAATTGAAAACAGAAGCTCCTAGCTTACAAACAACAATAAGTTTTGACTAGGATGTCCAATTGAGTCCCGCAATATATTGAGACGCTCAAAATTGAAAACAGAAGCGTGTATCAAATTCAAAGGACAACAACTTTTTACTCGGATATCCGATCGAGTCCCGAAATATATCGAGACGCTCAAAATTGAAAACAGAAGCGCGTATCAAATTCAAAGGACAACAACTTTTTACTCGGATGTCCAATCGAGTCCTGAAATATATCGAGACGCTCGAAATTGAAAACAGAAGCTCGTAGCAAATGCAAACCACAATAAGTTTTGACTCGGATGATCGACTGAGTCTCGTAATATATCGAGACTCATAAATTTGGGAACAAAAGCTCTTAGCAAAGTCAAACGACAATAACTTTTTACTCCGATGTCTGATTGAGTCCTGTAATATATTGAGACGTTCCAAATTGAAAACAAAAGCTCCTAGAAAATTCAAACGACAACAACTTTTTACTCAGATGTCCGATTGAGTCCCTTAATATATCAAGATGCTCAAAATTGAAAACAGGAGCTCCTAGCAAATTCAAACGACAATAACTTTTTACTCGGATGTCCGAATGTATCCCGTAATTTATCGAGACGCTCGTAAATGAAAATGGAAGCTCGTAGCAAATTCAAACGACAATAACTTTTTACTCGGATGTCTGATTGAGTCCCGTAATATATCGAGATGCTCGAAATTGAAAACGGAAGCTCGTAGCAAATGCCAACTGCACTAATTTTTAACTCGGATGTCCGATTGAGTCCCATAATATATCGAGACGCTCGACATTGAAAACAGAAGCTCTGAGCAAATTCAAACGACAATAACTTTTTACTCAGATGTCCGATTGTCTCCTATAATATATCGAGACGCTCGAAATTTAGAACAGAAGATCTGAACAAAATCAAACGACAATAAATTTTTACTCGGATGTTCGAATGAATCCCGTAATATATCGGGACGCTCCACAATGAAAACGGAAACTCGTACCAAATTCAAACGACAATAACTTTTTACTCGGATTTCCGATTGATTCCCGTAATATATGGAGATGCTCGTAATTGAATACGGAAGCTCGTACCAAATTCAAACGACAATAATTTTAAACTCGGATGTCCGATTGAGTCCCATAATATATCGAGATGCTCGAAACTGAAAACAGAAGCTCTGAGCAAATTCAAAGGACAACAACATTTTACTCGGATGTCCGATCGAGTCCCGAAATATATCGAAACGCTCAAAATTGAAAACAGAAGCTCGTAGAAAATGCAAACTGCAATAAGTTTTGGCTCAGATGATCGATTGAGTCTCGTAATATATCGAGAATCTCAAAATTGGGAACAAAAGCTCTGAGCAAAGTCAAACGACAATAACTTTTTACTCGGATGTCCGATTAAGTCCTGTAATATATCGAGACGTCCTGATATATTACTCGGATGTCCCATTAAGTCTGATTGTGTCCGATAAAAAATTGTTGTGGTTTGAATTTTCTAGGAGCATTTGTTTTCAATTTCGAGCGTCCCGATATATTACGAAACTCAATTGGACATCCGAGTCAAAGGTTATTGTTGGTTGAATTTGCTACGAGCTTTTGTATTCAATTACGAGCGTATCGATATATTACGGGACTCAATCGGACATCCGAGTCAAAAAGTTATTGTCGTTTGCGTTTGCTACGAGCTTTTGTTTTCAATTACGAGCGTCTCGATATATTATGGGACTCAATCGGACATCCGAGTTAAAATTTATTGTGGTTTTAATTTGCTATGAGCTTCCATTTTCAATTTTGAGCGTCTTGATATGTTACGGGACTCCAGCGGACATCCGAGTAAAAAGTAATTCTCGTTAGAATTTGCTCAAAGCTTCTGTATTAAAATTTGAATGTCTCGATATACTACGGGACTCCATCGAACATCCGAGTTAAGAGTTATTGTCGTTTGCATTTGCTACAAACTTCCATTTTCAATTTGGAGCGTCTCAATATATTACCGGACTCTATCGGACATCCGAGTACAAAGTTATTGTCGTTTGAATTTGATACGAGCGTCCGTTTTCAATTTGGAGTATCTCGATATATTACGGGACTCAATTGGACATCCGACTAAAAAGTTATTGTCGTTTGAATTTGCTAGGAACTTCTGTTTTAGATTACGAGCGTCTCGATATATTACGGGACTTAATCTGACATCCGACTAAAAGGCTATTGTCGTTTGAATTTGCTATGAGCTTCCATTTTCAATTACGAGCGTCTCGATATATTACGGGACTCAATCTGACATCCGAGTAAAAAGTTATTATCGTTTGAATTTGCTCTATGCTTCAATTCTCAATTTCGAGTGTCTTGATATAATACGGGACTCAATTGGACATCCGAGTTAAAAGTTTTTTCGGTTTGCATTCGCAACGACCTTCCGTTTTCTATTACGAGCATCTCGATATATTACAGGACTCAATCGAACATCCGAGTAAGAAGTTATTGTCATTTGAATTTGCTAGGAGCTTCTATTTTCAATTTCGAGCGTCCCGATATATTACAAAACTCAATTGGACATCCAAGTCAAAGGTTATTGTTGGTTGAATTTGCTACGAGCTTTTGTTTTCAATTACGAGCGTGTCGATATTTTACGGGACTCAATCAGACATCCGAGTTAAAAGTTATTGTCGTTTGAATTTGCTCAGAGCTTCTGTTTTCAATTTGGAGCGTCTCGATATATTATAGGACTCAATCGGATATTTGAGTAAAAAGTTATTGTTGTTTGAACTGGGAACGAGTTTTCGTTTTCAGTTTGGAGCATCTTTATATATTACAGGACTCAATCGGGCATCCGTCTAAAAAGTTGTTGTCGTTTAAATTTTCTAGGAGCTTCTGTTTTTAATTTCGGGGATCTCGAATTTTTAAGGAACTCAATCGGACATCTGAGTCAAAATTTATTATGGTTTGAGTTTGCTAGGAGCATCTATTTTCAATTTCGAGTGTCTCGACATATTACGGGACTCAATGGGACATTCGAGTAAAAAATTATTGTCGTTTGACTTTGCTATGAGCTTCTGTTCTCAATTTCGAGTGTCTCGATAAATTACGGAACTCAATCGGACATCCGAGTAAAAAGTTATTTTGGTTTGCATTTGCAACCAGCTTTCGTTTTCAATTACGAGCGTCTCGATATATTACGGGACTCAATCTGACATCTGAGTAGAAATTAATTTTCATTAGAATTTGCTCAAAGCTTCTATTTTCAATTTCGATCGTCTCGAAATATTATGGGACTCATCAGACATCCGAGTAAAAAGTTATTGTTGTCAGAATTTGCACTGAGCTTCTGTTTTCAATTTCGAGCGTCTCGATATATTACGGGACTCAATCGGACATCCGAGTAAAAAGTTATTATCATTTGAATTTGCTCAAAGCTTCTGTTTTCAATTTGGAGCATGTCGATATATTATGGGACTCAATCAGACATCCGAGTAAAAAGTTAATGTCGTTTGAATTTGGTACGAGCTTCCGTTGTCAATTACGAGCGTCTCGATATATTACAGGACTCAATTGGACATCCGAGTAAAAAGTTATTATTGTTAGAATTTGCTCATAGCCTATGTTTTCAATTTTGTGCATCTCGATATATTACGGGACTCAATTGGACATCCAAGTCAAAACTTGTTTTCTTTTGAATTTGCTAGGAGCTTCTGTTTTCCATTTCGAGCGTCTTGATATATTACGGGACTGAATCCGATATCCGAGTAAAAAGTTACTGTCGTTTGAATTTGGTCTGACCTTCTCTTCTCAATTTCGAGTGTCTCGATATATTACAGGACTCAATCGGACATTCGAGTATAGAGTTATTGTCGTTTGAATTTTCTAGGGGCTTTTGTTTTCAATTTTGAGCATCTCGAATTATTAAGGGACTCAATCGAACATCCGATTCAAAACTTATTGTGGTTTGAATTTGCTCGGAGCATCTATTTTCAATTTCGAGCGTGTCGATATATTACGAAACTCAATTGGACATCCGAGTCAAAGGTTATTGTCGTTTGAATTTGCTATGAGCTTTCCTTTTCAATTTCGAGGGTCTCGATATATTACGGGACTCAATCGGACATCCGAGTATAAAGTTATTGTCGTCTTAATTTGATCAAAGCTTCTGTATTCAATTGTGAGCGTCTGGATATATTACAGGACTCAATCGGATATCCGAGTAAAACTTTATTGTCATTAAAATTTGCTCAGAGATTTTGTTTTCAATTTCAAGCATCTCGATATATTACGGAACTCAATCGGACATCTGAGTAAAAAGTTATTGTCGTAAGAATTTGCACAGATCTTCTCTTTTCAATTTTGAGCGTCTCGATACATTACGGGACTCAATCGGATATCCGAGTTAATAGTTATTGCCGTTTGTGTTTGCTACGAGCTTCCATTTTCAATTACTAGTGTCTCAATATATTACCGGACACAATCAGACTTCTGAGATTAAAGTTATTGTCATTTGAATTTGCTATGAGTTTCCGTTTTCAATTTCAAGCGTCTTGATATGTTACGGGACTCCATCGGACATCCAAGTAAAAATTAATTGTCGTTAGAATTTTCTCAAAGCTTCTGTTTTCAATTTTGAGCATCTCGATATATTACGGGACTCAATCGGACATCCGAGTAAAATGTTATTGTCGTTTGAATTTTCTTAGAGCTTCTGCTCTCAATTTTGAGTGTACGGAACTCAATTGGACATCCGAGTAAAAAGTTATTGTCGTTTGAATTTGCTTAGAGCTTTTGTTCTCAATTTCGAGTGTCTCAATAATTTTTAGGACTCAATCGGACATCCGAGTTAAAAGTTATTTCGGTTTACATTTGCAACGAGCATCCATTTTCAATTATGAGCGTCTCGATATATTACGGGACTCAATCTGACATCCAAGTAAAAATTAATTATCGTTAGAATTGGCTCAAAGCTTCTGTTTTCAATTTTGAGCATCTCGATATATTACGGGACTCAATCAGACATCCAAGTAAAAAGTTATTATTGTCAGAATTTGCACAGAGCTTCTGTTAGCAATTTCGGGCGTCCTGATATATTACGGGACTCAATCGGACATCCAAGAAAAAAGTTATTGTCGTTTGAATTTGCTTAGAGCTTTTGTTCTCAATTTCGAGTGTCTTGATAAATTTTGAGACTCAATCATACATCCGACTTAAAAGTTATTTCGGTTTACATTTGCAACGAGCATCCATTTTTAATTACGAGCGTCTCGATATATTACGGGACTCAATCTGACATCCAAGTAAAAATTAATTATCGTTAGAATTGGCTCAAAGCTTTTGTTTTCAATTTTGAGCATCTCGATATATTACGGGACTCAATAAGACATCCGAGGCAAAACTTATTGTCGTTTGAATTTGGAAGGAGCTTTTGTTTTCAATTTCGAGCATCTCAATATATTACGGGACTCAATCGGACATCCGAGTAAAATGTTATTGTCGTTTGAATTTTCTCAGAGCTTTTGCTCTCAATTTCGAGTGTCTCGATATATTATGGGACTCAATCGGACATCCGAGTATAAAGTTATTGCCATTTGAATTTGCTTAGAGCTTTTGTTCTCAATTTCGAGTGTCTCGATAAATTACGGGACTCAATCGAACATCCGAGTTAAAAGTTATATCGGTTTGCATTGGCAATCAACTTCCGTTTTCAATTACAAGTGTCTCGATACATTACGGGACTCAATCTGACATCCGAGTAAAAATTAATTTTCGTTAGAATTTCCTCAAAGCTTCTATTTTCAATTTCGAGCATCTTGATATATTATCGAACTCAATCAGACATCCGAGTAAAACATTATTGTTGTCAGAATTTGCACTGAGCTTCTATTTTCAATTTCGAGCGTCTCGACATATTACGGGACTCAATCGGACATTCGAGTAAAAAGTTATTGTCGTTAGAATTTGCTCATAGCCTATGTTTTCAATTTTGAGCATCTCGATATATTACGGGACTGAATCGGACATCCGCGTCAAAACTTATTGTCATTTGAATTTTCTAGGAGCTTCTGCTTTCCATTTCAAGCGTGTTGATATATTACGGGACTCAATCGGATATCCGAGTTAAAAGTTATTGTCGTTTGAATTTCCTCTGACCTTCTCTTCTCAATTTTGAGCGTCTCAATAGATACAGGACTCAACCGGACATCCGAGTGTAGAGTTATTGTCGTTTGAATTTGCTAGGAGCTTTTGTTTTCAATTTTGAGCATCTCGAATTATTAAGGGACTCAATCGGACATCCGATTCAAAACTTTTTGTGGTTTGAATTTGCTCGGAGCATCTATTTTCAATTTCGAGCATCTCGATATATTACGAAACTCAATTGGACATCCGAGTCAAAGGTTATTGTCGTTTGAATTTGCTACGAGCTTTCCTTTTCAATTTCGAGGGTCTCGATATATTACAGGACTCAATCGCACATCCGAGTAAAATGTTATTGTCGTTTGAATTTGCTCTAAGCTTAACTTCCCAAATTCGAGCGTCTCGATATATTATGGGACCCAATCGGACAACCGAGTCAAAACTTATTGTGGTTTGAATTTGCTCGAAGCATCTATTTTCAATTTCGAGCGTCTCGATATATTACGAAACTCAATTGGACATCCGAGTCAAAGGTTATTTTCGTTTGAATTTGTTACAAGCTTTCCTTTTCAATTTCAAGGGTCTCGATATATTACGGTACTCAATCGGACATCCGAGTAAATAGTTATTGTCGTTTTAATTTGCTCAAAGCTTCTGTATTCAATTTTGAGCATCTGGATATATTACGGGACTCAATCGGATATCCGAGTAAAAATTAATTGTCATTAGAATTTGCTCAGAGATTTTATTTTCAATTTCGAGCATCTCGATATATTACGAGACTCAATCAGACATTCGAGTAAAAAGCTATTGTCATAAGAATTTGCACAGAGCTTCTCTTTTTAATTTTGAGTGTCTCGATATATTACGGGACTCAATCAGATATCCGAGTTAATAGTTATTGCCGTTTGCGTTTGCTACGAGCTTCCGGTTTCAATTACTAGCGTCTCGATATATTATGGGACTCAATTGGACATCTGAGTTAAAAGTTATTGTCGTTTGAATTTTCTATGAGCTTCCGTTTTGAATTTTGAGTGTCTTGATATGTTACGGGACTCAATCGGACATCCGAGTAAAAAGTCATTGTCGTTAGAATTTGTTCATAGCCTCTGTTTTCAAATTTTAGCGTCTCGATATTTTACAGGACTCGATCGGACAGCCGAGGGAAAACTTATTGTGGTTTGAATTTGCTAGGAGGTTTTTTTTTCAATTTCGAGCGTCTCGATATATTACGGGATTCAATCGGACATCCGAGTAAAAAGTTATTGTCGTTTGAATTTGCTTTGAGTTTCACTTCTCAATTTCGAGCGTCTCGATATATTACGTGACTAAATCGGACACCCGAGAAAAAGGTTATTGTCGTTTGAATTGGGTATGAGATTCCTTTCAGTTTTGAGTGTCTCGATATATTACGAAACTCAATTGGACATCCGACTAAAATGTTGTTGTCGTTTGAATTTGCTAGGAGCTTCTGTTTTGAATTTCGAGCATCTCAAATTATTAAGGGAGTCAATCGGACATCCGAGTCAAAACATATTGGGGTTTGAATTTGCAAGGAGCATCTGTTTTCAATTTCGAGCGTCCCGATCTATTACGAAACTCAATTGGACATCCGAGTCAATGGTTATTGTTGGTTGAATTTGCTAGGAGCTTTTGTTTTCAATTACGAGCGTCTCGATATATTACGGGACTCAGTCGGACATCCGAGTCAAAATGTTATTGTCGTTTGCGTTTGCTACGAGCTTTTGTTTTCAATTACGATCGTGTCGATATATTACGGGACTCAATCGGACATCCGAGTTAAAAGTTACTTTCGTTTCAATTTGCTATGAGCTTCCGTTTTCAATTTCGAGCGTCTTGATATGTTACGGGACTCCATCGGACATCCGAGTAAAAAATAATTCTCGTTAGAATTTTCTCAAGGCTTCTGTTTTCAAATTTGAGCGTCTCGATATATTACGGGACTCAATCGGACATCCGAGTTAAAGGTTATTTCGGTTTGCATTTGCAACGAGCTTCCGTTTTCAATTACGAGCGTCTCGATATATTACGGGACTCAATTTGACATGTGCGTAAAAATTAATTGTCGTTTGAATTTGCTCAAAGCTTCGGCTTTCAATGTCGAGCATCTCGATATATTACGGGACTCAATCAAACATCCGAGTAAAAATTTATTGTTGTCAGAATTTGCACTGAGCTTCTGTTTTCAATTTCGAGTGTCTCGATATATTACGAGACTCAATCGGACATCTGAGTTAAAAGCTATTGCTCTTTGTATTTGCTACGAGCTTCCGATTTCAATTACGAGCGTCTCGATACATTATGGGTCTCAATCGGACATCCGACTAAAAAGTTATTGTCGTTAGAATTTACTCATAGCCTTTATTTTAAATTTTCAACGTGTCGATATATTACGGGACTCAATCGGACATCCGAGTAAAAAGTTATTATCATTTGAATTTGCTCAGAGCTTCTGTTTTCAATTTGGAGTGTGTCGATAAATTGTGGGACTCAATCGAACATCCGAGTAAAAAGTTATTGTCATTTGAATTTGGTACAAGCTTCCATTTTCAATTACGAGCGTCTCGATATATTACGGGACTTAATCGGACATCCGAGTAAAAAGTTATTGTCTTTAGAATTTGCTCATAACCTTTGTTTTCAATTTTGAGTGTCTCGATATATTACGCGACTCAATCAAACATCCAAGTAAAAAGTTATTGTCATTTGAATTTGCTATGACCTTCTTTTCTCAATTTCGAGCGTCTCGATATATTACGGGACTCTATCGGACATCCGAGTATAGAGTTATTGTCGTTTGAATTTGCTAGGAGCAATTGTTTTCAATTTCGAGCATCTCAAATTATTTAGGGACTCAATCGGACATCCGAATCGAAGCTTATTGTGGTTTGAATTTGCATAGAGCTTCTATTTTCAATTCCGAGCGTCTCGATATATTACGGGACTCAATCGGACATCTGAATTAAAAGTTATTGTTGTTTGCATTTGCTACGAGCTTCCATTTTCAATTATAAGCGTCTCGATATATTACGGGACTCAATCGTACATTCGAGTAAAAAGTTATTGTCGTCAGAATTTGCTAGGAGCTTTTGTTTTCAATTTCAAGCATCTTGAATTATTTAGGGACTCAATTGGACATCCGAGTCCAAACTTATTGTGGTTTGAATTTGCTCGGAGCATCTGTTTTCTATTTCGAGCGTCTTGATATATTACGGGACTCAATCGGACATCTGAGTTAAAAGTTATTGTTGTTTGTATTTGCTACGAGCTTCCATTTTCAATTACAAGCATCTCGATATATTACGGGACTCAATAGGACATCCGAGTATAGAGTTATTGTTGTTTGAATTTTCTAGGATCTTTTGTTTTCAATTTCGAGCATCTCGAATTATTAAGGGACTCAATCGGACATCCGAGTCAAAACTTGTTGTGGTTTAAATTTGGTCGGAGCATCTGTTTTCAATTTCGAGCGTCTCGATATATTACGAAACTCAATTGGACATCCGAGTCAAAGGTTATTGTCGTTTGAATTTGCTACGAGCTTTCCCTTTCAATTTCGAGAGTCTCGATATATGACAGGACACAATCCGACATCTGAGTAAAAAGTTATTGTCGTTTGAATTTGCTCAGAGCTTCTGTTCTCAATTTCGAGTGTCTCGATATGTTACGGGACTCAAGCGGACATCCAAGTTAATAGTTATTTCGGTTTACATTTGCAACGAGCTTCCGTTTTCAATTACGAGCGTCTCGATATATTACGAGACTCAATCTGACATCCGAGTAAAAATTAATGGTCGTTAGAATTTGCTCAAAGCTTTGTTTTCAATTTTGTGCATCTCGATATATTACAGGTCTCAATCAGACATCCGAGTAAAAAGTTATTGTTGTTAGAAGTTGCACAGAGCTTCAGTTTTGCATTTTGAGGGTCTCGATATATTACGGGACTCAATCGGACATCTAAGTTAAAAGTTATTGCTGTTTGCATTTGCTTCGAGCTTTCATTTTCAATTACGAGCGTCTCGATATATTACAGGACTCAATCGGACATCCGAGTAAAAAGTTATTGTCGTTAGAATTTGCTCATAGCCTCTATTTTCAATTTTGAGTGTGTCGATATATTACGGGACTCCGTCGTACATCCGAGTAAAAAGTAATTGTCGTTAGAATTTTCTCAAAGCTTCTGTTTTCAATTTCGAGCGTCTCGATATATTACAGGACTCAATCGGACCTCTGACTCAAAAGTTATTGTCGTTTGAATTTGCTCAGAGCTTCTGTTCTAAATTTTGAGTGTCTCGATATGTTACGTGACTAAATCAGACATTCAAGTGAAAAGTTATTTCGGTTTAACTTTGCAACGAGCTTCCGTTTTCACTTACGAGCGTCTCAATTTATTACGGGACTAAATCTGACATCCGAGTAAAAATTAATTGTCGTTAGAATTTTCTTAAAGCTTCAGTTTTCAATTTTGAGCATCTCGATTTATTACGGGACTCAATCAGACGTCCAAGTAAAAAGTTATTGTTGTCTGAATTTGCACTGAGATTCTGTTTTCAATTTTGAGAATCTCGATATATTACGAGACTCAATTGGCCATCCGAGTTAAAAGTTATTGCTCTTTGCATTTGCTACGAGCTTCTGTTTCAAATTTCAAGCATCTCGATATATTACGGGACTCAAAAAAACATTCGAGTAAAAAGGTATTGTCGTTTGAATTTGCTCATAGCCTATGTTTCCAATTTTAAGCATCTCGATATATTACTGGACTCAATCGGACATCTGAGTCAAAACTTATTGTCGTTTAAATTTGCTCTGAGCTTCTCTTCTCAATTTTGAGCGTCTCGATATATTACGGGACTCAATCAGACATACGAGTAAAAAGTTATTGTCATTTGAATTTGGTACGAGCTTCCGTTTTCAATTACGAGCACCTCGATATATTACGGGACTCAATCGGACATCCGAGTAAAAAGGTATTGTCGTTAGAATTTTCTCATAGCCTATGTTTTCTATTTTGAGTGTCTCGATATATTACGGGACTCAATCTGACATCCGAGTCAAAACTTATTGTCTTTTAAATTTTCTAGGAGCTTCTGTTTTGAATTTCGAGTGTCTCAATATATTATGGGACTAAATCGGATATCCCTGTAAAAAGTTACTGTCGTTTGAATTTGCTCTGAGCTTCTCTTCTACATTTTGAGCGTCTCAATATATTACAGGACTCAATCGGTCATCCGAGTATAGAGTTATTATCGTTTGAATTTGCTAGGAGCTTTTGTTTTCAATTTCGAGCATCTCGAATTTTTAAAGGACTCAATCGGACATCCGAGTCAAAACTTATTATGGTTTGAATTTGCTCGGAGCATCTGTTTTCAATTTTGAGCGTGTCGATATATTACGAAACTCAATTGGACATTCAAGTCAAAGGTTATTGTCGTTTGAATTTGCTACGAGCTTTCCTTTTCAATTTCGAGGGTCTCGATATATTATGGGACTCAATCGGACTGTAGAAGCAAATGACTTTGATGTTTTGATGATGATCATGATGATTTGATGCAAATGATGCAAATGATTCAAGAATACAAGCCACAACATCAAGATGATCACTAGTATTTTAGGAAGGGAATTCCTAATTGATTTAGCAAAAGGTTTGGCCAAGTAATTTGAGTTAAAAAGTGTTTTTCAAGAGATTTACTCTCTGGTAATCGATTACCAGAGGATGTAATCGATTACCAGTGGCCAAAAAATGGTTTACAACAGCTACTAAATATTTGAATTCAAATTTTAGATTGTGTAATCGATTACACCATATTGGTAATCGATTACCAGCAGTTAATAAACGTTTTAATTCAAATATTAAAGCCTGTAATCGATTACACAATTATTGTAATCGATTACCAGAGGAGATTTTCAGAAAATAACTTTCAAGAGTCACATCTATTCAAATGGTTTATGAATGGCCATCAAAGGTCTATTTATATGTGACTTGGAAACACGAATTCAGAGAGAGTTTTTGATTGCCCAAAAAGTTTTATCCTCTCAAAAGATTAAGAGAGTTTTTCTAAATTGAAATGTCTTATCCTCTCAAAGAATTCCTTGGTCAAACACTTGCATATTCAAATAAGGAATTGTGATTGATCTTCATTGTACAATCTGTCTCTTTCAAGAGAGATTTCTTCTTCTTTTCTTTTTACTTCTGAAAAAGGGTTAAGAGACTGAGGGTCTCTTGTTGTAAAGGATTCTTGAACACAAGGGAAGGGTTGTCCCTGTGTGGTTCAGACTTTGTAATGAATTTTACAAAGATAGTGGAAATCTCAAGTGGGTTGCTTGAGGACTGGACGTAGGAACAGGAAGTGACCGAACCAGTATAAATCAAGTTTGCATTTCTCTCTTCCCTTAAACTTCTTTTATTTATTGCTATTTATCTTTTGCCTTTAAAGAAGTTTATTCTGAATTATCTTTTGAGTAATTCATGTTAAGGGTGCATTGTTAATCTAAAAAGAGAGAGTGAAATTTTAAATTGGGGAATAGTTCTTGTTATCTTAATTCAACCCCCCCTTCTTAAGATAATTGAGGCCATTTGTCTAACAAGTGGTATCAGAGCAGGATTCTTGTTTAAAGTTTAAAAACTTCAAGAATAGAAATGGCCTCATCCAACTTTCCATTTATTGAGGGAAATTCTATTAATAGGCCTCTTATGTTCAATGGCGAGGGTTATTACTATTGGAAAACTCGAATGCAGATCCTTATTGAGGCCATAGATTTAAATATATGGGACGCCATTGAAGTTGGTCCTTTTATTCCTACAAAGGTAGTGGGAAATGCAACTATAGAAACACCAAGAGAAGAATGGAATGATGATGCTGAGAAATTCAAATAGTCATAACTTTTCAATTGGATGTCCGATTCAGGCGCATCACATATCGAGACGCAAAAAATTGAACATCGGAAGCTCTCGAGAAATTCAAATGGTCATAGCTTTTCAGACGGATGTCCGATTCGGGCGCATAATATGTCGAGACACTCGAAATTGAACAACGGAAGCTCTCGAGAAATTCAAATGGTCATAACTTTTCACACGGAGGTCAGATTCAGGCGCATAATATATCGAGACGTTGGAAATTGAACAACGGAAGTTCTCAAGAAATTCAAATGGTCATAACTTTGCACACGGAGGTCAGATTCAGGCGCATAATATATCGAGATGCTGGAAATTGAACAACGGAAGCTCTCGAGAAATTCAAATGGTCATAACTTTTCACTCGAATGTTCGATTCAGGCGCATCACATATCGAGACGCTAAAAATTGAACAACGGAAGCTCTCGAGAAATTCAAATTGTCATAAGTTTTTACTCGGAGGTCCGATTCAAGCGCATAATATATCGAGACGCTTGAAATTGATCAACAGAAGCTCTCGAGAAATTCAAATGGTCATAACTTTTCACTCGGAGGTCCGATTCAGGCGTATAATATATCGAGACGCTTGTAATTGAACAACGGAAGCTCCCGAGTAATTCAAATAGTCATAACTTTTCACTCGGATGTCCGATTCAAGCGCATCACATATCGAGACACCAAGAATCGAACATCGGAAGCTCTCGAGAAATTCAAATGGTCATAGCTTTTCAATCGGATGTCCGATTCAGGCGCATCACATATCGAGACGCTAAGAATCGAACATCGGAAGCTCTCGAGAAATTCAAATGGTCATAGCTTTTCAGACGGATGTCCGATTCCGGCGCATAATATATCGAGACGCTCGAAATTGATCAATAGAAGCTCTCGAGAAATTCAAATGGTCATAAATTTTCACTCGGAGGTCCGATTCAGGCGCATAATATATCGAGACGCTCAAAATTGAACAACGGAAGCTCTCGAGAAATTCAAATGGTCATAACTTTTCATTCGGATGTCCGATTCAAGTGCATAATATATCAAGACGCTCGAAATTGAAAAACGGAAGCTCTTGAGAAATTCAAATGGTCATAACTTTTAACTCGGATGACCGATTTCGGCGCATCACATATAGTGACGCTCGAAATTGAACAGCAGAATCTCTCGAGAAATTCAAATGGTCATAACTTTTCAATCAGATGTTCGATTCAGATGCCTCACATATCAGGACGCTCGAAATTGAACAATGGAAGCTCCCGAGAAATTCAAATGGTCATAACTTTTCACTCGGATATCCGATTAAGTCACATCACATATCAAGACGCTAAAAATTGAACAACGGAAGCTGTCGAGAAATTCAAATTGTAATAACTTTTCACTCGAATGTCCGATTCAGGCGCATCACATATCGAGACGCAAAAAATTGAACAACGGAAGCTCTCGAGAAATTCAAATGGTCATAGCTTTTCACACGGATGTCCGATTCGGGCGCATAATATGTCGAGACACTCGAAATTAAACAACGGAAGCTCTCGAGAAATTCAAATGGTCATAACTTTTCACAAGGATGTCCGAATCGGGCATATAATATGTCGAGACACTCGGAATTGAACAACGTAAGCTCTAGAGAAATTCAAATGGTCAGAACTTTTCACACGGAGGTCAAATTTAGGCGCATAATATATCGAGACGCTGGGAATTGAACAAAGGAAGCTCTCGAGAAATTCAAATGGCCATAACTTTTCACTCGGAGGTCCGATTCAAGCGCATAATATATCGAGACGCTCCAAATTGAACAACGGAAGCTCTCGAAAATTTCAAATGGTCATAACTTTTGACACGAAGGTCAGATTCAGGCGCCTAATATATCGAGACGCTCGAAATTGAGCAACGGAAACTCTCCAGAAATTCAAATGGTCATAACTTTTAATTCGGATGTCAGATTCAGGTGCATAATATATCGAGACGATCGAAATTGAACAACGGAAGCACTCGAGAAATTCAAATGGTCATAACTTTTGACACGGAGGTCAAATTCAGGCCCATAATATATCGAGACGCTCGAAATTCAACAACGGAAGCTCTCGAGAAATTCAAATGGTCATAACTTTTGACACGAAGGTCAGATTCAGGCGCCTAATATATCGAGACGCTCGAAATTGAACAACGGAAGTTCTCGAGAAATTCAAATGGTCATAACTTTTGACACGGAGGTCAGATTCAGGCGCATAATCTATCGAGACGCTTGAAATTGAACAATGGAAGCTCTCGAAAATTTCAAATGGTCATAACTTTTGACACGAAGGTCAGATTCAGGCGCCTAATATATCGAGACGCTCGAAATTGAGCAACGGAAGCTCTCCAGAAACTCAAATGGTCATAACTTTTAATTCGGATGTGAAATTAAGGCGCATAATATATCGAGACGCTCGAAATTGAACAACGGAAGTTCTCGAGAAATTCAAATGGTCATAACTTATGACACGGAGGTCAGATTCAGGCCCATAATATATCGAGACGCTCGAAATTGAACAACGGAAGCTCTCGAGAAATTCAAATGGTCATAACTTTTCACTCGGAGGTCCGAGTCAGGCGCATAATATATCGAGATGCTCGAAATTGAACAACGGAAGCTCTCGAAAATTTCAAATGGTCATAACTTTTGACACGGAGGTCTGATTCAGGCGCCTAATATATCGAGACGCTCAAAATTGAGCAACGGAAGCTCTCAAGAAATTCAAATCGTCATAACTTTTGACACGGAGGTCAGATTCAGGCGCATAGTATATCGCGACGTTCGAAATTGAACAACGGAAGCTCTCGAGAAATTCAAATAGCCATGACTTTTCACTCGGAGGTCCGATTCAAGCGCATAATATATCGAGACGCTCGAAATTGAGCAACGGAAGCTCTCAAGAAATTCAATGGTCATTAATTTTCACACGGAAGTCAGATTCAGGCGCATAATATTTCGAGACGCTCGAAATTGAACAACGGAAGCTCTCGAGAAATTCAAATGGTCATAACTTTTCACACGGAGGTCAGATTCAGGGGCATAATATATCGAGACATTCGAAATTGAACAATGGAAGCTCTCGAGAAATTCAATGGTCATTAATTTTCACACGGAGGTCAGATTCAGGCGCATAATATATCGAGATGCTCGAAATTGAACAACGGAAGCTCTCGAGAAATTCAAATGGTCATAACTTTTCACACGGAGGTCAGATTCAGGCGCATAATATATCGAGACGCTCGAAATTGAACAACGGAAGCTCTCGAGAAATTCAAATGGTCATAACTTTTCACTCGGAGGTCCGAGTCAGGCGCATAATATATCGAGACGTTCGAAATTGAACAACGGAAGCTCTCGAGATATTGAAATAGCCGTAACTTTTCACTCGGAGGTCCGATTCAAGCGCATAATATATCGAGACGCTCGAAATTGAACAACGGAAGCTCTCGAGATATTGAAATAGCCATAACTTTTCACTCGGAGGTCCGATTCAAGCGCATAATATATCGAGACGCTCAAAATGGAACAACGGAAGCTCTCGAGAAATTCAAATGGTCATAACTTTTGACACGGACGTCAGATTCAGGCGCATAATATATCGAGACGCTAGAAATTGAACAACGGAAGCTCTCAAGAAATTCAAATGGTCATAACTTTTCACTCGGAGGTCTGAGTCAGGCGCATAATATATCGAGACGCTCGAAATTGAACAACGGAAGCTCTCGAGAAATTCAAATGGTCATAACTTTTGACGCGGAGGTTTGATTCAGGCACATAATATATCGAGACGCTCGAAATTGAACAACGAAAGCTCTCAAGAAAATTCCAATGGTCATAACTTTTAATTCGGATGTCAGATTCAGGCGCATAATATATCGAGACGCTCGAAATTGAACAACGGAAGCTCTCGAGAAATTCAAATGGTCATAACTTTTGACACGGAGGTCAAATTCAGGCCCATAATATATCGAGATGCTCGACATTGAACAACGGAAGCTCTCGAGAAATTCAGATGGTCATAACTTTTGACGCGGAGGTTTGATTCAGGCACATAATATATCGAGACGCTCGAAATTGAACAACGAAAGCTCTCAAGAAATTCCAATGGTCATAACTTTTAACTCGGATGTCAGATTCAGGCGCATAATATATCGAGACGCTCGAACTTGAACAACGGAAGCTCTCGAGAAATTCAAATGGTCATAACTTTTGACACGGAGGTCAAATTCAGGCCCATAATATATCGAGACGCTCGAAATTGAACAACGGAAGCTCTCGAGAAATTCAAATGGTCATAACTTTTGACACGGAGGTCAGATTCAGGCGCATAATATATCGAGACGCTTGAAATTGAACAACGGAAGCTCTCGAGAAATTCAAATGGTCATTACTATTCACATAGAGGTCAGATTCAGGCACATAATATATCGAGACGCTCGTAATTGAACAACGGAAGCTCTCGAGAAATTCAAATGGTCATAACTTTTGACACGGAGGTTTGATTAAGGTGCATAATATATCGAGACGCTCGAAATTGAACAACGGAAGTTCTCGAGAAATTCAAATAGCCATAACTTTTCACTCGGAGGTCCTATTCAAGCGCATAATATATCGAGACGCTCGAAATTGAACAACGGAAGCTCTCGAGAAATTCAAATGGTCATAACTTTTGACACGGAGGTAAGATTCAGGCGCCTAATATATCGAGACGCTTGAAATTGAACAACGGAAGCTCTCGAGAAATTCAAATGGTCATTACTATTCACATAGAGGTCAGATTCAGGCACATAATATATCGAGACGCTCGTAATTGAACAACGGAAGCTCTCGAGAAATTCAAATGGTCATAACTTTTGACACGGAGGTTTGATTAAGGTGCATAATATATCGAGACGCTCGAAATTGAACAACGGAAGTTCTCGAGAAATTCAAATAGCCATAACTTTTCACTCGGAGGTCCTATTCAAGCGCATAATATATCGAGACGCTCGAAATTGAACAACGGAAGCTCTTGAGAAATTCAAATGGTCATAACTTTTGACACGGAGGTAAGATTCAGGCGCCTAATATATCGAGACGCTCGAAATTGAGCAACGGAAGCTCTCAAGAAATTCAAATGGTCATAACTTTTGACACGGAGGTCAGATTCAGGCGCCTAATATATCGAGACGCTCGAAATTGAGCAACGGAAGCTCTCCAGAAATTCAAATGGTCATAACTTTTAATTCGGATGTCAGATTCAGGCGCATAAAATGTCGAGACGCTCGAAATTGAACAACGGAAGATCTCTAGAAATTCAAATGGTCATAACTTCTGACACGGAGGTCAGATTCAGGCCCATAATATATCGAGACGCTCGAAATTGAACAACGGAAGCTATCGAGAAATTCAAATGGTCATAACTTTTGACACGGAGGTCTGATTCAGGCGCATAATATGTCGAGACGCTCGAAATTGAACAACGGAAGTTCTCGAGAAATTCAAATGGTCATAACTTTTGACACGGAGGTCAGATTCAGGCGCATAATATATCGAGACGCTTGAAATTGAACAACGGAAGCTCTCGAGAAATTCAAATGGCCATAACTTTTCACTCGGAGGTCCGATTCAAGCGCATAATATATCGAGACGCTCAAAATTGAACAATGGAAGCTCTCGAAAATTTCAAATGGTCCTAACTTTTGACACGAAGGTCAGATTCAGGCGCCTAATATATCGAGACGCTCGAAATTGAGCAACGGAAGCTCTCCAGAAATTCAAATGGTCATAACTTTTGACGCGGAGGTTTGATTCAGGCACATAATATATCGAGACGCTCGAAATTGAACAACAAAAGCTCTCAAGAAATTCCAATGGTCATAACTTTTAACTCGGATGTCAGATTCAGGCGCATAATATATCGAGACGCTCGAAATTGAACAACGGAAGCTCTCGAGAAATTCAAATGGTCATAACTTTTGACACGGAGGTCAAATTCAGGCCCATAATATATCGAGATGCTCGACATTGAACAACGGAAGCTCTCGAGAAATTCAGATGGTCATAACTTTTGACGCGGAGGTTTGATTCAGGCACATAATATATCGAGACGCTCGAAATTGAACAACGAAAGCTCTCAAGAAATTCCAATGGTCATAACTTTTAACTCGGATGTCAGATTCAGGCGCATAATATATCGAGACGCTCGAACTTGAACAACGGAAGCTCTCGAGAAATTCAAATGGTCATAACTTTTGACACGGAGGTCAAATTCAGGCCCATAATATATCGAGACGCTCGAAATTGAACAACGGAAGCTCTCGAGAAATTCAAATACCCATAACTTTTCACTCGGAGGTCCGATTCAAGCGCATAATATATCGAGACGCTCGAAATTGAAAAAACGGAAGCTCTCGAAAATTTCAAATGGTCATAACTTTTGACACGAAGGTCAGATTCAGGCGCCTAATATATCGAGACGCTCGAAATTGAGCAACGGAAGCTCTCCAGATATTCAAATGGTCATAACTTTTAATTCGGATGTCAGATTCAGGCGCATAATCTATCGAGACGCTCGAAATTGAACAATGGAAGCTCTCGAGAAATTCAAATGATCATAACTTTTGACACGGAGGTCAAATTCAGGCCCATAATATATCGAGACGCTCGAAATTGAACAACGGAAACTCACGAGAAATTCAAATTTTCATAACTTCTGACATGGAGGTCAGATTCAGGCCCATAATATATCGAGACGCTCGAAATTGAACAACGGAAGCTCTCAAGAAATTCAAATGGTCATAACTTTTGACACGGAGGTCTGATTCAGGCGCATAATATGTCGAGACGCTCGAAATTGAACAACGGATGTTCTCGAGAAATTCAAATGGTCATAACTTTTGACACGAAGGTCAGATTCAGGCGCATAATATATCGAGACGCGTGAAATTGAACAACGGAAGCTCTCCAGAAATTCAAATGGTCATAACTTTTAATTCGGATGTCAGACTCAGGTGCATAATATATCGAGACGCTCGAAATTGAACAACGGAAGCTCTCGAGAAATTCAAATGGTCATAACTTTTGACACGGAGTTTAAATTCAGGCCCATAATATATCGAGACGCTCGAAAGTGAACAACGGAAGCTCTCGAGAAATTCAAATACCATAACTTTTCACTCGGAGGTCCGATTCAAGCGCATAATATATCGAGACGCTCGAAATTGAAAAAACGGAAGCTCTCGAAAATTTCAAATGGTCATAACTTTTGACACGAAGGTCAGATTCAGGCGCCTAATATATCGAGACGCTCGAAATTGAGCAACGGAAGCTCTCCAGATATTCAAATGGTCATAACTTTTAATTCGGATGTCCGATTCAGGCGCATAATCTATCGAGACGCTCGAAATTGAACAATGGAAGCTCTCGAGAAATTCAAATGGTCATAACTTTTGACACGGAGGTCAAATTCAGGCCCATAATATATCGAGACGCTTGAAATTGAACAACGGAAACTCACGAGAAATTCAAATTTTCATAACTTCTGACATGGAGGTCAGATTCAGGCCCATAATATATCGAGACGCTCGAAATTGAACAACGGAAGCTCTCAAGAAATTCAAATGGTCATAACTTTTGACACGGAGGTGTGATTCAGGCGCATAATATGTCGAGACGCTCGAAATTGAACAACGGATGTTCTCGAGAAATTCAAATGGTCATAACTTTTGACACGAAGGTCAGATTCAGGCGCATAATATATCGAGACGCGTGAAATTGAACAACGGAAGCTCTCCAGAAATTCAAATGGTCATAACTTTTAATTCGGATGTCAGACTCAGGTGCATAATATATCGAGACGCTCGAAATTGAAAAACAGAACCTCTCGAGAAATTCAAATAGCCATGACTTTTCACTCGGAGGTCCGATTCAAGCGCATAATATATCGAGACACTCGAAATTGAACAAAAGAAGCTCTCGAGAAATCAAATAGCCATGACTTTTCACTCGGAGGTCCGATTCAAGCGCATAATATATCGAGACGCTCGAAATTGAGGAACGGAAGCTCTAAAGAAATTCAAATGGACATAACTTTTGACACGGAGGTGAGATTCAGGCGCATAGTATATCGAGATGTTTGAAATTGAATAATGGAAGCTCTCGAGAAATTCAAATGGTCATTAATTTTCACACGGAGGTCATAATCAGGCGCATAATATATCGAGATGCTCAAAATTGAACAAATTTGGCTCTCGAGAAATTCAAATAGCCATAACTTTTCACTCGGATGTCCGATTCAAGCGCATCATATATCGAGACGCTCGAAATTTAACAACATAAGCTCTCGAGAAATTCAAATAGCCATGACTTTTCACTCGGAGGTCCGATTCAAGTTCATAATATATCGAGACGCTCGAAATTGAACAACAGAAGCTCTCGAGAAATTCAAATAGCCATGACTTTTAACTCGGAGGTCCGATTCAAGCGCATAATATATCGAGACGCTCAAAATTGAACAACGGAAGCTCTCGAGAAATTCAAATGGTGATATCTTTTCACTCGGAGGTCCGATTCAAGCGCATAATATATCGAGACGCTCGAAATTGAACAACGGAAGCTCTCGAGAATTTCAAATGGTCATAACTTTTAACAAGGAGGTTAGATTCAGGCGCCTAATATATCGAGACGCTCGAAATTGAGGAACGGAAACTCTCAAGAAATTCAAATGGTCATAACTTTTGACACGGAGGTGTGATTCAAGCGCGCAGTATATCGAGACGTTCGAAATTGAACAATGGAAGATCTCGAGAAATTCAAATGGTCATTAATTTTCACATGGAGGTCATATTCAGGCGCATAATATATCGAGACGCTCAAAATTGAACAACGGAAGCTCTCTAGAAATTCAAATAGCCATAACTTTTCACTCGGATGTCCGATTCAAGCGCATAATATATCGAGACGCTCGAAATTGAACAACGGAAGCTCTCGAGAATTTCAAATAGCCATGACTTTTCACTCGGAGGTCCGATTCAAGCGCATAATATATCGAGACGCTCAAAATTGAACAACGGATGCTCTCGAGAAATTCAAATGGTCATAACTTTTCACTCGGAGGTCCGATTCAAGCGCATAATATATCGAGACGCTCGAAATTGAACAACGGAAGCTCTCGAGAATTTCAAATGGTCATAACTTTTGACAAGGAGGTCAGATACAGGCGCCTAATATATCAAGACGCTCGAAATTGAGGAACGGAAGCTCTCAAGAAATTCAAATGGTCATAACTTTTGACACGGAGGTGAGATTCAGGCGCGCAGTATATGGAGAAATTCGAAATTGAACAATGGAAGCTCTCAAGAAATTCAAATGGTCATTAATTTTCACACGGATGTCATATTCAGGCGCATAATATATCGAGACGCTCAAAATTGAACAACGGAAGCTCTCGAGAAATTCAAATAGCCATAACTTTTCACTCGGATGTCCGATTCAAGCGCATAATATATCGAGACGCTCGAAATTGAACAACAGAAGCTCTCGAGAAATTCAAATAGCCATGACTTTTCACTCGGAGGTCCGATTGAAGCGCATAGTATATCGAGACGCTCAAAATTGAACAACGGATGCTTTCGAGAAATTCAAATGGTCATAACTTTTGACACGGAGGTCAGATTCAGGCGCATAATATATCGAGACGCTCGAAATTGAGGAACGGAAGCTCTCAAGAAATTCAAATGGACATAACTTTTGACACGGAGGTGAGATTCAGGTGCATAGTATATCGAGATGTTTGAAATTGAACAATGGAAGCTCTCGAGAAATTCAAATGGTCATTAATTTTCACACGGAGGTCATAATCAGGCGCATAATATATCGAGACGCTCAAAATTGAACAAATTTGGCTCTCGAGAAATTCAAATAGCCATAACTTTTCACTCGGATTTCCGATTCAAGCGCATCATATATCGAGACGCTCGAAATTGAACAACATAAGCTCTCGAGAAATTCAAATAGCCATGACTTTTCACTCGGAGGTCCGATTCAAGTTCATAATATATCGAGACGCTCGAAATTGAACAACAGAAGCTCTCGAGAAATTCAAATAGCCATGACTTTTCACTCGGTGGTCCGATTCAAGCGCATAATATATCGAGACGCTCAAAAATTGAACAAATTTGGCTCTCGAGAAATTCAAATAGCCATAACTTTTCACTCGGATGTCCGATTCAAGCGCATCATATATCGAGACGCTCGAAATTGAACAACATAAGCTCTCGAGAAATTCAAATAGCCATGACTTTTCACTCGGAGGTCCGATTCAAGTTCATAATATATCGAGACGCTCGAAATTGAACAACAGAAGCTCTCGAGAAATTCAAATAGCCATGACTTTTCACTCGGAGGTCCGATTCAAGCGCATAATATATCGAGACGCTCAAAATTGAACAACGGAAGTTCTCGAGAAATTCAAATGGTCATAACTTTTCACTCGGAGGTCCGATTCAAGCGCATAATATATCGAGACGCTCGAAATTGAATAACGGAAGCTCTCGAGAATTTCAAATGGTCATAACTTTTAACAAGGAGGTCAGATTCAGGCGCCTAATATATCGAGACGCTCGAAATTGAACAACAGAAGCTCTCGAGAAATTCAAATAGCCATGACTTTTCACTCGGAGGTCCGATTCAAGCGCATAATATATCGAGACGCTCGAAATTGAACAAGAGAAGCTCTCGAGAAATTCAAATAGCCATGACTTTTCACTCGGAGGTCCGATTCAAGCGCATAATATATCGAGACACTCGAAATTGAACAAGAGAAGCTCTCGAGAAATTCAAATAGCCATGACTTTTCACTCGGAGGTCCGATTCAAGCGCATAATATATCGAGACGCTCAAAATTGAACAACGGAAGCTCTCGAGAAATTCAAATGGTCATAACTTTTCACTCGGAGGTCCGATTCAAGTGCATAATATATCAAGATGCTCGAAATTAAGGAACGGAAGCTCTCAAGAAATTCAAATGGTCATAACTTTTGACACGGAGGTGTGATTCAGGCGCGCAGTATATCGAGACGTTCGAAATTGAACAATGGAAGCTCTCGAGAAATTCAAATGGTCATTAATTTTCACACGGAGGTCATATTCAGGCGCATAATATATCGAGACGCTCAAAATTGAACAACGGAAGCTCTCGAGAAATTCAAATAGCCATAACTTTTCACTCGGATGTCCGATTCAAGCGCATAATATATCGAGACGCTCGAAATTGAACAACAGAAGCTCTCGAGAAATTCAAATAGCCATGACTTTTCACTCGGAGGTCCGATTGAAGCGCATAATATATCGAGACGCTCAAAATTGAACAACGGATGTTTTCGAGAAATTCAAATGGTCATAACTTTTGACACGGAGGTGACATTCAGGCGCATAGTATATCGAGATGTTTGAAATTGAACAATGGAAGCTCTCGAGAAATTCAAATGGTCATTAATTTTCACACGGAGGTCATAATCAGGCGCAAAATATATCGAGACGCTCAAAATTGAACAAATTTGGCTCTCGAGAAATTCAAATAGCCATAACTTTTCACTCGGATGTCCGATTCAAGCGCATCATATATCGAGACGCTCGAAATTGAACAACATAAGCTCTCGAGAAATTCAAATAGCCATGACTTTTCACTCGGAGGTCCGATTCAAGTTCATAATATATCGAGACGCTCGAAATTGAACAACAGAAGCTCTCGAGAAATTCAAATAGCCATGACTTTTCACTCGGAGGTCCGATTCAAGCGCATAATATATCGAGACGCTCAAAATTGAACAACGGAAGCTCTCGAGAAATTCAAATGGTCATAACTTTTCACTCGGAGGTCCGATTCAAGCGCATAATATATCGAGACGCTCGAAATTGAACAACGGAAGCTCTCGAGAATTTCAAATGGTCATAACTTTTAACAAGGTGGTCAAATTCAGGCGCCTAATATATCGAGACGCTCGAAATTGAGGAACGGAAGCTCTCAAGAAATTCAAATGGTCATAACTTTTGACACGGAGGTGAGATTCAGGCGCATAGTATATCGAGACGCTCGAAATTGAGGAACGGAAGCTCTCAAGAAATTCAAATGGACATAACTTTTGACACGGAGGTGAGATTCAGGCGCACAGTATATCGAGATGTTTGAAATTGAATAATGGAAGCTCTCGAGAAATTCAAATGGTCATTAATTTTCACACGGAGGTCATAATCAGGCGCATAATATATCGAGACGCTCAAAATTGAACAACGGATGCTTTCGAGAAATTCAAATGGTCATAACTTTTGACACGGAGGTCAGATTCAGGCGCATAATATATCGAGACGCTCGAAATTGAGGAACGGAAGCTCTCAAGAAATTCAAATGGACATAACTTTTGACACGGAGGTGAGATTCAGGCGCATAGTATATCGAGATGTTTGAAATTGAACAATGGAAGCTCTCGAGAAATTCAAATGGTCATTAATTTTCACACGGAGGTCATAATCAGGCGCATAATATATCGAGACGCTCAAAATTGAACAAATTTGGCTCTCGAGAAATTCAAATAGCCATAACTTTTCACTCGGATGTCCGATTCAAGCGCATCATATATCGAGACGCTCGAAATTGAACAACATAAGCTCTCGAGAAATTCAAATAGCCATGACTTTTCACTCGGAGGTCCGATTCAAGTTCATAATATATCGAGACGCTCGAAATTGAACAACAGAAGCTCTCGAGAAATTCAAATAGCCATGACTTTTCACTCGGAGGTCCGATTCAAGCGCATAATATATCGAGACGCTCAAAATTGAACAACGGAAGTTCTCGAGAAATTCAAATGGTCATAACTTTTCACTCGGAGGTCCGATTCAAGCGCATAATATATCGAGACGCTCGAAATTGAACAACGGAAGCTCTCGAGAATTTCAAATGGTCATAACTTTTAACAAGGAGGTCAGATTCAGGCGCCTAATATATCGAGACGCTCGAAATTGAGGAACGGAAGCTCTCAAGAAATTCAAATGGTCATAACTTTTGACACGGAGGTGAGATTCAGGCGCATAGTATATCGAGACGCTCGAAATTGAGGAACGGAAGCTCTCAAGAAATTCAAATGGACATAACTTTTGACACGGAGGTGAGATTCAGGCGCACAGTATATCGAGATGTTTGAAATTGAATAATGGAAGCTCTCGAGAAATTCAAATGGTCATTAATTTTCACACGGAGGTCATAATCAGGCGCATAATATATCGAGACGCTCAAAATTGAACAACGGATGCTTTCGAGAAATTCAAATGGTCATAACTTTTGACACGGAGGTCAGATTCAGGCGCATAATATATCGAGACGCTCGAAATTGAGGAACGGAAGCTCTCAAGAAATTCAAATGGACATAACTTTTGACACGGAGGTGAGATTCAGGCGCACAGTATATCGAGATGTTTGAAATTGAATAATGGAAGCTCTCGAGAAATTCAAATGGTCATTAATTTTCACACGGAGGTCATAATCAGGCGCATAATATATCGAGACGCTCAAAATTGAACAAATTTGGCTCTCGAGAAATTCAAATAGCCATAACTTTTCACTCGGATGTCCGATTCAAGCGCATCATATATCGAGACGCTCGGAATTGAACAACATAAGCTCTCGAGAAATTCAAATAGCCATGACTTTTCACTCGGAGGTCCGATTCAAGTTCATAATATATCGAGACGCTCGAAATTGAACAACAGAAGCTCTCGAGAAATTCAAATAGCCATGACTTATCACTCGGAGGTCCGATTCAAGCGCATAATATATCGAGACGCTAAAAATTGAACAACGGAAGCTCTCGAGAAATTCAAATGGTCATAACTTTTCACTCGGAGGTCCGATTCACGCGCATAATATATCGAGACGCTCGAAATTGAACAACGGAAGCTCTCGAGAATTTCAAATGGTCATAACTTTTAACAAGGAGGTCAGATTCAGGCGCCTAATATATCGAGACGCTCGAAATTGAGGAACGGAAGCTCTCAAGAAATTCAAATGGTCATAACTTTTGACACGGAGGTGTGATTCAGGCGCGCAGTATATCGAGACGTTCGAAATTGAACAATGGAAGATCTCGAGAAATTCAAATGGTCATTAATTTTCACACGGAGGTCATATTCAGGCGCATAATATATCGAGACGCTCAAAATTGAACAACGGAAGCTCTCGAGAAATTCAAATAGCCATAACTTTTCACTCGGATGTCCGATTCAAGCGCATAATATATCGAGACGCTCGAAATTGAACAACAGAAGCTCTCGAGAAATTCAAATAGCCATGACTTTTCAATCGGAGGTCCGATTGAAGCGCATAATATATCGAGACGCTCAAAATTGAACAACGGATGCTCTCGAGAAATTCAAATGGTCATAACTTTTGACACGGAGGTCAGATTCAGGCGCATAATATATCGAGATGCTTGAAATTGAACAACGGAAGCTCTCGAGAAATTCAAATAGTCATTACTTTTCACTCGGAGGTCAGATTCAGCCACATAATATATCAGGATGCTCGAAATTGAACAACGGAAGCTCTCAAGAAATTCAAATAGCCATAACTTTTCACTCGGATGTCCGATTCAAGCGCATAATATATCGAGACGCTCGAAATTGAACAACAGAAGCTCTCGAGAAATTCAAATAGCCATGACTTTTCACTCGGAGGTCCGATTCAAGCGCATAATATATCGAGACGCTCAAAATTGAACAACGGAAGCTCTCGAGAAATTCAAATGGTCATAACTTTTCACTCGGAGGTCCGATTCAAGCGCATAATATATCGAGACGCTCAAAATTGAACAACGGAAGCTCTCGAGAATTTCAAATGGTCATAACTTTTGACAAGGAGGTCAGATACAGGTGCCTAATATATCAAGACGCTCGAAATTGAGGAACGGAAGCTCTCAAGAAATTCAAATGGACATAACTTTTGACACGGAGGTGAGATTCAGACGCATAGTATATCGAGATGTTTGAAATTGAACAATGGAAGCTCTCGAGAAATTCAAATGGTCATTAATTTTCACACGGAGGTCATAATCAGGCGCATAATATATCGAGACGCTCAAAATTGAAAAAATTTGGCTCTCGAGAAATTCAAATAGCCATAACTTTTCACTCGGATGTCCGATTCAAGCGCATCATATATCGAGACGCTCGGAATTGAACAACATAAGCTCTCGAGAAATTCAAATAGCCATGACTTTTCACTCGGAGGTCCGATTCAAGTTCATAATATATCGAGACGCTCGAAATTGAACAACAGAAGCTCTCGAGAAATTCAAATAGCCATGACTTTTCACTCGGAGGTCCGATTCAAGCGCATAATATATCGAGACGCTCAAAATTGAACAACGGAAGCTCTCGAGAAATTCAAATGGTCATAACTTTTCACTCGGAGGTCCGATTCAAGCGCATAATATATCGAGACGCTCGAAATTGAACAACGGAAGCTCTCGAGAATTTCAAATGGTCATAACTTTTAACAAGGAGGTCAGATTCAGGCGCCTAATATATCGAGACGCTCGAAATTGAGGAACGGAAGCTCTCAAGAAATTCAAATGGTCATAACTTTTGACACGGAGGTGTGATTCAGGCGCGCAGTATATCGAGACGTTCGAAATTGAACAATGGAAGCTCTCGAGAAATTCAAATGGTCATTAATTTTCACACGGAGGTCATATTCAGGCGCATAATATATCGAGACGCTCAAAATTGAACAACGGAAGCTCTCGAGAATTTCAAATGGTCATAACTTTTGACACGGAGGTCAGATTCAGGCGCCAAATATATCAAGACGCTCGAAATTGAGGAACGGAAGCTCTCAAGAAATTCAAATGGACATAACTTTTGACACGGAGGTGAGATTCAGGCGCATAGTATATCAAGATGTTTGAAATTGAACAATGGAAGCTCTCGAGAAATTCAAATGGTCATTAATTTTCACACGGAGGTCATAATCAGGCGCATAATATATCGAGACGCTCAAAATTGAACAAATTTGGCTCTCGAGAAATTCAAATAGCCATAACTTTTCACTCGGATGTCCGATTCAAGCGCATCATATATCGAGACGCTCGAAATTGAACAACATAAGCTCTCGAGAAATTCAAATAGCCATGACTTTTCACTCGGAGGTCCGATTCAAGTTCATAATATATCGAGACGCTCGAAATTGAACAACAGAAGCTCTCGAGAAATTCAAATAGCCATGACTTTTCACTCGGAGGTCCGATTCAAGCGCATAATATATCGAGACGCTCAAAATTGAACAACGGAAGCTCTCGAGAAATTCAAATGGTCATAACTTTTCACTCGGAGGTCCGATTCAAGCGCATAATATATCGAGACGCTCGAAATTGAACAACGGAAGCTCTCGAGATTTTCAAATGATCATAACTTTTAACAAGGAGGTCAGATTCAGGCGCGTAATATATCGAGACGCTCGAAATTGAGGAACGGAAGCTCTCAAGAAATTCAAATGGTCATAACTTTTGACACGGAGGTGTGATTCAGGCGCGCAGTATATCGAGACGTTCGAAATTGAACAATGGAAGATCTCGAGAAATTCAAATGGTCATTAATTTTCACACGGAGGTCATATTCAGGCGCATAATATATCGAGACGCTCAAAATTGAACAACGGAAGCTCTCGAGAAATTCAAATAGCCATAACTTTTCACTCGGATGTCCGATTCAAGCGCATAATATATCGAGACGCTCGAAATTGAACAACAGAAGCTCTCGAGAAATTCAAATAGCCATGACTTTTCACTCGGAGGTCCGATTCAAGCGCATAATATATCGAGACGCTCAAAATTGAACAAGAGAAGCTCTCGAGAAATTCAAATAGCCATGACTTTTCACTCGGAGGTCCGATTCAAGCGCATAATATATCGAGACGCTCAAAATTGAACAACGGAAGCTCTCGAGAAATTCAAATGGTCATAACTTTTCACTCGGAGGTCCGATTCAAGCGCATAATATATCGAGACGCTCGAAATTGAACAACGGAAGCTCTCGAGAATTTCAAATGGTCATAACTTTTGACAAGGAGGTCAGATACAGGCGCCTCATATATCAAGACGCTCGAAATTGAGGAACGGAAGCTCTCAAGAAATTCAAATGGTCATAACTTTTGACACGGAGGTGAGATTCAGGCGAGCAGTATATCGAGACGTTCGAAATTGAACAATGGAAGCTCTCGAGAAATTCAAATGGTCATTAATTTTCACACGGAGGTCATATTCAGACGCATAATATATCGAGACGCTCAAAATTGAACAACGGAAGCTCTCGAGAAATTCAAATAGCCATAACTTTTCACTCGGATGTCCGATTCAAGCGCATAATATATCGAGACGCTCGAAATTGAACAACAGAAGCTCTCGAGAAATTCAAATAGCCATGACTTTTCACTCGGAGGTCCGATTCAAGCGCATAATATATCGAGACGCTCAAAATTGAACAAGAGAAGCTCTCGAGAAATTCAAATAGCCATGACTTTTCACTCGGAGGTCCGATTCAAGCGCATAATATATCGAGACGCTCAAAATTGAACAACGGAAGCTCTCGAGAAATTCAAATGGTCATAACTTTTCACTCGGAGGTCCGATTCAAGCGCATAATATATCGAGACGCTCGAAATTGAACAACGGAAGCTCTCGAGAATTTCAAATGGTCATAACTTTTGACAAGGAGGTCAGATACAGGCGCCTCATATATCAAGACGCTCGAAATTGAGGAACGGAAGCTCTCAAGAAATTCAAATGGTCATAACTTTTGACACGGAGGTGAGATTCAGGCGAGCAGTATATCGAGACGTTCGAAATTGAACAATGGAAGCTCTCGAGAAATTCAAATGGTCATTAATTTTCACACGGAGGTCATATTCAGACGCATAATATATCGAGACGCTCAAAATTGAACAACGGAAGCTCTCGAGAAATTCAAATAGCCATAACTTTTCACTCGGATGTCCGATTCAAGCGCATAATATATCGAGACGCTCGAAATTGAACAACAGAAGCTCTCGAGAAATTCAAATAGCCATGACTTTTAAGTCGGAGGTCCGATTGAAGCGCATAATATATCAAGACGCTCAAAATTGAACAACGGATGCTTTCGGGAAATTCAAATGGTCATAACTTTTGACACGGAGGTCAGATTCAGGCGCATAATATATCGAGACGCTCGAAATTGAGGAACGGAAGCTCTCAAGAAATTCAAATGGACAAAACTTTTGACACGGAGGTCAGATTCAGGCGCATAATATATCGAGATGCTTGAAATTGAACAACGGAAGCTCTCGAGAAATTCAAATAGTCATTACTTTTCACTCGGAGGTCAGATTCAGCCACATAATATATCAGGATGCTCGAAATTGAACAACGGAAGCTCTCGACAAATTCAAATAGCCATAACTTTTCACTCGGAGGTCCTATTCAAGCGCATAATATATCGAGACGCTCGAAATTGAACAACGAAAGCTCTCAAGAAATTCAAATGGCCATAACTTTTCACTCGGAGGTCCGATTCAAGCGCATACTATATCGAGACACTCAAAATTGAACAACGGAAGCTCTCGAGAATTTGAAATGGTCATAACTTTTGACACGGAGATCAGATTCAGGCGCATAATATATCGAGATGCTTGAAATTGAGCAACGGAAGCTCTCAAGAAATTCAAATGGTCATTTCTTTTCACACGGAGGTCCGATTCAGGCACATAATAAATCGAGACGGTCGAAATTGAACAACTGAAGCTCTTGAGAATAACAAATACACATAACTTTTCACTCGAAGGTCCGATTCAGGCGCATAATATATCGAGACGCTCGAAATTGAACAACGGAAGCTCTCGAGAAATTCAAATGGCCATAACTTTTGACACGGAAGTCAGATTCAGGTGCATAATATATCGAGACGCTCGAAATTGAAAGACGGAAGCTCTCGAGAAATTCAAATGGCCATAGCTTTTCACTCGGAGGTCCGATTCACGCGCATAATATATCGAGTAGGTCGAAATTGAACAACTGAAGCTCTCGAGAATTTCAAATGGTCATAACTTTGGACACGGAGGTCAGATTCAGGCGCATAATATATCGAGACGGTCGAAATTGAACAACTGAAGCTCTCGAGAAATTCAAATAGCCATGACTTTTCACTCGGAGGTCCGATTCAGGCGCATAATATATTGAGACGCTCGAAATTGAACATCGTAAGCTCTCGAGAAATTCAAATGGTCATAACTTTTGAGACGGAAGTCAGATTCAGGCGGATAATATATCGAGACGCTCGAAATTCAAAGACGGAAGCTCTCGAGAAATTCAAATAGCCATAACTTTTCACTCGGATGTCCGATTCAAGCGCATAATATATCGAGACGCTCGAAATTGAACAACAGAAGCTCTCGAGAAATTCAAATAGCCATGACTTTTCACTCGGAGGTCCGATTCAAGCGCATAATATATCGAGACGCTCAAAATTGAACAAGAGAAGCTCTCGAGAAATTCAAATAGCCATGACTTTTCACTCGGAGGTCCGATTCAAGCGCATAATATATCGAGACGCTCAAAATTGAACAACGGAAGCTCTCGAGAAATTCAAATGGTCATAACTTTTCACTCGGAGGTCCGATTCAAGCGCATAATATATCGAGACGCTCGAAATTGAACAACGGAAGCTCTCGAGAATTTCAAATGGTCATAACTTTTGACAAGGAGGTCAGATACAGGCGCCTCATATATCAAGACGCTCGAAATTGAGGAACGGAAGCTCTCAAGAAATTCAAATGGTCATAACTTTTGACACGGAGGTGAGATTCAGGCGAGCAGTATATCGAGACGTTCGAAATTGAACAATGGAAGCTCTCGAGAAATTCAAATGGTCATTAATTTTCACACGGAGGTCATATTCAGACGCATAATATATCGAGACGCTCAAAATTGAACAACGGAAGCTCTCGAGAAATTCAAATAGCCATAACTTTTCACTCGGATGTCCGATTCAAGCGCATAATATATCGAGACGCTCGAAATTGAACAACAGAAGCTCTCGAGAAATTCAAATAGCCATGACTTTTAAGTCGGAGGTCCGATTGAAGCGCATAATATATCAAGACGCTCAAAATTGAACAACGGATGCTTTCGGGAAATTCAAATGGTCATAACTTTTGACACGGAGGTCAGATTCAGGCGCATAATATATCGAGACGCTCGAAATTGAGGAACGGAAGCTCTCAAGAAATTCAAATGGACAAAACTTTTGACACGGAGGTCAGATTCAGGCGCATAATATATCGAGATGCTTGAAATTGAACAACGGAAGCTCTCGAGAAATTCAAATAGTCATTACTTTTCACTCGGAGGTCAGATTCAGCCACATAATATATCAGGATGCTCGAAATTGAACAACGGAAGCTCTCGACAAATTCAAATAGCCATAACTTTTCACTCGGAGGTCCTATTCAAGCGCATAATATATCGAGACGCTCGAAATTGAACAACGAAAGCTCTCAAGAAATTCAAATGGCCATAACTTTTCACTCGGAGGTCCGATTCAAGCGCATACTATATCGAGACGCTCAAAATTGAACAACGGAAGCTCTCGAGAATTTGAAATGGTCATAACTTTTGACACGGAGATCAGATTCAGGCGCATAATATATCGAGATGCTTGAAATTGAGCAACGGAAGCTCTCAAGAAATTCAAATGGTCATTTCTTTTCACACGGAGGTCCGATTCAGGCACATAATAAATCGAGACGGTCGAAATTGAACAACTGAAGCTCTTGAGAATAACAAATACACATAACTTTTCACTCGAAGGTCCGATTCAGGCGCATAATATATCGAGACGCTCGAAATTGAACAACGGAAGCTCTCGAGAAATTCAAATGGCCATAACTTTTGACACGGAAGTCAGATTCAGGTGCATAATATATCGAGACGCTCGAAATTGAAAGACGGAAGCTCTCGAGAAATTCAAATGGCCATAGCTTTTCACTCGGAGGTCCGATTCACGCGCATAATATATCGAGTAGGTCGAAATTGAACAACTGAAGCTCTCGAGAATTTCAAATGGTCATAACTTTGGACACGGAGGTCAGATTCAGGCGCATAATATATCGAGACGGTCGAAATTGAACAACTGAAGCTCTCGAGAAATTCAAATAGCCATGACTTTTCACTCGGAGGTCCGATTCAGGCGCATAATATATTGAGACGCTCGAAATTGAACATCGTAAGCTCTCGAGAAATTCAAATGGTCATAACTTTTGAGACGGAAGTCAGATTCAGGCGGATAATATATCGAGACGCTCGAAATTCAAAGACGGAAGCTCTCGAGAAATTCAAATGGCCATAGCTTTTCACTCGGTGGTCCGATTCACGCGCATAATATATCGAGACGCTCGAAATTGAACAACGGAAGCTCTCGAGAGTTTCCAATGGTCATAACTTTTCACTCGGATGTCCGATTCAAGCGCATAATATATCGAGACGCTCGAAATTGAACAACATAAGCTCTCGAGAAATTCAAATAGCCATGACTTTTCACTCGGAGGTCCGATTCAAGCGCATAATATATCGAGACACTCGAAATTGAACAACAGAAGCTCTCGAGAAATTCAAATAGTCATGACTTTTCACTCGGAGGTCCGATTCAAGCGCATAATATATCGAGACGCTCAAAATTGAACAACGGAAGCTCTCGAGAAATTCAAATGGTCATAACTTTTCACTCGGAGGTCCGATTCCAGCGCATAATATATCGAGACGCTCAAAATTGAACAACGGAAGCTCTCGAGAAATTCAAATGGTCATAACTTTTCACACGGAGGTCAGATTCAGGCACATAATATATCGAGACGGTCGAAATTGAACAACTGAAGCTCTTGAGAATATCAAATACCCATAACTTTTCACTCGGAGGTCCGATTCAGGCGCATAATATATCGAGACGCTCGAAATTGAACAACGGAAGCTCTCGAGAAATTCAAATGGTCATAACTTTTGACACGGAGGTCAGATTCAGGCGCATAATATATCGAGACGGTCGAAATTGAACAACTGAAGCTCTCGAGAAATTCAAATAGCCATGACTTTTCACTCGGAGGTCCGATTCAGGCGCATAATATATTGAGACGCTCGAAATTGAACATCGTAAGCTCTCGAGAAATTCAAATGGTCATAACTTTTGAGACGGAAGTCAGATTCAGGCGGATAATATATCGAGACGCTCGAAATTCAAAGACGGAAGCTCTCGAGAAATTCAAATGGCCATAGCTTTTCACTCGGTGGTCCGATTCACGCGCATAATATATCGAGACGCTCGAAATTGAACAACGGAAGCTCTCGAGAGATTCCAATGGTCATAACTTTTCACTCGGATGTCCGATTCAAGCGCATAATATATCGAGACGCTCGAAATTGAACAACATAAGCTCTCGAGAAATTCAAATAGCCATGACTTTTCACTCGGAGGTCCGATTCAAGCGCATAATATATCGAGACACTCGAAATTGAACAACAGAAGCTCTCGAGAAATTCAAATAGTCATGACTTTTCACTCGGAGGTCCGATTCAAGCGCATAATATATCGAGACGCTCAAAATTGAACAACGGAAGCTCTCGAGAAATTCAAATGGTCATAACTTTTCACTCGGAGGTCCGATTCAAGCGCATAATATATCGAGACGCTCAAAATTGAACAACGGAAGCTCTCGAGAAATTCAAATGGTCATAACTTTTCACACGGAGGTCAGATTCAGGCACATAATATATCGAGACGGTCGAAATTGAACAACTGAAGCTCTTGAGAATATCAAATACCCATAACTTTTCACTCGGAGGTCCGATTCAGGCGCATAATATATCGAGACGCTCGAAATTGAACAACGGAAGCTCTCGAGAAATTCAAATGGTCATAACTTTTGACACGGAGGTCAGATTCAGGCGCATAATATATCGAGACGGTCGAAATTGAACAACTGAAGCTCTCGAGAAATTCAAATAGCCATGACTTTTCACTCGGAGGTCCGATTCAGGCGCATAATATATTGAGACGCTCGAAATTGAACATCGTAAGCTCTCGAGAAATTCAAATGGTCATAACTTTTGAGACGGAAGTCAGATTCAGGCGGATAATATATCGAGACGCTCGAAATTCAAAGACGGAAGCTCTCGAGAAATTCAAATGGCCATAGCTTTTCACTCGGTGGTCCGATTCACGCGCATAATATATCGAGACGCTCGAAATTGAACAACGGAAGCTCTCGAGAGTTTCAAATGGTCATAACTTTTCACTCGGATGTCCGATTCAAGCGCATAATATATCGAGACGCTCGAAATTGAACAACATAAGCTCTCGAGAAATTCAAATAGCCATGACTTTTCACTCGGAGGTCCGATTCAAGCGCATAATATATCGAGACGCTCGAAATTGAACAACAGAAGCTCTCGAGAAATTCAAATAGCCATGACTTTTCACTCGGAGGTCCGATTCAAGCGCATAATATATCGAGAGGCTCAAAATTGAACAACGGAAGCTCTCGAGAAATTCAAATGGTCATAACGTTTCACTCGGAGGTCCGATTCAAGCGCATAATATATCGAGACGCTCGAAATTGAACAACGGAAGCTCTCGAGAATTTCAAATGGTCATAACTTTTGACAAGGAGGTCAGATTCAGGCGCCTAATATATCGAGACGCTCGAAATTGAGGAACGGAAGCTCTCAAGAAATTCAAATGGTCATAACTTTTGACACAGAGGAGAGATTCAGGCGCGCAGTATATCGAGACGTTCGAAATTGAACAATGGAAGCTCTCGAGAAATTCAAATGGTCATTAATTTTCACACGGAGGTCATATTCAGGCGCATAATATATCGAGACGCTCAAAATTGAACAACGGAAGCTCTCGAGAAATTCAAATAGCCATAACTTTTCACTCGGATGTCCGATTCAAGCGCATAATATATCGAGACGCTCGAAATTGAACAACAGAAGCTCTCGAGAAATTCAAATAGCCATGACTTTTCAATCGGAGGTCCGATTGAAGCGCATAATATATCGAGACGCTCAAAATTGAACAACGGATGCTCTCGAGAAATTCAAATGGTCATAACTTTTGACACGGAGGTCAGATTCAGGCGCATAATATATCGAGACGCTCGAAATTGAACAACAGAAGCTCTCGAGAAATTCAAATAGCCATGACTTTTCAATCGGAGGTCCGATTCAGCCACATAATATATCAGGATGCTCCAAATTGAACAACGGAAGCTCTCAAGAAATTCAAATAGCCATAACTTTTCACTCGGAGGTCCTATTCAAGCGCATAATATATCGAGACGCTCGAAATTGAACAACGAAAGCTCTCAAGAAATTCAAATGGCCATAACTTTTCACTCGGAGGTCCGATTCACGCGCATAATATATCGAGACGCTCGAAATTGAACAACGGAAGCTCTCGAGAATTTCAAATGGTCATAACTTTTGACACGGAGGTCACATTCAGGCGCCTAATATATCGAGATGCTCGAAATTGAGCAACGGAAGCTCTCGAGAAATTCAAATGGTCATAAACTTTTGACACGGAGGTCAGATTCAGGCGCATAATGTATCGAGACGCTCGAAATTGAACAATGGAAGCTCTCGAGAAATTCAAAAAGCCATAACTTTTCACTCGGATGTCCGATTCAAGCGCATAATATATCGAGACGCTCGAAATTCAAAGACGGAAGCTCTCGAGAAATTCAAATGGCCATAGCTTTTCACTCGGTGGTCCGATTCACGCGCATAATATATCGAGACGCTCGAAATTGAACAACAGAAGCTCTCGAGAGTTTCAAATGGTCATAACTTTTCACTCGGATGTCCGATTCAAGCGCATAATATATCGAGACGCTCGAAATTGAACAACATAAGCTCTCGAGAAATTCAAATAGCCATGACTTTTCACTCGGAGGTCCGATTCAAGCGCATAATATATCTAGACGCTCAAAATTGAAGAACGGAAGCTCTCGAGAAAATCAAATGGTCATAACTTATCACTCGGAGGTCCGATTCTAGCGCATAATATATCGAAATGCTCGAAATTGAACAACGGAAGCTCTCGGAGAATTTCAAATGGTCATAACTTTTGACAAGGAGGTCAGATTCAGGCGCCTAATATATCGGGACGCTCGAAATTGAGGAACGGAAGCTCTCAAGAAACTCAAATGGTCATAACTTTTGACACGGAGGTGAGATTCAGGCGCGCAGTATATCGAGACGTTCGAAATTGA